>NC_060128.1:94839299-95482205 GCF_021461395.2 Schistocerca americana
AACACCGACTTCGCAGTGCACCATGCTTACCGAAATACAACACCGAATACTGGTGAAGGTAGCTCAAAAAAAAGTAGTACAGGCAGCAAGATTCGGCCGAGAGACCTCAGGTGTATCAAAATAAGCTAAGGTAAAACCTTCTACCAAAACAGAGTTGTATATTAGTCTTTTTTTCGCAGACTCCGGTCACCTGTGGATTAATAAACAGTTACTCAAAGTGCTCTCGCTCTGTTGTGTTTGCTCCTTGGTGAAGATTCTTCCACATTTCCTTTCGTTTTCTAGAAAACTCTAGAAGTTTTTTTGTTTTTTTATTTTGGGTCTAAATTTTTCTGTGTTTCGATTGTCTTCTTCAGTTATGTCGATCTCTTCTGAGTCTGTTTGAATATCTTTTATACACTCTGCGCGGACTCTTCCGTCGAAGGTTCGAGTCCTCCCTCGGGCATGGGTATGTGTGTTGTTCTTAGCATAAGTTAGTTTAAGTAGTGTGTAAGTCTAGGGACCGATGGCCTAAGCAGTTTGGTCCCTTAGGAATTCACACACAATTGAACATTTTTTTATGCACTGATTTTGTTCTTTTTGCTATTGAAATATTGGGATACTCTTAGTTAACCTATTCTCCTCAACTTTTTCACATGTGCAAAAAACCGACCTACGTTCTCCGGATTGTGTATGAAAGTTTTTTTCATACAGTTCTTCGTTGCGTCTTAATTTGTAGTTGCCATTTTTGTTATGCTAAATCCGATAATTTTTCAAAAAATTCACTTCACCTTTTTTCCTATTCCTCCGACTTTAAATGTGGTATGCACTCTGCTCCATAGAGCGCTTGAGGTTTTGTAACTGTTTCAAAATGTCGTATTTTCGCATTAATTTTATTGTAGGTAACTCTGGAGGGTTGATGCTATATGTCCATCTTGTCTGCTATGTCGTTATTTCCTTCTTTGCTCAATTCATTGATCTGGATGTCTATCGTTCATATTTTTGTTTTAGCTAGTAGTTTTTTATTTGTCTTGTAGTGTATCTTGACTGATTCCTAAATCAAACCAACTGTGTCTGTTTCAGATCTGAACCAGCTACACGGAAAAAGCCACCTACATTTTCCGCATGTGTGTAGCTGCTACCGGAAGTTAAAGCAGCATCTAAAATATTAGCTGCAGGTCTACATTTTGTCATCTGGAGATTTATCTCATACTTCCACGCAGCAACGGATGGGCATGATATGAAAATAAAATAAACCTAAAGAGGAACAAGCCAAAACTAAGACACTGACTCAGAAATCTGCCATTCAATTCTTGAAGGAGAGCTCTTCTCCGTTAAGAAAACGTGTTGGGTTCTGTCTGCTGATAATTCGTGAGTTTGGCCTTAAACCAGTTCCGATACAAGTTTGTACCGTGTACGATCTGCCGATCATCGACGCAGCTTTGAGCCTAGACTCAGAACTTCCCAGCAGAGATAATGGTTCAAATGGCTCTGAGCACTATGGGACTTAATATCTGAGGTCATCAGTCCCCTCGACTTAGAACTACTCAAACCTAACCAACCTAAGGACGTCACACACACATCCATGCCCGAGGCAGGATTCGAACCTGCGACTGTAGCAGCAGCGCGGTTCTGGACTGAAGCGCCTAGAACCGCTCGGTCACAGCGGCCGGCTGCGGAGAGAATGCAACACGTCATTCTTACCGGGACAAATTAACTATACACAGGGTGGTTCAAAAAGGTTCTGCACAAATTGTAGGAGCTGACAGAGAAATATAAACAGAACACCTCTGGAATAGCAACTTACGGTCTCAGCCAGTGTAATCTTTGGAATGTCAGCTGCAACAAGGATAACAATAGTCTTTTAGTATTTTAAAACTTTTTTTTATGGTGATTTGTTGAAAGGAAGTGTTCTTGAATCAATTTTTTATGCTGATTCTAGAAATAACGACCGTTTTTGAAACTTCCTGGCAGATTAGAGCTGGGTGTCGGACCGAGACTCGAACTCGGAACCTTTGCCTTTCGCGAGCAAATGTGCTCTACCAACTGAGTTACCCAAGCACGATTCACGCCCCGACCTCACAGCTTTACTTCTGCCAGTACCTCGTCTCCTACCTTCTGAACTTCACAGAAGCTCTCCTGCGAACCTTGCAGAACTAGCACTCCTGAAAGAAAGGATATTGCGGAGACATGGCTTAGCCACAGCCTGGGGGATGTTTCCAGAATTAGATTTTCACTCTGCAGCGGAGTGTGCGCTCGTATGAAACTTCTGGCAGATTAAAACTGTGTGCCCGACCGAGACTCGAACTCGGGACCTTTGCTTGTAGCGGGCAAGTGCTCTACCATCTGAGCTACCCAAGCACGACTCACGCCCCGTCCTCACAGCTTTACTTCCGCCAGTAGAGCACTTCCCCGCGAAAGGCAAAGGTCCCGAGTTCGAGTTCAGTCTGGCACACAGTTTTAATCTGCCAGGAAGTTTCAAAAGAAATATATTCTTCTCACGCATGAAATGTTTTTCCTCTTGTTTTCAGTGGAGTATACTGCAATTGTACACATATTTGAAAGTATTTCATTTTCATAATTAAGTTGTAGCTTATGTCACTGAATTAGGGAGATTCGGCTGTTTTTACACGAATCTCATAATCATTCACGCCTCTTGATAAAGTAATAACACTTGGAGGGCAAACGTTTAGTAACTATTTGATAATTAACTAGAATAGTGATTAAAAATAAAACTATAATTTTACGGCTGCTTTCTCGCCGTTGGGCGGTAGCGTGGCGCTAAGTGCCAGACGGTAACAATTTTCACAGCAGTGTGTGTCGCGACTGTATGTTAGACTTAACTCTCGTCAGAATGGCATTTGGGAAACTCTTGAGGTTAGCAGAACCACACATACAACGGTAGGGCACAAATTTTAGACCTGCAGTATCACCGGCAAAACTTCGACATTTGGCAACAGGTGACAGTTATACAAGTTTAATGTACTATCATCGAATATCAGTGGCCAAGATTAGTGAAACTGTGCCTGGAATGAGCTGGTTATCGTGAATGTACTCAAGTACCAATTCGATTCTACACCGGATACCAATTCGATTCTACACAGAGTACGGGAAAGACTTGCCCCCCTTCTAACAGCCGTGTACCTCAAGTCTCTAGAGGAACGGAAGGTTCCAAATGATTGGAAAAGAGCACAGGTAGTCCCTGGCTTCAAGAAGGGTCGTCGAGCAGATGCGCAAAACTAGAGACCTATATCTCTAGCATCGATCTGTTGTAGAATTTTAGAGCATGTTTCTTGCTCGCGTATCATGTCGTTTCTGGAAACCCAGAATCTACTCTGTAGAAATCAACATGGATTCCGGAAACAGCGATCGTGTGAGACCCAACTCGCTTCATTTGTTCATGAGACCCAGAAAATATTAGATACGGGCTCCCAGGTAGATGCCATTTTCCTTGACTTTCGGAAGGCGTTCGATACAGTTCCGCACTGTCGCCTGATAAACAAAGTAAGAGCCTACGGAATATCAGACCAGCTGTATGGCTGGATTGAAGAGTTTTTAGCAAACAGAACACAGCATGTTGTTCTCAATGGACAGACGTCTACAGACAAAGTAACCTCTGGCGTGCCACAGGGGAGTGTTATGGGACCATTGCTTTTCACAATATACATAAATGACTTAGTAGATAGTGTCGGAAGTTCGATGCGGCTTTTAACGGATGATGCTGTAGTATACAGAGAAGTTGCAGCATTAGAAAATTGCAGCGAAATGCAGGATGATCTGCAGCGGATAGGCACTTGGTGCAGGGAGTGGCAACTGACCCTTAACATAGACAAATGTAATGTATTGCGAATACATAGAAAGAAGGATCCTTTATTCTATGATTATATGATAGCGGAACAAACACTGGTAGAAGTTACTTCTGTAAAATATCTGGGAGTATGCGTGCGGAACGATTTGAAGTGGAATGATCATATAAAACTGTTGGTAAGGCGGGTGCCAGGTTGAGGTTCATTGGGAGAGTCCTTAGAAAATGTAGTCCATCAACAAGGGAGATGGCTTACAAAACACTCGTTCGACCTATACTTGAGTATAGTGTGGGATCCGTACCAGGTCGGGTTGAGTGAGGAGATAGAGAAGATCCTAAGAAGAGCGGCGCGTTTCGTCACAGAGTTATTTGGTAAGCGTGATAGCCTTACGGAGATGTTTAGCAAACTCAAGTGGCAGACTCTGCAAGAGAGGCGCTCTGCATCACGGTGTAGCTAGTTGTCCAAGTTTCGAGAGGGTGCGTTTCTGGATGAGGTATCGAACATATTGCTTCCCCCTACTTATACCTCCAGGGGAGATCACGAATGTAAAATTAGAGAGATTAGAGCGCGCACGGAGGCTTTCCGGCAGTCGTTCTTCCTGCGAACCATACGCGATTGGAATAGGAAAGGGAGGTAATGACAGTGGCACGTAAAGTGCCCTCCGCCACACACCGTTGGGTGGCTTGCGAAATATAAATGTGGATGTAGATGTATTTTCTAAAAGTAGTCGGGAGTCAGCATTGTACAAAAAGAAAAATAAAGCAGGCGATACGCCAACGCGAATGCGCCAGTCACTCAACTCTGCCGTGTTTTTGAACATCGACCATAAGCCACAAGCTCGTGACAAAACGTCTCTCAACCAGTCTCAACTCGCTATTCCAAACAGCTGTTGACAACAGTTGAAAGCCGGCCGGTGTGGCCGAGCGATTCTAGGCGCTACAGTGTGGAACCGTGCGACTGCTACGGTCGCAGGTTCGAATCCTGCCTCGGGTATGGATGTGTGTGATGTCCTTAGGTTTGTTAGATTTAAGTAGTTCTAAGTTCTCGGGGACTGATGACCTCAGAAGTTAAGTCCCATGGGGCTCAGAGCCATTTTAACCATCTGAACAGTTGAACACTAAGTCAAACTTCGGGTTGAAAACAGCTGTCAATCGAGTTTGTTGTTTCGGTGTGAGAGCACTGTTCAGTAAAGACAGCACTTCGCGATCGGACATTAGGCGGCTGCAGTGGAGCAGAGACAGTGACATACCAGTGCGTGCGAAACTTCAAAAGGTGTACTTTCAGATATGCATACTAACAGAATTACCGCCCAAATCTGCTCTCGGGGTTGATCTCTGGCGTGTCTTTTCCCCGTAGAATATGACGTTAAGTTGGAAATGTTTTCTTGTTAATGAACACATGGAAACCAATGGCACTGTTAAAATATCCATTTGCTAACTATAAAAAAAGTCATTTTACTGGGATCTCCACTAATTATCCGCCGATACACGACGCCTGGAGTACATACGACCAGTTATAGCTTACGACCAGTTACAGCATTCGAAATCTACTATAGGGAACTCATTTGATGTGTTTACCGTTTGACCTATTCTAAAAAATGGTTCAAATGGCTCTGAGCACTATGGGACTCAACTGCTGACGTCATTAGTCCCCTAGAACTTAGAACTAGTTAAACCTAACTAACCTAAGGACATCACAAACATCCATGCCCGAGGCAGGATTCGAACCTGCGACCGTAGCGGTCTTGCGGTTCCAGACTGCAGCGCCTTTAACCGCACGGCCACTTCGGCCGGCTGACCTATTCTAATAATAATAATAATAATAATGGCTGCAGTACTGAATATAGCTGCGGATACAGGACTACAGCCGGCCGGTGTGGCCGAGCGGTTCTAGGCGCTTCAGTCTGGAACCGCGCGACGGCTACGGTCGCAGGTTCGAATCCTGCCTCGGGCATGGATGTGTGTGATGTCCTTAGGTTAGTTAGGTTTAAGTAGTTGTAAGTTCTAGGGGTCTGATGACTTCAGATGTTAAGTCCCATAGTGCTCAGAGCCATTTGAACTGGACTACAGTTATAGCTACATATAACCGGCTGGAAACGCCAGATTTAATAAGATGAGAATATAAATGGTTCAAAAGGCTCCGAGCACTATGGGACTTAACATCTATGGTCATCAGTCCCCTAGAACTTAGAACTACTTAAACCTAACTAACCTAAGGACATCACACAACACCCAGTCATCACGAGGCAGAGAAAACCCCTGACCCAGCCGGGAATCGAACCCGGGAATAAGAATATAATTTCATACCGTTAAATCAAAGATGTAGTATCCGTATTCATACTCTTTTAACTCAAAAAGATGTACCTTGCATACACTAATGACGTTTTATTTACAGAGACTGAAGCGGCGAGTGAAAATATGTAATACGGCACGGAATCGTATGCGGGTCTCTTGCTTACTAGGCAGGTTCATTAGCCGCTAAGCCACCTGGTACAGCGGTTCACATACCTGCACGGACTACCCTGGCACTCCTCTCTCCTCGATTCAAATTCTCACTGCCGGCCCAGTCTACTTTAAATTCCTCCATAACACACGAACAGAATTGCCAAAGGTCTCCATGTTCTGGAACAGCACCACGCCATCGAAAGTAAATGGGGGATCCAGCCAGAAACCCAGGTGCAGGTCCTTATACAAGGGAAATGACACAATTTTAGAGACTTTACTGTTCTTACACAGACATGATTTTATGTACATAGACTGATGTGGCGGATCGCTTACCGGCGTTCGAACAAATTGTTACTCGCCGCTCAGTCTATGAACATACAATCATATCTGTTTGAGACCAGCGAAGTCTCTGAAATTGTGTCATTTCATTTTTACTAATGAGGTTTAATGTAAAGTCAGGAAATTTTGAACTGAACCTTTCAAATGTGTGGCATACAATTTTGTGTTGTCTACTTCCTGTCAAATTTAGTTCTGACGCTCCGAACGTATCGAATCAGATATGTAAACAATGGCGGCACCTATCGATTTTAGGGGGACACCCTGAAATCTTTGATTTTTTACCGATTATCGTCAATTTGACTATGCTGATCACGAATATAACATTTTTCATCAGTTTTGAAACAGTAAAACAACACATTGTCATTTAATCAAATGTCGAACAAATTTACCATACGAAAATCGGTCAAATCAGGGAAAATTCTAGTCACTACGAGTTAGAAGAACAAAGGCACAGAACAAACACCGAACTAACACTTAACTACACTGTTATTTGACTTTAGTGTAAACTGAGTGAGGCGATTTTATCCGATTGCTTTGATGCGCTACGATTTAGCTTGAATGATGTTTGCACATAACATATTCGTGGTCTGGTCAAAAAACGAGAAAAAAATTTTTTCTCTCGATATATTAAAAAGTTTTTATCTGGGATAACAATAAATAACATCTTCGAGATCAACATAGTCTAACTGATCAAATAGTGAGAAAAAATATTTTCGAAAAATTTGTCCCCCCCGAAACTCGATAAGTGCCACAATGGCTATATTGGAATCTTGCATCTTTTGGATAAATTTCTGCAAACGTCCAAGGCAACGTACTAAATAAAAATTCAACTAACATTTTAATATATCGCACAAAAAGCGTTAGATAAATTACAACTCAACTGACAACACTTGAAAATGGAGAGAAATTTATCAATAATGCTGTAACAAAAAACTTGGGTGGCAAATATAGAAACAAAGCCATAATATAAACGACGATAAAATAAATTCAATACACTACACTTGAAGAAAACCGATCCGCTACATCTGACCGCAAGAGAACATTAAATTCTGAGAGTGCTATGCAGGCACGCACTTGAACGTATTAAACTGGAAGAAAACGGTGTGAGACAGTATGTATTACAAACTTACGTGAGGATACGTCAGGTTGTGAAGCACCATCTTCGTATTAGGTGTGATCCACAACAGAAGAACTCCGCACTACGACGAAGAGTTGCTAACCTCCGCCAACACGAACGACAATGAATGTTTCATCCGCAGTTGCCATATCAACAATCGTAAACAGCATCGTATATTACGCAGTGTGGTATTAAACTGTCGTACACCCAGAAAATTTTTAAACTGTGGCAACAGCTTACACGAGCAGTAATTTCCATTTCGATCGCTAAGACTCCAAACACTGGAACAACAAACGTTATTAATGTGATGAGCTTTGTACACAAAAGAAGATAACGTCCACGCTATATCTTTGTAGCTGAAAGAAGGTCAAAGATGAAATACGTATCCCATTTGTACAGCTTGAAGTGTGCAAACGGTATCTTCATATTCATGATGACAAACCACGACGGCAGTATCATGCCTTATGCTATTCGGCTGTTACCGTTACAGCTTCGTCACAGTAAAAGATATTCAAATGTTAGTGTCGTTCTCAAGGAACAAACACAATAAAGTATTTGGGCACTCATCGAGTTTAGGGGGACACTCATGAAATCTTTGATTTTTTACCGATTATCGTCCATTTGACTAGACTGATCACGAATATGACATATTTTTCATCAGTTTTTAAACACTAAAACAATATAATGTCATTTAATGAAAATGTAACAATACAAGAACATAACAAGAGATCAACATAGTCTAACTGATCAAAAAGTGAGAAAAAATGCCGGCCGAGGTAGCCGAGCGGTTCTAGGCGCTACAGTCTGGAACCGCGCGACCGCTACGGTCGCAGGTTCGAATCTTGCCTCGGGCATGGATGTGTGTGATGTTCTTAGGTTAGTTAGGTTTAAGTAGTTCTAAGTTCTAGGAGACTGATTACCACAGAAGTTAAGTCTCATAGTGCTCAGAGCCATCTGAATCATCTTTGAGAAAAAAAAATTTCGAACATTTTGTCCCCCTAAACTCGGTAAGTGCCCGTATTTGCCTGTTTTCTGGAAATCGTCTTAAATGGTTAAGTATGTCATTTTATATTCACAACACGCCTTTTCTCTGTTTAATTTCAGTATTCTTTCATAAAAACGGAAATGACATACAAATAATTTGGAAGCCCGCTAAAACGCTCCATTCGAGTCAAGCCTGTGACGTCACTGGCTAGCACGCTGGTCCGACAGTCACAAAGCTATTTCACAGTGAGGTCTTGCTTTGGAATTTACGGTTTGGTAAATGGCTTTCAGATTGTGTGTAACGCCACACTGTACAAATAAATCCATAAAAACCCTTGAAAAATTGATTTTGAGTGTTTCAGAGAATAAAATAAAATGTAAATGTTGTCTTACTAGGGCCTCCCGTCGTGTAGACCGTTCGCCGGGTGCAAGTCTTTCGATTTGACGTCCCTTTAGCGGCTTGCGCGTCGATGGGGATGAAATAACGATGATTAGGACTACACAACACCCAGTCCCTAAGCGGAAAAAATCTCCGACCCAGCCGGGAATCGAAGCTGGGCCCTTAGGGTTGACATTCAGTCGCGATGACCACTTTTTTTTAATCTCATTTTGTTTGTTTTCGTTCGTTGTATCTGTTCGGGGCGTACGTTGCAAGATACCCGTTTCAGTTCGTCGTCGACCCATTAACTCAGTTCTATTTATTACAGAGGGCAGCTAACCCTCTGACCGGACACGCTGAGTTACCGTGCCGGTCCCCTCTCAGCTACCGGGGGCGGACGTTTCAGAGAATGAAAAGTTCTCCAAAAATTGGTTGCACTGTATCGGCAATATGCCACCACTTAACTAATAATGTCTTACAGGCTGAAGTTAACATTAATTTACCGCGAGATACGCGTTCCCATTGTTACAAAGGAGGATAGCGTCAGTCGACGAAATTAAACCCTTAGCAAAAATTACAGTTAATAGCTTCTTTGCCACAGCATTGGTAGCTCGATTGGTAGAAGGGTGAATTGTAGAATACAAAAACATGATGTCTCTAGGTTGCCGGTTCGAGTATAGCGTGCAACAATCTTTTAACTTATTTAGAAAAGAAATCGACAGTCCTTTCATATGAAAATCAAATCGCAATTGAGCCGTGCGTGGCTCGCGGTCATACCGTTTATTGTTCGTCATCCTGTTTTTGTGCTTCTGTCACCTCGTTTTTTTCTTTCAATTCGATTTACTGGTTGGTTTGCTTGCCTGTAAGTGGCAGCAGCAGCGCTTATCGATAAGTGTACTGTCGTACAATCTCTAGAACATTCGCCAGGTTAGCCGAGAGCGCTAATGCGCTGCTTCCTGGACTCGGGTAGGCGCTCTGGTCCCGGATCGAATCCGCCCGCCGGATTAACGACGAGGGCCGGTGTGCCGGCCAGCCATGGATGTGGTTTTTAGGCGGTTTTCCACATCCCTCTAGGTGAATACTGGTCTGATCCCCGCATCCCGCCTCAGTTACACGATTCACAGACATTTGAAACATATCCGCACTTTTCCATGATTTACACTGGACGCAGACAGATGGGGTACTATGATTCCGTCCCGGGGGAGGGGGGGTACGAGGTGGTGGCAGGAAGGGCATCCGGCCACCCCTCCAACTTAACATGCCAAAGACGATTTAACCACGCCAACCCTGCGCAACCGATAGTACAATCTCTAGAGCGACCGCTGCTATTTCCGGGTCATCGTCTGTGGGAGTCGGTCCGGATGCAGCAGCAGTGAAGTCGGGGAAGGAACGCCGGTGGGGAGCAGACAGCCCATGCTCGCCGACCGCTGGCGACACACATGAACTATCTGACGCAAGGAGATTGGAGCAGGACAACCGTTGGTTGGTCGTTCGGTTGGTTGTCTCATCGGGCGACATGTATTTGGTCTTTTGACTGTTTCTGGACCTTGTCACTTGGTCATCTTGCCGGAGGTGGGTCGGTTCCTTCCTTGTGCAGAGATGTCGTGGCCAATGGGCAAGAGTTACCTCTACATGGTTGGGTCCGAGCCAGTGTGACTGGGTCGCCTTGTCTCCGAGCTCCGAACGGACATGTAGTTGAGTCGGGTTGGAGCTGTAGTCAGCTTCGGAAGGCCAAGACTCGCCCAACAGTCACCGACCCGACACTTGAGTGGGAACGACCTGGGTTGGTCGTCTCATCGTCCGACGTGTATTTGGTCTTTTGACCGATTCTGGGCCTCTTCAGTTGGTCATCTTGCCGGACATGGGTTGGATCCTCCCTTGTGCAGAGATGTCGTGGCCAATGGGCAAGAGTTACCTCTGCATGGTTGGGTCCGAGCCAGTGTGACTGGGTCGCCTTGTCTCCGAGCTCCGAACGGACATGTAGTTGAGTCAGGTTGGAGCTGTAGTCAGCTTCGGAAGGCCAAGACTCGCCCAACAGTCACCGACCCGACACTTGAGTGGGAACGACCTGGGTTGGTCGTCTCATCGTCCGACGTGTATTTGGTCTTTTGACCGATTCTGGGCCTCTTCAGTTGGTCATCTTGCCGGACATGGGTTGGATCCTCCCTTGTGCAGAGATGTCGTGGCCAATGGGCAAGAGTTACCTCTGCATGGTTGGGTCCGAGCCAGTGTGACTGGGTCGCCTTGTCTCCGAGCTCCGAACGGACATGTAGTTGAGTCAGGTTGGAGCTGTAGTCAGCTTCGGAAGGCCAAGACTCGCCCAACAGTCACCGACCCGACACTTGAGTGGGAACGACCTGGGTTGGTCGTCTCATCGTCCGACGTGTATTTGGTCTTTTGACCGATTCTGGGCCTCTTCAGTTGGTCATCTTGCCGGACATGGGTTGGATCCTCCCTTGTGCAGAGATGTCGTGGCCAATGGGCAAGAGTTACCTCTGCATGGTTGGGTCCGAGCCAGTGTGACTGGGTCGCCTTGTCTCCGAGCTCCGAACGGACATGTAGTTGAGTCAGGTTGGAGCTGTAGTCAGCTTCGGAAGGCCAAGACTCGCCCAACAGTCACCGACCCGACACTTGAGTGGGAACGACCTGGGTTGGTCGTCTCATCGTCCGACGTGTATTTGGTCTTTTGACCGATTCTGGGCCTCTTCAGTTGGTCATCTTGCCGGACATGGGTTGGATCCTCCCTTGTGCAGAGATGTCGTGGCCAATGGGCAAGAGTTACCTCTGCATGGTTGGGTCCGAGCCAGTGTGACTGGGTCGCCTTGTCTCCGAGCTCTGAACGGACATGTAGTTGAGTCAGGTTGGAGCTGTAGTCAGCTTCGGAAGGCCAAGACTCGCCCAACAGTCACCGACCCGACACTTGAGTGGGAACGACCTGGGTTGGTCGTCTCATCGTCCGACGTGTATTTGGTCTTTTGACCGATTCTGGGCCTCTTCAGTTGGTCATCTTGCCGGACATGGGTTGGATCCTCCCTTGTGCAGAGATGTCGTGGCCAATGGGCAAGAGTTACCTCTGCATGGTTGGGTCCGAGCCAGTGTGACTGGGTCGCCTTGTCTCCGAGCTCCGAACGGACATGTAGTTTAGTCAGGTTGGAGCTGTAGTCAGCTTCGGAAGGCCAAGACTCGCCCAACAGTCACCGACCCGACACTTGAGTGGGAACGACCTGGGTTGGTCGTCTCATCGTCCGACGTGTATTTGGTCTTTTGACCGATTCTGGGCCTCTTCAGTTGGTCATCTTGCCGGACATGGGTTGGATCCTCCCTTGTGCAGAGATGTCGTGGCCAATGGGCAAGAGTTACCTCTGCATGGTTGGGTCCGAGCCAGTGTGACTGGGTCGCCTTGTCTCCGAGCTCCGAACGGACATGTAGTTGAGTCAGGTTGGAGCTGTAGTCAGCTTCGGAAGGCCAAGACTCGCCCAACAGTCACCGACCCGACACTTGAGTGGGAACGACCTGGGTTGGTCGTCTCATCGTCCGACGTGTATTTGGTCTTTTGACCGATTCTGGGCCTCTTCAGTTGGTCATCTTGCCGGACATGGGTTGGATCCTCCCTTGTGCAGAGATGTCGTGGCCAATGGGCAAGAGTTACCTCTGCATGGTTGGGTCCGAGCCAGTGTGACTGGGTCGCCTTGTCTCCGAGCTCCGAACGGACATGTAGTTGAGTCAGGTTGGAGCTGTAGTCAGCTTCGGAAGGCCAAGACTCGCCCAACAGTCACCGACCCGACACTTGAGTGGGAACGACCTGGGTTGGTCGTCTCATCGTCCGACGTGTATTTGGTCTTTTGACCGATTCTGGGCCTCTTCAGTTGGTCATCTTGCCGGACATGGGTTGGATCCTCCCTTGTGCAGAGATGTCGTGGCCAATGGGCAAGAGTTACCTCTGCATGGTTTGGTCCGAGCCAGTGTGACTGGGTCGCCTTGTCTCCGAGCTCCGAACGGACATGTAGTTGAGTCAGGTTGGAGCTGTAGTCAGCTTCGGAAGGCCAAGACTCGCCCAACAGTCACCGACCCGACACTTGAGTGGGAACGACCTGGGTTGGTCGTCTCATCGTCCGACGTGTATTTGGTCTTTTGACCGATTCTGGGCCTCTTCAGTTGGTCATCTTGCCGGACATGGGTTGGATCCTCCCTTGTGCAGAGATGTCGTGGCCAATGGGCAAGAGTTACCTCTGCATGGTTGGGTCCGAGCCAGTGTGACTGGGTCGCCTTGTCTCCGAGCTCCGAACGGACATGTAGTTGAGTCAGGTTGGAGCTGTAGTCAGCTTCGGAAGGCCAAGACTCGCCCAACAGTCACCGACCCGACACTTGAGTGGGAACGACCTGGGTTGGTCGTCTCATCGTCCGACGTGTATTTGGTCTTTTGACCGATTCTGGGCCTCTTCAGTTGGTCATCTTGCCGGACATGGGTTGGATCCTCCCTTGTGCAGAGATGTCGTGGCCAATGGGCAAGAGTTACCTCTGCATGGTTGGGTCCGAGCCAGTGTGACTGGGTCGCCTTGTCTCCGAGCTCCGAACGGACATGTAGTTGAGTCAGGTTGGAGCTGTAGTCAGCTTCGGAAGGCCAAGACTCGCCCAACAGTCACCGACCCGACACTTGAGTGGGAACGACCTGGGTTGGTCGTCTCATCGTCCGACGTGTATTTGGTCTTTTGACCGATTCTGGGCCTCTTCAGTTGGTCATCTTGCCGGACATGGGTTGGATCCTCCCTTGTGCAGAGATGTCGTGGCCAATGGGCAAGAGTTACCTCTGCATGGTTGGGTCCGAGCCAGTGTGACTGGGTCGCCTTGTCTCCGAGCTCCGAACGGACATGTAGTTGAGTCAGGTTGGAGCTGTAGTCAGCTTCGGAAGGCCAAGACTCGCCCAACAGTCACCGACCCGACACTTGAGTGGGAACGACCTGGGTTGGTCGTCTCATCGTCCGACGTGTATTTGGTCTTTTGACCGATTCTGGGCCTCTTCAGTTGGTCATCTTGCCGGACATGGGTTGGATCCTCCCTTGTGCAGAGATGTCGTGGCCAATGGGCAAGAGTTACCTCTGCATGGTTGGGTCCGAGCCAGTGTGACTGGGTCGCCTTGTCTCCGAGCTCCGAACGGACATGTAGTTGAGTCAGGTTGGAGCTGTAGTCAGCTTCGGAAGGCCAAGACTCGCCCAACAGTCACCGACCCGACACTTGAGTGGGAACGACCTGGGTTGGTCGTCTCATCGTCCGACGTGTATTTGGTCTTTTGACCGATTCTGGGCCTCTTCAGTTGGTCATCTTGCCGGACATGGGTTGGATCCTCCCTTGTGCAGAGATGTCGTGGCCAATGGGCAAGAGTTACCTCTGCATGGTTGGGTCCGAGCCAGTGTGACTGGGTCGCCTTGTCTCCGAGCCCCGAACGGACATGTAGTTGAGTCAGGTTGGAGCTGTAGTCAGCTTCGGAAGGCCAAGACTCGCCCAACAGTCACCGACCCGACACTTGAGTGGGAACGACCTGGGTTGGTCGTCTCATCGTCCGACGTGTATTTGGTCTTTTGACCGATTCTGGGCCTCTTCAGTTGGTCATCTTGCCGGACATGGGTTGGATCCTCCCTTGTGCAGAGATGTCGTGGCCAATGGGCAAGAGTTACCTCTGCATGGTTGGGTCCGAGCCAGTGTGACTGGGTCGCCTTGTCTCCGAGCTCCGAACGGACATGTAGTTGAGTCAGGTTGGAGCTGTAGTCAGCTTCGGAAGGCCAAGACTCGCCCAACAGTCACCGACCCGACACTTGAGTGGGAACGACCTGGGTTGGTCGTCTCATCGTCCGACGTGTATTTGGTCTTTTGACCGATTCTGGGCCTCTTCAGTTGGTCATCTTGCCGGACATGGGTTGGATCCTCCCTTGTGCAGAGATGTCGTGGCCAATGGGCAAGAGTTACCTCTGCATGGTTGGGTCCGAGCCAGTGTGACTGGGTCGCCTTGTCTCCGAGCTCCGAACGGACATGTAGTTGAGTCAGGTTGGAGCTGTAGTCAGCTTCGGAAGGCCAAGACTCGCCCAACAGTCACCGACCCGACACTTGAGTGGGAACGACCTGGGTTGGTCGTCTCATCGTCCGACGTGTATTTGGTCTTTTGACCGATTCTGGGCCTCTTCAGTTGGTCATCTTGCCGGACATGGGTTGGATCCTCCCTTGTGCAGAGATGTCGTGGCCAATGGGCAAGAGTTACCTCTGCATGGTTGGGTCCGAGCCAGTGTGACTGGGTCGCCTTGTCTCCGAGCTCCGAACGGACATGTAGTTGAGTCAGGTTGGAGCTGTAGTCAGCTTCGGAAGGCCAAGACTCGCCCAACAGTCACCGACCCGACACTTGAGTGGGAACGACCTGGGTTGGTCGTCTCATCGTCCGACGTGTATTTGGTCTTTTGACCGATTCTGGGCCTCTTCAGTTGGTCATCTTGCCGGACATGGGTTGGATCCTCCCTTGTGCAGAGATGTCGTGGCCAATGGGCAAGAGTTACCTCTGCATGGTTGGGTCCGAGCCAGTGTGACTGGGTCGCCTTGTCTCCGAGCTCCGAACGGACATGTAGTTGAGTCAGGTTGGAGCTGTAGTCAGCTTCGGAAGGCCAAGACTCGCCCAACAGTCACCGACCCGACACTTGAGTGGGAACGACCTGGGTTGGTCGTCTCATCGTCCGACGTGTATTTGGTCTTTTGACCGATTCTGGGCCTCTTCAGTTGGTCATCTTGCCGGACATGGGTTGGATCCTCCCTTGTGCAGAGATGTCGTGGCCAATGGGCAAGAGTTACCTCTGCATGGTTGGGTCCGAGCCAGTGTGACTGGGTCGCCTTGTCTCCGAGCTCCGAACGGACATGTAGTTGAGTCAGGTTGGAGCTGTAGTCAGCTTCGGAAGGCCAAGACTCGCCCAACAGTCACCGACCCGACACTTGAGTGGGAACGACCTGGGTTGGTCGTCTCATCGTCCGACGTGTATTTGGTCTTTTGACCGATTCTGGGCCTCTTCAGTTGGTCATCTTGCCGGACATGGGTTGGATCCTCCCTTGTGCAGAGATGTCGTGGCCAATGGGCAAGAGTTACCTCTGCATGGTTGGGTCCGAGCCAGTGTGACTGGGTCGCCTTGTCTCCGAGCTCCGAACGGACATGTAGTTGAGTCAGGTTGGAGCTGTAGTCAGCTTCGGAAGGCCAAGACTCGCCCAACAGTCACCGACCCGACACTTGAGTGGGAACGACCTGGGTTGGTCGTCTCATCGTCCGACGTGTATTTGGTCTTTTGACCGATTCTGGGCCTCTTCAGTTGGTCATCTTGCCGGACATGGGTTGGATCCTCCCTTGTGCAGAGATGTCGTGGCCAATGGGCAAGAGTTACCTCTGCATGGTTGGGTCCGAGCCAGTGTGACTGGGTCGCCTTGTCTCCGAGCTCCGAACGGACATGTAGTTGAGTCAGGTTGGAGCTGTAGTCAGCTTCGGAAGGCCAAGACTCGCCCAACAGTCACCGACCCGACACTTGAGTGGGAACGACCTGGGTTGGTCGTCTCATCGTCCGACGTGTATTTGGTCTTTTGACCGATTCTGGGCCTCTTCAGTTGGTCATCTTGCCGGACATGGGTTGGATCCTCCCTTGTGCAGAGATGTCGTGGCCAATGGGCAAGAGTTACCTCTGCATGGTTGGGTCCGAGCCAGTGTGACTGGGTCGCCTTGTCTCCGAGCCCCGAACGGACATGTAGTTGAGTAGGTTGGAGCTGTAGTCAGCTTCGGAAGGCCAAGACTCGCCCAACAGTCACCGACCCGACACTTGAGTGGGAACAACCTGGGTTGGTCGTCTCATCGTCCGACGTGTATTTGGTCTTTTGACCGATTCTGGGCCTCTTCAGTTGGTCATCTTGCCAGACATGGGTTGGATCCTCCCTTGTGCAGAGATGTCGTGGAAAATGGGCAAGAGTTACCTCCGCATGGTTGGGTCCGAGCCAGTGTGACTGGGTCGCCTTGTCTCCGAGCTCCGAACGGACATGTAGTTGAGTCAGGTTGGAGCTGTAGTCAGCTTCGGAAGGCCAAGACTCGCCCAACAGTCACCGACCCGACACTTGAGTGGGAATGACCTGGGTTGGTCGTCTCATCGTCCGACGTGTATTTGGTCTTTTGACCGATTCTGGGCCTCTTCAGTTGGTCATCTTGCCGGACATGGGTTGGATCCTCCCTTGTGCAGAGATGTCGTGGCCAATGGGCAAGAGTTACCTCTGCATGGTTGGGTCCGAGCCAGTGTGACTGGGTCGCCTTGTCTCCGAGCTCCGAACGGACATGTAGTTGAGTCAGGTTGGAGCTGTAGTCAGCTTCGGAAGGCCAAGACTCGCCCAACAGTCACCGACCCGACACTTGAGTGGGAACGACCTGGGTTGGTCGTCTCATCGTCCGACGTGTATTTGGTCTTTTGACCGATTCTGGGCCTCTTCAGTTGGTCATCTTGCCGGACATGGGTTGGATCCTCCCTGGTGCAGAGATGTCGTGGCCAATGGGCAAGAGTTACCTCTGCATGGTTGGGTCCGAGCCAGTGTGACTGGGTCGCCTTGTCTCCGAGCTCCGAACGGACATGTAGTTGAGTCAGGTTGGAGCTGTAGTCAGCTTCGGAAGGCCAAGACTCGCCCAACAGTCACCGACCCGACACTTGAGTGGGAACGACCTGGGTTGGTCGTCTCATCGTCCGACGTGTATTTGGTCTTTTGACCGATTCTGGGCCTCTTCAGTTGGTCATCTTGCCGGACATGGGTTGGATCCTCCCTTGTGCAGAGATGTCGTGGCCAATGGGCAAGAGTTACCTCTGCATGGTTGGGTCCGAGCCAGTGTGACTGGGTCGCCTTGTCTCCGAGCTCCGAACGGACATGTAGTTGAGTCAGGTTGGAGCTGTAGTCAGCTTCGGAAGGCCAAGACTCGCCCAACAGTCACCGACCCGACACTTGAGTGGGAACGACCTGGGTTGGTCGTCTCATCGTCCGACGTGTATTTGGTCTTTTGACCGATTCTGGGCCTCTTCAGTTGGTCATCTTGCCGGACATGGGTTGGATCCTCCCTTGTGCAGAGATGTCGTGGCCAATGGGCAAGAGTTACCTCTGCATGGTTGGGTCCGAGCCAGTGTGACTGGGTCGCCTTGTCTCCGAGCCCCGAACGGACATGTAGTTGAGTCATGTTGGAGCTGTAGTCAGCTTCGGAAGGCCAAGACTCGCCCAACAGTCACCGACCCGACACTTGAGTGGGAACGACCTGGGTTGGTCGTCTCATCGTCCGACGTGTATTTGGTCTTTTGACTGATTCTGGGCCTCTTCAGTTGGTCATCTTGCCGGACATGGGTTGGATCCTCCCTTGTGCAGAGATGTCGTGGCCAATGGGCAAGAGTTACCTCTGCATGGTTGGGTCCGAGCCAGTGTGACTGGGTCGCCTTGTCTCCGAGCTCCGAACGGACATGTAGTTGAGTCAGGTTGGAGCTGTAGTCAGCTTCGGAAGGCCAAGACTCGCCCAACAGTCACCGACCCGACACTTGAGTGGGAACGACCTGGGTTGGTCGTCTCATCGTCCGACGTGTATTTGGTCTTTTGACCGATTCTGGGCCTCTTCAGTTGGTCATCTTGCCGGACATGGGTTGGATCCTCCCTTGTGCAGAGATGTCGTGGCCAATGGGCAAGAGTTACCTCTGCATGGTTGGGTCCGAGCCAGTGTGACTGGGTCGCCTTGTCTCCGAGCTCCGAACGGACATGTAGTTGAGTCAGGTTGGAGCTGTAGTCAGCTTCGGAAGGCCAAGACTCGCCCAACAGTCACCGACCCGACACTTGAGTGGGAACGACCTGGGTTGGTCGTCTCATCGTCCGACGTGTATTTGGTCTTTTGACCGATTCTGGGCCTCTTCAGTTGGTCATCTTGCCGGACATGGGTTGGATCCTCCCTTGTGCAGAGATGTCGTGGCCAATGGGCAAGAGTTACCTCTGCGTGGTTGGGTCCGAGCCAGTGTGACTGGGTCGCCTTGTCTCCGAGCTCCGAACGGACATGTAGTTGAGTCAGGTTGGAGCTGTAGTCAGCTTCGGAAGGCCAAGACTCGCCCAACAGTCACCGACCCGACACTTGAGTGGGAACGACCTGGGTTGGTCGTCTCATCGTCCGACGTGTATTTGGTCTTTTGACCGATTCTGGGCCTCTTCAGTTGGTCATCTTGCCGGACATGGGTTGGATCCTCCCTTGTGCAGAGATGTCGTGGCCAATGGGCAAGAGTTACCTCTGCATGGTTGGGTCCGAGCCAGTGTGACTGGGTCGCCTTGTCTCCGAGCTCCGAACGGACATGTAGTTGAGTCAGGTTGGAGCTGTAGTCAGCTTCGGAAGGCCAAGACTCGCCCAACAGTCACCGACCCGACACTTGAGTGGGAACGACCTGGGTTGGTCGTCTCATCGTCCGACGTGTATTTGGTCTTTTGACCGATTCTGGGCCTCTTCAGTTGGTCATCTTGCCGGACATGGGTTGGATCCTCCCTTGTGCAGAGATGTCGTGGCCAATGGGCAAGAGTTACCTCTGCATGGTTGGGTCCGAGCCAGTGTGACTGGGTCGCCTTGTCTCCGAGCTCCGAACGGACATGTAGTTGAGTCAGGTTGGAGCTGTAGTCAGCTTCGGAAGGCCAAGACTCGCCCAACAGTCACCGACCCGACACTTGAGTGGGAACGACCTGGGTTGGTCGTCTCATCGTCCGACGTGTATTTGGTCTTTTGACCGATTCTGGGCCTCTTCAGTTGGTCATCTTGCCGGACATGGGTTGGATCCTCCCTTGTGCAGAGATGTCGTGGCCAATGGGCAAGAGTTACCTCTGCATGGTTGGGTCCGAGCCAGTGTGACTGGGTCGCCTTGTCTCCGAGCTCCGAACGGACATGTAGTTGAGTCAGGTTGGAGCTGTAGTCAGCTTCGGAAGGCCAAGACTCGCCCAACAGTCACCGACCCGACACTTGAGTGGGAACGACCTGGGTTGGTCGTCTCATCGTCCGACGTGTATTTGGTCTTTTGACCGATTCTGGGCCTCTTCAGTTGGTCATCTTGCCGGACATGGGTTGGATCCTCCCTTGTGCAGAGATGTCGTGGCCAATGGGCAAGAGTTACCTCTGCATGGTTGGGTCCGAGCCAGTGTGACTGGGTCGCCTTGTCTCCGAGCTCCGAACGGACATGTAGTTGAGTCAGGTTGGAGCTGTAGTCAGCTTCGGAAGGCCAAGACTCGCCCAACAGTCACCGACCCGACACTTGAGTGGGAACGACCTGGGTTGGTCGTCTCATCGTCCGACGTGTATTTGGTCTTTTGACCGATTCTGGGCCTCTTCAGTTGGTCATCTTGCCGGACATGGGTTGGATCCTCCCTTGTGCAGAGATGTCGTGGCCAATGGGCAAGAGTTACCTCTGCATGGTTGGGTCCGAGCCAGTGTGACTGGGTCGCCTTGTCTCCGAGCTCCGAACGGACATGTAGTTGAGTCAGGTTGGAGCTGTAGTCAGCTTCGGAAGGCCAAGACTCGCCCAACAGTCACCGACCCGACACTTGAGTGGGAACGACCTGGGTTGGTCGTCTCATCGTCCGACGTGTATTTGGTCTTTTGACCGATTCTGGGCCTCTTCAGTTGGTCATCTTGCCGGACATGGGTTGGATCCTCCCTTGTGCAGAGATGTCGTGGCCAATGGGCAAGAGTTACCTCTGCATGGTTGGGTCCGAGCCAGTGTGACTGGGTCGCCTTGTCTCCGAGCTCCGAACGGACATGTAGTTGAGTCAGGTTGG
Organism: Schistocerca americana; assembly: GCF_021461395.2. NCBI lineage: Eukaryota > Metazoa > Arthropoda > Insecta > Orthoptera > Acrididae > Schistocerca > Schistocerca americana. The sequence goes on from NC_060128.1 coordinate 94,860,168, forward strand.
AGCTGTAGTCAGCTTCGGAAGGCCAAGACTCGCCCAACAGTCACCGACCCGACACTTGAGTGGGAACGACCTGGGTTGGTCGTCTCATCGTCCGACGTGTATTTGGTCTTTTGACCGATTCTGGGCCTCTTCAGTTGGTCATCTTGCCGGACATGGGTTGGATCCTCCCTTGTGCAGAGATGTCGTGGCCAATGGGCAAGAGTTACCTCTGCATGGTTGGGTCCGAGCCAGTGTGACTGGGTCGCCTTGTCTCCGAGCTCCGAACGGACATGTAGTTGAGTCAGGTTGGAGCTGTAGTCAGCTTCGGAAGGCCAAGACTCGCCCAACAGTCACCGACCCGACACTTGAGTGGGAACGACCTGGGTTGGTCGTCTCATCGTCCGACGTGTATTTGGTCTTTTGACCGATTCTGGGCCTCTTCAGTTGGTCATCTTGCCGGACATGGGTTGGATCCTCCCTTGTGCAGAGATGTCGTGGCCAATGGGCAAGAGTTACCTCTGCATGGTTGGGTCCGAGCCAGTGTGACTGGGTCGCCTTGTCTCCGAGCTCCGAACGGACATGTAGTTGAGTCAGGTTGGAGCTGTAGTCAGCTTCGGAAGGCCAAGACTCGCCCAACAGTCACCGACCCGACACTTGAGTGGGAACGACCTGGGTTGGTCGTCTCATCGTCCGACGTGTATTTGGTCTTTTGACCGATTCTGGGCCTCTTCAGTTGGTCATCTTGCCGGACATGGGTTGGATCCTCCCTTGTGCAGAGATGTCGTGGCCAATGGGCAAGAGTTACCTCTGCATGGTTGGGTCCGAGCCAGTGTGACTGGGTCGCCTTGTCTCCGAGCTCCGAACGGACATGTAGTTGAGTCAGGTTGGAGCTGTAGTCAGCTTCGGAAGGCCAAGACTCGCCCAACAGTCACCGACCCGACACTTGAGTGGGAACGACCTGGGTTGGTCGTCTCATCGTCCGACGTGTATTTGGTCTTTTGACCGATTCTGGGCCTCTTCAGTTGGTCATCTTGCCGGACATGGGTTGGATCCTCCCTTGTGCAGAGATGTCGTGGCCAATGGGCAAGAGTTACCTCTGCATGGTTGGGTCCGAGCCAGTGTGACTGGGTCGCCTTGTCTCCGAGCTCCGAACGGACATGTAGTTGAGTCAGGTTGGAGCTGTAGTCAGCTTCGGAAGGCCAAGACTCGCCCAACAGTCACCGACCCGACACTTGAGTGGGAACGACCTGGGTTGGTCGTCTCATCGTCCGACGTGTATTTGGTCTTTTGACCGATTCTGGGCCTCTTCAGTTGGTCATCTTGCCGGACATGGGTTGGATCCTCCCTTGTGCAGAGATGTCGTGGCCAATGGGCAAGAGTTACCTCTGCATGGTTGGGTCCGAGCCAGTGTGACTGGGTCGCCTTGTCTCCGAGCTCCGAACGGACATGTAGTTGAGTCAGGTTGGAGCTGTAGTCAGCTTCGGAAGGCCAAGACTCGCCCAACAGTCACCGACCCGACACTTGAGTGGGAACGACCTGGGTTGGTCGTCTCATCGTCCGACGTGTATTTGGTCTTTTGACCGATTCTGGGCCTCTTCAGTTGGTCATCTTGCCGGACATGGGTTGGATCCTCCCTTGTGCAGAGATGTCGTGGCCAATGGGCAAGAGTTACCTCTGCATGGTTGGGTCCGAGCCAGTGTGACTGGGTCGCCTTGTCTCCGAGCTCCGAACGGACATGTAGTTGAGTCAGGTTGGAGCTGTAGTCAGCTTCGGAAGGCCAAGACTCGCCCAACAGTCACCGACCCGACACTTGAGTGGGAACGACCTGGGTTGGTCGTCTCATCGTCCGACGTGTATTTGGTCTTTTGACCGATTCTGGGCCTCTTCAGTTGGTCATCTTGCCGGACATGGGTTGGATCCTCCCTTGTGCAGAGATGTCGTGGCCAATGGGCAAGAGTTACCTCTGCATGGTTGGGTCCGAGCCAGTGTGACTGGGTCGCCTTGTCTCCGAGCTCCGAACGGACATGTAGTTGAGTCAGGTTGGAGCTGTAGTCAGCTTCGGAAGGCCAAGACTCGCCCAACAGTCACCGACCCGACACTTGAGTGGGAACGACCTGGGTTGGTCGTCTCATCGTCCGACGTGTATTTGGTCTTTTGACCGATTCTGGGCCTCTTCAGTTGGTCATCTTGCCGGACATGGGTTGGATCCTCCCTTGTGCAGAGATGTCGTGGCCAATGGGCAAGAGTTACCTCTGCATGGTTGGGTCCGAGCCAGTGTGACTGGGTCGCCTTGTCTCCGAGCTCCGAACGGACATGTAGTTGAGTCAGGTTGGAGCTGTAGTCAGCTTCGGAAGGCCAAGACTCGCCCAACAGTCACCGACCCGACACTTGAGTGGGAACGACCTGGGTTGGTCGTCTCATCGTCCGACGTGTATTTGGTCTTTTGACCGATTCTGGGCCTCTTCAGTTGGTCATCTTGCCGGACATGGGTTGGATCCTCCCTTGTGCAGAGATGTCGTGGCCAATGGGCAAGAGTTACCTCTGCATGGTTGGGTCCGAGCCAGTGTGACTGGGTCGCCTTGTCTCCGAGCTCCGAACGGACATGTAGTTGAGTCAGGTTGGAGCTGTAGTCAGCTTCGGAAGGCCAAGACTCGCCCAACAGTCACCGACCCGACACTTGAGTGGGAACGACCTGGGTTGGTCGTCTCATCGTCCGACGTGTATTTGGTCTTTTGACCGATTCTGGGCCTCTTCAGTTGGTCATCTTGCCGGACATGGGTTGGATCCTCCCTTGTGCAGAGATGTCGTGGCCAATGGGCAAGAGTTACCTCTGCATGGTTGGGTCCGAGCCAGTGTGACTGGGTCGCCTTGTCTCCGAGCTCCGAACGGACATGTAGTTGAGTCAGGTTGGAGCTGTAGTCAGCTTCGGAAGGCCAAGACTCGCCCAACAGTCACCGACCCGACACTTGAGTGGGAACGACCTGGGTTGGTCGTCTCATCGTCCGACGTGTATTTGGTCTTTTGACCGATTCTGGGCCTCTTCAGTTGGTCATCTTGCCGGACATGGGTTGGATCCTCCCTTGTGCAGAGATGTCGTGGCCAATGGGCAAGAGTTACCTCTGCATGGTTGGGTCCGAGCCAGTGTGACTGGGTCGCCTTGTCTCCGAGCTCCGAACGGACATGTAGTTGAGTCAGGTTGGAGCTGTAGTCAGCTTCGGAAGGCCAAGACTCGCCCAACAGTCACCGACCCGACACTTGAGTGGGAACGACCTGGGTTGGTCGTCTCATCGTCCGACGTGTATTTGGTCTTTTGACCGATTCTGGGCCTCTTCAGTTGGTCATCTTGCCGGACATGGGTTGGATCCTCCCTTGTGCAGAGATGTCGTGGCCAATGGGCAAGAGTTACCTCTGCATGGTTGGGTCCGAGCCAGTGTGACTGGGTCGCCTTGTCTCCGAGCTCCGAACGGACATGTAGTTGAGTCAGGTTGGAGCTGTAGTCAGCTTCGGAAGGCCAAGACTCGCCCAACAGTCACCGACCCGACACTTGAGTGGGAACGACCTGGGTTGGTCGTCTCATCGTCCGACGTGTATTTGGTCTTTTGACCGATTCTGGGCCTCTTCAGTTGGTCATCTTGCCGGACATGGGTTGGATCCTCCCTTGTGCAGAGATGTCGTGGCCAATGGGCAAGAGTTACCTCTGCATGGTTGGGTCCGAGCCAGTGTGACTGGGTCGCCTTGTCTCCGAGCTCCGAACGGACATGTAGTTGAGTCAGGTTGGAGCTGTAGTCAGCTTCGGAAGGCCAAGACTCGCCCAACAGTCACCGACCCGACACTTGAGTGGGAACGACCTGGGTTGGTCGTCTCATCGTCCGACGTGTATTTGGTCTTTTGACCGATTCTGGGCCTCTTCAGTTGGTCATCTTGCCGGACATGGGTTGGATCCTCCCTTGTGCAGAGATGTCGTGGCCAATGGGCAAGAGTTACCTCTGCATGGTTGGGTCCGAGCCAGTGTGACTGGGTCGCCTTGTCTCCGAGCTCCGAACGGACATGTAGTTGAGTCAGGTTGGAGCTGTAGTCAGCTTCGGAAGGCCAAGACTCGCCCAACAGTCACCGACCCGACACTTGAGTGGGAACGACCTGGGTTGGTCGTCTCATCGTCCGACGTGTATTTGGTCTTTTGACCGATTCTGGGCCTCTTCAGTTGGTCATCTTGCCGGACATGGGTTGGATCCTCCCTTGTGCAGAGATGTCGTGGCCAATGGGCAAGAGTTACCTCTGCATGGTTGGGTCCGAGCCAGTGTGACTGGGTCGCCTTGTCTCCGAGCTCCGAACGGACATGTAGTTGAGTCAGGTTGGAGCTGTAGTCAGCTTCGGAAGGCCAAGACTCGCCCAACAGTCACCGACCCGACACTTGAGTGGGAACGACCTGGGTTGGTCGTCTCATCGTCCGACGTGTATTTGGTCTTTTGACCGATTCTGGGCCTCTTCAGTTGGTCATCTTGCCGGACATGGGTTGGATCCTCCCTTGTGCAGAGATGTCGTGGCCAATGGGCAAGAGTTACCTCTGCATGGTTGGGTCCGAGCCAGTGTGACTGGGTCGCCTTGTCTCCGAGCTCCGAACGGACATGTAGTTGAGTCAGGTTGGAGCTGTAGTCAGCTTCGGAAGGCCAAGACTCGCCCAACAGTCACCGACCCGACACTTGAGTGGGAACGACCTGGGTTGGTCGTCTCATCGTCCGACGTGTATTTGGTCTTTTGACCGATTCTGGGCCTCTTCAGTTGGTCATCTTGCCGGACATGGGTTGGATCCTCCCTTGTGCAGAGATGTCGTGGCCAATGGGCAAGAGTTACCTCTGCATGGTTGGGTCCGAGCCAGTGTGACTGGGTCGCCTTGTCTCCGAGCTCCGAACGGACATGTAGTTGAGTCAGGTTGGAGCTGTAGTCAGCTTCGGAAGGCCAAGACTCGCCCAACAGTCACCGACCCGACACTTGAGTGGGAACGACCTGGGTTGGTCGTCTCATCGTCCGACGTGTATTTGGTCTTTTGACCGATTCTGGGCCTCTTCAGTTGGTCATCTTGCCGGACATGGGTTGGATCCTCCCTTGTGCAGAGATGTCGTGGCCAATGGGCAAGAGTTACCTCTGCATGGTTGGGTCCGAGCCAGTGTGACTGGGTCGCCTTGTCTCCGAGCTCCGAACGGACATGTAGTTGAGTCAGGTTGGAGCTGTAGTCAGCTTCGGAAGGCCAAGACTCGCCCAACAGTCACCGACCCGACACTTGAGTGGGAACGACCTGGGTTGGTCGTCTCATCGTCCGACGTGTATTTGGTCTTTTGACCGATTCTGGGCCTCTTCAGTTGGTCATCTTGCCGGACATGGGTTGGATCCTCCCTTGTGCAGAGATGTCGTGGCCAATGGGCAAGAGTTACCTCTGCATGGTTGGGTCCGAGCCAGTGTGACTGGGTCGCCTTGTCTCCGAGCTCCGAACGGACATGTAGTTGAGTCAGGTTGGAGCTGTAGTCAGCTTCGGAAGGCCAAGACTCGCCCAACAGTCACCGACCCGACACTTGAGTGGGAACGACCTGGGTTGGTCGTCTCATCGTCCGACGTGTATTTGGTCTTTTGACCGATTCTGGGCCTCTTCAGTTGGTCATCTTGCCGGACATGGGTTGGATCCTCCCTTGTGCAGAGATGTCGTGGCCAATGGGCAAGAGTTACCTCTGCATGGTTGGGTCCGAGCCAGTGTGACTGGGTCGCCTTGTCTCCGAGCTCCGAACGGACATGTAGTTGAGTCAGGTTGGAGCTGTAGTCAGCTTCGGAAGGCCAAGACTCGCCCAACAGTCACCGACCCGACACTTGAGTGGGAACGACCTGGGTTGGTCGTCTCATCGTCCGACGTGTATTTGGTCTTTTGACCGATTCTGGGCCTCTTCAGTTGGTCATCTTGCCGGACATGGGTTGGATCCTCCCTTGTGCAGAGATGTCGTGGCCAATGGGCAAGAGTTACCTCTGCATGGTTGGGTCCGAGCCAGTGTGACTGGGTCGCCTTGTCTCCGAGCTCCGAACGGACATGTAGTTGAGTCAGGTTGGAGCTGTAGTCAGCTTCGGAAGGCCAAGACTCGCCCAACAGTCACCGACCCGACACTTGAGTGGGAACGACCTGGGTTGGTCGTCTCATCGTCCGACGTGTATTTGGTCTTTTGACCGATTCTGGGCCTCTTCAGTTGGTCATCTTGCCGGACATGGGTTGGATCCTCCCTTGTGCAGAGATGTCGTGGCCAATGGGCAAGAGTTACCTCTGCATGGTTGGGTCCGAGCCAGTGTGACTGGGTCGCCTTGTCTCCGAGCTCCGAACGGACATGTAGTTGAGTCAGGTTGGAGCTGTAGTCAGCTTCGGAAGGCCAAGACTCGCCCAACAGTCACCGACCCGACACTTGAGTGGGAACGACCTGGGTTGGTCGTCTCATCGTCCGACGTGTATTTGGTCTTTTGACCGATTCTGGGCCTCTTCAGTTGGTCATCTTGCCGGACATGGGTTGGATCCTCCCTTGTGCAGAGATGTCGTGGCCAATGGGCAAGAGTTACCTCTGCATGGTTGGGTCCGAGCCAGTGTGACTGGGTCGCCTTGTCTCCGAGCTCCGAACGGACATGTAGTTGAGTCAGGTTGGAGCTGTAGTCAGCTTCGGAAGGCCAAGACTCGCCCAACAGTCACCGACCCGACACTTGAGTGGGAACGACCTGGGTTGGTCGTCTCATCGTCCGACGTGTATTTGGTCTTTTGACCGATTCTGGGCCTCTTCAGTTGGTCATCTTGCCGGACATGGGTTGGATCCTCCCTTGTGCAGAGATGTCGTGGCCAATGGGCAAGAGTTACCTCTGCATGGTTGGGTCCGAGCCAGTGTGACTGGGTCGCCTTGTCTCCGAGCTCCGAACGGACATGTAGTTGAGTCAGGTTGGAGCTGTAGTCAGCTTCGGAAGGCCAAGACTCGCCCAACAGTCACCGACCCGACACTTGAGTGGGAACGACCTGGGTTGGTCGTCTCATCGTCCGACGTGTATTTGGTCTTTTGACCGATTCTGGGCCTCTTCAGTTGGTCATCTTGCCGGACATGGGTTGGATCCTCCCTTGTGCAGAGATGTCGTGGCCAATGGGCAAGAGTTACCTCTGCATGGTTGGGTCCGAGCCAGTGTGACTGGGTCGCCTTGTCTCCGAGCTCCGAACGGACATGTAGTTGAGTCAGGTTGGAGCTGTAGTCAGCTTCGGAAGGCCAAGACTCGCCCCACCGTCGCCGACATGGCACTTGCGTGGGAATGACCTGGATTGGTCATGTCATCGGACGACGTGTATTTGGTCTCCGACCGCTTATGGAAACTCTGTGTGTCGAAATGAGTCGTCCTTGTTGTTCCACAGTGATTGCTTTTACGAATGTTCGAGTTCTTGTGCAAGTGTGTTTACGTCGAACTGTGAGTGGCTTCTGTGATTTCCACTGAGCACATGAATGCTGTCAGCGTACTGGAACAGGCAGTTGGTCGATTGCGACAGAGGGAATTGATTAGGTTGTTGGTTCGTTCTTCAGCTGTCCCTAGTTCGTGTTGCAACCCGATTGTTTAGTGTTACGCTTGGCTGCCTGTCTCACGTAAACTGTGGTTAGTTTCCTCTCCAGGCCGACTTTCCCAACACTTCTGAGCACCACTTTGTTGTTTGTGATTGTCATTGTATTTGGTTGCGGGTACTGTGTCAGGCCTTCAGGCATGTATTAATATCGACTGTGTTATGTTTAGTACGTGGCCTTCAGGCGAAATTCATGACAACTATTTTAAGATTAGGCCTTCAGCCGTGTTTTATTTAAAATTCTTGTTGCCCTGTTTTAAGGTCTCCAGCCGCGTTTGTTTCAGAATACGTGACTTAAATATGTAAATCCATGTCTGTAAGGTTTCTCTTTATCTTGATTTCTTGAAACGGTCTTCACCCGTGTTCTGTAAATGTTTATCTTAAGGTGGTCTTTGATTATTCTAGAGTAATTGTTTGGGCCTACAGCCGACAGGATACTTCAAGTTTTCTTAAGATGTTTTTCTGCTGTAATGTGTAAAAGCCTATCTTTAAAGCGTCTCTTTCATTATGCAATTTTTTAATATTGGGCTTTCAGCCGAAGAATTAATTTGAAGGCCGGCCGCTGTGGCCGAGCGGTTCTAGGCGCTTCAGTCTGGAACCGCGCGACCGCTACGGTCGCAGGTTCGAATCCTGCGTCGGGCATGGATGTGTGTGATGTTCAAAATGTTCAGATGTGTGTGAAATCTTATGGGACTTAACTGCTAAGGTCATCAGTCCCTAAGCTTACATCCTACTTAACCTAATCTATCCTAAGGACAAACACACACACCCATGCCCGGGAGAGGACTCGAACCTCCGCCGGGACCAGCCGCACAGTCCATGACTGCAGCGCCCCAGACCGCTCGGCTAATCCCGCGCGGCTTGTGTGTGATGTCCTTATTTTAGTTAGATTTAAGTAGTTCTAAGTTCTAGGGGACTGATGACCTCCGATGTCAAGTCCGATAGGCTCAGAGCCATTTGAACCAATTAATTTGAATTTGCCTTAATATGGCCTTAGCCGAAATTTGTAAATGCTTGGCGTTTAAAGAAATTCCTTAGCTGATCTGAAATAGTATTTCGGCCTTTAGCCGAGAAGATATTGCAATTTTACTTGAGTAAGGCCTTCAGCCATTACTCCTGCTGTATTAAAATGAATCATTTAGATTTATTCTGCAGAAGTTACTTGGGCCCTCAGCCGTGAATTGATCTTTGATGTTTTAGAGAGAAAACTGTCCATTCGTTTGAGGAATAAAGTTGTGTGCGTTCTTTTATAACTAACAGTAATTGACCTTGACCCCTTTCCACAATCTGATCCGGTCTGTCCTGCGTAATCAGATTTCAGCAATTACAAAACTTCACCACACCGATTAGAAACAGAGTACTGCTGTGTTTTCCTTGATGTGTACATGCACTTACATTTTCAGTAGGTGTTCATATACGCCGCACTCAAAAAAATATATTCTAGTTAATGTGACTACACACGTTTTACTTTATTAGAATAAAAGTTTTTTGTTTATCTCCATACTGTCCAAATGGTTCAAATGGCTTTGAGCACTATGGGGCTTAACTTCTGAGGTCATCAGTCCCCTAGAACGTAGAACTACTTAAACCTAACTAACCTAAGGACATCACGGACATCCATGCCCGAGGCAGGATTCGAACCTGCGACCGTAGCGTTCGCGCAGTTCCAGACTGTAGCGCCTAGAACCGCTCGGCCACCCAGGCCGGCCATACTGTCTAACCAGGATCCTTATTGTTTAAGCTCTTGAAGTTTCATCATCTTACGTAAAATGAAGTTAAATCTGCTTCAGACATTGACGTTAGTTTACACTCACAAACAGCACAGCCCTTACATTTGTGTCAGTCGCATGTCATACATACTTTATAGCTCTCCGCATATAAAACCTCATAGTCCTACACCTGGTCGTAGTATGGAAGGGTGGTAATACATTCACTACCAGCAACGCTCTCCAAAAAAAAAGGTAATTGTTTTTTAAGCAAATTAGATGCATTTATCCGCAGTTGTCCATTTCTCAAACTAAGATTAATGAGAAGCTACACTCCTGGAAATTGAAATAAGAACACCGTGAATTCATTGTCCCAGGAAGGGGAAACTTTATTGACACATTCCTGGGGTCAGATACATCACATGATCACACTGACAGAACCACAGGCACATAGACACAGGCAACAGAGCATGCACAATGTCGGCACTAGTACAGTGTATATCCACCTTTCGCAGCAATGCAGGCTGCTATTCTCCCATGGAGACGATCGTAGAGATGCTGGATGTAGTCCTGTGGAACGGCTTGCCATGCCATTTCCACCTGGCGCCTCAGTTGGACCAGCGTTCGTGCTGGACGTGCAGACCGCGTGAGACGACGCTTCATCCAGTCCCAAACATGCTCAATGGGGGACAGATCCGGAGATCTTGCTGGCCAGGGTAGTTGACTTACACCTTCTAGAGCACGTTGGGTGGCACGGGATACATGCGGACGTGCATTGTCCTGTTGGAACAGCAAGTTCCCTTGCCGGTCTAGGAATGGTAGAACGATGGGTTCGATGACGGTTTGGATGTACCGTGCACTATTCAGTGTCCCCTCGACGATCACCAGTGGTGTACGGCCAGTGTAGGAGATCGCTCCCCACACCATGATGCCGGGTGTTGGCCCTGTGTGCCTCGGTCGTATGCAGTCCTGATTGTGGCGCTCACCTGCACGGCGCCAAACACGCATACGACCATCATTGGCACCAAGGCAGAAGCGACACTCATCGCTGAAGACGACACGTCTCCATTCGTCCCTCCATTCACGCCTGTCGCGACACCACTGGAGGCGGGCTGCACGATGTTGGGGCGTGAGCGGAAGACGGCCTAACGGTGTGCGGGACCGTAGCCCAGCTTCATGGAGACGGTTGCGAATGGTCCTCGCCGATACCCCAGGAGCAACAGTGTCCCTAATTTGCTGGGAAGTGGCGGTGCGGTCCCCTACGGCACTGCGTAGGATCCTACGGTCTTGGCGTGCATCCGTGCGTCGCTGCGGTCCGGTCCCAGGTCGACGGGCATGTGCACCTTCCGCCGACCACTGGCGACAACATCGATGTACTGTGGAGACCTCACGCCCCACGTGTTGAGCAATTCGGCGGTACGTCCACCCGGCCTCCCGCATGCCCACTATACGCCCTCGCTCAAAGTCCGTGAACTGCACATACGGTTCACGTCCACGCTGTCGCGGCATGCTACCAGTGTTAAAGACTGCGATGGAGCTCCGTATGCCACGGCAAACTGGCTGACACTGACGGCGGCGGTGCACAAATGCTGCGTAGCTAGCGCCATTCGACGCCCAACACCGCGGTTCCTGGTGTGTCCGCTGTGCCGTGCGTGTGATCATTGCTTGTACAGCCCTCTCGCAGTGTCCGGAGCAAGTATGGTGGGTCTGACACACCGGTGTCAATGTGTTCTTTTTTCCATTTCCAGGAGTGTATATACAATACATCCCACCATCGAAACAACTGCTTCAATAAGTTCTTGCGAACGCTATTTTTATATTTCGTGTGAAACTTTTACAAATTTACGAACCTTCCTGCATTTGAACCGATGTTCTCGATATCTGTAGTCAGAAGCGCTATGCGTTGCACCCCACAGCGCGGGATAAGGTAGTGCCTGTGCTCAGTATGTTGTACAGCGGAAATCAGCACTACGATTTGCCACAAGAATAATTGTAATGTGCTTTGGGTCACATTTCACGACTGATAGTCGACAATCTAGATGTACGATATGGGCTGATTTGCAAAAGTTACACAATTCCTTAGTTTTGAGCGAGTTTAATGATGGTGCAGAGAGCAAGGAAAAGAATGTCCGTCGTTGCACATGTCGCTTTCGTAAGGTTTCCAGTATCAGCCTTCACAAAATTGCTTTCTATTGTTACTTAGAAAGTTACGATTTCGCGTTATCTACCACTGAATAGCTAAACTATTTGCAGAAAAAGTACGTAAAAACCTAATAACTTCGGCTAATAGTCCTGTAACACATGCATAGCTTCGTCTTACTCCTAGTCTGTGACGCCAGCAAAGTTTCTGCCAATAACAGAGCGCCAAAGAAACTTGTACAGGTAAGTATATTCAAATACAGAGATGTGTAAACAGGCAGAATATGGTGCTGCGATGGACGACGCCTATATAAGAGAACAAGTGTCTGGCACAATTGTTAGATCGGTTACTCCTGCTACAATGGCAGGTGATCGAGGTTTAAGTGAGTTTGGACGTGCTGTTATAGTCGGCGCAAGAGCGATGGGACACAGCATCTCCGAGGCAGCGATGAAATGGGAATTTTCCTGTACGACCATTTCACGAGTGTACCGTGAGCATCAGGAATCTGGTAAAACATCAAATCTCCGACATCGCCGCGGCCGAAAAAAGGTCCTGCAAGAACGGAAACGACGACGACTGAAGAGAATCATTGAACGTGACGGAAATGCAACCCTTCCGCAAATTGCTGCAGATTTCAATACTGGCCCTTCAACAAGTGTCAGCGTGCGAACCGTTCAACGAAACATCATCTATATGGGCTTTCGGAGCCGAAGGCCCACTCATCTACCCTTGATGACTGCACGGCACAAAGCTTTAAGTCTCGCCTGGACCCGTCAACACCGACATTGGACTGTTGCTGACTGGAAACATGTTGCCTGGTAGGACGAGTCTCGTTTCAAATTTTATCGAGCGGATGGACGTGTACGGATATGGAGACAATCTCGTGAGACCATGGAGTACGTCAGCGGGAGACTGTTCAAGCTGGTGGAGGCTCTGTAATGGTGTGCGCGTGTACAGTTGGAGTAAGAAGGAACCATTGATACGTCTAGATATGACTCTGACAGGAGACACGTACGTAAGTATACAGTCTGATCACCTCCATCCATTCATGTGCATTGTGCAATCCGACGGACCTAAGGGGGTTCCAGCAGAAGAATGCGACACCCCACACGTCCAGAAGTGCCACAGAGTGGCTCCAGGAACACTCTTCTAGGTTTAAACACGCCCGCTGGCCACCAAACTCCCCAGACATGAACATTATTGAGCGTATCTGAGATGCGTTGAAACTTGCTGTTGAGAAGAGATCGCCACCCCCTCGTACTCTTACGGATTTATGGACTGCCCTGCAGGATTCATGGCGTCAGTTCCCTCCAGCACTACTTTAGTCCATGCCACGTCGTGTTGCAGCACTTCAGCATGCTCGCGGGGGCCCTACGCGATAGTAGGCAGGTGTACCAGTTTCTTTGCCTCTTCAGTGCAGTGTATTTTGAATAGGAACCCGTGGCCAGGAACGTACCGTTTCCGTTCTACGACTGTTTCAGTTCAGATGTATGACATGTCCACGACAGCTGAGGGGAAGAGAAAAGTGTTAGAGCTATTTGTCCTGGTATGAAATATGATAGACAGGATGACGTGTACTACGTCATAAGTTCACCTGATGTCACTTAACGACTGCTTTACTGCGAGTGGAATCGGACACTAGAACTGACCCAAAAATATTATGTGCTCACTCCCCTCCACAAGTCCTAGAAGTTTGTAACTGGAACTTCCGAAAACCCTGTATACAGGGTGGTCCATTGATAGTAACCAGGCCAAATATCTCACGAAATAAGCATCAAACGAGAAAACTACAAAGAACGAAACTCGTCTAGCTTGAAGGGCGCTATGGTTGGCCCACTAGATGGCGCCGTCATAGATCAAACGGATAACAACTGCGTTTTTTTAAAAATAGGGACCCCCATATTTTATTATATATTCTTGTAGTACGTAGAGAAATATGAATGTTTCAGTTGGACCACTTTTTTCGCCTTGTGATAGATGGCGCTGTAATAGTCACAAACGTCTAAGTAAGTGGTATCACGTAACATTTCGCCAGTGCGGGCGGTATTTGCTTTGTGATACATTACGCGTATTAAAATGGACCGTTTACCAATTGCGGAAAAGGTCGATATCGTGTTGATGTATGGCTATTGTGATCAAAATGCCCAACGGGCGTGTGCTATGTATGCTCGGTATCCTGGACGACATCATCCAAGTGTCCGGACCGTTCGCCGGATAGTTACGTTATTTAAGGAAACAGGAAGTGTCCAGTCACCTGTGAAACGTCAACCACGATCTGCAGCAAATGGCGATGCCCAAGTAGGTGTTTCAGCTTCCTGTCGCGGCTAATCCGCACATCAGTAGCAGACAAATTGCGCAAGAATCGGGAATCTCAAAAATGTCGGTGTTGAGAATACTACATCAACATCGATTGCACCCGTACCATATTTCTATGCACCAGGAACTGCATGGTGACGACTTCGAACGCTCCGGTCGCAGGTTCGAATCCTGCCTCGGGCATGGAAGTGTGTGATGTCCTTAGGTTAGTTAGGTTGAATTAGTTCTAAGTTCTAGGCGATTGATGACCTCAGAAGTTAAGTCGCATTGTGCTCAGAGCCATTTCAACCATTTCTGACTTTGAACGTCGTGTACATTTCTGCCACAGGGCACAAGAGAAATTACGGGACGATGACAGATTTTTTGCACGCGTTCTATTTAGCGACCAAGCGTCATTCACCCACAGCGGTAACGTAAACCGGCATAATATGCACTATTGGGCAACGGAAAATCCACGATGGCTGCGACAAGTGGAACATCAGCGACCTGAGCGGCTTAATGTATGGTACGGCATTATGGGAGGAAGGATAATTGGCCCCCATTTTATCGATGTCAATCTAATTGGCGCAATGTATGCTGATTTCCTACGTACTGTTCTACCGATGTTACTACAAGATGTTTCACTCAAGACAGAATGGCGATGTACTTCCAACATGATGGATGTCCGACACATAGCTCGCTTGCGGTTGAAGCGGTGTTGAATAGCATATTTCATGACAGGTGGATTGGTCGTCGAAGCACCATACCATGGCCCGCGCGTTCACCGGATCTGACGTCCCCGGATTCCTTTCTGTGGGGAAAGGTGAAGGATATTTCCTATCGTGATCCACCGACAACGCCTGACAACATGCGTCAAGCGCATTGTCAATGCGTGTGCGAACATTACGGAAGGCGAACTACTCGCTGTTGAGGGGAATGTCGTTACAGGTATTGCCAAATGCATTGAGGTTGACGGACATCATTTTGAGCATTTATTGCATTAATATGGTATTTACACGTAATCACGCTGTAACAGCATGCGTTCTCAGAAATGATAAGTTCACTAAGGTACATGTATCACATTCGAACAACCGAAATAAAATGTTCAAACGTACCTACGTTCTGTATTTTAATTTAAAAAACCTACCTGTTACCAATTGTTCGTCTAAAATTGTGAGCCAAATGTTTGTCACTATTACAGAGAAAAAAGTGGTCCAACTATAACCTTCGTATTTCTTTACGTACTACACGAATATGTAATAAAAAATGGGGGTTCCTATTTAAAAAAAAAACCAGTTGATATCCGTTTAACATATGGCAGCGCCATCTAGCGGGCCAACCATAGCGCCATCTGGTTTCCCCCTTCAAGCTGGACAAGTTTCGTTCCTTGTAGTTTTTTAGTTTGACGCTTATTTGGTGAGATATTTGGCCCGGTCACGATCAATGGACCACCCTGTATATTGACTTGTTACACTTGCCGTACACAAACAAGCCAAATGCTGTTGCATTTATCCGTTCAAAGCATTTAGTGAAGTAATATTAGATGCCAAGTCGAACTATCGAAACGTATATGAAACGCGTGCGCAAAAACCACGGTACTTTTGAACGAGACTTGTATGTACCAGCGATGTAATGACATTCAAATTAAGCGGAGCGCTTTATGTACAGACCTGTCGCCCCAGAGTCACGTGTTATTGGAAGCGACGTACGTAGCGACAGGAATTCTGTTACGCGCAACATCTGGAGTCCGGTATCCCTACGTTACGTTTGCGCTGCAGAAATAACTGACCTGCCATTCTCGCATTGCGACCCTCTGCGTCTTCTCCGGGTGTCTCTGACTGACGGTGAGCGGAGAAATGCTGCACATAGCTTCCACACGGCTGATAATTACACCGAAAAAGCTAAACACGCCCACTGTCACGAGCGCACTGCCATTCAAAGAGAAAAACAAATCTTCAGATGTTTCAGCGATCCCACAGACAGCCAACGAGCGTATTTCAATAATAATGGACTGTCCGCAGTCACTTCACAATCTAATATGCCGCGACACTCGATCTCGGT
Source organism: Schistocerca americana (assembly GCF_021461395.2). Taxonomy (NCBI): domain Eukaryota; kingdom Metazoa; phylum Arthropoda; class Insecta; order Orthoptera; family Acrididae; genus Schistocerca; species Schistocerca americana. The sequence goes on from NC_060128.1 coordinate 94,875,961, forward strand.
TTTGTTTCCCACTGCGACAGTAGCGCCCCAAGCGGTCAGCAAGCGACACTTCCGAATACGATATCTGATTATTAAATGCGTATAGTAACGTTTATAATGGTCTGAGACATAGTTTTTACAATCGGGAATCCATGTAGTGCCATAAAAATCGATAATAACTACAAAATCACACCACATTTGTCATATTTTAATTTACTTTCGTTTTCCTGTAATAGTAAAATTTGGATTCCGTAGAAATGTTGGAACACGTGAGGCAATACTAACCCTACGACTTATCTTAGAAGAAAGATTAAGGATAGGCAAACCTACGTTTCTAGCATTTATAGACTTAGAGAAAGCTTTTGACAATGTTGACTGGAATTCTCTCTTTCAAATTCTGAAGGTGGCAGGGGTAAAATACAGGGAACGAAAGACTATTTACAATTTGTACAGAACCCAGATGGCAGTTATAAGAGTCGAGGGACATGAAAGGGAAGCAGTGGTTGGGAAGGGAGTGAGACAGGGTTGTAGCCTCTCCCCGATGCTATTCAATCTGTATATTGAGCAAGCAGTAAAGGAAACGAAAGAAAAGTTCGGAGTAGGTATTAAAATCCATGGAGAAGAAATAAAAACTTTTGAGGTTCGACGATGACATTGTAATTCTGTCAGAGACAGCAAAGGACTTGGAAGAGCAGTTGAACGAAATGGACAGTGTCTTGAAAGGAGGGTATAAGATGAACATCATCAAAAGCAAAACGAGGATAATGGAATGTAGTCGAATTAAATCGGATGATGCTGAGGGAATTAGATTAGGAAATGAGACACTTAAAGTGGTAAAGGAGTTTTGCTCTTTGGGGAGCAAAAAACTGACGATGGTCGAAGTACAGAGGATATAAAATGTAGACTGGCAATGGCAAGGAAAGCGTATCTAAACAAGAGACATTTGTTAACATCGGGTATAGATTTAAGTGTCAGGAAATCGTTTCTGAAAGTATTTGTATGGAGTGTAGCCATGTATGGAAGTGAAACATGGACGATAAATAGTTTGGACAAGAAGAGAATAGAAGCTTTCGAAATGTGGTGCTGCAGAAGAATGCTGAAAATTAGATGGGTAGATCAGATAACTAATGAGAAGGTATTGAATAGAATTGGGGAGGAGTTTGTGGCACAACTTGACTAGAAGAAGGGATCGGTTGGTAGGACATGTTCTGAGGCATCAAGGGGCCTCCAATTTAGTACTGGAGGGCAAAAATCGTAGAGGGAGACCAAGATATGAATACACTAAGCAGATTCAGAAGGATGTAGGCTGCAGTAGGTACTGGGAGATGAAGAAGCTTGCACAGGATAGAGTAGCATGGAGAGCTGCATCAAACCAGTCTCAGGACTAAAGACCACAACAACAACAGTAAAAAATTGCCAGTAAACACCAGAGGACCTGACCTTTTGCAGAAAGATGTTGTGCTGGATGGTTATAGTTAAACTTTCCCTATTTAACACGTTATAACTCGGAAACTAATTACCGTACAGGTACCAATGTTGGAAGCATTAATGTCAAGGACGTGGGGAAGAGAATTAATTCATAATCACTTCAGTTGAAACACTTTTAATGTGCTGCTACGTTACATCATACCAGTACATACTGGTACCATTACTGCTACAAAAGGAGCTTAATATGGCGCCCATCACGTCTGCAAGAGTCAGAAAGCGAAGGATTGCATTGTACACAGCAGAACGAAGCATGTCCGTAGGTAGTCTGGTCACCTCATGCTGCGCTTCAGATCAGCAAAAAAAATGGCTCTGAGCACTATGGGACTCAACTGCTGTGGTCATAAGTCCCCTAGAACTTAGAACTACTTAAACCTAACTAACCTAAGGACATCACACACATCCATGCCCGAGGCAGGATTCGAACCTGCGACCGTAGCGGTCGTGCGGTTCCAGACTGAAGCGCCTTTAACCGCTCGGCCACTCCGGCCGGCTCAGATCAGCACATGTTTGAATGTTCCCCTGGTAAACCCTGTCCTTCAGGTAGCCCCACAACCAGAAATCGCAGGGAGTGAGATCAGGCGATCGTGCCGGACAAGCATTTGGAAAGGATCGACAGATAATCCGATCATTTCCAAGTTTCTGAGAAGCAGGTGAACTTCGGGAACGATGTGCGGTGGGACCCCATCTTGCACGAAAACTGTTGAGTTCAATTCATCTCTCTCCTGGGTATGTCACGCTGGTGAGGCATATTACAGTAACGCTGGCCACCCACACTGCACAGCTTTGGTCCTTGAGCGCCAACCTGTTCAAAAAAGATTGAGCCAATAATGAAGATGGCCGAGAAGCCACACCATACGGTGACACGTTCAACATTCAGAGGATCTTTATGCACAGTGAGTGGAGGTGAAGACCCCCCACATTTGGTAATTTTGGGTATTCACCTCACGCATCACAGAAAAATGAGCTTCGTCTGTCCATAGTTTGGTCCAGGGCCAGCCCTCGCCAATCCTTGCGAGAAAGTGGAGAGCGAAGTCAACACGTCGTTGTGTGCCCTGTGGTGCAAGCTGCTGTATTATATGAGTCTTGTACGAATACCATTTGAGAATGGTTCGAAGCACCTTCCGTACGCCGGCCGGTGTGGCCGTGCGGTTCTAAGCGCGTCAGTCTGGAACCGCGTGACCGCTACGGTCGCAGGTTCGAATCCTGCCTCGGGCATGGATGTGTGTGATGTCCTTAGGTTAGTTAGGTTTAAGTAGTTCTAGGGGACTGATGACCTTAGAAGAAGTTAAGTCCCATAGTGCTCAGAGCCATTTGAACCATTTTTGAACCTTCCGTACAGTGGACCACGGGGTGTTCAACTGTCGTGACACAGCACGCGCACTGCCTGACTATAGGGAATTGCACGCACGGTTGTCTGTCATAGCGACAACGATTTCGTCAACCACCTGTGGTGCAACCGATCGTCGGCCTCTTCCAGGATCGACGCCCAGTTCTCCAGTTGAACTTCTTCATCATGCTCCGCACGGCAGGTGGAGAAAGAGGACCCTTCCGTGATCTTTTCAGCCGGCGATATTCTCGAAGTGCAGCTGCTGCATTACTGTTGTTTTGGTAACAGAGCTTCACCAAAAATTCCCTGATACTTTCATCCAAGCTGATGTTGACACGTCAACAATTGCACTGCGACTGGTCAAGTGTGTGAGGCTATGAATCACGGTGACTGATCACGGCACCTGGTGGTTGTAACACCTCCATTGCGTCCCGACCTGATCTGATCGAATAGCAGTCCAATATTTATTATTAACACGACCGTGAACCTAATGGGGCTGGTAATCGGAATTGACTGCTACAGAATGTTACTTTCCAGTTCGTTCTGCTCAGTACTATAATACTGAATGTGTGGTAATGAGGAACACCAACACAGTTTTACTAATTACGAACTTATATTCTTCTCAAAACACAAAAGAGGAGACAGCCACTGCCTTCGTCATACATATCTAATTACGGCTAATCTCAGCACAGGCTTTCTTCATTTTCCATTATCGTCACACGCTAATCCATCACTGCATCCAACACTGCAATCCAAGGTTAGGCCGGCGCGGTAGACGCGAAACCAAATATCGGCACTCGTAACGTCACTTATCACTTTCGTAATGATACTTCTTCACTTTCCCGGTATTAATCTATTACATAGGGGTCTAACCACGGCGATGGCGACACCCTTCTCCGTTAAAGCCCTGTATTTCAACAATGGCCTTCACACATATATACCCGCCAATCACACTGGCGCAGCTCGACACTCGCTCTCTCAACACGTCACAATCGATTGTTCGTCCTATCGACCTGTGCCAAGTGCAAAGTTATAGTAAGGGCCTATGGACCCCTTACAATGTCATAGTCAAAACTGGAGGGTGGCGCTGTGATGCATGGAAATCACGCACCCCATACTCTGGACATTAATGCTACCAAGTTTGGTACTCTTACGATAATTAGTTTCCGTGTTTTTTCGCTTCACTTTCAGCCAAAAAATGGTTCAAATGGCTCTGAGCGCTATGAGACTTAACTTCTAAGCTCATCAGTCCCCTAGATCTAGAACTACTTAAACCTAACTAACCTAAGGACATCACACACATCCATGCCCGAGGCAGGATTCGAACCTGCGACCGTAGCGGTCGCGCGGTTCCAGACTGTAGCGCCTAGAACCGCTCGGCCACAACAGCCTGCACTTTCAGCCAAATCAGTGATTTTGGAACGTAGGAATCCTATATGGAATGTACGAGGGTAATCCCAAAAGTAAGGTCTCCTATTTTATAAGTACATAGACCTGTTTATTTCTACAATGGTTTACATCAGTTTACAGCCTGAACATTTAGCTATTTTTCGACACAATCACCATTTCTGTCGATGCATTTTTATGGACACTGTGGCAGTTTTTGTATGCCCATGTCATACCAGCTCGCCGCCATGCTGTTCAGAAGTTATGAACCTCTTCTTTCACCTCGTCGTCGGAGCTGAATCGCTTTCCGGCCAAATGTTCTATTAACCTAGGGAACAGGTGATAGTCACTGGGCGTCAAGCCAGGACTATAGGGTGGGTGGGTGATTATGTTCCACTGAAGCTGTTGCAGGAGAGCAACGGTTTGCCGAGCGATGATAAGGTGTGCGCAAGATGGGTGCCACGCATGCTGACTGAGGACCACATGCGGCAACGAGTTGATGCTTTCCGCTCATTTCTTCACCGCCTTGCAGAGCCGAACAGGACAACTTTGTGGACTCTACTGTCACGGGTGACGACGAAACCTGGGCATACCACTTTACGCCTGAGACCAGCCAACAATCAGGCCAGTGGCGGCATCCTTCTTCGCCAAAGCCGCGGAAATTCAAACAAACACAGTCTGCCGGTAAAGTCATGACAACCGTTTTCTGGGATGGGAAAGGGGTATTGTTGGTCGACTTTATGCTCACTGGGACCACAATTAACGCTGACAGGTACTGTGAGACTCTGAAAAAATTCAAACGGGCAATTCAGAACCGGAGAAGGGGAATGTTGAGCAAGGGCGTACACATTCTCCATGACAACGCTCGCCCACACATCGCTCGGCAAACAGTTGCTCTCCTGCAACAGAGGAACATAATCACCCACCCACCCTACAGTCCTGACTTGGCGCCCAGTGACTATCACCTGTTTCCTAGGTTAAAAGAACATTTGGCCGGAACGCGATTCAGCTCCGTCGACGAGGTGAAAGAAGAGGTTCAAAACTTTCTAAGCAGCATGGCGGCGAGCTGGTATGACATGGGCATACAAAAACTGCCACAGCGTCTACAAAAATGCATCGACAGAAATGGTGATTATGTCGAAAAATAGCTATATGTTCAAGCTGTAAACTGATGTAAACCATTGTAGAAATAAACAGGTCTATGTACTTACAAAAAAATAGGAGACCTTACTTTTGGGATTAACCTCTTATATATGAGGCGTGTTTTTTAAGTAAGTACCGTTTTGAAATTAAAGAAAAGACATGCTAAGATATCTCAATAATATTAATTTTACATGAAAACCTGTACCTTAATCTACGCACTGACGCCATTACAGTCTGATTCTTCCTTGTTTACGTTGTGTACTGAGTGTTTAAGACGCCTCCGATAATCGTTGAGTCCCGCCGACTGTGAAGTACGGGCTGTTATAAGATTTCTTAGTGCTAAAGGCCTAAAAGCGATCGATATTCATCGTGAGATCTGTGCAGTTTACGGAGAAAACATTATGAGTGATGGAATGGTAAGAAAGTGGGCGAGAGCATTTAAAGATGGCCGCACAAATGTGCACGATGAACAGCGGAGTGGGCGTCCTTCGGTCGTTAATGAAAGTTTGGAGCAGGAAGTGGACAATACGGTGAGAGAAAACGGACGCTTTACGATTTCCTCCTTGCGGGATGACTTTCCTAATGTTTCTCATAGTGTTTTGTATGGCATTGTAACCGAGCACTTGAATTACCCAAAATTGTGCGCACGTTGGGTACCGAAAATGTTGACGGATGTGCACAATCCAAACGTTTAGACAGTGCATTGACTTTCCTTGAGCGGTACCACAACGACGGTGATGATTTCTTAAGCCAAATTGTTACGGGCGATGAAACATGAGTGGCCTATGTCACATGAGAAACAAAGCAACAGTCCGTGAAAGTTGAGCAAGGGCATCGGTTTGCTGCAAGACAATGCCCGTCCGCATGTGGCGAATCAGACCAAAGATCACATCACAACTTTTCGATGGGAAAGCCTAGATCATCGTCCGTACAGCCCCGATCTTGCGCCCAGTGACTACCATCTGTTCCCGCACTTGAAGAAACACCTGGGCGGTCACCGTCTTCGAGACGATGACGAACTCAAAACAGTGGTGATGCAGTGGTTAACAAGTCAGGCGGGAGACTTCTATGAGGAGGGTATTCAGAAACTGGTACAACGTTATGATAAGTGCCTCAGTATTGACGGAAATTATGTAGAAAAGTAGATTAAGGTACAGGCTTTCACGTAAAAATAAAATTATTGAGATATCTTAGCACGTCTTTTTTTAATTTCAGAACGGTACTTACTTAAAAAAACACGCCTCGTATGTAGAAATGAACATGAACTAAAGTAAAACAAGTGTAATGGAATGTAAGCGACTGAAGTGAGGTGGTTCTGAGCGAATTAGACTAGGAAATGAGATCCTAAAAGTAGGAGATGAGTTTTGCTATTCAGATGGTTCAAATGACTCTGAGCACTATGGGACTACACTTCTAAGGTCATCAGTTCCCTAGAACTTAGAACCACTTAAATCTGACTAACGTAAGGACATCACACACATCCATGCCCCAGGCAGGATTCGAACCTGCGACCGTAGCGATCGCGCGGTTCCAGACTGTAGCGCCTAGAACCGCTCGGCCACTCTGGCCGGCTGAGTTTTGCTATTTGAGCAGCAAAAGAACTGATGATTGCCGAAACAGAGGAGATATGAAATGCAGACCTGCAGCTGGGAAGGAGTAATTTGTTAATATCGAATTTTAGTCTTTGAAGAACAGTGGGTCTATTGGCCTGAACCTATAGAGTACATTCTACATCTACATCAATACTTCGCAAGCCATATTACGGCGCGTTGCGGTGGGTATGCGGTACCACTACTACTCATTTCCTTTTCCACTCGCAAATAGAGTGAGGGCAAAACCACTGCCTATAGACCTCCACACGAGTCCCAATTTCTCGTACCTTCTCGTATCTTCTTGGTCCTAACGTGAAATGTATGCCGGTGGCAGTAGAATCATTCTGCAGTCAGCTTCAAATGCCGGTCCTCTAAATTTTCTCGATAGAGTTCCACGGAAATAACTTCACCCTCCCTCCAGGTATTCACATTTGAGTTCCAGAAGCATCTCACAAGGGAACCTCCCCCTCGCACCCCCCTCAGATTTAGTTATAAGCTGGCACAGTGGATTGGCCTTGAAAAACTCAACACAGATCAATCGAGAAAACTGGAAGAAGTTGTGTGGAACTATGAAAGAAATAAGCAAAATATACAAACTGAGTAGTCCATGCGCAAGGTAGGCAACATCAAGGATATGGCGGACTCAGGAGCGCAGTGGTCCTGTGGTTAGCGTGAGCAGCTGCGGAGTGAGAGGTTCTTGGTTCAAGTCTTCCCTCGGGTGAAGTAATTTTATTCATTATTTTCGCAAAGTTGTGATCTGTCCGTTCGTTCATTGACGTCTCTGTTCACTGTAATAAGTTTAGTGTCTGTGTTTTGCGACCGCACCGCAAAACCGGGCGATGAGTAGACGAAAGGACGTGGCTCTCCAATGGGAACCGAAAACATTTGATCGCAATCTCATAGGTCGACCGATTCCTCGACAGGAAAACACGTCTGATACATTCTATACAAGACTGGTGACGGCATGTGCGTCACATGACTGGACAATGTTGTCGACCCACCTAACTTGTACACTTGGCGAATGGGTAAAAAGATTCTTCTACTTTGCCCGATTTAGGTTTTCTTGTGGGTGTGATAATCACTCCCAAAAAGTGATGAAAACATAGGAGTTTGTCACATAAACTGCAACAAATGAATGCAACAGTATCGCAGTCGCACAGTTTTCCTTGTGCTCTGTCAAAACATATGTTTTTAACGTTTTCAATTTTTTCCGCGTGTAGACCGTCAAATCCTGCATATGTCCAAGCAAATCTGAACATGTCCTGGAATTTTGGAGAGCGAAGTTGATTTTGTGTAAGTGCTTGAACTTTGATAATTATCTGAAAATAAAAAATTAAAATTTTCGCTGCCGGGAAGACTTGAACCAAGGACCTCTCGCTAAGCAGCTGCTCACGCTAACCACGGGACCTCGGCGTTCCTCAATCGACTTTCACATTTATTTTGCATATGTTGCACATGGATTACTCAGTTTGTATATTTTGCTTATTTTTTTCATAGTTCCACACAATTTCTTCCTCTTTTCTCGATTAATCTGTGTACAGTTTTTCAAGGCCTATCCACTGTGCCACCTTATAACTAAATCTGAGGGGGGTGCGATGGGGAGGTTCCCTTGTCAGTAACACTTTCATGTTGCTCGAACCTACCAGCAACAGATCTAGCAGCCCGCCTCTGAACTGGTTCGATGGCTTCCTTTAAGCCGACCTGGTACGGATCCCAAACACTCGAGCAGTACTCAAGAATTGGTCGCACCAGCGTCCTATATGCGGTCTCCTTTACAGGTGAACCACTCTTTCCTAAAATTTTCCCAATGAACCGAAGTGGACCATTCGGCTTTCCTACCACAATCCTTACATTCTCGTTCCATCTCATACCGCTGTGCAACGCTACTCCCAGATATTTAAACAACGTGACTATGTGAAGCAGGAATTTACTAATGTCGTATCCGAAACTTACGGGTTTGCTTTTCCTACTCATCCACATCAACTTAGTTTTTCTACAACGCTAGCTACCATTCATCACACCAACTAGAAATACTAAGTCATTTTGTAAGTAGCCTGTTTGTATGTTGACAGCGGTATAGACTGTGTTAATATCGCTGACAGTGCTCTGCGCCGTGGGCAAGAGATTCTGTGGTTGGACGGACTAGCAGTTAGTGAGAGGATAGGGAGTGTATGGACATGATATTCTTTGTGGAGACTCTGTGTTGGTAGGACGTCCATAGTAGAGTGAGATGAAATGATGTGCTTATAAGAAAATACGCAAGGAAATGTATGATAATGGATATTTGGATGATAGTGTGATGCTGAGGGAATTAGACTAGGAAATGAGATGCTTGAAGTAGTAAATGAATTTTGCTATTTGGGGAGCAAAATAACTGATGACGGTCGAGGCAGAGAGGATATAAAATGTTGACTGGCAATGGCAAGGAAAGAGTTTCTAAAGAAGAGAAATTTGTTAACATCGAGTATAGCTTTGACTGTCAGGAAGTCGTGTCTGAAAGTATTTGTATGGAGTGTAGCCATGTATGGAATTGAATCGTGGACGATAAATAGTTAAGACAAGAAGAGAATAGAAGCTTTCGAAATGTGGTGCTACAGAAGAATGGTGAAGATTAGATGGATACATCACACAACTAATGAGGAGGTACTGAATAGAATTGGGGAGGAATCTGTGGCACAACTTGACTAGAAGAAGGGATCGGTTGGTATGGCATATTCTGAGGCATCAAGGGATCACCAATTTAGTATTGGAGGGCAGCGTTGAGTGTAAAAATCGTAGAGGGAGACCAAGATATGAATACACTAAACAGATTCAGAAGGATGTAGGTTGCAGTAGGTACTGGGAGATGAAGAAGCTTGGACAGGGTAGAGTAGCACGGACAGCTGCATCAGACCAGTCTCTGGACTGAAGACCACAACAACAACAACAACAACAACAACAAAAATGGTTCAAATGGCTCTGAGCACTATGCGACTTAACTTCTGAGGTCATCAGTCGCCTAGAACTTAGAACTAATTAAACCTAACTAACCTAAGAACATCACACACATCCATGCCCGAGGCAAGATTCGAACCTGCGACCGTAGCGGTCCAGACTGAAGCGCCTAGAACCGCACGGCCACACCGGCCGGTAAACAACAACAAGAACAATGGGCAGTGGAATTATTGACAACTATATAATTTTTGGAATTGGATGTCACAAGAATAAGCTAAAATTTTTCTAGATACATTGTTTTCAGCAAAATCTTTCTTACTCTACCCATAAGTCTCCTAGTAGTTAGAGCCTATAGTATCCAGAATGAGATTTTCACTCTGCAGCGGAGAGTGCACTGATATGAAACTTGCTGGCGTATTAAAACTGTGTGCCGGACCGAGACTCGAACTCAGGACCTTTGCCTTTCGCGGGCAATTGCTCTACCATCTGAGCTACCCAAGGATGACTCACAGCCTGTCCTCACAGCTTCACTTCCCCCAGCACCTCGTCTCCTACTTTCCAAACTTCACAGAAACTCTCCTGCGACGATGGTCCGTGAGTCGTGCTTCGGTAGCTCAGATGGTAGAGCACTTGCCCGCGAAAGGAGAAGGTCCCGAGTTTGTGTCTCGGTCCGGCCCACAGTTTTAATCTGCTAAAAAATTTCAGAGTCTATAGTAGTTAGAATCTTTTTATTTAGCTGGCTGTAGCTGCTAGTTGCTGTAGTTCGTGTTATGAAGATTTTCTGTGAGGTAGTCTTATGAAAGAGAATGGGGTTTGCACTGTTGGCATACATGATTGAAATGAGTTTAAGCAACTAACAGAGTTGGAGGTAGTTTCATATTTCTTTAATTTCATTTTTTTAAAATTTGTGTTGTTGTTAGGATTTCTTGCAGTTCAGGGCCATTCTTTTGTGTTAATTATTGGAAGTCACGATTTCAACGTATAGCAGTCGGATTGCGTTGGGCTTGTATATTGTGGGTATTAAATGAATAGGTTAAGTTTCAGATTTCTTTGTCAGGGAAAATTCTGTAGGTCAGTGTGAAACCTCCCCTTAGAAAAATTAGTGAACTACTGTGCTGATAAACCTCTTACGTTATTTGATTTTCAAACAGCTGATCACAATTGAACGTAGTCAGACATTTCTCTCTTTACTTATTCTGATCAACTGACAAACTGACAAACAATATTTTTAGCGCAACGCAATCTGACTTTCAGTAATCCCTACAAAAGAATGGCCCTGGCTAACAATAACATATACCTTTCATGAAACACTTACCTCACAAAAATCTTCATTACTCGAACTACTGTAATACAACGAGGTGTGCCAATACTGCCAGCTAAACAAAAGATTCTAACTACTGAAGGCACTAACTACTGATAGGCATAGTTAGCAAATGAAAGATTTTGATAGAGAACAAACAATGTATGTACCTTAATACTGTTCAAAAATCATAATATATATACAAGTTCATGATATCCAGTATTACAAATTTACTCTTTCTGGCGGAAACACGTCCAGATCGTCCGCTCTCAAAACTCCGCCATCTCTCTGCCCACATCACCACTGCTGGCGGCTCACCTCCAACTGCACAACGCTACGCGCTGTTCACATCCAACTGCCCAACACTACAATAGCAAATATTCCAACAATGCAAACCAGCCACAAACTGCACACAGCGCAGCCAGTGATTTTCATACAGAGCGCTACGTGGCGTTACCAACATAAAAACCTTAACAGCCTACTTACAAGTGTTTAATAAAAAAATAATTAGAGTGGTGGTTTCAATCTTGCATGGTCCCACAGTCATTCAAATGGTTCAAATGGCTCTGAGCAGTATGGGACTTAACATCTGAGGTCATCAGTCCCCTAGAACTTAAAAGTACTTAAACTTAACTAACATAAGGACATCATACACATCCATGCCCGAGGCAGGATTCGAACCCGCGACCGTAGCGGTCGCGCGGTTGCAGACTGTAGCGCCTAGAACCGCTCGGCCACACCGGCCGGCCCACAGTCATTCAACTTGGGCACTTTACCGTACACCACAGCATCATCAGCAAACAGCCGCACCAACGAACTACACTCTAGGACAACACCGCGTCTACGTTAAAAGTGTATTTGGGGCGCTTGGCAGTGTGGGTAGCTTGACTTACCGGAGAAGTCCAGCGCCTCCCGATGCTCTTCATGGCTGGCGCTGCGCCGTGGCTGTCCGGAGCTCAACTGACTGTTGTCGGTTGTGGCCGAGCCTATCTGGCGACCCGCGTCCAGAAGAAAGCCGACCGCAGATAGGGGTATCTCCGTCAGCCGGCGACCACGAGAGATCCAGACAACGGCCGCGTCAGCACTGGACGCCAAGTCCGTCTGATAGCCGCCTGCTCTGGTGATAGTGTCGCAGCCCTGACCTGCGGCCGTTGCGGCTGATTGTCCTCTGCTACGAGACTCTGCGTGATTCCCCCCCAGTAGGGACAGCGCGGTCACGTGTGCGGCGATCTCCACAGTACTTTCTGTACGCACCATTCTTTCAGACGACAGAAGTGGACTGAGAAAAATGGAAAACACTGCACCACCAACACCGACCTCTACCAAACGGATACTCCGGCTTTTCCACGTCTGTGGGACATCTCGATTAAAATTACACTACTGGCCATTAAAATTGCTACACCAAGAAGAAATGCAGATGATAAACGTGTATTCATTGGACATATTATACGAGAGCTGTCCAGAAAGTAAGTTACGATTGGTCGTGAAACGAAAATCTCAGTGAAAATCAGAAATGTTTAATTTGTAACAGTTAGCTACACCTTTCAGCTACTTCTCTACGTAGTAGCCGTTCTGACTCAGACATTCGTCGTAGCGTTGTACCAACTTTCCAATACCCTCATCATAGAAGGCTGCCGCCAGTGCTTTCCGCCAATTCTCTACGCTGGCCTAAAGCTCGTTGTCTGTGCCAAAATGTTGTCTTCATAGCCAGCGGTTCGTTTGAGCAGTAATGAAATCCTAAACTCAGATTGGAATGTATACCGCAGAGACAGGCTGGACAGTGAAGGGGGAGGCGTGTTTATAGCGATAAGAAGTGCAATAGTATCGAAGAAAATTGACGGAGATCCGAAATGTGAAATGATTTGGGTGAAGGTCACGGTTAAAGCAGGCTCAGACATGGTAATTGGATGTCGCTATAGGCCCCCTGGCTCAGCAGCTGTTGTGGCAGAGCACCTGAAGGATAATTTGGAAAATATTTCGAGTAGATTTCCCCACCATGTTATAGTTCTGGGTGGAGATTTTAATTTGCCGGATATAGACTGGGACACTCAGACGTTCATAACGGGTGGCAGGGACAAAGAATCCAGTGAAATTTTTTGAAGTGCTTTATCTGAAAACTACCTTGAGCAGTTAAACAGAGAACCGACTCGTGGCGATAACATATTAGACCTTCTGGTGACAAACAGACCCGAACTATTTGAAAAAGTTAACGCAGAACAGGGAATCAGCGATCATAAAGCGGTTACGGCATCGATGATTTCAGCCGTAAATAGGAATATTAAAAAGGGTAGGAAGATTTTTCTGTTTAGAAAAAGTGACAAAAAGCAGATTTCAGAGTACCTGTTGGCTCAACACAAAAGTTTTGTCTCAAGTACAGATAGTGTTGAGGATCAGTGGACAAAGTTCAAAACCGTCGTACATAATGCGTTAGATGAGTATGTGCCAAGCAAGATCGTCAGAGATGGAAAAGAGCCACCGTGGTACAACAACCGAGTTAGAAAACTGCTGCGGAAGCAAAGGGAACTTCACAGCAAACATAAACATAGCCAAAGCCTTGCAGACAAACAAAAATTACGCGAAGCGAGATGTAGTGTGAGGAGGGCTATGCGAGAGGCGTTCAATGAATTCGAAAGTAAAGTTCTATGTACTGACTTGGCAGAAAATCCTAAGAAATTTTGGTCTTATGTCAAAGCGGTAGGTGGGTCAAAACAAAATGTCCAGACACTCTGTGACCAAAATGGTACTGAAACAGAGGATGACAGACTAAAGGCCGAAATACTAAATGTCTTTTTCCAAATTTGTTTCACAGAGGAAGATTGCACTGTAGTTCCTTCTCTAGATTGTCGCACAGATGACAAAATGGTAGATATCGAAATAGACGACAGAGGGATAGAGAAACAATTAAAATCACTCAAAAGAGGAAAGGCCTCTGGACCTGATGGGATACCAGTTCAATTTTACACAGAGTACGCGAAGGAACTTGCCCCCCTTCTTGCAGCGGTGTACCGTAGGTCTCTAGAAGAGCGTAGCGTTCCAAAGGATTGGAAAAGGGCACAGGTCATCCCCGTTTTCAAGAAGGGACGTCGAGCAGATGTGCAGAACAATAGACCTATATCTCTAACGTCGATCAGTTGTAGAATTTTGGAACACGTATTATGTTCCAGTATAATGACTTTTCTAGAGACAAGAAATCTACTCTGTAGGAATCAGCATGGGTTTCGAAAAAGGTCATGTGAAACCCAGCTCGCGCTATTCGTCCACGAGACTCAGAGGGCCATAGACACGGGTTCACAGGTAGACGCCGTGTTTCTTGACTTCCGCAAGGCGTTCGATACAGTTCCCCACAGTCGTTTAATGAACAAAGTAAGAGCATATGGACTATCAGACCAATTGTGTGATTGGATTGAGGAGTTCCTAGATAACAGGACGCAGCATGTCATTCTCAATGGAGAGAAGTCTTCCGAAGTAAGAGTGATTTCAGGTGTGCCGCAGGGGAGTGTCATAGGACCGTTGCTATTCACAATATACATAAATGACCTTGTGGATGACATCGGAAGTTCACTGAGGCTTTTTGCGGATGATGCTGTGGTGTATCGAGAGGTTGTAACAATGGAAAATTGTACTGAAATGCAGGAGGATCTGCAACGAATTGACGCATGGTGCAGGGAATGGCAATTGAATCTCAATGTAGACAAGTGTAATGTGCAGCGAATACACAGAAAGGTAGATCCTTTATCATTTAGTTACAAAATAGCAGGTCAGCAACTGGAAGCAGTTAATACCATAAATTATCTGGGAGTACGCATTAGGAGTGATTTGAAATGGAATGATCATATAACGTTGATCGTCGGTAAAGCAGATGCCAGACTGAGATTCATTGGAAGAATCCTAAGGAAATGCAATCCGAAAACAAAGGAAGTAGGTTACAGTACGCTTGTTCGCCCACTGCTTGAATACTGCTCAGCAGTGTGGGATCCGTACCAGCTAGGGTTGATAGAAGATATAGGGAAGATCCAACGGAGAGCAGCGCGCTTCGTTACAGGATCATTTAGTAATCGTGAAAGCGTTACGGAGATGATAGATAAACTCCAGTGGAAGACTCTGCAGGAGAGACGCTCAGTAGCTCGGTACCTTCACCGAAGAGTCAAGCAGTATATTGCTCCCTCCTACGTATATCTCGCGAAGAGACCATGAGGATAAAATCAGAGAGATTAGAGCCCACACAGAGGCATACCGACAATCCTTCTTTCCACGAACAATACGAGACTGGAATAGAAGGGAGAACCGATAGAGGTAAGGTACCCTCCGCCACACAGCGCCAGGTGGCTTGCGGAGTATGGATGTAGATGTAGACGTAGATGAAACTCAGTGGGAGACAATTACGGGCTGTATTGTGCGTAACCAAACATTTCCAATTGAAACGGTGCAGGAACATCTTCATTGCCCCTGCAGAATGAGGCTGAGAATTGTCTTGAAGAAGAAACCGCACGACAGTTATGTAATGTTGGTTGCATAGCTTCAGGGGAAAATTCTCACCAGGCCCTCGTACTTGGCGGGAGACACTATTTTCTGTAACATCTTTACGCACTCACTAAGAGCTCAGGAATGAAAAGAGCGACATAATTCTACCTAGAGTCATACTAGAGACACTGCCCAGCACATCTTTGCAAAGCTTTATTGGATTTTCATAGTCGTTTCCATTTCGCGACCGATTGTAACTTACTTTCTGGACAGCCCTCGTACTAGAACTAGAACACATGTGATAACATTTTCACGCAATTTGGGTGCATAGATCCTGACAAATCAGTACCCAGAACAACCACCTCTGGCCGTAATAACGGCCTTGATACGCCTGGGCATTGGTCAAACTGAGCTCGGATGGCGTGTAGAGGTACAGCTGCCCATGCAGCTTCAACATGATACCACAGTTCATCAAGAGTAGTGACTGCGGTATTGTGACGAGCCAGTTGCTCGGCAACTGCTAACCAGACGTTTTCAGTTGGTGAGAGATCTAGAGAATGTGCTGGCCAGGACAGCAGTCGAACATTTTCTGTATCCAGAAAGGCCTGTACATACCTGCAACATGCGGTTGTGCATTATCCTGCTGAAATGTAGGCTTTCGCAGGGATCGAATAATTGGTAGAGCTACATCTGAAATGTAACGTCCACTGTTCAAAGTGCCGTCAATGCGAACAAGAGGTGACCGAGACGTGTAACCAATGGCACCCCATACCATCGCGCCGGGTGATACGCCAGTATGACGATGATGAATATGAACCGTGAATTTATTTTCAAAACCTTTTCTTAAGAATTTACTTTATTTACTATCGATTCACCAAGAACATTAACACATTTAATGACACTATGTGAGCGTGGAAGCAGTTGCCAATTGGTAACTGATGAACAAATTAAAAATTTTTTTTTTCAATAAATGGAAATTAAAATTTTTTTTCAATAAATGGAAATTTTATTCCTAAAAGCCTTTTTTTTAAACAGATTTAAAATTATAATCAGAAAGCACCCTGTAAATATCAAGTCACAATTTACTCAGAGACAGAAATATTATTTTTTTTATTTTTTTTATTTTATTTTATTTTTTTTTTAATACTATGAGCTTTCAGGTTGAGAACCTAGCCGCTCCCTTTTGACACGGCCGTAGTTACGACCGCTCACAACAGCCTCTGAAAGACTACACTGGTGCAAATCTGCAACAAACCAGATTACTTTAAACTAAGAGTTTTAACAATTTACACAAGCACACAAACTATGTCCCCCCGTAGGAGGGATGGAAATGGTACAAAACATTAACATCTAAAACATTAACCTTGCAACCGAAGGTGCAACTTGATTTTAACTTCTAAAAAAAGTCTTACGGTGAAAGGGTGGCAACTTTATGTACTAAAATGGTCATTTAAATAAAAGCCCACGAAATGCAATCTTATATAGAATTCTACAAAGTTGGCCAAACAATAGTTAAGATGCTCTACAGTACAGAGATACTGCCTCTCAAAATCATAGACAGTAATATCAAAGTTTCCAAAGACCAAAACATATTTCAGTATTAGGCCGCTACACTCCAAGCAATAAATTCGTTTACACACCAAATCCGACAAACATGACAGAGACAGCTACTAACGTACGGTAGATTGATAGGGAGATTAGCGAACAACCCGAACCGCAGGTTGCTCTAACTCACCCTTACTCCACACGGGAAAAACGGACCACCCAATTTATAGACAACCACCTTCCCGCAGGTGGGGAAACGGAGAAGAATGGTGGGACGACCCCAAAGCAAAACGGCTGGTGACCTCACCAAGAAAACAAGTAGAATTTAACAAGAGTAAATCAAACAAAATATCACCAATCACTTAACTTCTAATACACTGCGATTTTGGAGAAGACCTGGTGCACCACCCCCAAAACGCTCTCCCGAACCGTCCGCTGCCAGCCGCTTCAACGGACGCAGGAAGGCGCGCCGATCTCCCGTCTCACGGCGTCGCAGCTCGCCCCGGCCAGACCGATGTCGTGGGTTGACTCCTCTTGCTCTCGTGTCGACCGCGGCCCACTGGACTTACGTGGCGACCTCACATGCGCCGACGCTCAAGACGGACAACTCATCTCGTGTCTCAGTGCGCGACCGACCAACCGATCGATCCAACCGCCAGTGACCATTGCCTGAGCAAACTCGAGCAGACTGGCGGGCTAACACGCAGACTCAGATGCAAGAACTATGCCCCGACCGGGCGACCACTCGCTGAGTTCTCTTACTGGTGGAGTGGAAAGACTCTCATTTTGCCGGCTTTAAAGGTTGATCCGAACGACAGACATACTAGCACTCCGAACGACAGACAGACACTAACTGCATAACAAATGGGGACGAGAGACAGACTAGCAATCTGGGGACGAGAGACTGACCCAGACTGACCCACTGGCGAGCTCCTAGCGCCCCTTAAATTCACGTGAACAGGCAACCTTTCCCCTTTCCCACCAGAGGGACACACCAAAGCTGCGATTGCCACAGCGGCGCCACCGCCAAAAACTGAGGGCGACTGCTTCACACTACGCGCTGTGGCGCGCTCTTCAAAACAGCAATTTTTAGCACGGTTCAAATTACATCCTAATTGTTGAATACTGTCCACTCGTCAAATGTGGGGTGTCTAGGAAACCTACTTTCTCAGATCGCTAGCCAAGCAAACCGTATTGAAGAATTTTATTGCGAAATGAACAATGACAACACCTAACTTTCACAATAACACAGAAGTGTCGCAAGCAAAGGGCGACATGCAAATACGAAATCTCTTCAGTATATACAAGGGTCACTCCAAAAGAAATGCACACTATTTTTGTAAAAATACAGTTTTCATTCTGCATGTGTGAAAGTTTTTAGTGTGTAGATACATCCTCCCCACTTGAATTCAAACTTAGTTCAACCTGTTACCGTGAATGGCGCCGTCACAGCATCTCTTCAAGATGGCTGCTATACTTGACGTTCGTCAGAAGCAACGTGCTGTCATAGAATTAATGTGCTGTGAAAACGAGACAGTGGGAAACATCTACAAGAGGTTGAAAAATGTGTACGAAGATGCTGCTGTCGATCGCAGTACAGTTAGTAGGTGGGCAAGCAGGTTACATGATGAAAGCGGGCACGGCAATGTTGAGGATTGTCCTCGCAGCGGCAGGCCTCGTACTGCACACACTCTACACAATGTGCAGAGAGTTAACGAATTGGTGACTGCTGACAGACGCATCACAGTGAACGAATTGTCACGCTACGTTGGGATAGGGGAAGCAAGTGTTTGCAGAGTACTGAAAGTGTTGGTGATAAAAAAGGTTTGTGCCAGGTGGTTTTCCAGGATGTTGACAGTGGCTCACGAAGAAACAAGAAAAACGGTATGCAGCGAACTTTTGGAACAGTACGAGATTGGTGGAGATGAATTTCTTGGAAGAATTATGACAGGTGATGAAACATGGCTGCACCATTTTTCACCAGAGACGAAGAGGCAATCAGAGGAGAGGCATCATGCAAATTCACCCAAGAAAAAAAATTCAAAACCATACCTTCTGCTGGAAAAGTTATAGTTACGGTGTTTTTCGATTCCGAAGGACTTTTGCTTGTGTACATCACGCCAAGTGGAACCACCATAAATTGTGATGCATATGTGACGACACTGAAGAAACTTCAAGCTCGGCTGAGTCGTGTTCGACCACATCGGCAAAAGCAGGATGTTGTCCTGTTGCACGACAATGCACGGCCACATGTCAGTCAAAAAACCGTGGAAGCGATCACAAAACTCGGATGGACAACACTGAAACACCCGCTTTACAGTCCTGATCTTGCTCCATGTGACTTATCATCTCTTTGGGAAACTGAAAGACTCTCTTCGTGGAACAAGGTTTGAAGATGATGACTCCGTTGCGCACGCTGCCAAACAGTGGCTCCAACAGGTTGGTCCAGAATTTTTCCGTGCGGGTATACAGACGCTGGTTCCAAGATGGCGTAAGGCAGTTGAGAGGCATGGAAATTTTGTGGAGAAATGAAAATATTGTTCCTAAAGGGTGTATCTACATGCTGTAAAACTTTCAAACATGTAGAATAAAAGATGGATTTAAAAAAAAAAGTAGAGTGCATTTCTTTTGGAGTGACCCTCATACAATTCCGAAGTCGCTGCTCCTGAAGTGCCTAATATTGATGCTGCTGTCGAAATGGCCAGATCAGTCTGCGCGGCGCTTGTGTCTTCGCATAGAGTCCGCTGCCGTTGCGTTGTCGTCCTGGAGGAGGGGTCGGTCAGCGTGGCATTGGCTGACGTCTCAGCCCTCTCTCCTCAATCGTTTCCGACGGGCGTGGCGCTTGACTTTACGCTGATGCGGGATTATCTACACTACGCAACACAATTGATGGATCGCTTTCTCAAATGTCCATAATTGTCTACCACTGTGGCACGGAAGTTTGAAATTTCGCGCGACAGTGGGTACAAACTTCCCTCGTGATACGAAATTGCAGTGCGTGAGTTATTCTGATGACGATGCACCGCGACCACCACAGCCGTTACGAAACACATCAGATGAATTCGTAATTACGAATAATGACTACCATCAGCTGTAGAATGGAATAACAACAATGAAAATTTTTGCCGGACCAGGACTCGAATTCGGATTTTTCGCTAATCGCGAGCGGTCGCCGTACCATTTTTTTTTTGTCTCATTTTGTTTGTTTTCGTTCGTTGCATCTGCTCGGGGCGCATGTCGCAAGACACCCCTTTCAGTTCGTCGTTGATCAACGAACTCAGTTTCTTTATTACAGAGGGCAGCTAACCTTCTGACCGAACACGCTGAGTTACCGTGCCGGCAAAACCATCCACAGACTAGTCGGCTTCTAGTATGATAAAAGAAAAAAACGAAAATTGATCTCCGAGCTGGTAGTCCATGCTGCTGCAAATGTCGTCGAACTGGTCGTGCACATGGTTCTTGTCTTGCAAACATCCCCCATCTGTTCACTCAGGGATCGAGACGTGACTGCACGATCCGTTACAGCCGTGCGGATAAGATGCCTGTCATCTCGACTGCTAGTGATACGAGGCTGTTAGGATCCAGCACGGCGTTCCGTATTACCCTCCTGAACCCACCGATTCCATATTCTGCTAACAGTCATTGGATCTCGACCAACGCGAGCAGCAATGTCGCGATGCGATAAACCGCAATCGCGATAGGCTACAATCCGACCTTTATCAAAGTCGGAAACGTGATGGTACGCATTTCTCCTCCTTACACTAGGCATCACAACAACGTTTCACCAGGCAACGCCGGTCAACTGCTGTTTGTGCATGAGAAATTGGTTCGAAACTTTCGTCATATCAGCACGTTGTAGGTGTCGCCAGCGGCGCCAACCTTGTCTGAATGCTCTGAAAAGCTAATCATTCCTGTCGGTTAAATTTCGCGTCTGTAGTACGTCATCTTTGTGGTGTAGCAATTTTAATGGCCAGTAGTGTATTTCTCCTGTTTCCCAGAGTTTCTTCGTAGTTGCCTTCTTCGCACCTATGTTTTTCTCTCCAACTTCTGTGATTGTCCTCTTGCGAGACGCCCATTCCTTTTCAACTGAACTATCTACTGAGCAATTCCTTATCGCAGCATCTATGGCCTCAGTGAACATCAAGCGTACCTCTTCATTCCTGAGTACTCCCGTATCCCACTTCTTTGCAGACTGATTCTTCTTGACTAGTCTCTTAAACTTCAGCCGGCTCTTCATCATTACTAAATTGTGATCTGAATCTATATCTGCTCCTGGGTACGCCTCACAGTGCAGTATATGATTTTGCAATCTCTGTCTGACCATGATGTAATCTGACAAGGGGAGGCCGCCAATTGTGAAATTCAGATTCGATTCATACTGCGCATAATAAAAGCTCATGGCCGGAGGTGTAATGTGGCAAAGCACCAAGATGCACTTCTCAGCCGTTGTCGAGAAAATCCACAGTTTAAAGAAACCGTTGCTGTGAAATACTCTCTACGATGGATGATTTTATACAGCGTCGTGGCGCAGCGGTAAGCGCTGGGGTCCGTAATTCAAAGGTCGCTGGATCGAATCTCGCGCCATGCAATTTCTTTTCATAATTAGTTTTTTGTAATTCACACACACACACACACACACACACACACACACATATATATATATATATATATATATATATATATATATATAAAAATTGCTTATGCATGTTGGTGAAGGCGGATCGCTCTCCAATTGTACCGCCTCCATTTTTCCGTTTGTTTAACAGGGTGTACCAAAGCTATCCCTTCCGCACTGATTTTCGACGATGTTAAGTTGCGCTAGGGACCGCATCTACCTTCTTTCGAAGTTAGCAGGCAACTACGCTAGTTATGCGGCGGCTCGTTTCGGCCCATTCAACGTCTGTCCTTCAAGAGTAACGAGCGAGTAACGGAGTTTATATTTCATACCTGCCACAGCAAATTTGTGTTCGTGGGGTCTCTATTCTAATTCGAACGTTTGACTTACGCTATACGTATTCGTTTCGGAATATCGTTTCTACGTCTTCCGTTAACTATACGTGGTTAACATTATGAAGACAATTAATCACATTTGTGAAATACAACTTTGGTTACGGAAAACATAATGATGTTCGAAGTCGCCAGTTTTTCCACGACAAACGACTTTCAACAACTTATTATATGCATAATTGTTGCAACTGATTGCCGGGAATTTATATATATATATATATATATATATATATATATATATATATATTTGAATTACAAAAAACAAATACTAAAAAAAATTGCATGGCGCGAGATTCGATCCAGCGACCTTCTGATTAAGAACCCGAGTGCTTACCGCTGCACCACGACGCTGTAGAAAGTTATTAATCGTAGAGAGTATTTCACGGCAACGGTTTCTTTTAACTGTCGATTTTTCTCGACAACGGCTGAGAAGTGCATCTTGGTGCTTCGCCACATTACACCTCTGGCCATGAGCTTTTATTATGCGCAGTGTGAATCGAATCTGAATTTCCCAATTGGCGGCCTCCCCTTGTGAAATCTTCCTTTATCTCCTGGGCATTTCCAAGTATACGTCATCCTCTTGTGATTCTTGAACAGAGTGCTCGCTATTACCGTTTGAAATTCATTGCAGAACTCAATCAAGGGGATGCTGCCAAAAACGGCACTAGTGAAAAAAATCGAAAAATGAGTCAGAGGCGCCATCATGTAGCCTTCAGCAACCGGTTTTGTCAAAGACATCTCACGTCGTACTGTGTAAGCCTCTAAAAATACGACGATTCTGCAAAAACACCAAAACTCTGGACTGTTTATAACAACAACACCACAAGTCAGTGGTGGTTCAGGCAGCTGCCGGAACAGCACTGCTCAGTTCCCGACAAACAACCGATACGATACACGTTGTTTATAGCCGTCCCTGTTCATCTAGATTATACTGCTATTCTCCAAGATTTTACGTTAACATGGACACAAATTATCCAGAGTGAGCGCTAAAGGGAGCAAGTAAGGCGAAAATTAAGGATAATATTCGTGAAGTGGCGAGGAACTCATTAATCAGTTCGAGAAACCATACCAGATCACATGGAGAGGACTGCAGGTTCGTAGCATTACGTATTTATTGTACTGTCGTTATTGATTGGATTCGCATACATTATCATAAGGTGACCACTTATAAACATCCCAAACTAGTACATTTGGAATAGCTCAGACGTCAGTTTTATTTCTTTTTATCTTTACCTTTATTTTAAATGTACTTCTTTTATTTATACTATGAAAGTAATTTTGGAAAACAAAATGTACACTACTGGCCATTAAAACTGCTATATCAAGAAGATATGCAGATTATAAACGGGTATTCATTGGACAAATGTGTTACACTAGAACTGACGTGTGGTTACATTTTCACGCAATTTGGGTGCACAGATCCTGAGAAATCAATACGCAGAACAACCACCTCTGGCCGTAATAACGGCCTTGATACGTCTGGACATTGAGTCAAACAGAGCTCGGCTGGCGTGTACAGGTACAGCTGCCCATGCAGCTTCAACACGTTACCACAGTTCATCAAGAGTAGTGACTGGCGTACTGTGACGAGCCAGTTGCTCGGCCACCATTGACCAGACGTGGAGAATGTGCTGGCCAGGGCAGCAGTCGAACATTTTCTGTATCCAGAAAGGCCCGTACAAGATCTGCAACATGCGGTCGTGCATTATCCTGCTGAAATGTAGGGTTTCGCAGGGATCCAAAGAAGGGTAGATTCACGGGTCGTAACACATCTGAAATGTAACGTCCACTGTTCAAAGTGCCGTCAATGCGAACAAGAGGTGACCGAGACGTGTAACCAATGGCACCCCATACCATCACGCCGGGTGATACGCCAGTATGGCGATGACGAATACACGCTTACAATGTGCGTTCACCGCGATGTCGCCAAACACGGATGCGACCATCGTGATACTGTACACAGAACATCGATTCAGCCGAAAAAATCACGTTTTGCCATTCGTGCACCCAGGTTCGTCGTCGAGTACACCATCGCAGGGGCTGCTGTCTGTGATGCAGCGTCAAGGGTAACCGCAGCCACGCTCTCCGAGCTGATAGTCCATGCTGCTGCAAACGTCGTCGAACTGTTCGTGCAGATGGTTGTCGTCTTGCAAACGTCCCCATCTGTTGACTCAGGGATCCAGACGTGGCTGCACGATCCGCTACAGTCATGCGGATAAGATGCCTGTCATCTCGACTGCTAGTGATACGAGGCCATTGGGATCCAGCACGGCGTTCCGTATTACCCTCCTGAAACCACCGATTCAATATTCTGCTAACAGTCATTGGATCTCGACCAACGCAAGCAGCAATGCCGCGATACGATAAACCGCAATCGCTATGGGCTACAATCCTAACTTTACCAATGTCGGAAACGTGATGGTACGCATTTCCCCTCCTTACACGAGGCATCACAACAACGTTTCACCAGGCAACGCCGGTCAACTGCTGTTTGTGTATGAGAAATCGGTTGGAAACTTTCCTCATGTCAGCACGTTGTAGGTGTCGCCACCGGCGCCAACCTTGTGTGAATGCTCTGAAAAGCTAATCATGTGCATATCACAGCATCTTCTTCCTGTCGGTTAAATTTCGCGTCTGTGGCACGTCATATTCGTGGTGTAGCAATTTTAATGGCCAGTAGTGTATATTTTTCTATTTTTTGTATTTCACAACCGTATTGGTTTGTTTTCTGAACAATCAAGGGCGGTGATCAAAGAAACTGTTCTGTATTGGTAAAACCATTACGAATGGCCACCTCAATTATCGCCACTGTTATTGTCAGCTCCCATTAATTCTTTGACTGTTGTACATCTGTCATATCTAAGTAAACCGCAATCACCGATCAGTTTGTCTTTAAAAGATAATCAGTTTTTTTCTGTCTGTTCTTGGCTAGGTGTTCGAGGCTGCGCTGATTTGAGAAGTGAAGGAAGAAGCTCGACGCAGTATCATTGGAGGCTTTAACAAAATAATCTCGAAAGACGCCCAAGATAGCCGTCTCAGTGGTTTGGCAAGCATACATATTATCGCGAATTTTCGATCAAGGACGAATGATGAAGACAATTTGACATCTCGGGTCGCGACATTCACCTACAAAGTGCGGGTAACAGGAGAAGATGTTGTTTTTAAAAAAATGGTTTTTCAAAATTTTGTATTTGTGGGGATCCGCAGCCTCCAGATGTTTAACAAACGTAAACATGGTCCGTATTAGGCTGTAATGTGATTTTTATTTAACCGTGCGATTAGCTAATTTCGACTTCTTGTCATTGTCAAGCACCTCTTAACGTGAGGTGTGTGAAGTGTTATTTATACATGGAGATGTATGCAGACAATGTAGTGCTTTTCCAAGTTGGTTTTCAGGTGCTTGACAGTGACAAGCAGTCGCAACTGAGCGAGCCGCACGATTAAGTAAAAGTCACGTTACAGCCTACTGCGGACCATGTTTACGTTTATTAATTGTGCTTTTTTAAGTTTGTGTGGAGTTAATTGTGACAGACTGAGAAGACTGCAGAATAACATAGTTCATTGTGGGAGCTCTCCAACAGAAAATGGAGATAAATATACCAAACGTCCACGCCAAGTACCAGAACAGCATGTAAACGTTATTGAGGCCCACATCACGTACTTCCCTGCCCGGAAATCCCATCACTCACTCAGAGATAATCGCAAGTGACGCTGTTTGGCATAGATCTCACTGTCAAGGAGTGCATGAAGATTTCCTTAGCGCCTACCGAAAAAATATGCCCTACGAACTTTACTGGCAGATTTCCAAAACTTTCAACGACCATTTCGGATGCGATTCGCTTCAGCAAAAAAGTAAACGCTGCTAAACAAGATACGAAGAGAAATCCTTTGAGTGGAGGCTTTCTTGGATGAAACACGAACTTCTATTGTGGAAGCCAGTCAGGGAAACGTCAACTGCATCTTGACTGATTTTATGCAGAATTTACCTCTCCCTCATTTACCAACGAGCGTTGTATATTACATGCATCAGTTGTGCTATTATGTCTTCAGGATACACGATTTGGGAACAGGAAATGACAAGTATACAGAAATTTGGAAAATGAGGGAAAGAAGCGTGCCAATGAGGTTATCGTAATACTGCTACATTTTTTAAACAGCGCCCGACATTCAGAGTTAACGGAGGAGCTGGTTTTAATAAGTGACAGTTTTCCTGGACAAAACTAAACAATGGTTTGCTTCGTCTTCTGTGTTGTGGACATTCTAAAATTTTTTAAAGAGTTTCATACCTTTTCCCCATTGGTGGTCATAGCTACCTACCAAACAATCAGAATTTTTCACTAATTTGCGCTCAACGCAGGAAGATTACCATCGCTCAACTTCCCGAAATCTGGTGTGAAAGGAATCTGAAGGCCCGAACGCGTCAGTCTCCATTTCTTGGAGATATTTATTCACCACGATTTCAAGGATTTTAAAAAGGCAACCGCCAGTTAGTTTTAAAAAACCCAAAAAGCCAGCGTTCAGGTTTCAGGGTGTTCGATCTACGCAGTTTGACTTCAAAAACGAAGCTGTATGTTTGCGGAACGCGTACCATGGTACTTGGAGCTGTCACACCACCACATTCCGAAGCTCAAAACTCCCGATACAGTTAACTTAACCAAGAGCTTTCACATCCGCTCCTGAAGTGAAACCTGCAGAGGCATGTTAAAACTTGTGGAACACGTCGAAAATCATGTAGATAAACAGAACTAACCAAACTGTTTGCACAGCTGTATCAGTGGATGTATCTACAACCGGTCTTGGCTATGAAACCAATGATGACACTAGTGATGGTGGTGAAGATTATTATTATGAAATGTCATTGTATACTGTATATTACATTTTTCGTTCTCTGTAATTTAACTAATACAAGTCGTAAGATATTACTTCAACTTGTCAATGACATCTACGTGATATGTAACTATAATATTATTAAGCATTATATTAGTGGCATTTTATTGAATTACGGAAAAGCCCAACTAGTCCAGTCCGTTTTCCTTCTCCACAACCAGAGAATATAATTTGGTATCACTCAATTAGTTCTAACAATATTCTTGATACCTACAAAATATTTAGACAAAACCAAAACAAATTACCTACTTGTAGGACGAAGATAAGTGTTTTTCTTTTTCGTTTTTCCAACATTGTGATTTCCTGAGTAGTGGAGTTTTTGCCGGCAACTCCTCAATTAGTCTTTCTCCTCTCTCATTCCCAGTACCAAGCCCACATTCTTCCGTCATCGTTCATTCTACTCCTTTCCCTACAACTGCTTTCCAGTCCCCCCCATGAGTATTAGATTTTCATCTTTCTTTACGTACTGAGCTAACCGTTCAGTATCCTCAAATACTTCCTCTATCTCGACTATACAAGGGGCGTTTGAAAAGTCCGTGCAAAAATAAAAACTACTTACGCGTTTGGGGTAAACCTACTTTATTGCCCGCATCTCGTGGTCGTGCGGTAGCGTTCTCGCTTCCCACGCCCGGGTTCCCGGGTTCGATTCCCGGCGGGGTCAGGGATTTTCTCTGCCTCGTGATGGCTG
Source organism: Schistocerca americana (assembly GCF_021461395.2). Taxonomy (NCBI): domain Eukaryota; kingdom Metazoa; phylum Arthropoda; class Insecta; order Orthoptera; family Acrididae; genus Schistocerca; species Schistocerca americana. The sequence continues at coordinate 94,903,698 of NC_060128.1, forward strand.
GGTGTTGTGTGATGTCCTTAGGTTACTTAGGTTTAAGTAGTTCTAAGTTCTAGGGGACTGATGACCATAGATGTTAAGTCCCATAGTGCTCAGAGCTATTTGAACCTACTTTATTTTTCGAGATAGTCTCCTTTTAGACTTATACACTTCGTCCAACGCTGTTCTAATTTGTTGATCCCTTCCGAATAATAGGAACTGTCCAAATCTGCAAAATAGTTGTTAGTTGAAACTTCCTGGCAGATTAATACTGTGTGCCAGACCGAGACTCGAACCCGGGACCTTTGCCTTTCGCGGGCAAGTGCTCTACCAACTGAGCTACCCAAGCACGACTCACACCCCGTCCTCACAGCTTTACTTCTGCCAGTACGTCGTCTCCTACTTTCCAAACTTCACAGAAGCTCTCCTGCAAACCTTGCAGAACTAGCACTCCTGGAAGAAAGGATATTGCGGAGACATGGCTTAGCCACAGCCTGGGGGATGTTTCCAGAATGAGATTTTGACTCTGCAGCGGAGTGTGCGCTGATATACCTTGGAATGTAGGAGACGAGGTACTGGCAGACGTGAAGCTGTGAGGACGGGGCGTGAGTCGTGCTTGGGTAGCTCAGATGGCAGAGCACTTTCCCGCGAAAGGCAAAGGTCTCGAGTTCGAGTCTCGGTCCGGCACACAGTTTTAATCTGCCAGGAAGTTCCATATCAGCGCACACTCCGCTGCAGAGTGAAAATCTCATTCTAGTTATTAGTTGCTGCAATCACCTCCTCGCTTGAATAAAATCTTTGACCTGGCAGCCATTTCTTCAAATTAAGGAACCAATAGTAGTCTGAGGGAGCCAAGTCTGGAGAATAGGGCGGATGTGAAACGAGTTGGGATCCTATTTCCATTAATTTTGTGAACACAACTGCTGAGGTGTGTGCTGGTGCATTGTCGTGATGGAAAAGGTCTTTTTTGCAGTCCATTCGCCAGCCTTTTTCTTGCAGCTCTGTTTTCAAACTGTCCAATAATGACGAATAATATTCACCTGTAATAGTTTTACCATTTTCCAGATAGTCGATGAGCATTATCCCTTGTGAATCCCAAAAGACAGTCGCCATAACCTTTCTGGCCAGAGGAATGGTCTTCGCCTTTTTTGGTGCAGATTCTCCCTTGGTAACCCATTGTTTAGACTGTTCTTTGGTCTCAGGAGTGTAGTAATGTATCCATGTTTCATCCACAGTGACGAAACGACACTTAAAGTCCTGCAGATTCTTCCTGAACAGCTGAAAACCATCCTTGCAACATTTCACACGATTCCGTTTTTGGTCAAGCGTGAGCAATCGCGGAACGCATCTTGCGGATAGCTTTCTCATGTCCAAATGTTTATGAAAAATATTATGTACCCGTTCATTCGAGATGCCCACAGCACTAGCAATCTCACGCACCTTAACTCTTCTGTCATCCATCACCATATCATGGATTTTATCAATGATTTCTGGAGTCGTAACCTCGACAGGGCGCCCAGAACGTTCAGCATCACTTGTGCCCATATGGCCACTCCGAAAATTTTGAAACCACTTATATACTGTTCTAATCGAACGTGCAGAGTCACCGTAATGTTTATCAAGCTTCTCTTTAGTCTCCTGAGGCGTTTTGCCTTTCATAAAGCAATGTTTAATCACCACACGAAATTCTTCTTCGTCCATTTTTTGACAATCACTCGACTTCCTTGATTCACACCAATGCCAAACACAAAGAAATAGACCAATATGACTGAAACTTGGTGTGAGTTCTTTCCAAAGATGCTACTAACTAAACATGACCACGATACGCGCCGGTGGTGCCATCTCTCGGAATATGCACGGACTTTTCAAACGCCTCTCGTATTTCGTATAAATAGCTACATCCAAGTGCCATATTGCTCTGACTATCCTTGAATGATTATTAACTTCACTCTATTTCAGCATAAAATATGGCTTTGCACCCAAACCCTTAGCACGACTCCATGTGAAAACAAAAGACAGATTGTCAGTTAAGTTTTTCATATTAATTTCTTCAGCGACTCTTTGTTGGGGACTCCAAGGTGGTCGACCTATTGCATACGTGCTGATCACGTGTTTGGGGGACGGTTTCTCAATTCACTGGTCAGCCAAGGCAACGCAGCTTTAACGAAGGATACCTCTACAACATATTTACCAACATATTAGCCTCCATGGATTTTCCTCGCACCAGTGGCTCGACCCGATCTCAGCTGTAGTGCCGGCCGGAGTGGCCGAGCCGTTCTAGGCGCTACAGTATGGAACTGCGCGACCGCTACGGTCGCAGGTTCGAATCCTGCCTCGGGCATGGATGTGTGTGATGTCCTTAGGTTAGTTAGGTTTAAGGAGTTCTAAGTTCTAGGGGACTGCTGACCTCAGATGTTAAGTCCCATAGTGCTCAGAGCCATTTGAACCATCAGCTGTAGTCTTAGGCCCGTTTCACACTGGGACAATGGTGACGGGCGCCAGTGATGGTCACCAATGAGTGTGGTAATCACTCCTGGACCACTGGTGTCAGACACTGCAGTTGAAGCCAACTGATTAATTAGTGAAATTGACTCGTAAATGGGTAGCAACTAAATTTCGCTAGCGTTTTATGGTCCGAAAAATAAGGTACTAAATTTGAAAAAAGTACATACAACTTACTAATTTTGTTTTTCTCAATCATGCTTTCCTCATTGAAATGAGGCACAAAGTTCGTTATACTTTCTTGCCACGCATTCGTTTTCATCACTTTGTTGCTATAGTCATTGCTTTTCACATCCGAAATAGGAGGGCGACTTTCTGCTTCACTTATAAATTCTTCTGTGTTAATCAAATCTAAACTCATGGGTACAGTGGGTACAGTATAGTATATGATGAATGTTTTGCGTCACTGTCTCAAAAAGACTGCCTGTCGGTTGGCAAACCTGCAGCGCTGTGCCTGTGATCTGTGTCTCAAGTGCGAGCACTCCAATTGAAACTAATGGACGTCCGGCGGTGACTGCTGTGAACACAGTGACCTTGTCCGTCATATGTGGCGAGGGTGAGTCACTGCTGACAAGGAAACCTCCTTATCGCACCCCCCTCAGATTTAGTTAGAAGTTGGCACAGTGGATAGGCCTTGAAAAACTGAACACTGATCAATCGAGAAAACAAGAAGAAGTTGTGTGGAACTATGAAAAAAATAAGCAAAATATACAAACTGGGTAGTCTATGACTAAGATAGGCAACATCAAAGATAGTGTGAGCTCAGGAGCGCCGTGGTCCCGTGGTTAGCGTGAGCAGCTGCCGATCGAGAGGTCCTTGCTTCAAGTCTTCCCTCGAGTGAAAAGTTTACGTTCTTTATTTTCGCAAAGTTATCATCTGTCCGTTCGTTCATTGACATCTCTGTTCGCTGTAATAAGTTTAGTGTCTCTGTTTTGCGACCGCACCGCAAAACCGTGCGATTAGTAGACGAAAGGACGTGGCTCTCCAATGGGAACCGAGAACATTTGATCGCAAGGTAATAGGTCAACCGATTCCTCCACAGGAAAACACGTCCGATATATTCTATACGACACTAGGGACGGCATGTGCGTCACATGACAGGAATATATTGTCGACCCACCTAACTTGTACAGTTGGCGAATAGGTAAAAAGATTCTTCTATCTTGCCCGATTTAGCTTTTCTTGTGGCTGTGATAATCACTGCCAAAAGACGGACAGATAATAATTGCCTGAAAATAAAGAACGTAAACTTTTCACTCGAGGGAAAACTTGAACCAAGGACCTCTCGATCGGCAGCTGCTCGCGCTAAGCACGGGACCACGGCGCTCCTGAGCTCACACTCTCTTTGATGTTGCCTATCTTGGGCATGGACTAGTCAGTTTGTATATTTTGCTTATTTTTTTCATAGTTCCACACAACTTCTTCCTGTTTTCTCGACTGATCTGTGTTCAGTTTTTCAAGGCCTATCCACTGTGCCAACTTGTAACTAAATCTGAGGGGGCTGCGATGGGGAGGTTCCCTTGTGAGCAACATTGGCTCAATGAGGCGGTGTAGTGCCCCGGCGTGAATGCTCCAGTTCAGACGAGTGCATCTCTGTCGGTGACCATCGCTGGTGACCGTCACCAACGTCCCAGTGTGAACGCGCCTTGGTCATCGTGTTATTAACCCATCCAAGTAGGGTAGCGCGGTGGTTACTACAGTGGACTCGCATTCGGGATGATGCCGATTCAACCCCTGTACGGCATTTCTGATTTATGTTTTCCGTGATTTCCCTAAATCGCTTGCCAGGATAGTTCCTTTGAAAGGGCACGACCGGTTTCCGTCTCCATCGTTCCCTAATTCGAGCTTATACTCTCTCTCTCTCTAATGACTTTGTCGATGGCACGTTAAACACTAATCTCCTGCTTCTCCTATTTGCCCACGCTTTAAGGAATGCCAACAAATAAGGAAGAGTGAACCTTCACATGTTGCCGCTACGAGGGCTATTCAGAAAGTAGTGAATCTTTTGGCATTAAAAAAAAACCAAGTACAAGAAATACATTTTATCTAGGTGATCAAAAAGTCAGTATGAATTTGAATAAATCACGGAATAATGTAGATAGAGAGGTACAAAGTGACACACATGCTTGGAATGACATGGGGTTTTATTAGAACCAAAAAAATACAAAAGTTCAAAAAATGTCCGACAGATGGCGCTTCATCCGATCAGAATAGCAATAATTAGCATAACGAAGCAAGACAAAGCAAAGATGATGTTCTTCACAGCAAATGCTCAATATGTCCACCATCATTCCTCAACAATAGCTGTAGTCGAGGAATAATGTTGCGAACAGCACTGTCCGGAGTTATGGTGAGGCATTGGCGTCGGATTTTGTCTTTCGGCATCGCTAGAGATGTCGGTTTTCATAAACGGTGTGAGATATCGAAATGAGATTTTGACAAATGACTGTGTGCAAAGAGGAGAGTATTTTACCGTGTTGTTGTTATGCAAAATTTCATTATCTACAGTGTTATTCCACTAAGAATGTAATTTTTAGGGCCATCGATAGCTGGTGAAACGAGAAATGGTGTGGGTTTTGGAACAACATAAGTGAAGACATTACACGTTCATTTTGTACTGATGATGTGATTTTTCAAAAAATTCTGGCTTTACTTTTCCTCATTTCCTCACTTACTGAACTCCAGAATTCTCTCGCAGTTGCGTCTGCACAACATGTTAGCGAGCTAAGTGGAAATGAGCGTTTGGCGTCATTGGCCGGGTCTTATTACAGCGACCCGCGCGCCGGATGGGGCTGAAATGAAGACAGTACAACACCCAGCCTCGGAGCGGAGAAAATCCCCGGCGCAACCGGGAATCGAACCCGGGTCCCCAGGACGGCAATCCATAACGCTGACCACTCAGCTATCGGGGCAGATATGTTAGAGAGCTGACTGTGTAAACTCCGCTGTGTTTTGCAAAAAGAAGCAAATTTTGACAAGGCAACCAGAGAATTGTTCAGGTTTTACTCAAACGTCACTCATGACGCTTCTCTGAAAGTTACAAATGGTTAAAAAGCCAGGCGAAAATAAATCGCTGCATTTTTGGCAGAATTCTTTTCAGATACTAACCAAAGCAGAGGTGATGGGCCTTTGCGATTGGCAACCATGCAAGTGTGGTTATGGAGGGTCCAGACTTAATATTTACAAAAAATGTGAGCACAGGCTTTGGTTTAGAACGGTACTTCCCCTCCAGCATTCCGCAATTCCCCTACAACGCCTACCGGTAACCCCCACTACCACCACTCTCCCCACACGTGCATCTACCGGCCATGGTATTCTACGCAGGCCCTACGTCGTGATGAGAGATCACGAAGTTATTTGTTTCAAGTAAAACTTTCGACCTTCTGAATTAAACCGTACAGCCAGCTAGCTGCACTCACGTCAGTATGCGCTTAGGCGACAGAATTGGTGCTTGTTCATACTTCTCTGGGTCTTTTCTTTAGGTCGTCAGCAATCATTGGTGATTTTCGTGGACTCAGATTTCGTTTCATTCTCTCTCACATCCACCTACCTGAGCCAAGGCTTTGTAACCTCCCCCTCACTTATCGACCTTAATGACAGTGAAAAATTAAACCGCGTGCACCTAATGGAAATTTGGGAAAAGCAATCGTCACCGAAGTCAATTTGTCGGTAAAGAAGGAGGAAAGGGTTACATCTAAATGAAAGGAAAAAATGCAAATGAAATTGGTGGAAATTAATCTTGAGAAAAGAGTAAAATTAATAAAGAAAGTAAATGTGCGGTCGTTACGTTAACAATTAACTGACGTTAATTAGATATTTGAGATTTGGGGAAAATTACGGTCGCCAGTCCTATGGGCAACTATTATAATAACTGAAAAAGAAAGGTTATTGCACATATAATTAGCACTGAAAGCGTGGCAACTGAAGGTTGACACGTGTTGTGTGAAAACTGAATGTTTGTCAGAGATAATAAATTTCGCTACACTCTGACTTAATTTAGCAAAAGAATTAATAAAACCGGAAAATTGAAAGTTAATTTAGTGACTGAAATTAATAGTGAACTTTGTTTCTGAAGCTATACGAAATTCAGTAAAATAAGGTTAGCCTTGGGCTACCTCAACAATCATTTCAAAAGCTACTTGAATCTACGCAGTTTAGAAATAACAGAGTTAACTTTGAACTTGAATTAAATGATTCTGAACAATTAACAATAGTAAAACTTAGTACGTACCAAGCTGAGCTGCAGCCACAGGTAAGCTAAAATATGGTAACAAAACTGGCACTCTTAATTTGTGCTTGTGTAATCTAAGTATTGTAGCCAGCTATGACTACCTTAACTGAACTTTGAAATTAAAGCAGTGAAATCGAATGATATTACTTTAATGCTGGCGTTTGAATTTCAGCGAGACTCGGGTTCATTCCGGAAAAGGAAGGGACCCTGCTTGGTAATGCAATTGGGACAATGAGCAACAAAGGTTCACGCTAAGTTGCTGTAATTTTGTGAGGCAAATGGGACAATTTTAAAAGCTGAAGTCTGCCATACAGTTCTAAAACTTTACTTGCTTTCAGTCTTCCTTGTTGGTTGATTGAAGTTTGAAGTCGCCGATCGAGGAGGTGGCGACAGTCACTCATTGTCGGCCGTCGCTGTTGCCGAAGCTGGATGTTGGCGCGCCTTCTTCTCGACACGGTCACCAGGGCTCTTGATGTGCGCCAGCTAATGCTTCCCGTCCGCGACACCGTGTCAGAAACTATTATAGCAAGTCGAGCGCAATTACATGCTGCCAAACCCCGAAAGCGCGGCAACTCGCGGGAGCGTCACGCAACACACCTGCTCCACCGCCCTACGCCAGCCAGACTCTGCTCTGCCCGCGCTCCACGGGAGGATGCTAAGTTCACCGGACTTGGATACGATGTGACGTCATTATGACGTATACACGCTACATCGAAAACGATAGAAACCGTATATCGACTATTCGACTTTAGCGAACTTTCGAGAGGTTGTGACAGGGTAGCGCTGTGCTCTGCACCATTCGTTGACATGTGTTTTGCGTTCCTTGCGTTTAAACCGTGTATTGTACTGTGTTTATGTCCTGTACGTTGTTTTTCGTTTGCTCGTCTCTAATTATGTGTTCAGCATTCGAGAGACTAACGAGAGAAAATCTGAAAGAGTTCAGCATCGATGACGACAGGCAATTGCGTGGTTATTGTGAATCTCAAGCAGAAATTGATGTACTTCTGACCCAGCTGAAGTGCGTCGGTTATTTGTACTCGGAGAGAAGAAGCACTCAGCAGCCAAAATCTTTAGATGCGTCAAGACACTAACCTTTCGTTAAGATTACATTGAGAAATCCACTTCACCTCGTATTTCATCTCCGGTCGACGATTTTTCTTCAACAATGCCTCATATTTTTCTTTTTAAGTTCGAAATTCAATCATTGTACACACCAGTCATTACTGGACACTAAGGTACCTGTCTCTGCGGTCCGAGTGTAAAATTACTTGAAATTATGGTTGATAAAAGACTATCTTGGGATGGACATATAAATTAGTTAGCTAACAAACTTGCACGAGTTCTCTTTCAGCTATATAAATTAAGAAAAAAAGTCAGCAAGAGTATGCTGCTACAATCTAATATGTACTGACAAGACCAATTGTATGAAACCATATTAAAATATTGATAATAAATAAATATTATTTTCGGCGTAAGCGTTCAATACAACAATCACACAATCTAATCTGGTCAGGACACAAGAAGACTTCATTTTTTTACGAAACGTGTTGTCCGTAGTGTTTTCAAGGCCACGGTCAGGAATATTTCTATTAATACCCAGCTCTTTTACTTTAATTTTTGCGAAATACATGTACGCTGCCACACTGAGCTGTTATCAGAATCGCACGTGTCAAAACAAACCACTAGCTGACGACAGTTTAGAATCTCGAACGTTCGTAAAAGTCGATAGGTGTGTTAATCGACTAAAGCGTGTTACGTCATAATGACGTCACATCATATCCAGGTTGGGTGAACTTAGCATCCTCCGCGCTCCACGCGGCAGAGCTAACACTACCAAAGATCCTAAACACTTTGGTTCTCCACACGACCTATCGATGTAGTCGTTCGATAGCATAGTTTTCCCTAGGCCAGACCCAGCGCAAAAATACAAATAATATTTACAAAACAAACCAATTATACATCGACATAAATGCATATATATATATATATATATATATATATATATATTCATTATTTTGTTACCTGAAGATACGACATTTCTGTGTCTTCATATATTATAATTGTTTTACTATTTGTATATATATATACACTCCTGGAAATTGAAATAAGAACACCGTGAATTCATTGTCCCAGGAAGGGGAAACTTTATTGACACATTCCTGGGGTCAGATACATCACATGATCACACTGACAGAACCACAGGCACATAGACACAGGCAACAGAGCATGCACAATGTCGGCACTAGTACAGTGTATATCCACCTTTCGCAGCAATGCAGGCTGCTATTCTCCCATAGAGACGATCGTAGAGATGCTGGATGTAGTCCTGTGGAACGGCTTGCCATGCCATTTCCACCTGGCGCCTCAGTTGGACCAGCGTTCGTGCTGGACGTGCAGACCGCGTGAGACGCCGCTTCATCCAGTCCCAAACATGCTCAATGGGGGACAGATCCGGAGATCTTGCTGGCCAGGGTAGTTGACTTACACCTTCTAGAGCACGTTGGGTGGCACGGGATACATGCGGACGTGCATTGTCCTGTTGGAACAGCAAGTTCCCTTGCCGGTCTAGGAATGGTAGAACGATGGGTTCGATGACGGTTTGGATGTACCGTGCACTATTCAGTGTCCCCTCGACGATCACCAGTGGTGTACGGCCAGTGTAGGAGATCGCTCCCCACACCATGATGCCGGGTGTTGGCCCTGTGTGCCTCGGTCGTATGCAGTCCTGATTGTGGCGCTCACCTGCACGGCGCCAAACACGCATACGACCATCATTGGCACCAAGGCAGAAGCGACTCTCATCGCTGAAAACGACACGTCTCCATTCGTCCCTCCACTCACGCCTGTCGCGACACCACTGGAGGCGGGCTGCACGATGTTGGGGCGTGAGCGGAAGACGGCCTAACGGTGTGCGGGACCGTAGCCCAGCTTCATGGAGACGGTTGCGAATGGTCCTCGCCGATACCCCAGGAGCAACAGTGTCCCTAATTTGCTGGGAAGTGGCGGTGCGGTCCCCTACGGCACTGCGTAGGATCCTACGGTCTTGGCGTGCATCCGTGCGTCGCTGCGGTCCGGTCCCAGGTCGACGGGCACGTGCACCTTCCGCCGACCACTGGCGACAACATCGATGTACTGTGGAGACCTCACGTCCCACGTGTTGAGCAATTCGGCGGTACGTCCACCCGGCCTCCCGCATGCCCACTATACGCCCTCGCTCAAAGTCCGTCAACTGCACATACGGTTCACGTCCACGCTGTCGCGGCATGCTACCAGTGTTAAGGACTGCGATGGAGCTTTTTTCCATTTCCAGGAGTGTATATACAAATAGAAAAACAATTACAATATATGAAGACACAGAAATGTCGTATACAAATAGTAAAACAATTACAATATATGAAGACACAGAAATGTCGTATCTTCAGGTAACAAAATAAGGAAAAAATTTATATTACAATAGATGGAAATAGGAGGATATACATTTCCAGCGTTACAGCTTATCATACATGTCTTTGCATACTTTGTAAGGTGGCTATAATTTCGCACCTTACAAGCACTCATCCACATACTTTGCCGTGATCTACAAACACAATAGGTTGTTCATTGTATATATGAATATATAAAGGAGACTGACATTGTCACGTAGGCCTTGTAAATAATTGTTAACGCTTATTGCATGAAAGGTGACGGAGTGTCTTTACTATCAGAACGGCGTAATAAATGATTGCCTATAGTAGTAGAGGTTGGAACGCCAGTGGAAATGAAACGGCAGGCGAACTCAAGCCCTGAGTGGAAAGCCCACACAGGTGTGGTGGTACAGCTCCACACAGAAAGTGCCAAGATGGGCAGTCTGGACACTGAGTGCGAAGACACAATACAGGGATAGCCACCGAGCGAGGTGGCGCAGTGGTTAGCACACTGGACTCGCATTCGGGAGGACGACGGTTCAATCCCGTCTCCGGCCATCCTGAATTAGGTTTTCCGTGATTTCCCTAAATCGTTTCAGGCGAATACCGAGATGGTTCCTTTGAAAGGGCACGGCCGCTTTCCTTCCCAATCCTTCCCTAACCCGAGCTTGCGCTCCGTCTCTAATGACCTCGTTGTCGACGGGACGTTAAACACTAACCACCACCACCACCACAGGGATAGCCGGGCGCTATTGTAGTGGGGCCGGAAGGATAACCGGATAACACTTCCGAACTCTGCACATCTTGGACACAGCTGAGAGGAACAAAGAAGTGTCACCTCGGAAATCACGCAGCCTGGGTTATTTCCAAGGATAATTACTAAGAAGCATACCATTGTACGAGTATAGGTATTTCCTCGCAAACCCTCCGCGCTGGACGACAAAAGACTAAAATTAGGCTGGTCGGCGTTCGGAAGAGTCTGTAGAGAGGGAGAATATTCGGTGGTTTCGGGAATATGATTCGTTTTCGGAATTACGAGTGTGGGGAGCCGAGCCTTGCTGGGAGGCCAGCGGTGGAGAGGCGATGTCTTCCGTTGTGAGCGCCCGTGTGTGACGGTCGCTCGGTATCAGCTTTGTCGGTACAGGCGGACTTGCTGTCTTCGCTCTCAGGAGAGTTTACAGTCAGAACAGTTATGCACTGTACTGTTGCAAACCTATACGATTCTGAACTTCACCTACAGATTGGAAGTCGTCGTTGAGTACGCAGCGTTCAGTGATTGAGAGCACTTCCTCTGCCTATACTTACATTGAGACGTTATCTGAACTCCGTTCTTGTAGCTGGGGGCATTTCTCGTCTGTAGGACACAGAGAGGAGAAGACAGTGTTAGAATATATTAGTCAGAGGACCGCCTTCTGCGGTGCTAGTGTTTGAAAGAGTTTATTTGTGGCTGGAGTTCTTCCATCGTCGCAGACGGGTACGAGAACCATCACTTCGACGCACCGGACGCAGTACATATGGTGATATTGGTAACTGCTTTGGCTTATTAGGGCTATGAAGCTAAGCAGCTGTGATCACGTTAGTTTATTTCCATTGAGGTTGCACACCACCTTAGATCATCTTTGAAATTAGTATCTTCTAGTGCTCACTACGTAGATGATGTCAGTCATTTCGCGTTAGTGATATTAGACCGCGCAGTCATAATAACGGGCAGAGTTGGGCAATTGATTAATAATTTTAGTTAGAAGATATGGGCAATTGTACTTATAGGGTTGATTTTAATCTATAATAAATATATATTGAGCAACAATGTTTATCATTTAGCACTATTAGTTGCCTTCATCATTCATTTATGTGTAGTTTGTAATTTGTAGCCGGCCGAAGTGGCCGTGCGGTTAAAGGCGCTGCAGTCTGGAACCGCAAGACCGCTACGGTCGCAGGTTCGAATCCTGCCTCGGGCATGGATGTTTGTGATGTCCTTAGGTTAGTTAGGTTTAACTAGTTCTAAGTTCTAGGGGACTAATGACCTCAGCAGTTGAGTCCCATAGTGCTCAGAGCCATTTGAACCATTTGTAATTTGTATGTAGAAAACAGCATTAAGAAATCCTAAGATCTGCTTCAGATGGTAGTCAGCCAGGGCCAAATCATCATTTTAGCTTTTATTATTTTCCGTTGCGCACATTCGGTTTTACACCCGCCTCAAGTAGCATCTTGAAACTTATGCTCTTTTATAATTATTTGTATTATTCGGTCATCGATTGGGGTCCTAAGATGGCCAAAACTAAAGAAGAAGAAGAAGAAATATTAGAGTCATATAAATGCATCTAGCAAATAATTAGATTGTTACAGTGACCTTTAGTTTCATTTAGTAGCTTGATGGGAACTCTTGACAGTGTTTCTATGGGAGTTGTGGTGCACATATTTTAAGTTCAGTTGGGCCATCCCTGTATATTTCAGACAGGTTACTAGCCATCTATTGTGTGACTTTGGTTTTTAATTTTACATGACCTCGTGGGCAGCAATCAGTTCGCTGAATAGCTCACTGGGTTCCAATGTGTATAATCTCAGGAGTATGCTAAATGCACCGCCCCGGTAGCTGTGTGGTCAGCGCGGCAGTCTGTCACGCCAAAGGGCCCGGGTTCGATTCCCGGGTGGGTCGGAGATTTTCTCCGCTCAGGGACTGGGTGTTGTGTTGTTCTCAGTATCATTTCAACATCACCAGTGGAAGGCAACGGGAAAACCACCACTGGAATCACTTCCCTAGTCGCTCAGGCGGTGAACTTATCTGACGAGGCTTCCCCCGTGACAAGTCCTGACGTAAGGCAGAACACACAAATAAAGAAATTATGCTAAATGCTCAAACAACACTTTGAAATGACGATAAACTTGTGTCACATTAACCTTTCAGTACTATTAACATTCTACAGTTGTTTCTTGGTAATTATCAACTTATTTTAGTTAATGGAACTTTAAAGGCTGTTATGATATATGGTGACTACAACATAAACTTCATGTATCATATTTTTTCCCATTATATTTTGAAAATCCACTTCTTTGTGTTTTTCCTGTATCTCTGAAAACGCTAATTATGCTGTTAAATCAGTATTGTTTTCTTCGCCAGGTGCCGGCATATAAACTTATTTTTGGCAAAACGCAAATTATAGGGTGTAGAAAAATTTCCGCTACCAGTCACAATAAAAAGTTATTTATTTGTCACACGACCGGTTTCGGGCTTGCGTCCTGTTTATGTACATGTTTATATTGCCGGAGACCAATAAAGATGAAGCATCATTGTTATAGTTACGCTGTGGTGACAGTTTTTCCATTTAGTTGCACAGTTGTTATCGTTTTCACGTCCATGTTTCAGATGTTTGTATGTCAAAACAGTGTATTTGACGAGTGCACATCGTAATAGTGAAATACGCAGCTGAACTTCATAAAACTGAAATATGGACGTGAGAATGACAATAAGGGTGTAACTAAGTGGCAAAACTGTCACCACAGCGTAACTATAATAATGATGCTTCATCTTTATTGATCTCTAGTAATATAAACATGTACATGAATGTATAAACACCTGAAGATGGGCGCAAGCCTGAAACGGTCGTGTGACAAATAAATAATCTTTTATTGTGATTGGTAGCAGAAATTTTCTACATTCTGTAAAGGAATAGTCACGGAGTTCAACAGTATCCACTGTGGATAAAATTCATTTAAAACGCAAATGATTAAAAATCGATTATAGAAATGGCATTTGAAATTACCTAATCATTTATGCTTTACAAAATGTGTTTGTCATTCTAATGATACTTTCTATGTAAAGGTTATCGCAGTCTGATTGCGATGACATCTATGAAACTCTTTGTACTATCAAAATGTATCAGCTTTATAAACTTTGTAATTTCTGGTAAGTTAATTGCGAGAGTGTCTGTGTCCTGGAGAAGGGAAGTGGGGAGTCAAGTTAACGACTTGTCTCCATTTTAACTATCAAATACGCATGAATTTAAAATTCGGTGATGATTGGATTCAAGAATTCTTTCGATTTTGATCAAAGTAAAATACATGAAGTGTGTAATTTATAAAGTGTTTCAAATTCAAGAATACTGATGGTTTCTCCGCCCTAATTATTTTGAAAGTTAACAGAAACTTATTACGCGCATAATTGTTTCACGAATGCGTTACAAAATATCATCGCTATCAGGGAAGATATTTTTCACTGAAATTCGCCAAATGCGTGGCCACCGCAGACAACATACAGCGCTTTAACTTCTGTATATTGCCACAAACAACATAGGCGCTGCCTATGTAGAACCTTTGTTTCCAAACTGAACTGCGCATATTTCTACGTCTGTTACTTCAGACAGAAATGTCATAAAAAATTAGTTTTGTGTTTGATTAATTACCTACCTGATTATCACACTGTGGAACGGGGTTCTTAGGACCTCACACGATGATCATTTACGAGGGGCTTTATTAAGTGATCTCTTTGGCACTCCCTTTGGGCAATAGAATAACATCAGTATTTGTTTTAATCAGACTTCCAGTTGCTAATTATGTTGTAGTATACGCCGAAGTCAGCATGTTCGCATAATAAAACAGTAAAAATTGACCTAAAGACATTTGAAAGTGACTCGTAAGAAGTCGAAACCGGCTGTGAAAATGAAATTACAACATAATTGGAGCGCTTGATTTCAATAAAGAGGAAATCAAAAGTCGGGCAGGAACTGCAATCCATAGAGGAGTGTTTACTCAGCCAAAAATCTGATGATCGAGGCAGTATGCTGACGACATCTGCTACAGATGTGACGAAATTTGAGGTGAATTCTGTAGGTAATCCCGTTTGTACTGTGAGAATTGCCTTTATCTAAGATCAGCCACTTAATTTTCAGTTATATGGATTCCCTTACGGGGTTTTGAAATGCATCTTATCGTACACCTGCTCTTAAGAATGACATTTTTATATCTTTATCTCCCGGAATGACCGCCTTTATCTATATCCAGATTATGCAATAACGGAAAGTATTTGTGATTTCAAACATTCTCCAATAAGCATTGATTAAACGCGGAATTATCTTGAAGTTCTCGTCATTATCTTCTGCAAACTTTTCTCTGTCACTTACTCGTCAGGAACGGGAATGAGTGAAAAATTAGCCATGTGCAAGGCAGACTCGGGTACTCAGGGTTCTGTACAGACTTAATTACATATTCAGACAATTCATCCATCCCGGGACTCGAGAATGTCGTCCATTTTTGCCTGTTATCGACATTGATACTGGCAAGGAATCCGAGGGATTTCAAGTGCTTCTAGAATGTTTTGATTTCAATAATACAGTTGCGACATAAAAGTCTTGCAGGAGGCAGGGAACTATCATCACAATAATCACTGTTTGTTGGTTGTTACTTAAAAGAAAAAATTCTGTTGGTTATCTTTTTGTACAAATAATCGGGTCTGCTTCTTTGTGTCTAGAAATAGCTTACAGTCACTGATGACTTACGATTTAAGGAAGGCGCTGTACCAGGCACGCCAGTGAGTGATGGAGTATTGTATTTCAAACATTTGTGGAATTTTGTATGTACGAGGTGCATTCAAGTTCTAAGGCCTCCGATTTTTTTTCTCCGGACTGGAAAGAGATAGAAACATGCGCATTGTTTTAAAGTGAGGCCGCGTTCATTGTCAATACGTCCCAGAGATGGCAGCACCGTATGGCAGATGGAATTTTACCGCCAGCGGCGAGAATGAGAACTGTTTTAAATACTTAAAATGGCGACGTTTTCCTTACTTGAACAGCGTGCAATCATTCGTTTTCTGAATTTGCGTGGTGTGAAACCAATTGAAATTCGTCGACAGTTGAAGGAGACATGTGGTGATGGAGTTATGGATGTGTCGAAAGTGCGTTCGTGGGTGCGACAGTTTAATGAAGGCAGAACATCGTGTGACAACAAACTGAAACAACCTCGGGCTCGCACAAGCCGGTCTGACGACATGATCGAGAAAGTGGAGAGAATTGTTTTGGGGGATTGCCGAATGACTGTTGAGCAGATCGCCTCCAGAGTTGTGCACAATCCTGCATGACGACCTGAAAATGCGAAAAGTGTCATCCAGGTGGGTGCCACAAATGCTGACGGATGACCACACGGCTGGCCATGTGGCATGTTGCCAAGCAATGTTGACGCGCAGCGACAGCATGAATGGGACTTTCTTTTCATCAGTTGTGACAATGGATGAGACGTGGATGCCATTTTTCAATCCAGAAACAAAGCGCCAGTCAGCTCAATGGAAGCACACAGATTCACCGCCACCAAAAAAATTTCGGATAACTGCCAGTGCTGAAAAAATGATGGTGTCCATGTTCTGGGACAGCGAGGGCGTAATCCTTACCCATTGCGTTCCAAATGGCACTACGGTAACAGGTGCATCCTACGAAAACGTTTTGAAGAACAAATTCCTTCCTGCACTGCAACAAAAATGTCCGGGAAGGGCTCCGCGTGTGCTGTTTCACCGAGACAACGCACCCGCACATCGAGCTAACGTTACGCAACAGTTTCTTCGTGATAACAACTTTGAAGTGATTCCTCATGCTTCCTACTCACCTGACCTGGCTCCTAGTGACTTTTGGCTTTTTCCAACAATGAAAGACACTCTCCGTGGCCGCACATTCACCAGCCGTGCAGCTATTGCCTCAGCGATTTTCCAGTGGTCAAAACAGACTCCTAAAGAAGCCTTCGCCGCTGCCATGGAATCATGGCGTCAGCGTTGTGGAAAATGTGTACGTCTGCAGGGCGATTACGTCGAGAAGTAACGCCAGTTTCATCGATTTCGGGTGAGTAGTTAATTAGAAAAAAAATCGGAGGCCTTAGAACTTGAATGCACCTCGTACGAGTACCTCATATGTATTTTCGTTAATATGATGTTTAAATGGTTCAAATGGCTCTGAGCACTATGGGACTTATCTGCTGCGGTCGTCAGTCCCCTAGAACTTAGAATTACTTAAACCTAACTAACCTATGGACATCATACACATCCATGACCGAGGCAGGATTTGAACATGCGACCGTAGCGGTCGCACGGTTCCAGACTGTACCGCCTAGAAGCGCTCGGCCACTCCGGTCGGCAGAGTGATGTTTGAAACAATGTAATTCGTCTGGTGATATGCCATGTACTGTATACAATACTTTATGTCCATTTGCATGCCTACAATGTATTCTTTGATCGGTGACTGTTTTTATACACTGAAGAGCCAAAGTAACTGGCACACTTGCTTAATATCGTGTAGGGCCCCCGCGAGCACGCAGAAGTGCCGCAACACGACGTGACATAGACTCGATTGATGTCTGAAGTAGTGCTGGAGGAAACTGACACCATGAATCTTGCAGCACTGTCCGTAAATCCGTAAGAGAACGAGGGGATGGAGATCTCTTATGAAGAGCACGTTGCAAGGAACCCCACATATGCTCAATAATATTCATGCCTGGGGAGTTTGGTGCCCAGCGGAAGTGTTTAAACTCAGAAGAGTGTTCCTGGAGCCAGTCGGTAGCGTTTCTGGACGTATGGGTTGTCGCATTGTCCACCTGGATTTGGACAAGTCCGTCGGATTTCATAGTGGACACGAATGGATGCAGGTGATCAGACAGGATGCTTGCGTACGTGTCACCTGTCGGAGTCGTATCTAGACGTATCAGGAGTCCCATATCATTCCAACTGCACACTCCCCACGCCATTGCAGAGCCTCCACCAGCTTGAACATTCCCCTGCTAACATGCAGGGTCCATGGATTCATGAGATTGTCTCCATGCCGGTACACGTCCATCCGCTAGATATAATTTGAAACGAGACTCGTCCGGTCAGGCAACATGTTTCCAGCCGTCAACAGTCCAAAGTCGGTGTTGACGGGCCCAGGCGAAACATAAAGCTTTGTGTCGTGCAGTCATCAAGGGTACACGAGTGGGCCTTCGGCTTCCAAAGCCCATATCGATGATGTTTCGTTGAATGGTTCACACGCTTACACTTGTTGATGGCCCAGCATTGAAATCTGCATCACTTTCTGTCACGTTAAATGATTCTCTTCAGTCGTCGTTCGTCCCGTTCTTTCAAAATCTTATTCCGGCCGCAGCGATGTCGGAAATTTGATGTTTTACCGGATTCCTGATATTCACGGTACACTCGTGAAATGGTCTAACTGGAAAATCCCCAATTCATCGCTACCTCGGAGGTGCTGTGTCTTATCGCTCGTGCGCCGACTATAACACCACTTTCAGAGTCACTTAAATCTTGATAACGTGCCATTGTAGCAGCAGTAAGCGATCTAACAACTGTACCAGACACTTGTTGTCTTATATAGGCGTCCCCGACCGCAGGACCGTATTTTGCCTGTTTATTTATCTCTGTATTTTAATACGCATGCTTTGACCATTTTGTTTGGCGCTTCAGTGCAGAAATAGCTTTCAGACAGCCATGACTTACAATACAAGGCAGACGCTATGGCTGGCACGCCAGCAATTGATGCAGTATTCTATTTTAATCATTTGTGGAATTTTGAACATACCGTATACATATTTTTGTTAACATGATGTTTAAAATAATGTAGTTTCTCTGGTGATGTGCCATGTACTGTATACAATATTTTATGTCCATTTGTATGCCGTCAATGTATTCTTTGATCGCTGACTGTTTTTATACATGACATCAACTAAGTCTGGAACGCCAGCAATATATGTAACGTGCCTATGACATGTCCTATTAAGAGCCTTAAAGTCTTGGATGAATATGTATCTGCGACAACAAATGCCTGTTGCTGTCAGTTACCATGTGGTTGTAGACAGAGCAAAGTTCAGAATACGATCTTAAAAGGTGCCACTGTAGTGTGGATCCTTTCGTAAAATGACGAGATGTGGCTACTTTGTACTTGTTATTAAGAGTGATTTGAAAATGACATGAATACAGACGTCACAAATGTAAGTTACCTTAATGTGAGGTGTGTTCAAATGGCTCTGAGCACTATGGGACTTAACTGCTGTGGTCATCAGTCCCCCAGAACTTAGAACTACTTAAACCTAACTAACCTAAGGACATCACACACATCCATGCCCGAGGCAGGATTCGAACCTGCGACCGTAGCGGTCGCGCGGTCCCAGACTGTAGTGCCTAGAACCGCTCGGCCACTCCAGCCGGCTGAGGTGTGTAAAGTGTTGCTTTCACATGGCGATGTATGCAAACAACGTAGTGCTTGAAAGTTCCTGGCAGATTAAAACTGTGTGCTGCACAGTGACTCGAACTCAGGACCTTTGCCTTTCGCGGGCAAGTGCTCTACCAACTGAGCTACCCAAGCACGACTCACGCCCCGTCCTCACAGCTTTACTTCTGCCAGTACCTCGTCTCCTGCCTTCCAAACTTTACAGAATCTCTCCTGAGAACCTTGCAGAACTAGTACTCCTTGAAAGTAGGAGACGAGGTACTGGCGGAAGTAAAGCTGTGAGGACGTTTCATATCAGCGCACACTCCGCTGCAGAGTGAAAATCTCATTCTGGAAACTTAGTACTTTTCCATGTTGGTTTTACAGGTGCTTGACAATGACGTTTATTCGAAATTAGATAATCGCACGATTAAACAAACGTAGCGTTACAGCCTACTTAGGATGATGTTTACGTTTATTAAGCAACAAAGTCATCCCTTGACAGAGTTGTACACGTTCCGCTCTTAACCTCCCCGTGCTTGCCTGTTAGCGAGGCAGGCAAGCTGTCGCACGTTATCTGCGGAATGGGCAGGCTGTTCCACTCACATCTAAATCAAGCTGTGCCCAACTCACAGGCTGCAGGCTCTTGCTTCCCTGCCCGTCTTCCTGCTGTGCTACAACACGTAGCAGTTCGTTCTGTACGCATTCAAAAATTGTTCAATTGGTGGCTCTAAGCACTATTTGACTTAACATCTGAGGTCATCAGACCCCTAGAGCTTAGAACCACTTAAACCTAACTAACCTAAGGACATCACACACATCCATGCCCGAGGCAGGATTCGAACGTGCGACGTAGCGGTCGCGTGGTTCCACATCGAAGCGCCTAGAACCGCTCGGCCACACCGGCCGGTGTACGCTTTCACTGTTGCTTTGTGAATAGAGTTCGGATGTTGACGAAAATATTCGACTATCACAGACATATATGTTCATTTTGGGTCACTGCAAGGCAGGAAATTGAGGATAAGGTTTGTCCTTTTTTTTCCTTTTCAGCGTATTTCGGGCTTATATATTTATTTCGATATTAACTCCTTCGACTAGTACTGGATACTCTCAAGCGGAACCATCATCAAGTCACCTCCAGTAGATATTTTCTGCAGTAAGCACAACCATCTCTGAAAGTTCAGATCCTTTGCACCTAAGAACCTGAAGATGTCTTCTGTACTGCAACACCAACTAAAGTGAGATTTAGAAGTCTAGTTTCTGTAACCTTAGTGTGTTTGAAGTGTTGGCAGAAAGGCCAACACCGTGTTGCTAGAGGAGGCCGAAATGCACGCTTTTAAGCTCACGCAGATTGGCGTGAGGTCTGGAACAAGCTAAAGTAATTATCCTATAAAGAAAAGAACGTAGTTCTTGGAATACTTAACTTTAATCCACAATTGGATAACATCGCTCTTGTTGATACAAAATTTATAATCTCTATATAAACTGGTAATGGCGCCTTGCTAGGTCGTAGCAAATGACGTAGCTGAAGGCTATGCTAACTATCGTCTCGGCAAATGAGAGCGTCTGTAGTCAGTGTAGCATCGCTAGCAAAGCCGGCTGTACAACTGGGGCGAGTGCTAGGAAGTCTCTCTAGACCTGCCGTCTGCAATCACTGACAGTGGCGACACGCGGGTCCGACGTATACTAATGGACCGCGGCCGATTTAAAGGCTACCACCTAGCAAGTGTGGTGTCTGGCGGTGACACCACAGTGTTACACTCAAATATGAATCCACTTATAACCATTTTAATTCATTTATCATGGATCTATATTGCAGGTTCACTGTGGGAGGTTCCTACCCCATTCTGTGGCATCTAATAGGCAAACTAGATGAGTGGCTTGCCAAGAGAGTGCAATTATTATTCGCACATCAGAAATATTTTCATGATTATCATACCCACTGCAACTATGCTTGAAATATGAGCCCTATTGCCTTTGAGTTAAGCTATAATTTATTCTCGTCCTTACTTTTTAAGGCAACGGAATGGATAACGCATCGGACCAATAGCTAGTGTACATTTCTGATGGACTCACTCCACCCTGGCTAGGCCACATTTCGTTCCCCTGTCGTATATGTTTTATCCAAAGCTTGGACAACCCAGCAAGAAAATGGATGTTATGCTAAAATACCTCAACAAAATGGCTACCTGCAACTCAATAATCAAGATCACTATTTGTCTCTATAGCTCCTCCTTTATTACAATAAATTCTTTCAAGCTAATGTTACAAAATTTCTTGCATTACACTTAAACACATTAGTAAAACATGGGATTCTCCACTCAATGGGCATGATAAAACATGAGCATTTTACTATTCCACGATCTGGTAATGTTTCTGTCTATTGCTACTCTGCACTTTCTGGATTGGTAAGGAATCTTTTGCTACTTCATTCTCTCCCACACTCTCGTAATCTCATTCATTAGCAACATAACGAATTTACTGACTTTCGTGCTGTACTGGGAAAAATCATGCTCTGCCCACTAAATTCGCTACTATCTCATGCAAATCACACAGATAAAATACACACAATAAATCAACTGACAGTATAAAACACATCTCTAAAAACAAAATGTTTGGAATTTCTACTCGTTCTGCTTTCCCACATCAAACAATAGTTGTCCCAGATTCACACGTCACTGACCCACGTAATAACTTTCCTACCACAAACTCTGGAGGATTTATGCACATCTCCCTGTGCAATCAACGCACATGGAGTTAGCGGGTAGATGGCTGACTCACCTTAATTCACTCTCAGAGTATCTGAATATCATGCCGGCGTCACACGAATGTACCTCATAATGGAAGTTTTGGTACCTTATTTATCTCATACACGGATCCTCAGCTGAATGCTAGGGCAAGCACTTCTAATTCCTTTTATTGTCTAATAGTCAGGATGAGACTCGCACTGTACTCACCAAGTGGCAGTACTTGCTTCTAATTCAAGTTCTGCACACGGAAATCTTAATTATTTTCGACTTAGGTTTACACACCTAAGTATTTCATCTTAATACTACCACACGCTACTATTTCGTCTTGTGGTTACAACATGTGGTTTCTTTGTCACTTCCGAAGAATCCTACGTTCCCCGTGAATTTTTACCTGCCCATCTTTTTCAGAACAATTGAAAGGTGGCTACACTGAGTCACAGCGCCAGAGATCGCGCCAAAGAGATTTATTCCGCCGCCTCCACTGGCAGTGCTTGTTCAGAAGTTGTGATGGTTGGTGCTTTGCTGAGAGGATGTTGATAGCTGTACTATTTGAGGCCATATCGTGTGCAGTTGTTTTGATGGGCTAGACAGCAGATGTCGTTCGAATGGAGATGTTGTAATGATCAGAGTATATTTTTAGTCAATATATACGAAGGTAAAAAACATTTTTTTTAATTTTTTTTTTTTAATTTCCTAACTAACAATGCCTCTTGGTCACAGGTTCAGTCAACAAAGCATCTGTCTTGTGTTCATGTATTAGACTGTAATTCGGGTTTCTATGTGCAATTATAGTATTTCAGTTTTTTTAAATTAATTAATTCAGTGTAAATGGTATTTAAAATACTTTGTCTTACTGAGGAAGAACCGTGCCAGATGTGTACGTTGAATCACACTTCCACACACAGAACAGTTACACTTGTGCTTTGTTGTTCCGTAGTTTTTGTTTCGTAGCTTTTATAGTTGCTGGGGACTTAATTAATTAATTGTGTTAACGCAAATTTCCTTCCGTTCTTTGTTGTTATTCTATGCAGTCAGATTGCGGAGTAATACTAGTCAGGGCCAACCCGCAACGAGACTTCGTAACCGGACAGACAGCGACAAAAAATAAAATTATTTGCATTGTATTTAATTAAGCCCCATGCACAATTTACATCAGCCTCCCACCAAAAGTTTCTGAAAAGAGAAATTATTAGTTCATCTACTCCTAAATATTCTTCATGCATACCATTTTCATTTAACTTTATTTTTATGGAGCACAAAAAAATGGCTCTGAGCACTATGGGACTTCACTTCTGAGGTCATCAGTCCCCCAGAACTTAGAACTACTTAAACCTAACTAACCTAAACACATCACACACATCCATGCCCGAGGCAGGATTCGAACCTGCGACCGTAACGGTCTCGCGGTGCCAGACTGTAGCGCCTAGAACCGCTCGGCCACTGCGGCCGACACTACAGCTGAGATCGGGTCGAGCCACTGGTGTGTCGAAATCCCATGGAGGCTAAAATGTTGGTAAATATGTTGTAGAGGTACCCTTCGTAAAAGCTACGCTGCCTTGGCTGACCAGTGAATTGAGAAACCGTCCCCCAAACACGTGATCAACGTGTATGCAGTAGGTCGACCACTCTGGAGTCCCCAACAGAGAGTCGCTGAAGAAATTAATATGAAAAGTTGACTGACTGTCAGTCTGTCTTTTGTTTTCACTTGGAGTCGTGTAGGTGCAAAGTCATATCTTATTACTGAAATAGAGTGAAGTTAATAATCATTCAAGGCCACCCCGGCCGCCTCTGGAGCACACACAGAGCACGTCTTCACACCTCAGAGTGCTGAAACATGGCCGTTCATCCGGTCATCCCGTGCTGCCACAGAACCGGGGGGGGGGACGTTGCCACCGTATTGGTCAGCCACACTCCAGGCCCTCTGGTGCTCTGGTATACTACCTCTCCTTGGTTCAGCCAGAGGTGACCAGAGAACTGTCTCAAAGATGATTATATAATCTACCTTCACTATCTGTGGTCAGCAGACGACCAGCCATTCATTCAATTCACAAACGATGACTAACTGAAACCCTTGGCTGCCGACTGGTGTTGTAGATTTACCTCGATGCTGACAGCTGAAAATGTGTGCCCCGAGCGGGACTCGAACCCGGGATCTCCTGCTTACATGGCAGACGCTCTATCCATCTGAGCCACCGAGGACACAGATGAATAGCGCGACTGCAGGGACTTATCCCTTGCACGCTTCCCGTGAGACTCACATTCCCAACTGTCCACAACTCTACATATGTACTGTACCTTATAGACATTTGCCCATTCACTCATTACTCGCGCACGCTTTGGCGATTCCAGTAAGAGCTTGGGCAACCTGTGCGCATTCGCACAGACGAAGGTCAATGGCTGGGTAGCCTTTAACTACATATATATGAAGACAGTAACTATTCTCGAATGAACAGATTACTGTGTTGACTGTGCAGCTTTTCCCTGGAATAAATCATGACTAACTGAAACCCTCGGCTGCCGACAGGTGTTGTTGATATACCTCGATGTGGACAGCTGTCCCTGCAGTCGCGCTATTCATCTGTGTCCTCGGTGGCTCAGATGGATAGAGCATCTGCCATGTAAGCAGGAGATCCCGGGTTCGAGTCCCGGTCGGGGCACACATTTTCAGCTGTCCACATCGAGGTATATCAACACCAGTCGGCAGCCGAGGGTTTCAGTTAGTCATCATTTATTCCAGGGAAAAGCTGCTCGGCCAACACAGTAATCTGTTCCTTCGAGAATAGTTACTGTCTTCATAGATATACAATTCGCAAACGTTACCAAACTGGATTCAGGGATCTATTTTAAGGAAGTGCACATCTGAACAGACATGTCCCTTTCAAGGACGTTAAGGGGTTGGTACCTGGTTCCTGGTTCATGCCAGGTGAAAATCCGGCGAGAATCACTGTTCAGACTATACCTGGACTCGTCCATGAACAAAACCTGGGACCACTGTTCCAATGACCATGTACTGTGTTCTTGACACCAGGCTTTACACGGTCTCCTGTGACCAGGGGTCAGTGGAATGCACTGTGCAGGTCTCCGGGCGACTAAACCGTATCTGTTGACTCGTCTGTAGTCTGTGTGTCTGGAGACAACTGTTCCAGTGGCTGCGGTAAGGTCCCGAGCAGGGCTACCTGCAGTACTCCGTAGCTGTCTGCGGGCACAGATGTTGAGATATTGGTCTTCTTGTGGTTTTGTACACTGTGTGTCCCGTACTGTAGCGCCTGGACACGTTTCCTGTCTGCTGGAATCGTTGACATAATCTTGAGATCACACTTTGTGGCACACGGACGGCCCGTGCTACAACCTGCTGTGTTTGACCAGCCTCCAGTCACCCTAGTATTCTATGCCTCATAACGTCATCAATATGTTACGGTATATTGATAATTTTTACTTATGGACCCTCTGACAGCAACTGAATAAAACACAATTTTAGTGCCATACGCGTTTCGCCTTTATTTCCTGCAAGGCATCATCAGTGGCAGGTTGCGTGCACAGTTTCTTACATACTACACTCCTGTTGCATTTTTGGTGTTGTTCTTCCTCTTATGAACGCCAATTTGCGGTTTTTCCCACATTCCATAGCACTATGCTCTGAACGCTTGCTTTAATGCATTCCATGGCACTATGCACTGAACGCTTGTTTTAATGCATTCCATTGCACTACGCACTGAATGCTTGTTTTAATTCATTCCATTGCACTACGCACTGAACGCTTGTTTTAATGCATTCCACAGCACTATGCACTGAACGCTTGTTTTAATGCATTCCACAGCACTATGCATTGAACGCTTGTTTTAATGCATTCCATAGCACTATGCACTGAACGCTTGTTTTAATGCATTCCATAGCACTATGCACTGAACGCTTGTTTTAATGCATTCCACAGCACTATGCACTGAATGCTTGTTTTAATGCATTCCACAGCACTATGCACTGAACGCTTGTTTTAATGCATTCCACAGCACTATGCACTGAACGCTTGTTTTAATGCATTCCATAGCACTATGCACTGAACGCTTGTTTTAATGCATTCCACAGCACTATGCACTGAACGCTTGTTTTAATGTATTCCACAGCACTATGCACTGAACGCTTGTTTTAATGCATTCCATGGCACTATACACTGAACGCTTGTTTTAATGCATTCCATAGCACTATGCACTGAACGCTTGTTTTACTGCATTCCACAGCACTATGCATTGAACGCTTGTTTTAATGCATTCCACAGCACTATGCACTGAACGCTTGTTTTAATGCATTCCATAGCACAACGCACTGAACACTTGTTTTAATGCATTCCATAGCAATACGCACTGATCGCTTGTTTCAATGCATTCCTTAGCACTACGCACTGAACGCTTGTTTTAATGCATCCATAGCACTATGCACTGAACGCTTGTTTTAATGCGTTCCATAGCACTATGCACTGAACGCTTGTTTTAATGCATTCCATAGCACTATGCACTGAACGCTTGTTTTAATGCATTCCACAGCACTATGCACTGAACGCTTGTTTTAATGCATCCATAGCACTATGCACTGAACGCTTGTTTTAATGCATTCCATTGCACTACGCACTGAACGCTTGTTTTAATGCATCCATAGCACTATGCACTGAACGCTTGTTTTAATGCATTCCACAGCACTATGCACTGAACGCTTGTTTTAATGCATTCCACAGCACTATGCACTGCACGCTTGTTTTAATGCATTCCATAGCACTATGCACTGAATGCTTGTTTTAATGCATTCCATAGCACTATGCACTGAACGCTTGTTTTAATGCATTCCACAGCACTATGCACTGAACGCTTGTTTTAGTGCATTCCACAGCACTATGCACTGAACGCTTGTTTTAATGCATTCCATAGCACTATGCAGTGAATGCTTGTTTTAATGCATTCCATAGCACTATGCACTGAACGCTTGTTTTAATGCATTCCACAGCACTATGCACTGAACGCTTGTTTTAATGCATTCCACAGCACTATGCACTGAACGCTTGTTTTAATGCATTCCATAGCACTATGCACTGAACGCTTGTTTTAATGCATTCCATTGCACTACGCACTGAACGCTCGTTTTAATGCATTCCATAGCACTATGCACTGAACGCTTGTTTTAATGCATTCCATAGCACTATGCACTGAATGCTTGTTTTAATGCATTCCATAGCACTACACACTGAACGCTTGTTTTAATGCAATCCATAGCACAACGCACTGAACGCTTGTTTTAATGCATTCCATAACAATACGCACTGATCGCTTGTTTCAATGCATTCCTTAGCACTACGCACTGAACGCTTGTTTTAATGCATCCATAGCACTATGCACTGAACGCTTGTTTTAATGCATTCCATAGCACTATGCACTGAACGCTTGTTTTAATGCATTCCACAGCACTATGCACTGAACGCTTGTTTTAATGCATCCATAGCACTATGCACTGAACGCTTGTTTTAATGCATTCCATTGCACTACGCACTGAACGCTTGTTTTAATGCATCCATAGCACTATGCACTGAACGCTTGTTTTAATGCATTCCACAGCACTATGCACTGATCGCTTGTTTTAATGCATTCCACAACACTATGCACTGAACACTTGCTTTAATGCATTCCATAGCACTATGCACTGAACGCTTGTTTTAATGCATTCCATAGCACTATGCACTGAACGCTTGTTTTAATGCATTCCACAGCACTATGCACTGAACGCTTGTTTTAATGCATTCCATAGCACTATGCACTGAACGCTTGTTTTAATGCATTCCATTGCACTACGCACTGAACGCTTGTTTTAATGCATCCATAGCACTATGCACTGAACGCTTGTTTTAATGCATTCCACAGCACTATCCACTGAACGCTTGTTTAATGCATTCCACAGCACTATGCACTGAACGCTTGTTTTAATACATTCCACAGCACTATGCACTGAACGCTTGTTTTAATGCATTCCATAGCACTATGCACTGAATGCTTGTTTTAATGCATTCCATAACACTATGCACTGAACGCTTGTTTTAATGCATTCCACAGCACTATGCACTGAACGCTTGTTTTAATGCATTCCACAGCACTATGCACTGAATGCTTGTTTTAATGCATTCCATAGCACTATGCACTGAATGCTTGTTTTAATGCATTCCACAGCACTATGCACTGAACGCTTGTTTTAATGCATTCCACAGCACTATGCACTGAACGCTTGTTTTAATGCATTCCATAGCACTATGCACTGAATGCTTGTTTTAATGCATTCCATAACACTATGCACTGAACGCTTGTTTTAATGCATTCCACAGCACTATGCACTGAACGCTTGTTTTAATGCATTCCACAGCACTATGCACTGAATGCTTGTTTTAATGCATTCCATAGCACTATGCACTGAATGCTTGTTTTAATGCATTCCACAGCACTATGCACTGAACGCTTGTTTTAATGCATTCCACAGCACTATGCACTGAACGCTTGTTTTAATGCATTCCACAGCACTATGCACTGAACGCTTGTTTTAATGCATTCCATAGCACTATGCACTGAACGCTTGTTTTAATGCATTCCATAGCACTATGCACTGAACGCTTGTTTTAATGCATTCCATAGCACTATGCACTGAATGCTTGTTTTAATGCATTCCATTGCACTACGCACTGAACGCTTGTTTTAATGCATCCATAGCACTATGCACTGAACGCTTGTTTTAATGCATTCCACAGCCCTATCCACTGAACGCTTGTTTAATGCATTCCACAGCACTATGCACTGAACGCTTGTTTTAATGCATTCCACAGCACTATGCACTGAACGCTTGTTTTAATGCATTCCATAGCACTATGCACTGAATGCTTGTTTTAATGCATTCCATAGCTGCACTGAACGCTTGTTTTAATGCATTCCACAGCACTACGCACTGAACGCTTGTTTTAATGCATTCCATTGCACTACGCACTGAACGCTTGTTTTAATGCATTCCATAGCACTATGCACTGAACACTTGTTTTAATGCATTCCATAGCACTATGCACTGAACGCTTGTTTTAATGCATTCCATAGCACTATGCACTGAACGCTTGTTTTAATGCATTCCAATGTGGAATGTGGGAAAAACCGCAAATTGGCGTTCATAAGAAGAAGAACAACACCAAAAACGTAACAGGAGCGTAATATGTAAAGAATTGTCCACGCAACCTGCCACTGATGATGCCTTGCAGAAAATAAAGGCGAAACGCAATGGCACTAAAATTGTGTTTTATTCAGTTGCTGTCAGACGGTCCATAAGTAAAAATTATCAATATACCGTAATATTACACGCAACTGAGGAAGACAGGAATACAAAAGTTGAAGATGTCATCAATATGTGTTCTTTGAGCCATTTTCAACAAGCAGTCACCATTAGCACGTCTGAAAACGTCTGCACACTTACTCGCTGCACCGTGCTCTGACATGCACCAACACACCTCTGCGTATGTGGACTGCTGCCAGCGCCACCGTGCGACGACCGCAGGTCAAATGCACCGCATGGTCATACCTCGAGGTGATTTAAACCCCCAAACCGCCCACCAGAGCGTTGTTTCACCATGTATCAGCATTATCCTTAATCTATGAGCATGATTGTAAAAAATGGTTCTAATGGCTCTACATCTACATCCGTTATTGCACTTTTGTGTTGCTGATTGCCAACGTAAATCATTTAACAGTATTTTAAAATATTGTGAATGTAAAACCATATATGTTGAGGGCAATTGGATGTTTTGTGACAGAGAATTCAATCATACGAATCGAATTTGATTTACATCTGTATACGGATTTAACGCCTTACTGCGAATTCAAAGCATGACGTAATCAACGCTGTGCTGCGACTTGAGTTGACAAAGGCAGTGACCTAGCCTGCGGACGCAGAATTACTGTTTTTTCCTGCAAATAATCGGCATACGGGATACAGCAAAATAAGAGGACTGTTCAAAAAAATTCCGGAACCTTCGTAATTACCCGCCAATATTGTGTTGGAGTAAAATGCGGTTGGCATCTCTGCACAAGCCTGTGTTGAATGGGTAACTACTGGAAGTTTCACTGACGTATGCCTGTTAGTTATTGTTGAGTGCTGTTTTGAGTATAACGTTGTGTCGCACAGTTAGTGAAGTTAGAGACGGCTGATTTAGAGAAGCAACGCGTCCGTATTAAAGATTGCGTGAACCTCGAGAAAACCTTTACAGGGACACATCAAATGATGCGTGAAGCCTACACTGATGAGTACTCAAGCCGTACTTGGCCTTACGAATGGTTCACACGGTTTAAAAATGGCCGGAAGGAATTTAAAGATGACCCCCGTTCAGGACGCCCTTCGACATCAACCGACGACGCTCATCTCAGAGACGTCAACGAAATTGCGCGTGCCAATCGAAGATTGACTGAGAGATTGCAGAATAATGTAACATTTCAGTTGGGTCATGTCATGAAATTCTTACACAGCGTCTTGGAATGCATCGTGTTGCCGCCAAGTTCTTCTTCCGACGGCTCATGAGTCAAGACCAGAAAGACCTTCGCCTCGCAATCTGTGTACAGCTTTTGGATCGCGCACATGAGAACGAGGTTTCTGAAGAGAATCATAACTGGTGATGTGGTATGGGTGTACAGTTATGATGTTGAGACCAAGGTCCAGTCTTCGCAGGGGGTCGGGAAAGGTTCTCCAAGACCAGGGACACATCAAATGATGCATGAAGCCTACACTGATGAGTACTCAAGCCGTACTTGGCCTTACGAATGGTTCACACGGTTTAAAAATGGCCGGAAGGAATTTAAAGATGACCCACGTTCAGGACGCCCTTCGACATCTACCGACGACGCTCATCTCAGAGACGTCAACGAAATTGCGCGTGCCAATCGAAGATTGACTGAGAGATTGCAGAATAATGTAACATTTCAGTTGGATCATGTCATGAAATTCTTACACAGCGTCTTGGAATGCATCGTGTTGCCGCCAAGTTCTTCTTCCGACGGCTCATGAGTCAAGACCAGACTGTGTACAGCTTTTGGATCGCGCACATGAGAACGAGGTTTCTGAAGAGAATCATAACTGGTGATGTGGTATGAGTGTACAGTTATGATGTTGAGACTAAGGTCCAGTCCAGTCTTCGCAGGGGTCGGGAAAGGTTCTCCAAGACCAGGGACACATCAAATGATGCATGAAGCCTACACTGATGAGTACTCAAGCCGTACTTGGCCTTACGAATGGTTCACACGGTTTAAAAATGGCCGGAAGGAATTTAAAGATGACCCCCGTTCCGGACGCCCTTCGACATCAACCGACGACGCTCATCTCAGAGACGTCAACGAAATTGCGCGTGCCAATCGAAGATTGACTGAGAGATTGCAGAATAATCATAACTGGTGATGTGGTGTGAGTGTACAGTTATGATGTTGAGACTAAGGTCCACTCCAGTCTTCGCAGGGGTCGGGAAAGGTTCTCCAAGACCAGGGACACATCAAATGATGCATGAAGCCTACACTGATGAGTACTCAAGCCGTACTTGGCCTTACGAATGGTTCACACGGTTTAAAAATGGCCGGAAGGAATTTAAAGATGACCCACGTTCAGGACGCCCTTCGACATCTACCGACGACGCTCATCTCAGAGACGTCAACGAAATTGCGCGTGCCAATCGAAGATTGACTGAGAGATTGCAGAATAATGTAACATTTCAGTTGGATCATGTCATGAAATTCTTACACAGCGTCTTGGAATGCATCGTGTTGCCGCCAAGTTCTTCTTCCGACGGCTCATGAGTCAAGACCAGACTGTGTACAGCTTTTGGATCGCGCACATGAGAACGAGGTTTCTGAAGAGAATCATAACTGGTGATGTGGTATGAGTGTACAGTTATGATGTTGAGACTAAGGTCCAGTCCAGTCTTCGCAGGGGTCGGGAAAGGTTCTCCAAGACCAGGGACACATCAAATGATGCATGAAGCCTACACTGATGAGTACTCAAGCCGTACTTGGCCTTACGAATGGTTCACACGGTTTAAAAATGGCCGGAAGGAATTTAAAGATGACCCCCGTTCCGGACGCCCTTCGACATCAACCGACGACGCTCATCTCAGAGACGTCAACGAAATTGCGCGTGCCAATCGAAGATTGACTGAGAGATTGCAGAATAATCATAACTGGTGATGTGGTGTGAGTGTACAGTTATGATGTTGAGACTAAGGTCCACTCCAGTCTTCGCAGGGGTCGGGAAAGGTTCTCCAAGACCAGGGACACATCAAATGATGCATGAAGCCTACACTGATGAGTACTCAAGCCGTACTTGGCCTTACGAATGGTTCACACGGTTTAAAAATGGCCGGAAGGAATTTAAAGATGACCCACGTTCAGGACGCCCTTCGACATCTACCGACGACGCTCATCTCAGAGACGTCAACGAAATTGCGCATGCCAATCGAAGATTGACTGAGAGATTGCAGAATAATGTAATATTTCAGCTGGATCATGTCACGAAATTCTTACACAGCGTCTTGGAATGCATCGTGTTGCCGCCAAGTTCTTCTTCCGACGGCTCATGAGTCAAGACCAGAAAGACCTTCGCCTCGCAATCTGTGTACAGCTTTTGGATCGCGCACATGAGAACGAGGTTTCTGAAGAGAATCATAACTGGTGATGTGGTATGGGTGTACAGTTATGATGTTGAGACCAAGGTCCAGTCTTCGCAGGGGGTCGGGAAAGGTTCTCCAAGACCAGGGACACATCAAATGATGCATGAAGCCTACACTGATGAGTACTCAAGCTGTACTTGGCCTTACGAATGGTTCACACGGTTTAAAAATGGCCGGAAGGAATTTAAAGATGACCCACGTTCAGGACGCCCTTCGACATCAGCCGACGACGCTCATCTCAGAGACGTCAACGAAATTGCGCGTGCCAATCGAAGATTGACTGAGAGATTGCAGAATAATCATAACTGGTGATGTGGTGTGAGTGTACAGTTATGATGTTGAGACTAAGGTCCACTCCAGTCTTCGCAGGGGTCGGGAAAGGTTCTCCAAGACCAGGGACACATCAAATGATGCATGAAGCCTACACTGATGAGTACTCAAGCCGTACTTGGCCTTACGAATGGTTCACACGGTTTAAAAATGGCCGGAAGGAATTTAAAGATGACCCCCGTTCAGGACGCCCTTCGACATCAACCGACGACGCTCATCTCAGAGACGTCAACGAAATTGCGCGTGCCAATCGAAGATTGACTGAGAGATTGCAGAATAATCATAACTGGTGATGTGGTGTGAGTGTACAGTTATGATGTTGAGACTAAGGTCCACTCCAGTCTTCGCAGGGGTCGGGAAAGGTTCTCCAAGACCAGGGACACATCAAATGATGCATGAAGCCTACACTGATGAGTACTCAAGCCGTACTTGGCCTTACGAATGGTTCACACGGTTTAAAAATGGCCGGAAGGAATTTAAAGATGACCCACGTTCAGGACGCCCTTCGACATCTACCGACGACGCTCATCTCAGAGACGTCAACGAAATTGCGCATGCCAATCGAAGATTGACTGAGAGATTGCAGAATAATGTAATATTTCAGCTGGATCATGTCACGAAATTCTTACACAGCGTCTTGGAATGCATCGTGTTGCCGCCAAGTTCTTCTTCCGACGGCTCATGAGTCAAGACCAGAAAGACCTTCGCCTCGCAATCTGTGTACAGCTTTTGGATCGCGCACATGAGAACGAGGTTTCTGAAGAGAATCATAACTGGTGATGTGGTATGGGTGTACAGTTATGATGTTGAGACCAAGGTCCAGTCTTCGCAGGGGGTCGGGAAAGGTTCTCCAAGACCAGGGACACATCAAATGATGCATGAAGCCTACACTGATGAGTACTCAAGCTGTACTTGGCCTTACGAATGGTTCACACGGTTTAAAAATGGCCGGAAGGAATTTAAAGATGACCCACGTTCAGGACGCCCTTCGACATCAACCGACGACGCTCATCTAAGGGACGTCAACGAAATTGCGCGTGCCAATCGAAGATTGACTGAGAGATTGCAGAATAATGTAACATTTCAGTTGGATCATGTCACGAAATTCTTACACAGCGTCTTGGAATGCATCGTGTTGCCGCCAACTTCTTCTTCCGACGGCTCATGAGTCAAGACCAGAAAGACCTTCGCCTCGCAATCTGTGTACAGCTTTTGGATCGCGCACATGAGAACGAGGTTTCTGAAGAGAATCATAACTGGTGATGTGGTATGAGTGTACAGTTATGATGTTGAGACTAAGGTCCAGTCCAGTCTTCGCAGGGGTCGGGAAAGGTTCTCCAAGACCAGGGACACATCAAATGATGCATGAAGCCTACACTGATGAGTACTCAAGCCGTACTTGGCCTTACGAATGGTTCACACGGTTTAAAAATGGCCGGAAGGAATTTAAAGATGACCCCCGTTCCGGACGCCCTTCGACATCAACCGACGACGCTCATCTCAGAGACGTCAACGAAATTGCGCGTGCCAATCGAAGACTGACTGAGAGATTGCAGAATAATGTAACATTTCAGTTGGATCATGTCACGAAATTCTTACACAGCGTCTTGGAATGCATCGTGTTGCCGCCAAGTTCTTCTTCCGACGGCTCATGAGTCAAGACCAGAAAGACCTTCGCCTCGCAATCTGTGTACAGCTTTTGGATCGCGCACATGAGAACGAGGTTTCTGAAGAGAATCATAACTGGTGATGTGGTATGAGTGTACAGTTATGATGTTGAGACTAAGGTCCAGTCCAGTCTTCGCAGGGGTCGGGAAAGGTTCTCCAAGACCAGGGACACATCAAATGATGCATGAAGCCTACACTGATGAGTACTCAAGCCGTACTTGGCCTTACGAATGGTTCACACGGTTTAAAAATGGCCGGAAGGAATTTAAAGATGACCCCCGTTCCGGACGCCCTTCGACATCAACCGACGACGCTCATCTCAGAGACGTCAACGAAATTGCGCGTGCCAATCGAAGATTGACTGAGAGATTGCAGAATAATCATAACTGGTGATGTGGTGTGAGTGTACAGTTATGATGTTGAGACTAAGGTCCACTCCAGTCTTCGCAGGGGTCGGGAAAGGTTCTCCAAGACCAGGGACACATCAAATGATGCATGAAGCCTACACTGATGAGTACTCAAGCCGTACTTGGCCTTACGAATGGTTCACACGGTTTAAAAATGGCCGGAAGGAATTTAAAGATGACCCACGTTCAGGACGCCCTTCGACATCTACCGACGACGCTCATCTCAGAGACGTCAACGAAATTGCGCATGCCAATCGAAGATTGACTGAGAGATTGCAGAATAATGTAATATTTCAGCTGGATCATGTCACGAAATTCTTACACAGCGTCTTGGAATGCATCGTGTTGCCGCCAAGTTCTTCTTCCGACGGCTCATGAGTCAAGACCAGAAAGACCTTCGCCTCGCAATCTGTGTACAGCTTTTGGATCGCGCACATGAGAACGAGGTTTCTGAAGAGAATCATAACTGGTGATGTGGTATGGGTGTACAGTTATGATGTTGAGACCAAGGTCCAGTCTTCGCAGGGGGTCGGGAAAGGTTCTCCAAGACCAGGGACACATCAAATGATGCATGAAGCCTACACTGATGAGTACTCAAGCTGTACTTGGCCTTACGAATGGTTCACACGGTTTAAAAATGGCCGGAAGGAATTTAAAGATGACCCACGTTCAGGACGCCCTTCGACATCAGCCGACGACGCTCATCTCAGAGACGTCAACGAAATTGCGCGTGCCAATCGAAGATTGACTGAGAGATTGCAGAATAATCATAACTGGTGATGTGGTGTGAGTGTACAGTTATGATGTTGAGACTAAGGTCCACTCCAGTCTTCGCAGGGGTCGGGAAAGGTTCTCCAAGACCAGGGACACATCAAATGATGCATGAAGCCTACACTGATGAGTACTCAAGCCGTACTTGGCCTTACGAATGGTTCACACGGTTTAAAAATGGCCGGAAGGAATTTAAAGATGACCCCCGTTCAGGACGCCCTTCGACATCAACCGACGACGCTCATCTCAGAGACGTCAACGAAATTGCGCGTGCCAATCGAAGATTGACTGAGAGATTGCAGAATAATCATAACTGGTGATGTGGTGTGAGTGTACAGTTATGATGTTGAGACTAAGGTCCACTCCAGTCTTCGCAGGGGTCGGGAAAGGTTCTCCAAGACCAGGGACACATCAAATGATGCATGAAGCCTACACTGATGAGTACTCAAGCCGTACTTGGCCTTACGAATGGTTCACACGGTTTAAAAATGGCCGGAAGGAATTTAAAGATGACCCACGTTCAGGACGCCCTTCGACATCTACCGACGACGCTCATCTCAGAGACGTCAACGAAATTGCGCATGCCAATCGAAGATTGACTGAGAGATTGCAGAATAATGTAATATTTCAGCTGGATCATGTCACGAAATTCTTACACAGCGTCTTGGAATGCATCGTGTTGCCGCCAAGTTCTTCTTCCGACGGCTCATGAGTCAAGACCAGAAAGACCTTCGCCTCGCAATCTGTGTACAGCTTTTGGATCGCGCACATGAGAACGAGGTTTCTGAAGAGAATCATAACTGGTGATGTGGTATGGGTGTACAGTTATGATGTTGAGACCAAGGTCCAGTCTTCGCAGGGGGTCGGGAAAGGTTCTCCAAGACCAGGGACACATCAAATGATGCATGAAGCCTACACTGATGAGTACTCAAGCCGTACTTGGCCTTACGAATGGTTCACACGGTTTAAAAATGGCCGGAAGGAATTTAAAGATGACCCACGTTCAGGACGCCCTTCGACATCAACCGACGACGCTCATCTAAGGGACGTCAACGAAATTGCGCGTGCCAATCGAAGATTGACTGAGAGATTGCAGAATAATGTAACATTTCAGTTGGATCATGTCACGAAATTCTTACACAGCGTCTTGGAATGCATCGTGTTGCCGCCAACTTCTTCTTCCGACGGCTCATGAGTCAAGACCAGAAAGACCTTCGCCTCGCAATCTGTGTACAGCTTTTGGATCGCGCACATGAGAACGAGGTTTCTGAAGAGAATCATAACTGGTGATGTGGTATGAGTGTACAGTTATGATGTTGAGACTAAGGTCCAGTCCAGTCTTCGCAGGGGGTCGGGAAAGGTTCTCCAAGACCAGAAGAAGCTCGGCAGGTCAGGTCAAAGGTCAAAGCCATGCTGATAGTTTTCTTTGGCTTTGAAGGATTATTTCATCATGAATTCGTGCCACAGGGACAAACGGTTAATCGATGGTACTATCGAGACATGTTCGACGCCTCGGAGAAAAATGTGGGAAGAAAATGGCCAGAAATGTGGCTAGACAATTCATGGCTCATGCATCACGATAACGCACCCGGACATTCATCCCTATCGGTGCGTGACTGTTGTACAAAAAACGAAATCACTGTGTTGCCTCAACGTCCATACTCTAGTCCTGCCCTGCGGACTTTTTTTGTTTCCATAGTTGACAACCCCGTTGAAAAGACCCAGATTTGCAACGACAGACGAGATAAAGGAAAATTCGCATACGATGCATCGCGCGATCCAGCAAGATGCGTACCAACACTGCTTCCGGAAATGGAAACGCCGTTGGGACCGATGTATGAATGGTGCAGGAAGGCATTTCGAAGCAGACCATGCACAATAACTGAAAGGTAAGCGTAGAAAAATTTTGTGGACAAAGTTCAGGAATTTTTTGGAACAGACCTCGAATAGTCAGGCCCAGGATGCAAAACTTTGATACTCAGAGAGGCATGTTTTGCATGTCGAGCGCTTTGATTTCGGCGAAGTAAGAAAAAAGCCATTTGAATCATTTTGAAGCTCTAAGCACTATGGGACTTAACATTTGAGGTCATCAGATTTGAGGTCATCAGTCCCCTAGACTTGGAACTACTTAAACCTAACTAACCTAAGGACATCACACAGATCTATGCCCGAGGCAAGATTCGAACCTGCGAACGTAGCAGCAGCGCGGTTCCAGACTGAAGCACCTAGAACCTCCTCGTGCACAACGGCCGGCGATTCGTTTCATATAGTGGGAGCTGACTTTCTCTAAGTAAACAACCTAAAGTAGGGCTAGCATTAACACTTTGGTCATTAACAACCGAGACAGCTAAGTTAGTGGTGGTTCGACATTTCAATAGCTGCTATATCTCAGATAGTTTGTGATGTCTCCAGTGACATGTGCGAAGTGCTTCAAGGATTTTATTAGAGTGTG
The DNA here is from genome assembly GCF_021461395.2 of Schistocerca americana. Classification (NCBI taxonomy): domain Eukaryota; kingdom Metazoa; phylum Arthropoda; class Insecta; order Orthoptera; family Acrididae; genus Schistocerca; species Schistocerca americana. The sequence continues at coordinate 94,942,064 of NC_060128.1, forward strand.
CGGACGGAGACTCACTGGCTCTAACCTCCCCCCCCCACCCAATAATATTGCTGCCGCAGCGAGAACAACTGTATATTTGCCAGATCAGTTCTGTGTGCTACGCGCTCTATGCTACACGTGTTCTGTATACGCTGCGAGATTAAAGGTATTCATAGTAAGTGAAGCCGGCCGCTTTGATCGAGCAGTGCTAGACGCTTCAGTCAGGAACCACGTTGCTGCTACAGTCGCAGGTTCGAATCCTACCTCAGACATGGATGTGTGTGATGTCCCTAGGTTAGTTAGGTTTAAGTAGTTCTAACAAGGGGAGGCCGCCAATTGTGAAATTCAGATTCGATTCATACTGCGCATAATAAAAGGTCATGGCCAGAGGTGTAATGTGGCAAAGCACCAAGATGCACTTCTCAGCCGTTGTCGAGAAAATCGACAGTTAAAAGAAACCGTTGCGGTGAAATACTCTCGACGATTAGTAATTTTCTACAGCGTCGTGGCGCAGCGGTAAGCGCTCGGGTTCGTAATCCGAAGGTCGCCGGATCGAATTTCGCGCCATGCATTTTTTTTTTATTATTAGTTTTTTTGTAATTCAAATATATATATATATATATATATATATATATATATATATATATATATATATATATAATGCATGTTGGTGAAGGCGGATCGCTCTCCAATTGTACCGCCTCCATTTTTCCGTTTTTTTTAACAGGGTGTACCAAAGCTCTCCCGTCCACACTGATTTTCGACAATGTTATAAGTTGCGCTAGGGACCGCATCTACCTTCTTTCGAAGTTAGCAGGCAACTACGCTGTTATGCGGCGGCTCGTTTAGCCCATTCAACATCTGTCATTCAAGTGTAACGAGCGAGTAACGGAGTTTATATTTCATACCTGCCATAGCAAATTTGTGTTCGTGGGGTCTCTATTCTAATTCGAACGTTTGACTTACGCTATACGTATTCGTTTCGGAATATCGTTTCTACGTCTTCCGTTAACTATGCGCGGTTAACATTATGAAGACAATTAATAACATTTGTGAAATACAACTTTGTTTGCGGAAAACAGAATGATGTTCGAAGTCGCCAGTTTTTCCACGACAAACGACTTTCAACAGCTTATTATATGCATAATTGTTGCATCTCGCGCTATGGAACCTTTTTTTTAGTATTTGTTTTTTATAATTCAAATATATATATATATATATATATATATATATATATCGATCCGGCGACCTTCGGATTACGAACCAGAGCGCTTACCGCTGCGCCACGACGCTGTAAAGAATTATTAATCGTAGAGAGTATTTCACTGCAACGGTTTCTTTTAACTGTCGATTTTCTCGACAACGGCTGAGAAGTGCATCTTGGTGCTTTGCCACATTACACCTCTGGCCATGAGCTATTATTATGCGCAGTATGAATCGAATCTGAATTTCGCAATTGGCGGCCTCCCCTTGTAAGTCTAGGGGACTGGGGACCACAGAAGTTAAGTCACATAGTGCTATTATGAACCATAGTGACAGAAGTGCGAATGATTATTTATCATCGTAATTACAATGCCTGCTCCTCACTACCTACAAAAGTGTGTATGGGGAAGGTAACGACATTAAAAGATTAGTGAAACGTAAAATATACACACTACCTGTCACATGCGCTACTTGATAAAATGTCAGAGACATATAGTTTGTTACCAGGGCAGATAGCGTAATCCCGGATAAACCATCAAGTGAGGTGGCGCAGTGGTTAGCACACTGGACTCGCATTCCGGTGGACGATGGTTCAGACCCGCGACTGGCCATCCTGATTTAGGCTTGACGCGATTTCCGTAAATCGCTTCAATGAAATAAGGGGTTGGATCCTTTGAAAGGACATAGCCGGTTTCCTTCCCCATCCTTCCCTAAACCCATGGGACCAATGACCTCGCTGTTTGGTCCGCTTCCCCCCAAATTAATCAACCAATCCATGAATGTAAGCAACGAGAATCATCAGGCCTTTCTTAAATTTTTAATTGTAGTAAGCAGAATATGTACATATTCGCACTTGTTTACTTTCGAGGAAATTTACTGTGCTTTTGTTTTTTAACAAACATACGAGGGCAGTTCAATAAGTAATGCAACACATTTTTTTTCTCGGCCAATTTTGGTTGAAAAAACCGGAAATTTCTTGTGGAATATTTTCAAACATTCCCGCTTCGTCTCGTATAGTTTCATTGACTTCCGACAGGTGGCAGCGCTGTACGGAGCTGTTAAAATTGCGTCTGTAACGGATGTGCGTTGCAAACAACGGGCAGTGATCGAGTTTCTTTTGGCGGAAAACCAGGCCATCTCAGATATTCATAGGCGCTTGCAGAATGTCTACGGTGATCTGGCAGTGGACAAAAGCACGGTGAGTCGTTGGGCAAAGCGTGTGTCATCATCGCCGCAAGGTCAAGCAAGACTGTCTGATCTCCCGCGTGCGGGCCGGCCGTGCACAGCTGTGACTCCTGCAATGGCGGAGCGTGCGAACACACTCGTTCGAGATGATCGACGGGTCACCATCAAACAACTCAGTGCTCAACTTGACATCTCTGTTGGTAGTGCTGTCACAATTGTTCACCAGTTGGGATATTCAAAGGTTTGTCCCTGCTGGGTCCCTCGTTGTCTAACCGAACACCATAAAGAGCAAAGGAGAACCATCTGTGCGGAATTGCTTGCTCGTCATGTGGCTGAGGGTGACAATTTCTTGTCAAAGATTGTTACAGGCGATGACACATGGGTTCATCACTTCGAACCTGAAACAAAACGGCAATCAATGGAGTGGCGCCACACCCACTCCCCTACCAAGAAAAAGTTTAAAGCCATACCCTCAGCCGGTAAAGTCATGGTTACAGTCTTCTGGGATGCTGAAGGGGTTATTCTGTTCGATGTCCTTCCCCATGGTCAAACGATCAACTCTGAAGTGTATTGTGCTACTCTTCAGAAATTGAAGAAACGACTTCAGCGTGTTCGTAGGCACAAAAATCTGAACGAACTTCTCCTTCTTCATGACAACGCAAGACCTCACACAAGTCTTCACACCCGAGAGGAGCTCACAAAACTTCAGTGGACTGTTCTTCCTCATGCACCCTACAGCCCCGATCTCGCACCGTCGGATTTCCATATGTTTGGCCCAATGAAGGACGCAATCCGTGGGAGGCACTACGCGGATGATGAAGAAGTTATTGATGCAGTACGACGTTGGCTCCGACATCGACCAGTGGAATGGTACCGTGCAGGCGTACAGGCCCTCATTTCAAGGTGGCGTAAGGCCGTAGCATTGAATGGAGATTACGTTGAAAAATAGTGTTGTGTAGCTAAAAGATTGGGGAATAACCTGGTGTATTTCAATGCTGAATAAAACAACCCCTGTTTCAGAAAAAAAATGTGTTGCATTACTTATTGAACTGCCCTCGTAATTACAGAGTTTTGCTCATTCGCTATGTTCCCACGTGACCATTAAAAGAGTAAGTCGTCTTTGTCGCGCCCCCGTTGGGAACTCTGAGCGTTTCGGAAATTTTCTAGCAGCCACTGTGTTCTAGATCTCTTGGATTCAATAAGCACATACGATAAAAATTATATTGTGTCAGCAACACCACAGTTCTCTTGATACCACTCCATCGCTCACGTGACTCACGCTAACACAACAAGAGTACACAAGATAGCAGAAGAAAGCTCTCTGTACTGCTGGCGCCGAAGCGGAGAGGATGCGACTTCCTTTGAGCGTCCGCTTCAGGCCTCCACAACCGCACGAGTGGTCGACTGTGAAGAGCGGACAAATTGAATAGCTGGGCGGCGGCCATTAGAGTGGTAAACTGACGCGCGGAGTTCGAATGTTTATACATCGCTTTTGGTTATAAAATGCCTTCCCTTGAGTTAGGTCGCAAACATTATGCCTCATTTAAATACGTTACTACAGTATACTTTTTGATTTATTAACAGCAACTAGTCACTGTTTATGAATTTATCTTACGTACTACATGGAATCTGCCGTAGCTAAAAGTTATGTACTGGACCCCTAGCATTTTTCGTAGTTCATTTACGATAGATGTACGCAAAATGCATCAAAATACTCGAAGATTTGCCTACTATATTAATAGATATTTTCTGACTCTACCTTGCTTTAGATTTTATGACGAGAAGTGCGTTATATATGGCATAGTGCTTTGGCAACTCACGACCAAATTATCAAGTTTCAACCTAACCTAGACCATGAAAACACTACCGATAATCCAACTTTCTTCAGAATGATCAGAACATGTAAAATGGTATTCTGTCGGTCGGAAATCTTGCTTCCCGACCGCGTGCAACCATTTTTGTAACAGCTGTGGTTTTGAGAAAGGAAACCTGCAAATAGATGCACAGACATTATGCTAATACCGTGTTACAAAAACATTTATTAAGCAAGCGCACTGACATACAAAACAACTTAAAATATTCACATACCTGTGAAATGTAATATTCGTTCCTTTCTCGAATTTATTTGTGCAATTAATCGCTGCACAGCTCTTCACCATTGTACTTCTTTTGATTGGAATGTACAGACAGTAGAATTACGAGTAACAAATACTGTATGTACGCCCCAACAAATATATAACGTTGAATCAGGGTCCTCATAAACAACAATACTACACATCAGATTACAACCACTATAATGGCGTCCAGCCGAAGGTTCAAATTATCCCGCGACTGCAGTGCCATCAGTGAGTCTAGTTATTTTCTACAAGGTCTTTGGTCCGCTTAAAGACGACAACCAGCGGAACACGGGCGAACACGAGGGAACGCGAACCGGACACGACCGAATGCCGTTGGCCCAGGCGCGCGCAACATTTACGACCGGAGAGAATTCTCGTCCGCCGTTGCACTCTCGCTCTCATTCGGTTCGAAGTACAGGGGTCTTACGGTAGTGGCGTATTTTAGGCCTTTATCAGAGCGGCCTTGGGTAACAGAAGAAATATTGAATTTAACTGATGAAAGGAGAAAATATAGAAATGCAGTAAGTGAAGCAGACAAAAAGGAATACAAACGTCTCAAAAATGAGATCGGCAGGAAGTGCAAAATGGCTAAGCAGGGATGGCTAGAGGACAAATGTAAGGATGTAGAGGCTTATCTCACTAGGGGTAAGGTAGATACCGCCTACAGGAAAATTAAAGAGACCTTTGGAGAAAAGAGAACCACTTGTATGAATATCAAGAGCTCAGATGGAAACCCAGTTCTAAGCAAAGAAGGGAAAGCAGAAAGGTGGAAGGAGTATGTAGAGGGTCTATACAACGGTGATGTACTTGAGGACAACATTATGGAAATGCAAGAGGATGTAGATGAAGATGAAATGGGAGATACGATACTGCGTGAAGAGTTTGACAGAGCACTGAAAGACATGAGTCGAAACAAGGCCCCAGGAGTAGACAACATTCCATTAGAACTACTGACAGCCTTGGGAGAGCAAGTCCTGACAAAACTCTACCATCGTGGGAGCAAAATGTAAGAGACAGGCGAAATACCTTCAGACATCAAGAAGAATATAATAATTCCACTCCGAAACAAAGCAGGTGTTGGCAGATGTGAAAATTACCGAACTATCAGTTAAATAAGCCGCGGCTGCAAAATTATAACACGAATTATTACAGACGAATGGAAAAAATGGTAGAAGCCAACCTCAGGGAAGATCAGTTTGGATTCCGTAGAAATATTGGAACACATGAGGCAATACTGACACTATGACTTATCTTAGAAGAAAGATTAAGGAAAGGATAACCTACGTTTCTAGCATTTGTAGACTTAGAAGAAGCTTTTGACAATGTTGATTGGAATACTCTCTTTCAAATTCTGAACGTTGCAGAGGTAAAATACAGGGAGCGAAAGGCTATTCACAATTTGTACAGAGACCAGATGGCAGTTATAAGAGTCGAGGTGCATGAAAGGGAAGCAGTGGTTGAGAAGGGAATGAGACAGGGTTGTAGCCTATCCCCAATGTTATTCAGTCTGTATATTGAGCAAGCAGTAAAGGAAACAAAAGAAAAATTCGGAGTAGGTATTACAATCCATGGAGAAGAAATAAAAAGTTGAGGTTCGCCGATGACATTGTAATTCTGTCAGAGGCAGGAAAGGACGTGGAAGAGGAGTTAAATGGAAGGGACAGTGTCTTGAAAGGGGGATATAAGATGAACATCAACAAAAGCAAAACGAGGATAATGGAATGTAATCGAATTAAGTCGGGTGATGCTGAGGGAATTAGATTAGGAAATGAGACACGAAGTAGTAAAGGAGTTTTGCTATTTGGGGAGCAAAATAACTGATGATGGTCGAAGTAGAGAGGATATAAAACGTAGACTGGCAATGGCAAGGAAAGCGTTTCTGAAGAAGAGAAATTTGTTAACATCGAGTATAGATTTAAGTGCCAGGAAGTCGTTTCTGAAAGTATTTGTATGGAGTGTAGCCGTGTATGGAAGTGAAACGTGGACGATAAATAGTTTGGACAAGAAGAGAATAGAAGCTTTCGAAATGTGGTGCTACAGAAGAATGCTGAAGATTAGATGGGTAGATCACATAGCTGATGAGGAGGTATTGATTAGAATTGGGGAGGAGTTTGTGGCACACCTTGACTAGAAGAAGGGATCGATTGGTAGGACACGTTCTGAGGCATCAAGGGATCTCCAATTTAGTATTTGAGGTCAGCGTGGAGGGTAAAAATCGTAGAGGGAGACCAAGAGATGAATACACTAAACAGATTCAGAAGGATGTAGGTTGCAGTAGGTACTGGGAGATGAAGGAGCTTCCACAGGATAGAGTAGCATGGAGAGCTGCATCAAACCAGTCTCAGGACTGAAGACCACAACAACAACAACAACAGCATCAGAGCGGCGAGCCGTGGAACGCCTGGGCAGCTCGTGTTTGCAATGTAAAGGAGGCATGCACGCCGCCCGTGCTGCTATCATGCTACTAGGCGGACTGTCACGTGACAGGCAGCTGCGACGTCACGCTGCTGACCTTCCTCTTTCCAGACGGCGAGAGTGACTAATCCACGCCGAGGAAGTACAGGGCATTCCGCGCCGAGCACGGCAGGAATACAGGAGCGCTGCCAGCAAGTGAAGTAAATGACAGGGACGCCACTTTCAAGGGAAACTCCCCACTACACCTCTCCCCCTTCCCCCCCCCCCCCCCGCCGCGCCAGTAGTAAGACAGCTTAGAGGCCAGCCCGTCAAATCCCGAACACAGAATTAAAACAGGAAGAAGGTGTACTGAACTGTAAAAAAAAAAAAAAGCAAAATAGAAACAGTGAATGCTCCAAGCAAGTATAAGGCAGCCTGAAACAGCAACAGTGTCGTGCTTAAATGGTCACCGTGTTGGAAGAGCGGGCGAGCCGTGTTCAAACATCTCTTTTGCCATTTTTTTTAGCTGTATTCAAATTTGTGACAGCACAACTACTCTGTTAGCAGCCAAACAGAAGCGGATTTGGAATGGGAAAAGCATAATGTTTGATAACAAGGGGACAAGTCAACCGAATCCTCCACCGGAAAACACGTCTGGTGTGTCATACACGGCATTATTCACAGTACGTCTGTCTTATGATAGGAATCTCTTATCGACACACCTAACTTCTACGCCGGCTAAGTGAGTGAGATATGCCTCCTTGCCCGATTTAGGTGTTCGTATGAATGTGAGGATATAAGATGAACATCAACAAAAGCAAAACGAGGATAATGGAATGTTGTCTAATTAATCGGGTGATGGTGAGGGCATTAGAATAGGATATAAGATGCTTGAAGTAGTAAATCAGTTCTCCTATTTAGGGAGCTAAATAACTGATGCTGGTCGAAATAGAGGGGGTATATGATGTGGACTGGCAATGGCAAGGAAAGAGAAATTTGTTAACATCGAGTATAGATTTAAGAGTCAGGAAGTCGTTTCTGAAAGTATTTGTATGGAGTGTAGCCGTGTATGGAAGTGAAACGTGGACGATAAATAGTTTGGACAAGAAAAGAATAGAAGCTTTCGAAATGTGGTGTTACAGAAGAATGCTGAAGATTAGATGGGTAGATCACATAAATAATGAGGAGGTATTGAACAGAATTGGGGAGAAGAGGAGTTTGTGGCACAACTCGACTAGAAGAAGGGATCGGTTGGTAGGACATGTTCTGAGGCATCAAGGGATCACCAATTTAGTACTGGAGGGAAACGGGGACGATAAAAATTGTAGAGGGAGACTAAGCAGATTCAGAAGAATTTAGGTTGGAGTAGGTACTGGGAGATGAAGAAGCTTGCACAGGGTAGAGTAGCATGGAGAGCTACATCAAACCAGTCTCGGGACTGAAGACCACAACACATGAATGTGAGTGTGAACACTACCACGGAAATGATGAGAATATGATTGTTCGTCACATAAGCTGTAACAAATGTAAGCAACAATTTCACAACCACTCACTTTCTCTGTGCTCTGTCAAAACTTCTGTTTTAACGTTTTTGAAGATAGATTCCGTTTTGGAAGTTCTGACCCATGACTTCCTTTGTTGCAATATAGTTCACACCCGTTTATTTGTTGTTTTCATTGCTGCGAGACGTCTATGTGGTATCTAGTCTGCTCTCACTATTCATCATGTTTACTTGCGACGATAACGTATTCTTACCACACGACTCATATCCTCTAACCAATGTATAGTATGGCAACTGCCAAGACTACATAAAGAGAACAATCATTCCAATGACTGGACGAACAGTTCATAATGTGAAAACACGATTAAAAACAAATGGCAAAATAGGGTTTTGAACACGGCTCGTTCGCTTTACAGTCCAAGACCATCCCTATTATCAATAACGCCGTTGCTATTCCAGGCTGCTCTATATTGTACATCTTTTTCTTGGTTCGTTCGCTGTTGCTATGTATTTTGCTTCTTTTTTCACAGTTGTGTGCAACTTCTCCGTGTTTTCATGGTTGATCTGTGTTCAGTTTTTGACGGGCCGGCCATTGGGCCATCTTAGAAGGGAACCTCCCCATCGCGACCCCCTCAGATTTAGTTATGAGTTGGCACAGTGGATAGGCCTTGAAAAACGGAACACAGATCAATTGAGAAAACAGGAAGAAGTTGTGTGGAACTGTGAAAAATAAGCAAAATATAGAAGCTGAGTAGTCCATGGGGCAAGATATGCAACATCACGGATGGCGTGAGCTCAGGAGCGCCGTGGTCCCGTGGTAGCGTGAGTAGCTGCGGAACGAGAGGTCCTTGGTTCAAGTCATACCTCGAGTGAAAAGTTTACTTTCTTTATTTTTGCATAGTTATGATCTGTCCGTTCGTTCATGGACGTCTCTGTTCACTGTAATAAGTTTAGTGTCTGTGTTTTGCGACGCATCGCAAAACCGTGCGATTAGTAGACGAAAGGGCGTGCCTCTCCAATGGGAACCGAAAACATTTGATCGCAAGGTCATAGGTCAACCGATTCCTCCACAGGAAAACACATATGATATATTCTAAACGACACTGGTGACGGCATGTGCGTCACATGACAGGAATATGTTGTCGACCCACCTAACTTGTACACTTGGCGAATGAGTATAAAGATTCTTCTACCTTGCCCTATTTAGGATTTCTTGTGGATGTGATAATCGCTTCCAAAAAAGTGATGAAAACATAAGAGTTTGTCACATAATCTGAAAATAAAAAATTAAACTTTTTCACTCGACGGGAAATTTGAACCCAGGATCTCTCGTACCGCAGCTGCTCACGCTACCACGAGACCACGGCGCTCCTGAATTCACGATCTCCTAGGTGTTGCATATCTTGCCCATGGACTACTCAGTTTGTATATTTTGCTTATTTTTTCACAGTTCCACACAACTTCTTCCTGTTTTCTCAATTGATCTGTGTTGAGTTTTTCAAGGCCTATCCACTGTGCCAACTTATAACTAAATCTGAGCTGGTGCGATGGGGAGGTTCCCTTGTTAGCACTAAATCTGAGAGGGGTGCAGTGGGGAGTTTCCCTTGATAGAGGTGTGTGATGAGTTGAGAATTTGGGTCAGACGATAAGCGCTCTCAAAGAGCCATAGCGGTTGACCCTGCAGTAATTGCATGGATTTCTGTTACATTATTGGTCGAGCTGGTGACAGCTGTCACCCACCGTTATTTTCAATGTTATTGTAACAACAGTGAAACAAAATCTGTTTTATACTTGCCTAATGATACAGGGTGATTACTATATACTTGAATGACCTATATTTTTTTAATAATACACAAACTATTTTGAAACTTCGTGGCAGATTAAAACTGTGTGCCCGACCGAGACTCGAACTCGGGATCTTTGCCTTTCGTGGGCAAGTGCTCTACCAACTGAGCTACCCAAGCACGACTCACGCCCCGTCCTCAGAGCTTCACTTCTGCCAGTATTTCGTCTTCTACCTTCCAAACTTTACAGAAGCTCTCCTGCGAACCTTTCAGAACTAGCACTCCTGAAAGAAAGGATATTGCGGAAACATGTCTTAGCCACAGCCTGGGGGATGTTTCCAGAATTAGATTTTCACTTTGCAGCGGGGTCTGCGCTGATATGAAACTTCCTGGCAGATTAAAACTGTGTGCCCGACCGAGACTCGAACGCGGGACCTTTGCCTTTCGCGGGCAAGTGCTCTACCAACTGAGCTACCGAAGCACGACTCACGCCACCTCCTCACAGCTCTACTTCTGCCAGTACCTCGTCTCCTACCTTGCAAACTTAACAGAAGCTCTCCTGCGAACCTATTTTAATGAAAACTAACAAAAGTGAATTTATATTGCGGTAAAAATAAGAAGTGTAGTTTGTTAACCAAACACTGAATATGCCTATATGAGCCTCACTTATACGGCAGTTAAACCATAATTTCCAAAATTATTTTCTGACACATGTATTTTTTCAGTCCGCTCTGTCCAAACAACTAACACAATCTTCCTTCTAATCCTTTTTAAAGGAAATTGTTTATTTTAGTATAACCCAGGTTTCGCTGTTTTATGCCATTTTCAAGTATTTGATTTTATGTCCTTAACATATATTGCAGGACACGTAACATGTCGTCAAACTCAAAGTTGGCCACAAATTTAGAAAAATATTGGCTCCCCACGAAACGCCAGATGTACTCATAAAATCACCATCTTGTAACAGATCAGTAAATAATCGCGCCGCATTTAGTAAAAACAGGCTTACGTTGGTAAATAAAAGATGAGAGCATGTCCTTCAAACGTTATGATGATGAACTCAAAGACTATGAATAATAGAACAACTGAATATTAAAATGACAAAAAGTCTCTTTCATTTCACTGTCATTAAGGAACAAATGAACGCCGACGGGGTTAAGAAACACAACATAATGCATACCGCGTTTTGCGAAGTGGAAAGCCCTTATAAAAAACGTAATTACACAAAGTACATTAATGCGTGTGTGCAGTGCCCTCAGAACGCAAAAGAAGGATGAGTCACAAAAAAACGTGAGTAGTGACGAATATATACCCAAATCATTTTGACAAGTCAAAACCAGTTTTTTTTAAATTAAGAATGTGTTAACTCGCAGATGAAATTCAGATTTCCATTATTTGGTTCGCAGATGACAAGCTATCAATGCTGGACACCATACAGATGGTCCTGCAAAACCGTATAATGTAAAATCACGGTAAGAACCGAAAGAAACAAAAAGTTTCTTCAGACCTCACTTTGTCAGTTCGGTTACAACCTAAAATAAGTTCACTTTTAATAGTTTTCAGTAAATAAAACCCAATGATGATGGCAAAGAGGCGCCGAAACATGTTTGGGTAGAAAGAAAAAACAGTGTTTTTGAAAAAAAAGGCGGAACCTATATCCTATAATCACTGATCAAAACCTGCAGAGTACTTTCCGGTGACCTAGAAGCATGAAATTTGTCAAGAAGCCAGATTTCACTGTTCAAGTAAAAGAAAACATCAGATAATTGTTAATTTGTAACTACGTCACACGAAAAAAAAATTTTTTTTTATTTGTCGCCAGGCTGTCTGCCACTTCTCTCAGCATCTACTAAACGCATCAAGTTCAAATTTATGTCACACACTAAGGTGTACGGTTCCTTGGTGAAATAATAAACATTAGCTTCTAAGCCAATGCAATCAACAGATAGGGCCATTTATGTCACATTTTGACACTCGCAAACTCATCCAATAAAACCGGCACACTACATCCCCTTGACGTGGAATCAGGAAATCTGGAGGGATGGTTCAAATGGCTCTGAGCACTAAGAAACTTAACTTCTGAGGTCATCAGTCGCCTAGAACTTAGAAATAATTAAACCTAACTAACCTAAGGACATCACACACATCCATGCCCGAGGCAGGATTCGAACCTGCGACCGTAGCGGTCGCTCGGTTCCAGACTGCAGCGCCTAGGACCGCTCGGCCACCTGGGCCGGCTATCTGGAGAGAAGAAACGTTTCACAACAAAAATAGAAAAAAAACAGAAAATTGTTAATTTGTAATTACAGCACACGAAACGAATATTTCTTTTGTCGATGGTTATCAGGCTTCAAAGTTGAAATTAAAACATTCTCGAAAGTCTTGGAATCCGTAGGACTGATATTTTGCCAAAATCAATGTCGATAACAGGCTAAAATCGTTCAGATCCTTGGTTCCTGGGGTGGATGAAATGTCTGTATATATAATTCCGTTTGTACGGAACCTTCAGTGCGCTAGTCCTTTTCGCAGCTGGTTCATCGTCTTGTGTTCATTTGACTGCGCCTTATAACATGCGATCTCTTGCTGATACAACTTGTCGGATTTTTTAAATCCTATTTTTCGAATATTTGCTTGTACAATAGACAAGTAATGTTCGAAACTTGCATACAACATTCTCAGGAATTGTTTGATCTCAAGAAAGTCCACCGATTTCTGTTCATTCAGTAGTGTATCTCAATAACTTAAAATACGAAGGTCATTCATTAAGTAATGCCACACATTTTTTCTCAAACATATTTATTGTTAAGCGTCAGAATTTGGTGATAATATACGTTAACATGTCTTGTCCCTGTCCTGTTTTTCTATGTAGTCTCCATCACGTTCTATGGCCGTACGCCAGCGTTGTGGAAGAGCATGTATTCCCTGCTGGTAAAAGCTCTTGTCCTGTAGACGTAGCCATGTTTTCACTGCATGACTGACACTCCCGTCATCTTCAAAGTGTGTTCCCTGTAGAGAATCTTTAAGCGAGAGATGGAAGTCCGAGGGTGCCAGGTCTGGAGTTTAGGGTGGATGAGGCAGTGATGTCAACCCAGTTTGGCGATGCGTTCTCAGGTTCTCAGACTTGTATGTGGGCGTGCGTTATCGTGTTGGAGCAAGATTTCCGATTTCCGATCGAACACGTCAGAAACGGCTCTTGAATTTACTCAGAGTCTTCATGTATGCCTCTGAATTGATGGTTGATCCTCTTGGCGTCACATCTACGAGAATGACGCAATCTCAATCCCTGAAGACCGTCACTGTGACTTTTCTGGCAGAGGGAGTTGTCTCGAATTTCTTCTTTTGTGTTGAATGAGGACGATGCCACTCCGTGGACTGTCTTTTTGTTTCTATTGCAAAGTGGTGCACCCAGCTTTCGTCCCCCGTAATGATTCGTGACAGAAAGGCTTCTCCGTCGGTCTCAAAACGCTCCAACAGTTCAGATGAAATGGCCCTTCTTTGAAACTTGTGGTCCGCTGTGAGCATTCGTGGAACCCATCGTGAGCACGTCTTTCAATATCCGAGAGTCGCTATCATTGCAGATGCAATTCCAATGTCGATCGACAACTGTAGAGCCAATTGTCGAGTTGTGATGCGGCGGTCGGCATGAATAATGGCATCCGCACGATTCAGAAGGTCTGGAGCAGTGGCTGTGACAGGACGTCCCGAGCTCTGTTTCTGCATTTCCTGAGGCTGTAACTTTCTTTACCCATCGCCCAACCGTACGCCTGTCAACTACAGCATCGCCATACACTGCACACAAACGTTTATGGATATTCACCACGGTTTCTTTTTCTACACACAGGAATTCACTGCCTGAAACGTGAGTCGTATCTAAACGCCATTTTGACGCTGTACTACGGCTCTGCCATCTGCCGGAACAGCTCGAAACTTCACCGACGCAAAGAACAAACATCAAATGTGAAGCACCAACAAGGACGTTTGTCTATGTATATTAAACGCTTTTTAAAAAAATGTGGTGCATTACTTGTTGAGTCAACGGACTTGGCGCAGTGGATACACCGGTTATATCTACATCTACATCTACATTTATACTCCGCAAGCCACCCAACGGTGTGTGGCGGAGGGCACTTTACGTGCCACTGTCATTACCTCCCTTTCCTGTTCCAGTCGCGTATGGTTTGCGGGAAGAACGACTGTCTGAAAGCCTCCGTGCGCGCTCTAATCTCTCTAATTTTACATTCGTGATCTCCTCGGGAGGTATAAGTAGGGGGAAGCAATATATTCGATACCTCATCCAGAAATGCACCCTCTCGAAACCTGGCGAGCAAGCTACACCGCGATGCAGAGCGCCTCTCTTGCAGAGTCTGCCACTTGAGTTTATTAAACATCTCCGTAACGCTATCACGGTTACCAAATAACCCTGTGACGAAACGCGCCGCTCTTCTTTGGATCCTCTCTATCTCTTCCGTCAAACCGATCTGGTACGGATCCCACACTGATGAGCAATACTCAAGTATAGGTCGAACGTGTGTTTTGTAAGCCACCTCCTTTGTTGATGGACTACATTTTCTAAGCACTCTCCCAATGAATCTCAACCTGGTACCCACCTTACCAACAATTAATTTTATATGATCATTCCACTTCAAATCGTTCCGCACTCATACTCCCAGATATTTTACAGAAGTAACTGCTACCAGTGTTTGTTCCGCTGTCATATAATCATACAATAAAGGATCCTTCTTTCTATGTATTCGCAATACATTACATTTGTCTATGTTAAGGGACAGTTGCCACTCCCTGCACCAAGTGCCTATCCGCTGCAGATCTTCCTGCATTTCGCTACAATTTTCTAATGCTGCAACTTCTCTGTATACTACAGCATCATCCGCGAAAAGCCGCATGGAGGAGGAGGAGGAGGATATTAGTGTTTAACGTCCCGTCGACAACGAGGTCATTAGAGACGGAGCGCAAGCTCGCGTTAGGGAAGGATGGGGAAGGAAATCGGCCGTGCCCTTTCAAAGGAACCATCCCGGCATTTGCCTGAAGCGATTTAGGGAAATCACGGAAAACCTAAATCAGGATGGCCGGAGACGGGATTGAACCGTCGTCCTCCCGAATGCGAGTCCAGTGTGCTAACCACTGCGCCACCTCGCTCGGTAAAGCCGCATGGAACTTCCGACACTATCTACTAGGTCATTTATATATATTGTGAAAAGCAATGATCCCATAACACTCCCCTGTGACACGCCAGAGGTTACTTTAACGTCTGTAGACGTCTCTCCATTGATAACAACATGCTGTGTTCTGTTTGCTAAAAGCTCTTCAATCCAGCCACATAGCTGGTCTGATATTCCGTAGGCTCTTACTTTGTTTATCAGGCGACAGTGCGGAACTGTATCGAACGCCTTCCGGAAGTCAAGAAAAATAGCATCTACCTGGGAGCCTGTATCTAATATTTTCTGGGTCTCATGAACAAGTAAAGCGAGTTGGGTCTCACACGATCGCTGTTTCCGGAATCCATGTTGATTCCTACATAGTAGATTCTGGGTTTCCAAAAACGACATGATACTCGAGCAAAAAACATGTTCTAAAATTCTACAACAGATCGACGTCAGAGATATAGGTCTATAGTTATGCGCATCTGCTCGACGACCCTTCTTGAAGACTGGGACTACCTGTGCTCTTTTCCAATCATTTGGAACCCTCCGTTCCTCTAGAGACTTGCGGTACACGGCTGTTAGAAGGGGGGCAAGTTCTTTCGCGTACTCTGTGTAGAATCGAATTTGTATCCCGTCAGGTCCAGTGGACTTTCCTCTATTGAGTGATTCCAGTTGCTTTTCTATTCCTTGGACACTTATTTCGATGTCAGCCATTTTTTCGTTTGTGCGAGGGTTTAGAGAAGGAACTGCAGTGCGGTCTTCCTCTGTGAAACAGCTTTGGAAAAAGGTGTTTAGTATTTCAGCTTTACGCGTGTCATCCTCTGTTTCAATGCCATCATCATCCCGGAGTGTCTGGATATGCTGTTTCGAGCCACTTACTGATTTAACGTACGACCAGAACTTCCTAGGCTTTTCTGTCAAGTCGGTACATAGAATTTTACTTTCGAATTCACTGAACGCTTCACGCATAGCCCTCCTTACGCTAACTTTGACATCGTATAGCTTCTGTTTGTCTGAGAGGTTTTGGCTGCGTTTAAACTTGCAGTGGAGCTCTCTTTGCTTTCGCAGTAGTTTCCTAACATTGTTGTTGAACCACGGTGGGTTTTTCCCGTCCCTCACAGTTTTACTCGGCACGTACCTGTCTAAAACGCATTTTACGATTGCCTTGAACTTTTTCCATAAACACTCAACATTGTCAGTGTCGGAACAGAAATTTTCGTTTTGATCTGTTAGGTAGTCTGAAATCTGCCTTCTATTACTCTTGCTAAATAGATAAACCTTCCTCCCTATTTTTATATTCATATTAACTTCCATATTCAGGGATGCTGCAACGGCCTTATGATCACTGATGCCCTGTTCTGCACTTAAAGAGTCGAAAAGTTCGGGTCTGTTTGTTATCAGTAGGTCCAAGATGTTATCTCCACGAGTCGATTCTCTGTTTAATTGCTCGAGGTAATTTTCGGATAGTGCACTCAGTATAATGTCACTCGATGCTCTGTCCCTACCACCCGTCCTAAACATCTGAGTGTCCCAGTCTATATCTGGTAAATACCGTGGGATCATCGAAGTTAAGCGCTATGGGCGTGGTCCGCACTTGGATGGGTTACCATCGAGGCCGCCATGTGCTGTTGCCGTTTTTAGGGGTGCACTCAGCCTCGTGAGGGCAATTGAGGAGCTACTCGACCGAATAGTAGCGGCTTCGGTCAAGAATACCATCATAACGACAGGGAGAGCGGTGTGCTGACCACACGCCCCTCCTATCCGCATCCTCCACTGAGGATGACACGGCGGTCGGACGGTCCCGGTAGGCCACTCGTGCCCTGAAGGCGGAGTGCTTTTTACTTATTGTACGACCGTGGTATGTACGCCTCTGTATCGATTGCGTCATCAAAACTTTTCCTTTTTTTCTCAATTTTTTGTCTTTAATCATCATTTTTCTTCAACAATAATACCGCAACAACAGTGACAGCTGCTCCAGTTTTTGATCACGACACTGTAAACTTTCACTTGCGTATCTGAGAACGCAACTATGGTGGATGCACTGCTGCAAAGTACTTGTGCTAAGTTCCTGAAATTAATTTGCCCAGGCGTCTTGCAGAAGTAAACTTGCGCAATTGTTTGTTCTAATGTGAACAGCACAGCAATGCTTGCAGAAGTTCCTTGCAGAAGCTACATCCTAGTGGACTCACCCCGTAAGAACAATGCGGGTCTCCGGAGCACAGTCTTTTGTTTGCTCATATGTTAGCACACGGCTTTCAGACAGATAGTCGCCTGCTTACACAAGGCTACGTCACAGAGAGCTCTGTTGCATCCGCAAACTTCTGTATCGGGAAGTGGCCCGCGGGCGAGGTTCTCAAAATAGCTTCTCAGCAGACATTCGCTTATCGCTGATACGGTGCTGCAATTTCCTATTCAGACATGGGAAATATCGCGGGCGGAATGTTACGAGATAAAAGCGTCCGGCAGCGCACACTACAACTATACTGAGAATCAACGAGGATCGTTCAGTAAGTAATATCCCACATAAAAAAATTAATATACGTAGACAAACGTCCTTGTTGGTGCTTCACATTTGGTGTTTGTTCTGTGCGCCGCGAAGTTTCGAACCGTTCTGGAAGATGGCAGAGCCGTAGTACAGCGTCAAACTGGCGTCTACACTCATGTTCATAAATTAAGGATAATGCTGATACATGGTGAAACAACGCTCTAGTGTGCGGTTTGCGGGTTTAAATCACCTCGGGGTATGACCGAGCGGCGCATTTGACCTGCGGTCGTCGCACGGTGGCGCTGGCAGCAGTCCACATACGCGGAGGTGTGTTGGTGCATGTCAGAGTACGGCGCAGCGAGTAAGTGTGCAGACGTTTTCAGACGTGCTAATGGTGACTGTGTTGAAAATGGCTCAAAGAACACATATTGACGACGTTATGAGGGGTAGAATACTAGGGTGACTGGATGCTGGTCAAACACAGCAGGTCATAGCACAGGCCCTCCGTGTGCCACAAAGTGTGAACTCAAGATTATGTCAACGATTCCAGCAGACAGGAAACGTGTCCAGGCCTTACAGTACGGGACACACAGTGTACAAAACCACAAGAAGACCGATATCTCACCATCAGTGCCCGCAGACGGCCACGGAGTACTCCAAAGTAGCCTCGCTCGGGACCTTACCGCAGCCTCTGGAACAGTTGTCTCCAGACACACAGTCTACAGACGACTGAACAGACACGGTTTATTCGCACAGAGACCTGCAAGGTGCATTCCACTGACCCCTGGTCACAGGAGAGCCCGTAAAGCCTGGTGTCAAGAACATAGTACATGGTCATTGGAACAGTGCCCAGGTTTTGTTCATGGACGAGTCCAGGTATAGTCTGAACAGTGATTCTCGCCGGGATTTCATCTGGCGTGAACCAGGAAGCAGATACCAACCCCTTAATGTCCTTGAAAGGGCATTGGAAGGCCCTGTCTTACATCTGCCGCGGAACAACTCATACCAAAATTATGAAAAAACGTTTCCAATAATAATCTACATCTACACAGATATTCCGCAAGCCACCGTACGGTGCGTGGCGGAGGGTACCCTGTAATACCACTAGTCATTTCCTTTCCGGTTCCACTCGCAAAGAGAGCGAGGGAAAAACGACTGTCTGTATGCCTCTGTATGAGTCCTAATTTCTCGTATCTTATCTTCGTGGTCCATACTCGCAATGTACGATGGTTATTCGGAAAGTAAGGAACGATCGGTCGTGAAGTGGAAACCACAGTGAAATCTGATGAAATTTTGCACAGGTGTGTTAGGCAGTGTCTCTAATATGCCTGTCGATCGCGTTACGTGGTTCTTTTTGTTCTGAGCACACAGGGAGCACATAAAGATACCTAGAACAATAGTGTCTCCCGCCAAGCACGAGGGTCTGGTGAGAAATTTCGCCTGAAACTATGCAGCCAATATTACATAACTGTTACGCGTTTTCTTCTTCAGGACAATTCTCAGCCGCATTCTGCAGGGGCAATGAAGATACTCCTGCATCGTTTTCAATTGGAAATATTTGATTACCCACAGTACAGCCAGTTATTATCTCCCTCTGAGTTTCATCTGTGCTCACATGAACCGCTGGCTATGAAAACATTTTGGCACATACAGGGAACTGTAGGCCAGCGTAGAGAATTGACGGTAAGCACTGGCGGCTGCCTTCTATAACGAGGGTATTGGAAAGTTCGTAAAACGCTACGACAAACGTCTAAGTCGGATCGACGACTATGGAATTAAGTAGCTGGAAGTTGTAGCTAACTGTTGCAAATAAAACAGTTTTGATTTTCACTGTGGTTTCCATTTCGTGACCTATCGTTCCTTACTTTCCGTGTAGCCCTCGTATGCTGGCGGCAGTAGAATAGCTCGGCAGTCAGCTTCAAATGCTGATTCTCTAAATATTCTCAATAGTGTTCCTCGAAAAGAACGTCGCCTTCCCTCCATGGATACCCATTTGAGTTTCCGAAGCATCTACATAACACTTACGTGTTATTCGAACGTACCGGTAACAAATCTAGCTGCCCGGCTCTGAATCGCCTCGAGGTCTTATTGCAGTCCGACCTTGCACGGATCCCAAACACTCGAGCAGTACTCAAGAACAGCTCGCACCAGCGTCCTACATGCGGTCTCCTTTACAGGTGAGTCACTCCGTCCTAAAATTCTCCCCATAAACCAAAGTCGACCATTTGCCTTCCCTACCACAGTTCCCACATCCTCGGCCCATCTCATATCGCTTTGCAACGTTACGCCCAGATATTTAAACGATATAGACAGGGTCAAGGAGTACAGTAACAGTACTACAGACAGGTTTGATCTTCCTACTTATTTTATTTATACTATGAAAGTAATTTTGGAAAACAAAATGTACACTACTGGCAATTAAAATTGCTACACCAAGAAGAAATGCAGATGATAAACAGGTATTCATTGGACAAATATATTATACTAGAACTGACATGTGATTACATTTTCAAGCAATTTGGGTGCATAGATCCTGAGAAATCAGTGCCCATAACAACCACCGCTGGCCGTAATAACGACCTTGATACGCCTGGGCATTGAGTCAAACAGAGTTTGGATGGCGTGTACAGGTACAGCTGCCCATGCAGCTTCAACACGATGCCACAGTTCATCAAGAGTAGTGACTGGCGTATTGTGACGAGCCAGTTACTCGGCCACCATTGACAAGACATTTTCAATTGGTGAGAGATCTGGAGAATGTGCTGGCCAGGGCAGCAGTCGAACATTTTCTGTATCCAGAAAGGCCCGTACAGAGCCTGCAACATGCGGTAGTGCATTATCCTGCTGAAATGTAGGGTTTCGCAGGGATCAAATGAAGGGTAGAGCCACGGGTTGTAACACATCTGAAATGTAACGTTCACTGTTCAAAGTGCTGTCAATACGAACAAGAGGTGACCGAGATGTGTACCCAATGCCACCCCATACCATGACGCCAGGTGATACGCCAGTATGGCGATGACGAATACACGCTTCCAATGTGCGTTCACCGCGATGTCGCCAAACACTGATGCGACCATCATGATGCTGTAAACAGAACCTGGATTCATCCGAAAAAAATGACGTTTTGCCAATCGTGCACTCAGGTTCGTCGTTGAGTACACCATCGCAGGCGCTCCTGTCTGTGATGCAGCGTGAAGGGTAACCGCAGCCATGGTCTCCGAGCTGACAGTCCGTGCTGCTGCAAATGTCATTGAACTGTCCGTGCATATGGTTGTTGTCTTGCAAACGTCCCCATTTGTTGGCTCAGGGATCGAGACGTGGCTGCACGATCCGTTACAGCCATGCAGATAAGATACCTGTCATCTCGACTGCTAGTGATAAGAGGCCGTTGGGATCCAGCACGGCGTTCCGTATTACCCTCCTGAACCCACTGATTCCATATTCCGCTAACCGTCATTGGATCTCGACCAACGCGAGCAGCAATGTCGCGATACGATAAACAGCAGTCGCGATAGGCTACAATCCGACCTTTATCAAAGTCGGAAACGTGATGGTACGCATTTCTCCTCCTTACACGAGGCATCACAACAACGTTTCACCAGGCAACGCCGGTCAACTGCTGTTTGTGTATGAGAAATCGGTTGGAAACTTTCCTCATATCAGCACGTTGTAGGTGTCGCCACCGGCGCCAACCTCGTGTGAATGCTCTGAAAAGCTAATCATTTGCATATCACAGCATATTCTTCCTGTCGGTTAAATTTCGCGTCTGTAGCACGTCATCTTCGTGGTGTAGCAATTTTAATGGCGAGTAGTGTATATTTCCGCATTTAGGGTTAGCTTCCATTCATCACATCAACTGAAAATTTTGTCTTAAGTCGTCTTATATCTTCATACTTCACTTACCTTCGACACCTTACAATACACCACGGCATGATCAGCAAATAACCGCAGATTGCTGCCCACCCTGTCCGCCAAATCATTTATGTACGAGGGTTGGAACTTTAACAGTAGCAACTATTTATTTACAGTTCATACAAAATAGATACGAGTTTCAAAGTTTTACTGACCTTCAAAGTAGTCACCAGCTTTGTGTATAGACCGTTCCCAGCGATGTGGAAGTCTTAGGATGCTCTTAGCAGTGCCAGTTGTGTAGACAGTTCGAGCGGCGCGGTCTATTGCCCGACGAATGTGTAGCAGTTCTGAAGCGAATGCCGTGAAGTGTTTCCTTCTGTTTACTAACCGAGTTGAACTCACGAGGGCTTAAGTCAGGGGTGTGCAGTAGGTGGTGCAGCCCCATCTGTCAAACAAATCAGTAACAACTTGCACTGTATCTGCTTGAGCATTCTCCTGCAAAATGATGGTCAGGTCCTGCAGAAAGTGTCATCACTCTATAAGCTGGTCGTAGGCTGTGTTCCAAAAATGAACAGCATAGAGACAGAAGTGACGACACTTTCTGCAGAACCTGGCCATCATTTTGCAGGACGATGCTCAAGCACGTACAGTGCAAGCTGTTACTGATTTGTTTGGCTGATGGGGCTACTAAGTGCTATACCACCTACTGCACTCCCCTGATTTAAGTCCTCGAGAGTTCAACTCTATTTCTAAACTGAACGAAACACTTCACAGCATTCGCTTAAGAACTGCTGCAAATTCGTCAGGCAATAGACCGCGCCGCTCGAGCTGTCAACACAACTGGCACTGCTAAAAGTATCCTACGACTTCCACATCGCTGGCTACGGGTTATACACAATGCTGGTGACTTCTTTGAAGGCCAGTAAGACTTTGAAACACGTATCTATTTTGTTCGAGCTGTAAGTAAATAAGCCGGCCGGAGTGGCCGAGCGGTTCTCGGCGCTTTGGTCTGGAACCGCGCGACCGCTATGGTCGCTGGTTCGCATCCTGCCTCGGGCATGCATGTGTGAGATGTCCTTAGGTTAGTTAGGTTTAAGTAGTTCTAAGTTCTAGGGGACTGATGGCCTCAGATGTTAAGTCCCATAGTGCTCAGAGCCATTTGAACCTTTTTTTTTTGTAAATAAATAATAGCCACTATTAAAGTGCAGCCCTCGTATGTAGAGAGCAGCGGTTCTATCACACTTCCCTGGAATACTGACGATACCCTTGTCTCTCATCAACATTCCCCGTCGAGGACAACATACTGGGTTCTGTTATTTAAGGAGTCTTCGAGCCACTCACGTATCTGTGAACTTATCCCATATGATCTTATCTTCGTTAACAGCCGTCAGTGGGGCACCGTGTCAAATGCTTTTCGGAAATCTAGTAATACGGAATCTGCCTTTTGCCCTTCACCCATAGTTCGTTGTATATCATTTGAGAGAAGGAGAAGCTGAGCTTCCCACGACCGATGCTTTCTAAAACCGTGCTGATTGGTGCATAGGCTTCTCAGTCTCCAGAAAGTTTATTATATTTGAACTTAGAATATGTTAAATTATTCTGCAGCAAACAGAAGTTAAGGATATTGGCCTGTAATTTTGCGGATCCGTTCTTTTACCCCTCTTATATAGTGGAATCACCTGCCCTTTTTTCCAGTCGCTTGGGACTTGTTGCAGGGCCACAGATTCGTGATAAATTCAAGGGTCCAATTCTGTACTCATTGTCAAATCGAACTGGGATTCTATCCGGACCTAGTGATTTATTTACTTCCAAATCTTTCAGTTGTTTCGCTACGTAAGGGATGCTTATCACTATGTCGTTCATACGGGAGTCTGTCCGATGGTCAAATGACGGCATGTTTGTACGGTTCTCCTGTGTGAACGATTTCTTAAATGTGAAATTTAGAACTTGGGTTTTAGTTTTGCTATCTTCAACTGCCACACCAGATTGGTCAACCAGGGTCTCAACAGAAGCGTTAGACTCGCTTAGAGCAGAATTTTCTCGGGTTCACTGCCAGATCTTTTGCTAAGGTGTAACTAGTGACGTGGGCTGGGTATATTCCCAGTGAGAGGGAACTTATAAAATGGGAATATTGCCGGGAATATTTCTTTGTCCCGGGAAGATTCCCAAAAATTGGGAATCTATGAAAATTATTAGATTTTTAGATTTTGAATGTTTTAACACTTATTAATACTCAGGGAACCTTAAAACCAGGTTAAATAGGTAAATTCATACATTGGAATCCAAGATTTATCATTCCATGCATTAATTTCCATTCAAATTCCAGGGAGATACAACCTTGTTCTCAAAAGGAGACAATGTTGAACAGGCAGTCCAACAAGTAGAAGTCTTGTTCAGTGAAGCTAAGACCTGGTTTATCATGAACAAAATGCGAAACTTACTGGCAGATTATAACTGTGTGCCGGACCGAAACTCGCACTCGAGACCTTTGCCTTTCGCGGGCAAGTGCTCTACCATCTGAGCTACCGAAGCACGACTCACGCCCCGTCCTCACAGCTTTACTTCTGCCAGTATCTCGTCTCCTGCCTCCCAAACTTTACAGAAGCTCTCCTCCTTGGTAGAGCACTTGCCCACGAAAGGCAAAAGTCCTGAGTTCGAGTCTCGAACCGGCACACAGTTTTAATCTGCCAGGAACTTTCATATCAACGTACACTCCGCTGCAGAGTGAAAATCTCATTCTGGAAATATCCCCCAGGCTGTGGCTAAGTCATGTCTCCGCAATATCCTTTCTTTCAGGGGTGCAAGTTCTGCAGGGTTCGCAGGAGAGCTTCTGAGGATCTTTACTTCAAGCAAAAACATAGACCACTGTAAACCAATTTCCACCAGGTTAGGAGTTCTGACTGTTTACAGCCACTATATATTGAACTGCCCCTTCCACATAAAGAGAAACCATGATGTTTACAGAAAGAGAGACGAAGTTCACAAATACAGCACTCGCAACAAAGACAGTATCGACATGCCAAGGTGTTGATTAGCAAAGACACAAAACAGCTTCCCAATGGTGGCCCTAAAATTGTTTAATGCTCTATCTGATCACATTAATGCTCTTTCTGGTCACATTCATATTTTGTGTAAGCTAAAAGAGCAACCCTTCTACAATATTGAAGAATTCTTCTCTAGTAATAGCATAGTGTTTACTTGAGCTACAGCTCAGTTCCATGACTCCAACAGTAACCGTTATATTTAATTTCATTGTATACTTATACCTATTTTGTAGTGATATTGTTGTAATCTAATTTATAACTTAAATATGTCTTGCGGTATTAAATTACTATCATAGTAGAGTTGTATTCATGTATTTTGATAATGTTGTATCTTGACGATGTCTGTCCAGCTGTGGCTGGTGAATGACGTAGAATTTGTAACAAGGTAATAATAAGGCAAAACATAATTTACCATAAGTCTGGTGGAAAAAATTATTTAAAATATTCGCTAGGCCTACTGTTTTTAGGCAAGTTGAACCCCACATTTCTCTGAATGAAACCTAAACGTACAAAATATTTCTCTGGAAACATAATTCTCAACCGGCCATTATCTGTAGTATTTTTTAATTTTTCCAAACGAATGACTAGAGGTGTTTCAGAATTCAAAGACTCCTCATTTCCTGCTGTGAATTATGATGTATAAATTGTTAATTAATATTTGACCACGTTCTGTGTCAATAAAATCAGTTAAATTTTCAAGTAAATCATAAATCTCGGTGTGATTATTTGCATAATTTTTCGCTGAAATGCCATTTTCAATTACTAATGTTTACAAAATTTGCATGAGCATATTTTAAACTTTATAGCCTAAAATATCTCTAAATCGACAGAAAACTAACACATTGAATAAACAAACTTCCCTGTGTATTTTAGTAACTTAAGTTACTCACTAAATGGCATTTCAATATTATAAATTCGGTTTTCCTAAAGGTTGATTATTTCAACATTGGCAGTTTTAGGTAATGTAAGAGAGGTAAATGTCGATGCTTGGCAATTCTAGGGCTAATTCTTTGATGTTTAAAACATTGAAAACCAAAAAATGTGTTTATTTCTAATAAGGAGGTTAAGTCCAGATCCATCCTACTGGAGCCTACATACTTCTGAATCTCCTTAGTGTACTCATCTCTTGGTCTCCCTCTACGATTTTTGCCCTCCACGCTGCCCTCCAGTACTACATTAGTGATCCCTTGGTGCCTCAGAACATGTCCTACCAACCGATCCCTTCTTCTTGTCAAGTTGTGCCACAAACTTCTCTTCTCCCATTTCTATTCAATACCTCTTCATTAGTTATGTGATCTACCCATCTATAATCTTCAGCATTCTTCTGTAGCACCACATTTCGAAAGCTTCTATTCTCTTCTTGTCCAAACTATTTATCGTCCATGTTTCACTTCCATACATGGCTACACTCCATACAAATACTTTCAGAAAGGACTTCCTGACACTTAAATCTATACTTGACAAATTTCTCTTCTTCAGAAACGCTTTCCTTGCCATTGCCAGTCTACATTGTATATACTCTCTACTTCGACCATAATGAGTTATTTTGCTCTCCAAATAGCAAAACTCATTTAGTACTTTAAGAGTCTCATTTTCTAATCTAATTCCCTCAGCGTCACCCAGTATAATTCTACTACATTCCATTATCCTCGTTTTGCTTTTGTTAATGTTCATCGTGTATCCTCCATTCAAGACACTTTCCATTCCGTTCAGCTGCTCTTCCAAGTCCTTTGCTGTCTCTGACAGAATTACAATGTCACTGGCAAACCTCGAAGTTTTTATTTCTTCTCCATGGATTTTAATTCTTACTTCATATTTTTCTTTTGTTTCCTTTACTGCTTGCTCATCGGGGATAGGCTACAAATCTGTCTCACTCCCTTCCCAACTACTGCTTCTCTCTCATGCCCCTCGACAGGTATAACTGCCACCTGGTTTCTGTACAAATTGTAAATAACCTTTCACTCCCTGTATTTGACCCCTGCCACATACAGAATTTTAAAGAGAGTATTCCAGTCAACATTGTTGAAAGCTTTCTCTAAGTCTACAAATGCTAGAAACTTAGGTTTGCCTTTCCTTAATCCATCTTCTAAGATAAGTCGTAGGGTCAGCATTGCCCCACATGTTCTAACATTTCTACGGAATCCAAACTGATCTTCCCCTAGGTCAGCTTCTACCAGTTTTTCCATTTGTCTGTAAAGATTTCTTAACACAAATAATAAATATAATAATAATAATAAATGACGTTTAGAATGATATGGATTAGCTTAGCACATTTGAAACCATGTTGGCGTTATCAGAAGCCGAATTGATAAAGGGAGAAGAAAAGACTGAAATGATAGTGACAGTGGTTGTTAGGAAAGAACAAAACATAAATAAAGAACTCTGTCAACAAAGGGTAGGACGCAGGTCTGGGGGAGGGTCGCTTGGTGAGAGAGAGCTGCAGAGAGTATAGGAGAGATGACTATTGTGGCAGAAGGTGGACCATTAGCTGTCCCATCATAGCCAAGTGTGGAAGGTACTTAATTTCTCTGATATGTTGATGAAAATTTTCCGAAGTCACTTTCCTGGTACAGAAAGTTATATAGGGAACCTGGCAGTGTGACTAGATGGTACAGGAAGAATTTTACTTTGTTGAGAACGAGTATTTCTGCTGTGCTGTTACGATAGTAATGTAAGAGTAGAAGCAAATAAAAGGAAGTGCAGTGATTGAAAAGATGATAGAGCAAACATAATGATAGCCTCTACACTTATTGGCACCATAGCCATGATAGTTGTTCATATGCTGATGCGAGATAGCCGAAAAAATGTACGTCACAAATGTATCGTTCACGCGTCTCTATCGCCATTCCAGCCTGTGTTAGGTTTAGTACAAAAGTCCTTGGAGAACGACATCACCATAGCTAACTATGGGAAGATTAGTGTCTCTATAAACTTCTTTTTAGGCGAGAAAGGAAATACCTTTTTTTAAATTTCTGTAGTGAATAAAGTGTCGCTGACACCTTCTTACAGACTGCATTTGCATATTCAGTCGGGTCTAAGTGACGGTCCAGAATTATCCCCAAGAACAAATCGTTATTTCTGTGGCGTTTAGGGTTAACGGTGGAAGAGATTTTCTCAACTGAGGGGTAAGAAGTCTAAGATTGCTCGCATTTCAGATGGGTTTAAGTTACAAACCTATGCCCTGCTCCCATTCTGACAGGGCAAATAAATAGGTATTTACATACTGAATAGCCAAGCGCCTGTTTGTTGGACTTGCACTTAGATATAACTGAACATAGTGTATAGGTAACATCTGCAGAGGAACAGAATAGTTGACACATCATTAACATGTACTGGTAATGTGGAGAGTAATGGGCCCAATACTGATCCTAGTGGGATCCCTAATATTACATACCTACATTGTGGCCTTTTTGTTCCAATCATTATACACTGTTGACAAAATGTAAGATTTAGTGAAGTGCATAATATTAGATTTCTGGATATTTAAATTAGGTAGTCCATCTTTGCACAACTCTGAAATCGTATCACGACCTGACAGAATACTTCCGCTGCTTTTTTCAGACACTGCTTCATTATAGATAACTGCAACAGCTGCGAAAAATCTGAAGTTGCTGTTAATATTGTCTGCTAGCTTATTAATGCACAAAATGAACAGCAAGTGTCCCCAAACACTTCCCTTAAATTACTTCTACATCTGTGTCCGGCTCTAAATCCAAGATAACATGCTGCTTCCTACCTGCCGAGACTTCCCCAATCAGGGTACAAATTTCGCTTGATACCCCTTATCATCTTACGTTTGGTAAGTGGCGTAAGTGTGGTACTGACTCCAATGCTTTTTGGAAATCTACTAGAATGCCAGTATCCATGGCTTTAAGGATTGATGAGTGCACACAGAAAATTCTCGCAACAGGATCCATAGATACTGACTGAAGTAATGTATTCTCTAGGCAACAACTTACAACGGATTTGTTTGGTTATTGTTAGTTATGTAGGTACTACTTCGAAAATACGCATCAATTTAATTGGAAAAAATTTTGCATCGGCCGGGAATCGAACCCGGGCCGCCCGCGTGGCAGGCGAGCATTCTACCACTGAACCACCGATGCCTACAAATTGCGGCAGGTGATTGTGCAACTTATTCAAACGTCCTTTTATATAAGAAATAATACAATAAGGTGGTGATCAGAGGCCGGTACAACATACTGCAGCCTTAAGAAGGAAGCAATGGATAGCAAGAAAATGAAGAGGCAAAGGACTTGCTAATATAGCAGAAAATAGCCGAAAACGATGATGATGATGATGATACTAAGGCGGTAATTACCTTTCCCAAAGCGTGAAAATATATTCCATCGATACAAACACAGTATTATTGTCATTCGGAATTATTTTCATGTTGTAATAAAGTGCGAGTAAAACTGTACCTACCGTACTTGACCTGACAGATTTGAGACACAACAGGTGTTATATTTAATTACTCAATACTGCACTTCAATTTAAATGTTGATACAGTTCACTGGATAAAAGCTACGTTGTGAACCCCACATTGCATTTTTCGTAGTTTATTCATACTGCGTACTCTATATGTCTCCAAGTACTCGTCTAACATATAGGGCCTGATATACGTTTACTCTCATTACCTAACAATTTTAGTTTTTATAAAGAAAAGTGCGTCAAATACTGCAAAGTGCGCTTAAATATGGCGCGAACGTAAACATTAAGCTACGTTAAAGATCAATATGTTACCACAAAATCTGTTTGGCATTCACATTCGTTGACTGCGGGCTCCGCAGCACATCATTCTGTCAACACATCAAGATTTGAGGGGTGGAGGGAGGGACTGCAAGGTCACACTCGAGCCATTTACTAAACTAATAAAAAAGAAAGGCATTTTGCAAACAACGGAAAATCCAGGCTGGAATAACGACCAATACCTTAAACCTATTACCCGCAACTTACCCGCCTATATAAAGATACCAATCATTCCCTCCACCGACTCCCCTCAATTCCTGTTCTTTTACCATGCGATGCCCTGCTCGTCACTATTCATGCAACGTCCCTTTACACTAACATCCTTAATGCCCGTGGCCTTGACGCTATTGAACACTACCTTCCCTGACAGATTCCAGGACTACAATCTGCTTCATGGTCACCATGACCAACTACATCCACACCCAATATGACTTCTCCTTTGAAGGCATCTCCTACAAACAAATCTGGGATATAGCAACGGGTACACGCAATGCACTATCCTATGCTAACCTATTCATGGGCCATCTAGAGGAATCCTTTATCTAACCAGTCACAATCGCAAGCCCCCCCCCCCCCTTGTTCAGATTCACCAATGATATCTTTGTGATCTGGATCAAGGATGACACCCTGTCCAAATTCCTCCAGACCTCAACACCTTCTCCCTCATTCGCTTCACCTGGTCCTCCTCAAGCCTCAAAGACAGCTACATCAGCACCTCTGTCCATATCAAACCTACCAACCACCACAAATACCTCCACTTTGACAGCAGCCACCCATTTCATAACAAGAAGTCCTTTCCATACAGCCTAGCCACCTGTGGCCGCCACAACTGTAGTGACGAGCAGTCCCTCTTGAAATATACTGACTTCTTACTGAGGTCTTCATAGACCATAATTACTCTGCCAATCTTGTACAGAAACAGATCTCCAGTGCCTTATCTCTCTAGTCACCCCAACCCCCACCTCCAAAAGTTCCACTGTCTAGCCACAGAGAAGCATTCCTCTCTTGACTCAGTACCACCAAGACTGGAGCAACTTGTGATATCTGAAATGTAATAGCTCTGTATTTTAACAGTTTGTAATTTCTGTACTATGGGTGTCTTTATATAGGAGATGAGCCAGTTCGAATCCTTGTGCTGGAAAATTTCTAGTTGCAGTATTTACACAGCAAGGGGAGGAGAGATTGTGGCATAAAGCAACAGGTGCCCAGAAAGTAACATGAACTTTGCACCATTTTGTCATGGCTTTATCATGTTTGTTATCTGCGATCTTTCCCATTAGTAGCCTGATAGCTTTGGTGTGGTGAGCATTGTTGTTTGATGATTATTTTTGCCATGGAGTGGATGACAGCTGAGCGACATATCCAAGTGATAAAAAGTTATCACAAAAACAGTGAAAGTCTCATGGGAACAATTGTGAATTACGTGTGACATTTGGACATAATGCTGCTCCAACCAAATAGTCAGTTCAAAAGTTGGTCCAGAACTCTGAGACTGCACGTTCTGTTTCTAACATTAAGAAAACAGGATGATCACATTCTGTTCAAAAACAAGAAAACATTGCTGTTATGTGTGACAATGTGATTGTAAGCCCCAGAAAATCGGTTCGCCAGCAAGCTCAACAATCATCAAGTTCACTGCATGAAATCCATTCAAAAGACCCGAAAATGCATGCGTATAAGATTCAGCTTACACACGAGTTGAATCCTGCAGATCATGGAACGAGACATCGATCTGCTCAGTGGGTCTTCACTTGAGAAGTGGAGAACGAGAACTTCACAAAAAGAATAATTTTCTCAGATGAGGTGCACTTCCACCTCAGTGGGTACGTGAGTAAGCAGAATTGTAGAATTTGGGGGGTCACGAAAATCTGCAAGTGACTGTGGAAGATGAGATGCATCCACAGTGCATCATGACTGTATGGTGTTAGTTCTGGGCAAGAGAAGCAATCGGCCCATACTTTTTTGAAAATGCTGAGAAAGCTGCCATCACTGCAAATGGCGACCATTACCAGAACATGCTTTCGGACTGGTTTTCCCTCTTATTAATGAAAATGAAGATTTTTGGTTTCAGCCATATGGTGCAACATGTCACACGACCTGTGAAATGATTGCTCTGCTGAATGAAAAGTTTCCTCAAAAATTTATCACACACAAAATACCTAATCTTGACTGTTGTGACCAAGTGCTGTCAAAACTGAAATCTGACTGACATTTTTACTTAAGCTGGCTTAAAATTCTGTTAAGATATTCATCTATAGAGTAGGAGGAGTTGCCTATCAAAAAGTCTTCCAAACTCTGTTCAAACTGTGCTTTATCTGAAACCAAGTTTTTAATGGTTGCTGGGAATTTATTGAAAATGTGTGTTCCTGAATATTGGACCTCTTTTTGGACCAAAGTAAATGATTTTAGGTCTTTATGTAGATTGTTCTTATTCCTAGTATTGATACTATGTACTGAGCTATTGGTTGGAAATAGAGATGTATTACTTCCAACAAATTTCATTAAGGACTAAATATACTGAGAAGCAGTGGTTAAAATACGAAGTTCCTTGAACATGTTTCTACATGATGTTCTTGAATTTACACCACAAATGATTTGCATCACACTCTTTTGCACCCTAAAAACTTTTTCTTGGTTTGATGAGTTGCCCTAGAATATGATCCCATATGATATAACAGAATGAAAGTTCTTTTATATTTATATCTCCTACAACTGACATCATTCTCACTGCAAATACACACTTGTTTAGGCGCTTAAGCAATTCTGTGGTATGCCCTTCCCAACTGAATTTATTATTGAGTTGTAATCCCAGAAATTTAACAGTGTCAACCTCTTCAATCTGCGTGTCTTCATATGTTATACACTTGCTGGAAGGAAATCTCTTACATGTTCTGAACTGCATATGGTGGATCTTCTCAAAGTTTAATGACAGTGAATTATTTAATGACAGTGAATCTTGAGAGTGTCTTTCTTCCATCACACGACTAGTTTCAGCAGCACATTGCCACCATCCTCCGCTCCCACCACTGCCAAAAGAGTATTTGCCTTCCTTGACGCATTTTCTGTGGGACCCTTGTTACTAGTGCATGTGGGCTAGTAACAAGAATCCCACAGAAAATGCGCCAAGGAAGGCAAATACTCTTTTGGCAGTGGTGGGCCCTGAGCATGACAGTAATGTACCGCTACAACTAGTCATGTGATAGAAGAAAGACATTATCAAGATACAGCTGTGGTGGTACTTTTTCTCTTATATAACATCAGCTGAAGTCCCTCGTCCATACAATAAGATGGACAGCCATAAATATCACCTTTTCCTCAGAATATAATATTCTCATTATCTTATCTTTATTACCGTTATATGTGAGGTGTCTGTTCTTTTGAACACGTGACACTGTCACGACTCCGCAGCTGATGTATACATGATGAAAGAGAAGTACTGACATCAACCACATGAGGCCACTGAAATAATTCAGTGGTAACATGTGAAAATTTGTACTTGACTGGGAATTGAACCTGGGAGGGAGGGAGGGATGAGTGTTTAATGTCCCGTCGACAACGAGGTTATTAGAGACGGAGCGTAAGCTTGGGTGAGGGAAGGATGGGGAAGGAAATCGGCCGTGCCCTTTCAAAGGAACCATTCCGGCATTTACCTGAAGTGATTTAGGGAAATCATGGAAAACCTAAATCAGGATGGCCGGAGACGGGATTGAACCGTCGTCCTCCCGAATGCGAGTCCAATGTGCTAACCACTGTGCCACCTCGCTCGGTGCTAATTGAACCTGGAATTCCAACTCTATGTGAGCGGTTGCCTTAACCACTTCGCCTGTCTGAGCTTGCTACGTATCTGACTCAAATTCCCTAGTTGTTGCACACTGCTTCTGTAGGGCCCCCTGTCCATTTTCCTCATTGCTCGCAGCATCTTGCACAATTCCTAGGTCAGTCCTTGGGTGCATCCACACTGAAGATATTGTGAAATGCCATAGAGGCAAGGATATTACTATTACATGTGTGGTTTGTTCTTTTGGACAATTTTCACTTGTTGCCATTAAATATTTCAATGCCCCCATGTGACTGACATCAGTATTTCTTTTGGACCTCTTGTGGAAATTGTGCAAGACGCTGCAAGCAATGGAGAAAATATAATTGTATAGACTTCCGTGGCCATAGTCATTTGACATGAAAGTTTTCTGGGTATGGTACCGCGTCATGATGTATAACACTACTGCTGCTGAAGGAAAACCAACGTTTCAGCCACGGTTGCAGTGGCCTTCTTCTGGGTCTAATGGTCACCATTAGACCCAGAAGTGACCATTACCACCAGGAGAAGGCCGCTGCAACCGTGACCGAAATGTTGGTTTTCCTACAGCAGCAGTAGTTTTATACATCATGACGAGGTACCATACCCAGAAAACTTTTATGTCGAATGGAGAAAATATTCAGGAGGCCCTACAGAAGTAGTGTGTGACAAGTTGGAAATTTGGGTCAGACATGAAGTGTGCTCAGATAATTGAAGTGGTTAAGGTAACCACTCACATAAACTAGGAAATCTGGGTTGAGCCCCTGTCGGCACAAATTTTCACTTGCCTTTGAAATATTTCATTTCTCTATGTGGCTGATATCAGTATTCTTCTTTCATCTTATCTTTGTATTGACAAACTAGGATCACGTAACTTCAATTTCTCTTCTTTCTTTGTCATTCTGTGTTTTTTGAATACTCCATCTTCTTGCTGTGTTGGCTTTTCTTTTCTTCCATCCCTATTGTTCCTTATTTCCCACTTATTCAGCCTTGATAGCCTTATAAATTTAGCATTTCAGTTCAAAACTGTTCTTTCTGTTATTTCTTATTCTTTGATGAAGTTTCTTTCTAGAACCCAACTTATTTCTGTAATCCATGCTGTTGTTGACTTCTTTTTCCATAAATACACACACATTTGTTTTGCTAGCCTGTTACCATTGATTCTGTAGGAATGTCTGAAGATGATTAATCTTTGTTTTGCCACCACTTTTGATACCTTTTGTACATTTTGACAAATCTCATTTTCCAAGCATCAGTAGTTTGTATTGCATCATTTATTTTTCCAGTAATCCGTCTTTCAAGTATCTATATTTTGTTCAGCTTACAGTTCATCGTTAAACATTCATGTACATACAAATGTTCTGCTATTATGAGCACGGTATTGTGTTTTAGCTTTGTTCTTCCAGGAACACGTTTCTTGAGGTAGATATATCATTTCCCTTTCATGCAATATCAAACTGGGTTGGGATTTTTGTGATACTTATCCACTTCCCGCTGTCTTTTTGCCACTGGAATCAAGAGGAGCATCTGATACAAGTTATCAGCTTTGGGTAGTGACATAGGAAACATGCAACAAACACTGCAACAATATGGTGAGTATATGTGATATCAGTGAGGATTTTTCAAGCAGTTTAAGTTACATGTCAGTCTGTCAGCATAATCTCACTTTTTTACTCTCCATTCGTTATCTTCACCAACTCACAACCAGATTCTCACATTCCACCCTAACCTAGACCTCAGGAAAAAGTGTAGATCAATCTGTCAGCACAACCTTTTTTTTTCCTTCCGCATTTTTGGCTTCCCCAACTAAAAACAAAACAGTGAATATACACACTCAAAGGTGACACCATAGCCTTACTCTTGAGTATCCGTGGTTCCTACCTGAAACCACCATTTTCATTAATTTTTTAAGGACAAATGTATTTCTCATGAAACCACCAACGATATTGCAAGATCTAGGCACTCAGTCCGGAACCGCGCGACTGCTACGGTCGCAGGTTCAAATCTTGCCTCGGGCATGGATGTGTGTGATGTCCTTAGGTTAGTTAGGTTTAAGTAGTTCTGGGACTGATGACCACAGATGTTAAGTCCCATAGTGCTCAGAGCCATTTGAACCATTTGATATTGCAAGACAGAGACATGAAATGGGACAGAGAGGTATGTCTACAAATGTAGTATGTTGTAACAATCACTTACGGCATTCAAAGCAACAGCTGGTGTGGAGATTGTGCAACACAACTGTATGAGATTTTGTCATGTGGTTTTTTTATAGTGATCATACTGAAGATATCACTGACAGTGAAAATAAGTATATCAAAAACTACTGTAACATAAATTTGAGTTTGTTTTACCGCTTTTATGAGTGGTTTTGAAATGAAACAACTGGAGCAGAATGTATTTTTGATATGAGTTTATTAAATTTAAAGACCCTTTTTGCTTGTTATTTAGGACTATAATTTATTTTAGGCATCACAAGTTCATGGAAGTTTCAAAATGTGGAATTGTATCTAGGAAAATGCAAAATTGCTTTCAAATATACGTCACGAAATGATGGGTAGTTGAAAACTGTATTTCCCAAAGTGAAACAAAAACTTTAAAACAAGTGATTATATACTATTTGTCGGTTACTCCTTGTATTCGTTGCTTACTATGATGATTAAGGTCAATTTGGAGAAAAAATTTAAAACATTCTTGGGACTCAGATAGTTAACATCATGTCGGTGGTCAAAGCTGATAATTCATAATAATATAACTGTTTTGTTCCAGTCCAGATTTATTCTTCTTAAACAAGTGTTGATTGTGTCAAGTCATCTAGCTCGGGGTCTTCTTCTCCTGAAACTAGGCCTCCATCATTCATTTTAGTATTCTTCCATCTTAATGTTGTCTTTAAATATCCAAACCATTTTAATCTATTATTCTAAACACTATCATTTACTCCAGTTTCCTCCCTAACATCCTCATTTCTTATCTCAACTCGTTTTCCATTACATAATTAGTAGAAGTTACGTTTCACTGGCTTGGATTCTACTCTTGTCTTCTTGTCATTGTCCAGGTCTCCATTGCGTATGTCAATATGGGTGTAAAGTATCTCTTGTACAGCACTTGCTTACACTTCATTGGCACTTTTCTTCCTCAGACTCAGCCTTCATACACTTGTAAAATGCAGTGCTCTGTTGAACCATTTTGCTGATTTCTTCCTCCATACCTCCATTCTTTATCATGCTACTTAGGTACTTACTGTTACCCACAATTTCAATATGTCTTCTTTGATATTAATTTGATATTTACCTCCTATAGTTATCACCATAGTCTTGATTTTCTCCACAGTGCATTTCATCCCACTTTTTTTTCCATTTAAGATGTCTTGTTGTTCTTGTACATACTTTCTGTTTGTTGCCCACCACACAATTTCATTGGCAAATATCAATAACTTAATCGCACTTCCTCTATGAGCCACTTCTGTGTCTCTCACAATTTCATCCACTGCCCTGTAAATAATAATGGTGACACCACACTTCCTTGCCTCACCCTCTAACATTCCAAAATCCATCAGCCCTTCCAACTTGAGTGTGGGCAGAGCTGAAGCTTTCATCATACATCACTTGAAGAATTTGAACTATTTGTTTTCCAACTCTCTCTCTCTCTCTCTCTCTCTCCAAGGCTTCCAGTACCTTTTCTCTGGAGACACTATTGTATGCCTTCACTAGGTCAAGAAAAGTCATCACCAGATCTTTCCCATACTCCTAATGTCTTTTCATCAAATGTCTCATACTAAAGATTGTGTCCACTGCTGGTCTACCATGTTGAAATCCACAATGAGCCTCTTTCAAGTGCCCTTCCACTTTTTCCTTTAATCGTCTTTCCAATGTCCTCTCCATTATTTTTGCTTCTTGTGATATAAGCACGATCCCTTGATAGTTTTCACATACTTTTCCGTATGTCTTTTTGAACACTGGAATTATTATTGCAATTCTGTTTTCCCCAGGCACACATTTCTGAGTCCATTTGCATGTTAGCAATCTATCTCTACACATATTTCATCTATTCCAGCTGCCGCCTTTTCTGCTTCCATTCCAACAACTGTTAGTTCCACTTCTATCACTGTAATATCTTTCTCTTTTTACAGGCCCATATGTGTCCACCATACTCCTCTTCCCCTTTCATTGATATTTTTTACATTTAGTAGTGCTCTTTCCATCTTTTCCTTATCCCCCTCTGGTTTGTTATAGGCACTCCACTTTCCCTTTTCACTAGTTTTGAGTTCATGTTTTCCTTCCTCTTACTCCTTGTAATTCCATACAGCATCCTTTTACCCCCAATTACCATCCTTTTCCAAACTCTTTCTTTTGCTGCCAGTTTCTTATATTTCTTTTATTTCAGTGGTATTCCCTTTTAGTTGCTTCCTTTTTGTCTCATTATGTACGCAAAGAAATCACTACTACAGCATCAGAAACAACATGCACCATACTAAATAGTAATATGTTACAATATAACACCATTCTGTCTAAAATGGGTGAAAAACACAAAAGTTTTGCTGTTTGCACATGACAAACTGTAGAATGTGTGGTAGATATAAAACTACAAGGACAAACTTGTTGAGAGAGTCATGTAAGGTATGAACAACTGTATATCTTTAATTTCCAAATTAATACTCTAGACCTAATTTTCAGTGTAGTGTAAACATGCAACAGTTACTGGCTTTACCTATATATGTGAAGGCCTTATTTCAATAATGATAGACCTCCAATTTTGGGCTGGGATACCTGAAACATTACAGTCCATCACTTGTTTCTGGGGGTTACTGTTTCTTTGTACTGTCATCACTCAGTTATATTTAGGGCACATTATCTCAAAATACCACTATTGAAATAAGGCCTTCATATGTCTTTTGCTACATATGTAAACTAAAGTAAAATCTAAGTCCTCTATATATGTAAACAGCTTAAAGCTGAAATTCCTAAAACTCCACAAGAAGTCACTGTTTCATAGCAATGTTCAGAAAGAGTAATAAGCCCCCACTGAAGCTAGCAATGTGTTTGGGTAATGTGAAAATAATGAAACAGTGTCTTGCATGGTGCAGGATTTATTTTCAATTTTTCTTAACAACCACAGAAAGTAAGAAGAGATTAAACATCCAAAAAATGATTAAAAGCGATATAACAGAGACAAATAGATTTGTCAAAAATCTAAATCACTTTTAATTTATGGCCACCAGCACACATTTACATTCCAAAGATAGTTCTATTGTCATTTAAAAATTCTGTTTCCAAATAATATTTTGTCATGAGGATGGAATGTTATTCCCTTTCAGCAAATCTAGTTGTATACTGTGGGTGTTTCTCGCTTTCCTTTTATTACATATTTTCATGGCTATGTGCTGTATGGTCTGGGAATAAAGTTTCAGTGTGTAGAAAAGTGAAATTTTCTTCATTCCTGGTGTTGAACACATGTCAGTAGTCGTTCCTTGTACATAATTCTGAATTGTCATGTATACTGGCTGTTAGTACTTACCTTCATGCGGGGTGATTCCAGTACTGCTGATTGAAAACAATTATTCTCAGTTTTTAGAACTGTTAGTTTCCACCTCAGAAAGAAATGAGAGATAATTTTGGGATGGTTTGGTTGGAGGGTAATTCACTCAGACCCCAATCTGAGAGAAAACTTCCTGTTGTGGGGATGATCACAAACAAAGATCTTTACCAATCTTAAATCCATTACATACACACAGTTTTTTAATGGTAGTAATACTTAAATATCTTAGTGTTATGCAAATTTCTAACACATTATTTCTCTGGTAACAAAACACTAGTTTTGGTATGTGCATTCCCCCTAAAGATAATTCCACATCTTAGCACTGACTCAAAATAGATGTGAAAGACAATTTCTCTTTCTCCATATCACTTATATAGGGCAGCATTGTCATTCCGAATGCAGGCTGCTTAATTTGTTTTCTGAGTAGTTTATATATGAAGGCAATAATTTTTTTCCTACAAAGATTGCCAAGAATCTAATACTCTTTGCTTCATGGAGCCTCCTGTTTTAAAAATTAATTTCAACTGTTTAGTTGAGCTGTGTCAGTTGTATCTTTCAAATGTTTAATTCCAATCAGTTTAAATCAAACCAATGTTCAGTTGTTTAGGGGGTCAGTGGTTAATTTAAATTAAAACTAGAAATGTTAAAGTCAAGGAAAAAAGTGTACTGGTGACATACAATTACAAAAGCAGCATATTTTTTTCACAGTAGTTTACTTTGAAATGGTTCATTTGTTTTTGCACAGGATCAGCAGTTTCTAGATTCCTCATCACAAAAAAGCACTCCAATGACAGATAATGAAGCACCCATTCTTCAAACAGTGCACTGTCACTCAATTTGCATCCTCAGTACTCTGCAGCTCATGGTCGGCATTGTTGCCTCTAGATTCTGGGGTCCCAGGTTCAATTCCCAGCTGGATTGAAGAATCTATTCCCTCAGGCACTGGGCGTATGTCTTGTTGTCATTGTTTAATCTCATCACCTTTGATGGACAAGTCACTGAAGTGGCGTCAAATAGAGGGACTTGTGCTCAGCAGCTGAACTATTCCAGGTGTGGCCTTCCACCCAATACTGCCATACAATCATA
This sequence comes from Schistocerca americana, assembly GCF_021461395.2. Classification (NCBI taxonomy): domain Eukaryota; kingdom Metazoa; phylum Arthropoda; class Insecta; order Orthoptera; family Acrididae; genus Schistocerca; species Schistocerca americana. The sequence goes on from NC_060128.1 coordinate 94,981,930, forward strand.
TAGTTGTTTTTTCATTTCTTCCACTAGCTCTTTTTCAAGGGTTCCAATACTGTCTGAAAGAAGCATGCTCCAGAGGTGTCTAGTGATTTTGATAACGTTTATTGCTGTTTAATGTGCTGCTGTATACAGCAGAACAGTCGCACAGATGTACACTCCTGGAAATGGAAAAAAGAACACATTGACACCGGTGTGTCAGACCCACCATACTTGCTCGGGACACTGCGAGAGGGGTGTACAAGCAATGATCACACGCACGGCACAGCGGACACACCAGGAACCGCGGTGTTGGCCGTCGAATGGCGCTAGCTGCGCAGCATTTGTGCACCGCCGCCGTCGGTGTCAGCCAGTTTGCCGTGGCATACGGAGCTCCATCGCAGTCTTTAACACTGGTAGCATGCCGCGACAGCGTGGACGTGAACCGTATGTGCAGTTGACGGACTTTGAGCGAGGGCGTATAGTGGGCATGCGGGAGGCCGGGTGGACGTACCGCCGAATTGCTCAACACGTGGGGCGTGAGGTCTCCACAGTACATCGATGTTGTCGCCAGTGGTCGGCGGAAGGTGCACGTGCCCGTCGACCTGGGACCGGACCGCAGCGACGCACGGATGCATGCCAAGACCGTAGGATCCTACGCAGTGCCGTAGGGGACCGCACCGCCACTTCCCAGCAAATTAGGGACACTGTTGCTCCTGGGGTATCGGCGAGGACCATTCGCAACCGTCTCCATGAAGCTGGGCTACGGTCCCGCACACCGTTAGGCCGTCTTCCGCTCACGCCCCAACATCGTGCAGCCCGCCTTCAGTGGTGTCGCGACAGGCGTGAATGGAGGGACGAATGGAGACGTGTCGTCTTCAGCGATGAGAGTCGCTTCTGCCTTGGTGCCAATGATGGTCGTATGCGTGTTTGGTGCCGTGCAGGTGAGCGCCACAATCAGGACTGCATACGACCGAGGCACACAGGGCCAACACCCGGCATCATGGTGTGGGGAGCGATCTCCTACACTGGCCGTACACCACTGGTGATCGTCGAGGGGACACTGAATAGTGCACGGTACATCCAAACCGTCATCGAACCCATCGTTCTACCATTCCTAGACCGGCAAGGGAACTTGCTGTTCCAACAGGACAATGCACGTCCGCATGTATCCCGTGCCACCCAACGTGCTCTAGAAGGTGTAAGTCAACTACCCTGGCCAGCAAGATCTCCGGATCTGTCCCCCATTGAACATGTTTGGGACTTGATGAAGCGTCGTCTCACGCGGTCTGCACGTCCAGCACGAACGCTGGTCCAACTGAGGCGCCAGGTGGAAATGGCATGGCAAGCCGTTCCACAGGACTACATCCAGCATCTCTACGATCGTCTCCATGGGAGAATAGCAGCCTGCATTGCTGCGAAAGGTGGATATACACTGTACTAGTGCCGACATTGTGCATGCTCTGTTGCCTGTGTCTATGTGCCTGTGGTTCTGTCAGTGTGATCATGTGACGTATCTGACCCCAGGAATGTGTCAATAAAGTTTCCCCTTCCTGGGACAATGAATTCATGGTGTTCTTATTTCAATTTCCAGGAGTGTATTTATTTCATGTGATCAGATTAGATGCTTCATGCCTTCTCTTACAATGGACCAGGGAAGTAGATGTTCCTGTGACAGGTAGTTTCATATCCAGCACAGCAGTAGGCCAATTCCATTATCATTGCCTTCATATCCTGAAGAAAATCAATGCCCAGAACACTGTTTGAAGCTTGAAGGAGTTGTCAGAGGTTCTAGTGCTGACAGTCCAGATCTGATCCTTGTCTGAATCCTCCTTTTGCTCACGAAGTACTCATCCTCAAGCACTCCAGTTCATAGTGAGTGCCATGTCTCATTACAGGTTATAATTTGCCACAAAGCTGCTCTCCTAATTCCGCAAGTTGACTCAAAAACTGACAGATGCCCTGTTCTTACCGAGAAGATGAGAGAGCCACCTACCTAGACACTGTAATACTTGACACATTTTTTGAGAATGGTGGGAACACTACCCATACCTAAAATAGCCTGTGTCAGAATCTCAAGAAGAGCTTGAGTGCAGATCATATACCAGGTGTACCGGTATGAAATGAGCGTTTTTTTGTGAAAATGAAACATTAATTTTGAATTGAAAAGTAAAAACATTTTATTCAAACTACTGACCATTGCTTTCTATACATTCTGACCACCTACCTGACAACTTGTGGACAACACGCCAATAAAAATATTCATCTTTTGAAGCAAACCAATCAGACACCCAATTTTCGACTTCTTCTTAGGAATCGAAGTGTTCCTCAGCCAATTCGTGTCCCACTGATGAAAACAAATGGTAGTCGGAAGGGGCCAAGTCTGGTGAATACAGTGGGTGGGGTAGCAGCTCCAAGCCAAGTGTTTTGATTGTATCCTGAACCAGTTTTGCTTTGTGTGCAGGTTCACTGTCATGTAAAAAAATTACTTTGCCATGTCTTCTGGCCCATTCTGGTCTTTTTTCGATCAATGCATAGTTCAAATTGATCATTTATTGTCTGTAACAATTGGTATTCACAGTTTCACCAGGCTTTAGAAGCTCATGATACACCACACCTTTCTGATCCCACCAAACACAGAGCATTGTCTTCTTGACGAATCGATCTGGTTTTGCAGTCGATGTTGATGGTTGTCCTGGATTAACCCATGATTTTTCCCATTTAGGATTCTTAAAATAAATCCATTTTTCATCACCAGTAACAATTCGATGCAAAATTGATTTTCTTTCATGTCTTTGAAGCAAAATTTGACAAATGGTTTTTTGGTTTTCCATCTGTCTTTCATTCAATTGATGTGGCACCCATTTTCCCCACTTTTGGATCTTTCCCATAGCTTTCAAACGGTCAGAAATTGTTTGCTGTGCAACATTTAGCATTGCTGCCATTTGCTTCTGTCTCAAAGTATCATCTTCATATGTTAAGTCCCATAGTGCTCAGAGCCATTTGTCATCTTCATCCAATATTGCTTGCAATTCAGTGCCTTTGAACTTTTTGGTGGTCTTCCACGTTCTTCATTTCTTACATCAAAATCATTATTTCTGAACCGTTGAAACCATCTTTTTCACGTTGCTTCTGATAGAGCACGATCACCATATGCCTCAACAAGCATTCGATGCGACTATGCAGCACTTTTTTTCAAATGGAAACAAAGAATTAATGCTTTCCGCAAATCATCACTTTCTGGTACAAAATTCGACATTGTTAACACAATGAAAACATATGATGTTGTTTGTTCCATGACTCGATGTATACTAAATATTGTTGACAGATGTCATACCAACCAAACAAAAAAAAGATCACAAACTGTGACAATGTTGCCTTGTGCTATGAAGACAGAGCTCTGTCTAATTCAGAGAAAAATTTGTAGTCAAGAGTTAAAATGACATTGCTATCAGCAGTGTAAAATACTCTCATCTGTATTTTTTAAGACAATCTGGAAAATTGTTAAAAAACAAATCTATAGCAATAGTGGTGACACTACGAAATGTTGACCACCAAATTCAGTGATTACTTCAACACAGGGCACAAACCATAGCGTCCATTACTAGTCAACCACTATATGTGCATTAAATTTACTTGCACTGACACTATGTGCACCACTAACAAACGTTAGTTCCAAAAATGCAGCCCGTGCACAGATTACATAGTTTGTCATGTCACTAAAAAGTAGTAATTTTGCTGGATATTATGGTGTTTGTAGCTGTCTAGATAGCCTAGTGCATTAAAGCATCCACTTCTCGGATACAGGGAGATGCACCAACCCCAGATCAAACTTATCTCACAGATGACAGAGGAGGCAGGTGCACTGGCCGGCCACAACATCGTTCTTAGGCGGTTTCCCACATCCATCTTGGTAAATATAGAGCTGGTTCCCACACCCTGTCTAAAATAAGATTCAGACACTTTGCAAAATAATGTCACATTTCACCATGCAATTACACTAGATGCAGACAGCAGGGGTTCACAGATTTCATGCTGGCAGAGGAGTGGGGTGGGGGCCAAGGAACTGGCAGGAGCTTTAAAATGTCTTTGGGAGTGGCAACTTCATCACATAATACTCTGTATTCGGGTACAGTTGACTCTCCATGAAATTGGTGAAGTACCATAACAGTCCTGACCAGAAGTTGGGTGGACAAAGAGCACTGCACAAAAAGGAGGAGGATGGTGTTTCTGGCACAATATTAAAACCTTGTGCTGACTCGAAAGGATTGCTCTTCTCCCCAGTTCGTTTCACCTAGACCTTCTTGACCCAACAAGCCAGGTTCCTCAACGTTGACATCGGACGGTTACATCAGTACCTCTGTCCACATCAAACCTACCCACCACAGCAGTACCTCCATTATGACAGCTGCCAATCATTCCATACCAAGATGTCCTTCTGTACAGCCTAGTCACTCGTGGTTCTCACATCTCTAAATGTGCCAAAGGTCTCAAGGCCTTCACAGACCTTGTCCAGAAAAAGATCAGCCGTGCCCCATCTCTTCAGTCACCTACTATCTCCCACCTGCCACAGTTCAGTCACAAAGCAGCATTCATTACATGACTAAGTACCTACCAGGACTGGAAGATCTGAATCACATCCTCTACAAGGGTTTTGACTATCTCTCATTATGCCCTGAACTCAGGAATCCACAATCCTCCCCACACCTCCCACATTGGTATTCCAAGGCCAACTGAACCTACACAATATCCTCGTCCATCCCTACTCTCAACCCCCCGCCTCACAGCTCATATCCCTGCAACAGGCCTAGATGTGAGACCAGTCCCATACATACACCCACTACCACCTTCTCCAGCACTGTCTCAGATCCCATCAAAGACAGGGAAAAACATATGAAAACAGCTATGTGATCTACAAATTATGCTGCAACCACTGTGCCGTTTTCTCTGTTGGCATGACAATTAACAAGCTGTCTTGTCTGCATGAAATATTGCTCCAGAAGTTGGACCATTACGGAATACGGGGAGTAGCTCACATTGGTTCACCTCTTACTTTAGCAACAGGCAGCGAAAGGTCATTATTCATCAATACACCATGTTGATAATGGCTGTGATGTGGGGTCTGAGTGGGGTACTGTCAAGTGGGGGTGCCGCAGGGATCCGTGTTGGGGCCACTCTTGTTCCTTATTTATACAAATGATATGCCCTCTAGTATTATTGGTAACTCTAAAATGTTTGTGTTTGCTGATGACACTAGCTTGGTAGTAAAGGATGTTGTGTGCAACATTGGCTCGGTTTCAAATAGTGCAGTATATGATCTCAGTTCATGGCTTGTAGAAAATAAAAAAAAAAGCACTCCGTCATCAGGCCACAAGTGGCCCATCGGGACCATCCGACCGCCGTATCATCCTCAGATGAGGATGCGGTTAGGAGGGGCGTGTGGTCAGCACACCGCTCTCCCGGTCGTTACGATGGTTTTCTTTGACCGGAGCCGCTACTATTCGGTCGAGTAGCTCCTCAATTGGCATCACGAGGCTGAGTGCACCTGTAGAAAATAAACTACCACTAAATCACAGTAAGACTCAGTTTTTATAGTTTCTAACATACAATTCAACAAAACCTGACATTTTATTTTCACAGAACGGGCATATGATTAGTGAAACTGAACAGTTCAAATTTCTACGTGTTCAGATAGATAGTAAGCTGTCGTGGAAAGCCCACATTCAGGATCTTGTTCAAAGACTTAGTACTGCCATTTTTGCTATTCAAACGGTATCAGAAGTGAGTGATCGTTCGACACGAAAATTAGTCTACTTTGCTTATTTTCATTTGCTATTGTTGTTTGGTATTATGCTTTGAGGTAACCCTCCCATTCTAAAAGGATATTTTTGGCTCAGAAATGGGCGGTTTGGGCAATAAGTGGTGTTAGTTCATGAACCTCTTGTTGACCTCTGTTCACGAGTCTGGGTATTTGGACATTGGCCTCTAAATATGTACATTCCTTATTGTCGTTTCTTGTTACCAGTATTAGTTTATTCCCAAAAATAAGCAACTTTCACTTGGTTAATACTCGGCAGAAATCAAACCTGCAATTGGATTAGACTTCCTTAACTCTTATGCAAAAAGGTGTGCAGTATACTGCTGCATCCATTTTCAATAAGCTGCCACTTGAATTCAAAAATCTTAGCAGTAGTCCACGCACTTTCAAATCGAAACTGAAGACTTTCCTCATGGGTCACTCCTTCTATTCTGTCAAGGAGTTCCTTGAAAAATTAAGCTGATTTTTATTGTATTGCTGATAGCGTTTACTTAAACCTATGGACTGACTTTTTTTAAGGTTCATGAACATTAATTTTTATCTGTTATTACGTTTATGTTGTATTGCATGTACTGACACGTTCCATGACCTAGGTGATTTGCTCCTCAATTTGGTCCTACGGAACTTGATGAGTAAATAAAATAAAATAAATAAAATGGATGGCCACAGCCAGTCTGTGGCCAAGAGACAGTTGCACCACTCAGTTGCAGAACACGCTGCTCAACACAATGTGCTTCACTTCAGTGACTGCATTCACCTCCTGCACCATCTGGATCATTCCTAACAACACCAGCTTTTCTGAAATGTGCAGTTGGGATTTTTACTACCACATATCCTTTGTTCTCGTAACCCTCCCTGGCCTCACCCTTTGCTACTCCCAGCCCTCCACCTCCTTTAGCACTCCCACTCCAACACTACCCATGCCTTTATTCAACCCACTAGTCTTTTCCCCTTGTCTATGTCCCTCCTTTTCCCTTCCCCCTGCACAGCCTCCCGACTCTGCACCTTAGCAGCCCTATCCCATCCCCTTCTCACCCCTGTTCACTCTGCCAGCAACACATCTTCCCCCATCCCACCCTCTTATTCCTCCACCTCATGCCTCCCCCTTATTATCACCAGCCAACATGGATTACTAACATATCAGATGCAGGCACGACCTCTAGTCAGGCCCATAGGGCTGTAGACAGCAGGTGTGGGTGCGTTTTCTGCTTCTGAAGGAGGACTTTTTTGGCCGAAAGCAAAAAGTTTAGCAGTCTTTTCATTGTGTCTGTCTGTGACTCAACACCTCCTCTATGTGGTCAGTTGCAACCTATCCTTTTTGTATTGTTGTTATTCCATCCTGGACTTTACAGTGTTTGATATTCATAGAAAAGGATATGTTTAGTAACTTAACAGTCAAAAATATTATAAATGGCCTCTCTGATTATGAGAGACAGTTTCCCACCATAAACTAATAAATGTAGAGAGAAAAGTAAATTTCATTTCGAAAAACATGAGAATTACAAACACACACACACACACACACACACACACACACACACACACACACACACACACACACCATGGAAAATATTAATAATGAACTATAGCTTGATTACTGGTCTCTGCTATACAATGCTGTTGATGGGAACTCCAGATTTAGTATATTTATCGCTGAGATTATGAGTCTATTTGAAGAAATGTTTCCTAAGATGATAGTGAGAGAAAACCTGTTTAAATCAGATTATAGGCCTTGGATTACTGTGGAAATCAGAAACTCTTGTAGAATGAAAAGGGAGGGAGCTTTATGCAGCAGCTAAGAGATCAAGTGACCCCAATAAGATTAGACATTAAAAATTGTGCAGCAGAATTCTTAAAATGACCACAGAGACATCAAGGAATATATTCTTGGAGACAAAAAACTCACACAATAAAGTAAGAAGTAAGTGGAATTCTGTAAAGAAGGACATGAGGAAAAGTGCGACTTGTAAAGAATATATCCAAATAACAAATGAGGATCTGAAAACAGTTGCCGATACATTCAACAAACATTTTTCAACAGTAACAGAACAAACAGGATCACTTGGCTCCATAAATCAGCTCATGAATTTTCTGCAAGCCTGTGTTTCTAGCACAACAGTTACTTTACAGGAAATTGAATAAATGATTAAATCTCTGAAAAGTAAAAACTCTACAGGAATTGATATCTAGTAAATTATTAAAATACTGCTACTCTGCCATATTTTCAATGCATCATTTAAGCAAGGAATGGTTCCCGAAAGGCTTATGTATACAGCTGTAAAACCACTATGTAAGAAGGGAGGAAAGACAGATGCTGCTGACTATAGACCAGTCTCACAACTGATAAGTTCTCACAAAGCACCTTGTGTTGTATTGTATGTTAACCGGGGACCTAGAAACGACGGAGAGACTCCGTCCCCGCCGCAGCCGCAGTGGTCCACAACCCCACGACGACTACCGCAGTCCACTTCACCCCTCCACCGCTCCACACCGAACACAGGGTTATTGTGTGGTTCAGCCCCCGGTGGACCCCCCAGGGAACGTCTCACACCAGACGAGTGTAACCCCTATGTTTGCGTGGTAGAGTAATGGTGGTGTACGAGTACGTGGAGAAATTGTTTGTGCAGCAATCGCCGACATAGTGTAACTGAGGCGGAATAAGGGGAACCAGCCCGCATCCACTGAGGCAGATGGAAAACCGCCTAAAAACCATTCACAGACTGGCCGGTTCACCAGACCTCGACACAAATCTGCCGGGCGGATTCGTGCCAGGGACCGGCACTCCTTCCCACCTGGAAAGCCGTACATTAGATTGCACGGCCAACCGGGCGGGCACAAAGCACCTTAGTGACCTATATCATAAGTGTAAGTCTGTTTATATTTCAGAAACAGCTATCAACAGAAGATGCAATATTTGTATTTTGTACCAATGTTTTAGAATCCATGAAAAAAAGGGGATGGTTGAAATATTTTGTTTCAGTCATCAAATACTTTTATGCAAAGGTATAAGTGGTGCAGGACAGAAGTGACATGATTCCTGCCTTTCAAACAGAAAACAGGAATTTGTACTGGATAGTTGTGAATGTGTTTTGACATCATCAGAACGGGATAGTATCACTTGTGGAATGCATGAGGGCTCAGTTCTGAGGGCCCTACTTTTTAAAATGTTATTAATAGAATATTGTACATTCACCATGTTTGCTGACGACACTACATCGTTTACTGACAACTGGTTAGACAAACTTGAGATGTCAGCTAATAATGATTGATTTGTGGGGCACTCAACAATGCAGTTATCAGGGCCTGTACAAATTCCCAATCTTTTCACAGTCCAGTCTCGCCATTTTCCCAAATGATGAGGACAACACAAACATCCAGCCCTGGGGCTAAAGGTGAAGAACTAGGAGGAAAACTAGCTGACCAGCAGATAGCTAGGATGGATGCTTCAACATATCTGTTATTTCATACTGATAACAAACTAAGCTGGTCAAACAACATCATGATTTTTGCTTTATTTGTTCTTATAGAAATAGTGAAAAGATTAAATCAACTTATTGTGGTAATTTATATGCCAGTGTGATCTAATAGGTAAAAAAACAAGACCTAGTAGAAATCCTTTTATGTCACAGGAGATATTGAATTTCACTATGAAAGGAGAAAAATATTTTAAGCAACAAATGAAGCAGGCAACACAGAATACAAATGTGTAAAAAAGAGACTGACAGAGTGCAAAATGGCTAAGTAGGAATGGCTAGAGGACAAATGTGAGGCTATAGAAGCATGTATTGCTAGAGGAAAGACAGATAACACATAGAGGGAAATTAGAGGCCTTTGGAGAAAAAGGTAGCATTATTAATATCAAGAGCTCATGTGGAAGAGGGGAAAGCTGAAAGGTGGAAGGAACACACAGTGGAGTTATACAAGGGAAAAGAACTTTATGGCAATATTATAGAAAGGGAAGAGGAAGCAGGTGAAGATGAGATGTGAGTATAATACTGCAAAGAGAATTTGGAAGAGCACTGAAAATCCAAAGCAAAACAAGGCCCATGGAGCAGACAAGATTCAGTCAGAACAATTGATAACTTTGGGGGTGCCAGGCTGACAAAACTGTTCCACCTGAAGTGGAAGATACATGAGACTTGAAGTAGAATGTAACAATACCAGTTCCAAAGAAAGCAGGTGCTGGCAGGAGTGAATATTACTGAACTATCAGGTTAATAATTCATGGTTGCAAAATACTGACAAGAATTATTTACAGTTTTCTGTAGTATTTATGCTTCTGTAATGCAACCTAAGTTATCAACACTTCTTAAGTATGAAATTAATTAATATTATTTACATGATACCATAGAATGTAATCACAGCAACATTTTGAAACTGGCACATTACATAGCCTATGATATAGTAACAACATAGATAACCAGAACACAAAAAAATAAATAAATAACACAAAAATTTAAGATTAAATAATGGAAAGTCCGGGATGTGGTGACTAGCAATATGTTGATATTTATCTGAATTAAAGTGTTATATTCTATTCATGCTATAAAGATTACAAATCAACTTTATTTAAGACATACCTACAAGCTCAAGAAGGCACAGGTCTTCCTCTTACAGTTTCATGATAAATGAAGAATTTAATAACATTGTAAAGAAGGTGCACTAGCAATGCAAAGTCCAATTTATATTCAAACACTATATGCATGACAGTGACAAAAGATACACAACACTTTCATTTTCACAACTACACAAAGAATGGAAACATTTTTGATCAAATACTGGTATCTCTTTCATTATAAAGTTGCTTTATCAAAATGTTTATTGATTTAATTTATGACTTCTCCTGTAACAAATGAATGACCTCTACTACACTGACAAAGTTCTTCAAGGTTTAATTATTAAGTATCTATTTTGGGTTTTGTTTTTATATACCGTAACTGGACCTTCTGCCACTGTAGCACAACAAACCATACAAAAAGGGATGTGGAGATCTTTAAAGTGCTGTATCACTGAGATTGCATATTTTTAAAACATGCAAATATAAACACAAAAGCCACCAAAGCTTTAGAAACTGTGAAAGTGAGATTGCTCTGCATAATGTGCTTCTGTTAGACAATCGGAGCGCAGGACATGTGATCTAATTGGCAAGCACAGCACAGAATCAGAGCACAACATGTGATGTAATCAGCCAGTTACATCATATTTTCAATGTGTGAACACACAAATGATGAAAAAACATTAAGCATGAAACCAGCAGATGTCCCAAATGATGATGATGATTGGTTTGTAGGGCGCTCAGCTGCGCAGTCATCAGTGCCCTTACAAAGTTCCAATTTTTCACACAGTCCAATTTTTTCACAATCCAATCTAGCCACTGTCACAGCTGATGATGTTGATGATGAAATGATGAGGACAACATAAACACCCAGTCCCCAGCCAGGAATCGAACCTGACACCCCGTGATCCAGAGGCAGCAACACTAGCCACTAGACCACGAGCTAAGGAAGTGGATGTCCCAAAGTAATATACAAAGTGTACATCATCGCAAAAAGTAACTCTGTAACATACCTTTAATATTGAGGAAAGTGAAGCCACCTGTCTCCCTGAAATGCACAAAATTTTAGTTTCTAGCCAAACTTGCAGTGTCCTTCAAAGTAATTATTGCGCCACAAGTCTACCAGGTGGATAAAGTTTACCTGCCACAATAAAAAAGCGATGTAATATTTCTTTCTACTGTGTATGAACACAAAGCCTTTGACTGTGTGAGCCATGAAATCCTCCTTTCAAAAGCAGCCTATTATGGTTTAACTGACACAGTGGGAATGTGGCTTAGATCATACCTGACTGACTGAAAGCAGAGGGTATTGCTGAATCATGAAGATGGCTCAGTAGCTTCATCTGGCTGGGAAACAGTTAGTGTAGGCGTGCCGCAATGTTCGGTGCTTGGCCCTTTGCTCTTTCTTATTTTTATTAATGACCTTTCTCACTGATCTGTGGCTACCATCAAATTTATTCTTTTCGCAGATGATACATCCCTTGTAATTGAAAAAACACCTGAAAATGATATTGCGTCATCTGCCAACTTGGTATTCCATGACCTCCATAAGTGGTTCAGATGCAACGGCCTAACTTTAAATCTAAAAAAAAAAAAACCCAGTTCATACATTTCCATGGGTCTCACCAAGTTCAGGATGACATAAGTCTAAGCTGTAATGATCAAGATATACATCAAGTTTATTCAACAAAATTTTTAGCCCTCCACATTGACTATAAATTCAATTGGTCTTGCCATATTTTGGACTTGAGAAAAAGACTTAGTTCAGCAACATATGCTCTACGTATTATAGCAACAACTGCTAATAGTGATGCTGTTAAGGTTGCTTATTTTGGCTATTTCCATTCATCATTATCCTATGGCTTAATATTCTGGGGTAACCAACCAATGGCAAATAAAGTATTTGTAACTCAGAAAAGAGCAATTCGAATTATAAGTGGAGTTAACAGGAATCATTCATGCAGAAATCTTTTTAAAACACACAAAATATTAACAATGACCTCACAATATATCTTATCCATTATGTGCTTTTCAGCTAAGAACCTACACATGTACAAAAGCAATACTTCTTATCATGACTATGACACAAGAACAAAACATGACTTTCATGTTGACAGAAAAAACTCTAGTCTGATACAAAATGGAGTATACTACTCAAGCATAACGGTGTTTAGTGCACTCCTGTCCCACATAAAAAACCTTACCAGTGAAATGCCAAAATTTAAGAGTAAATTGAAGGAATATCTTCTAGAAAAGCGTTTTACTCTCTTAATCAATTCTTTAATGTAACATTGTAACTTAAATGTAATACTTTACTTGTAATATTTGCTATTGCCACTTTGTAACTTAATACATCTTACACCAGTACGGGAATTCGTGTTCAGGCAATTGGCACTATCAAATTCCTGCTAATGTATAGTTTGTAATATGGAAAATAGTAATTTATTATTTTATCGTTTTATACCTCTGTTTTGCCATATAAAATGGTTAAGCCTTTAACTAGTAACACATTTTGTTTCTTATACACCAATTGCAATTTACATTTGTTAGCATATACAAGTAGGCTACTGTACATTTGTATTGTATTTCTTTATTGGTCCTGTAAATCGTGTTTAGGTACATATTTTGCACAAATGATGTAGGACAAGTCAGGTTGGTACAGTATATACATCATCATACACATTATATATAAAAACAAAGATGAGGTGACTTACCGAACAAAAGCGCTGGCAGGTCGATAGACACACAAACAAACACAAACATGCACACAAAATTCAAGCTTTCGCAACAAACTGTTGCCTCATCAGGAAAGAGGGAAGGAGAGGGGAAGACGAAAGGAAGTGGGTTTTAAAGGAGAGGGTAAGGAGTCATTCCAATCCCGGGAGCGGAAAGACTTACCTTAGGGGGAAAAAAGGACAGGTATACACTCGCACACACGCACATATCCATCCACACATACAGACACAAGCAGACATCCGCTTGTGTCTGTATGTGTGGATGGATATGTGCGTGTGTGCGAGTGTATACCTGTCCTCATCACGTGATTTGATTAGGATATTTGTCATCTGCAAAAAGTACTGTTGTCCCTTTAGTTATTCTTTCTGGCAAATCATTAACATAAAGAATGAAACGAATTGGCCCAAGGACTGACCCTTGAGGAACTCCATATGTAATGTTTTGTGCATTACTGTAAAAATTACAAATTTTTTGTGTTTTTATGTCTTTGTATTGTATTTGAGTGATCTGTTGACGGTCATGAAGGTAGGAATGTATCCACTTGTTTGGCAGGCCTCGTATTCCATAATTACCTAGCTTCTGCAACAGAGTATTATGATCAATTACATCGAAGGCTTTACTAAGGTCAAGAAATATGCCAGACACATGTTGCTTATTATCTACTGCAATTAGAATTTTATTTAAGAAGGTATAAATAGCTGACTTTGTTGATCTGCCAGTTCTGAATTCGTGTTGCGCATCACTTATTATGTTTTCTTTATTTAGAAAGGCTGTCAGCCTTCTAAGAAATAGTTTTTCAAGAATTTTACCAAAGCCTGGCAATACTGATACGGGTCTAAAGTTTGCAGCTTCATGTATGTCCCTTTCTTGTACAGTGGTGTCACTTTTGCCATCTTCAGATTTTTCGGGAATATACCACTCACGAATGATGAATTGAAAATATCCGTTAGTGGCTCTATGATAGATGTTACACTTGCTTTGATGATAATATCTGGTATTTCATCAGTACCTGCTGAATACTTATTGGGTAACCTTTTTATAATGACAGATTATTCCTCAGGTGTTGTTGGAGTCATGAATAGGGTTGTTGTAAGAATTTTTGTATCTGACTGGAGTGTATTGCTGTGCGGTTGTGAGTTGTAATGTTTGGTAATCAGGTGGTGTGCAACATGAGAAAAGTAGTTGTTAAATTTATTAGCCACTACTGTGGGGTTGATTATTTTATTGTTGTTTTCATGAAGTTCTATATTTTTGTGGGCTAATGATGTAGTACCTGTTTCTCTTTTTATGATACTCCAGGTTGCTTTAGTCTTATTGCTGGAATTTTTTATTTGTTTGTCATTTTCCATTAATTTATATTGTGACTCGTTCCATATCAATGGAATTCTTTTGTATACTGGATCTACAGAACACAAATAAATAAATAAATTAACTTTTTGATTTACAAGTTCAGACTTTGTTTGACTCTAAGGTGCTGGAAATCTTCACTGCCTAGTGATGTATGATCTGGAGCAGTCACTAATGATTGTCATCCCAGAGAGAATATGTATATTTTTTATTATTCCTGTAAAGACTTCCTTTGTCAACAATTCAATGGGTTAAGGAAGAATTTTTCACCCTCCCTGAATACCACCAAAATCTCAGTTTCAGACAAGCCCGACAACAGAAGGAAGATCAGCACAAACGTGCTGAAATTTCTGACTAGTCTCACCATCTTGTAATAATACATGGAGATCCACTTGGCACAGAGGTTGTAGTATTTTCAATCTGTCATTAGCAAATCACTGAGCCAAGAACCAATCCAGAGCACTCAGCCTGAATGTGCAACAGTAAAATGTTATATGGTGCATGTCATCTAGGGCATTACACTGCTCGTGGCAGTATGTTGTGTTCCACCAACCATGACCTTAAGTCAGCTTTCCATTAGTCTATAAAACACACTTTCATCTAGAAGCACCTGTGGCACACCATTTTTAGCATTGAACTATGATTAGCTTAAAGATACTCACCTTTGAATGGGCCCAAATTTCGCAGTATGTCACAGTACTCACTACTGTATTGCCACTGGTTGAACAATAACATCAATTTGACTTGTGTGGAGCTTGTGCTAGGGTTATGCTATAAATTAACCACAAGCTACAACTCTGCTCAAAAACTGACAGTTTCATGAAAAAGGAAATTTATACTTTGTGTTGTAAGAAATAGTAGGCTCCATCAACTGAAGTTGTGGTCCTAGTTTCCTGCCTGTCCACACCCTTGGAAATCATGACGTATTTAGAAAAAAAGCCAAATATTTGCCCAAAGCTACAGATAAATCTGTCACCACAACCTTATTTTTTGCTTTCACATTTGCTGGCCTCATCACCTCATAACCAAACAGTTACATTCGAACCTAACATAGACCATGGGCTATGCCATGGACCAGTCTGTCACCACAACCAGATATAGTGCTTTCACATTTGTTGGCTTCACCAACTCACAACAAAGCTGTTACACTCCCACACTACACTATAGATCAGTCTGGCAATAGAAATGGGTTTTTCTGTGATGGTTCAAGCTGTGCTCTTGTGTCAAATATTTGTGACAGTAAAGAATATAAATGTCACTGCTTCATTCCCAGCAATTTCAGTTTTGTTTCATTCACACCTAACCGTACATTTTGGAATCATGAAATATTCAAGGGGTGGGTGGGGGGAGGGGGGGGGGGGGGAGGAGAGGCCGAAACAGACAACTATTTTTCACAAATAATAATAGGAATGTCACTGCTTCACTCATAGCAATTTAAACTCTGCTCCTACACCCCAGCATAACCACAGCCCTGGGAGGGAAGGGAGGGGACAATATTTGTGACAACCAAAATTACATGTTAAGGCATAGCTCTGTTTAATACTAAACTGCATGTATATTAATTTGTATGTGTAAGTGATGAAAAAGTCACATTATAATAGACTCACTAGATCACATCTGCCGCTCTCACTTTTGGCTGACAGCAGGAAATTGAGCAGCTGCTATGTTAATAATAGAAGTGAATGTGCCCTATGTTGTGGATATCGTATTTATACTTTGTAAAGAGACACCCTCCTCTAGCATCACTTTTCCTCAACAGAAGTAGGCAATACCAGAAATATTTTTGAATTCTGAATAGGTTAATATTATCTCAACTGTTTTTCTAGAAAATTTCATGTGATTTTGTACACGTTGTGTTATATTTCAAGCTGACATTTATAAAAAGAAATTACTTTATTTTACTTGTCACAACTGATATGTAGTAGCTCTGTATGTACAGTTAAAATTTTTTCTTTTAGAAACATTTGAAAGTACAAAATATTTCGCACATTTTAAAATTTCTATTATTAATTACGCAATCTGATATTATTCATTATGTTTATTTCTGGATTCATTTACAAAATAATAATATAAATTCATTTGTATAGAGAATTTGTAAACCCTTTGAAATATTGTTATTACTGCAGAGTGAAGAAGTAGTGGGCATGTTTCTCATGTGATCGGATGTGTTTTTATATTTGGGAAGAACAATGTAATTTCAGCTATGTTAATGTGAAAAATTCAAAAGACAGTGTGACATAGAAAAATGTGAGAGAATGAAATATTCTTGAAAACAAAAAATACAGCACAGGCATTCTTCAGAGTTAATTCTGCCAATTGGAACTGTGAGATTCTAAAACATGAAAATTTCAGCTTCAAGAATCAACCCCGTGACATGAAGAGCTAGAGCCAATTGCGAGAGAAGAAGATAAGTAAAAAGTGTATTGTAAATCTCACTCCTCTCGAATCTTATTGAAAGAGTTAACCATAAAGACAGTGACAACAACAAATTTTGAGTGAGGGGGAGATTACAAGTGGTGGCATCGTCTGGGATCAACTGACTAATAATGAAGTTTTGTCTGTTGCAGAAGAAGGGAAAGCGATTTGTGTCATTTGCAATTTATGTATGAATGGATTTCTGATTACATGAAGAAAGATGACTGAGGGCTCCCCAACAAAATAAATTACATCAACAGTACTACCAACAATGATGGAGTGGATTGAATGGAAGGGACACCAAAAAGGAAAGATAAGCACAAACTATTTGTGAAGTTAATTTGTTTGTGGACTCATGTGATTGTTAAAAAAATGAATAGAGATGAGGATAGGAGTGATGTAGAAATGAAAGCTGTAGGATTCAGCCAGGACGTGTCTGAGCCAAGTGAAATCTTAGTCTGTAAAGAAACAGTAAGAACTGATATTTTGCAGATAATTTCGGCAATCCATGGAAATGTAGACAGATAACAATAGAAAATTTAGTGCAGTCAATGATCAGTTAACTGGAATAAGAACAGATAATTATAGCAAATTTACTTCACTACAAGGACAATTAAATGACCTGAAAATAGTAGTAAAATGGACAGGTTACAAAACCAAATGGGCCAACTTAGTAATCAAGTTTCAGAGGTAAAAGCTGGGTTGTCAGAGGGGTTAAAAAGTGTGAATGAAAAAGTTGATGTATTAGAAAATAAATTTATTGTTTTGAATAATGAGTTGATAGTTGAATCAGCAAGACAATCGAAGAATGTTAATGACATCAGAGTTGAACAGAAGGCTGTAGGGAAAAAATGGAACAAACATTGCCAGTTTAGACAAAAAAAATTTAAAAGTTGAAAACAATATGCAGACTAATGTAATTGTTTTAGATCAAAAAATTTCAGCGGTTCAGGAAACATGTGTGAACCAAAGTCTATGTGCATACAACAGTACTGCATGATCCAACACTCCAATCAAAAGTTTTCCATCAGACAATTTACATCCAGTGCATTTTCTGCACCACTGTAGAGACAGTTTTATGTCACGCATGAATGACAATCAAAAAATTAAATTTGTTAAAAGATGTGTTGAAGGTGAAGCTCTATCACAGGTAAATTTAAATTTAAGTCAGTGGGAAACATATCAAAGTTTCGAAAAAAAGTTTTTTAAATAAATTTTGATCGGAAGCTGAATAGGAGAGAATTAAAAGTGAATTTTTGAATGGTCCCAATTATAGGAGTAGGGATGGTACTTTGAAAGAGTTTTGTAAGAATAAATTTAAGAAATTAGTGCACCTTGACAAACTATTTGACAAAATGACCTTGATTGATACAGTTAAAAGGAGATTACAAGAGAGGTTGCAGTGGGCTTTAGTACAAGGACCTGACTATTGTCTTGAACTATTTTTACGATATGTTGACAGGCTGCATAGGGCAGTAGAAAGAAGTATGTACCAGAATAATCAGGATGATAGAAATCACAGTGGAAATAATTACAGAAACAGATATAATGGTAACTTCTCTCAGGATCAAAGTGTCAATAGAGAGAGAAATTTTGAACATCAGCAGGATAGGAATAATGGGGATAACCATGGGCATTTTAATAGGAGAAACAATCATAGAAGCAACTACTTGAGAAACTGCAGTTCACCTCAATGAAGGTCCACAGTTTTGGGGTGAGGAAACACAACAAGCACAGGAGTCACAATTTACACTCGCAATTAGACAAAAACAACAATGTTAATGATATGGCACAGGTATTTGAAATTGAACAAAAGAAATATCAAATTACTCATTTATGTTTTCATCAAAAGTTTTGGGATACTATGTTAATTATGGTGATATATGTACTAATCACAAACCAGAGTGTGAGAGAAGTGAGAATTTTGATGTAGTTTGTACTAATGAATTCTTCTCTTGGTTGGAAAACAATGTTATTGATGTATGTGAATCAGGTGGTAACTGTAATGGATCTGAACTAGGTCATATTTGTGATGCAGATGTGAATGAGAGCTGTGAAATAACTGAGGTTGGTACGTCTGAGAGTGGTAGCTTATTGCAAAGGAATAGGTGAGGTAAATGACTTTGATGGAGATGAGACTAGTATTGTTAGTGAAGTTGTTGATGAGGTAATTTTGGAGGGATATGAACTACTGACGGCCTTGGGAGAGCCAGTCCTGACAAAACTCTACCATCTGGTGAGCAAGATGTATGAGACAGGTGAAATACCCTCAGACTTCAAGAAGAATATAATAATTCCAATCCCAAAGAAAGCAGGTGTTGACAGATGTGAAAATTACCGAACTATCAGTTTAATAAGTCAGAACTGCAAAATACTAACGCGAATTCTTTACAGACGAATGGAAGAACTGGTAGAAGCGGACCTCGGGGAAGATCAGTTTGGATTCCGTAGAAATGTTAGAACACGTGAGGCAATACTAACCTTACTACTTATCTTAGAAGAAAGATTAAGAAAAGGCAAACCTACGTTTCTAGAATTTGTAGACTTAGAGAAAGCTTTTGACAATGTTGACTGGAATACTCTCTTTCACATTCTGAAGGTGGCAGGGGTAAAATACAGGGAGCGAAAGACTATTTACAATTTGTACAGAAACCAGATGGCAGTTATAAGAGTCGAGGGGCATGAAAGGGAAGCAGTGGTTGGGAAAGGAGTGAGACAGGGTTGTAGCCTCTCCCCGATGTTATTCAATCTGTATATTGAGCAAGCAGTAAAGGAAACAAAAGAAAAATTCGGAGTAGGTATTAAAATTCATGGAGAAGAAGTAAAAACTTTGAGGTTCGCCGATGACATTGTAATTCTGTCAGAGACAGTGTCTTGAAAGGAGGATATAAGATGAACATCAACAAAAGCAAAACGAGGATAATGGAATGTAGTTAAATTAAATCAGGTGATGCTGAGGGAATTAGATTAGGAAATAAGACACTTAAAGTAGTAAAGGAGTTTTGCTATTTAGGGAGTAAAATAACTGATGATGGTCGAAGTAGAGAGGATATAAAATGTAGACTGGCAATGGCAAGGAAATCGTTTCTGAAGAAGAGAAATTTGTTAACATCGAGTATAGATTTAAGTGTCAGGAAGTCATTTCTGAAAGTATTTGTATGGAGTGTAGCCATGTATGGAAGTGAAACATGGACGATAACTAGTATGGACAAGAAGAGAATAGAAGCTTTCGAAATGTGGTGCTACAGAAGAATGCTGAAAATAAGGTGGGTAGATCACGTAACTAATGAGGAGGTATTGAATAGGATTGGGGAGAAGAGAAATTTGTGGCACAACTTGACTAGAAGAAGGGATCGGTTGGTAGTACATGTTTTGAGGCATCAAGGGATCACAAATTTAGCATTGGAGGGCAGCGTGGAGGGTAAAAATCATAGAGGGAGACCAAGAGATGAATACACTAAGCAGATTCAGAAGGATGTAGGTTGCAGTAGGTACTGGAAGATGAAGAAGCTTGCACAGGATAGAGTAGCATGGAGAGCTGCATCAAACCAGTTTCAGGACTGAAGATCACAACAACAACATGATGATGAGTATATGGTATTTGTGGAGTTTAAGAATTATGAAGTTTCAGAGTTGTTTGTGAATGATGTGGACAATACAGCTAAGGCAAGTGATGTATGTGTTGATGTAAGTGAGAGTCATGGAATACCAGTCCAGTCAAAGCAGTTTTTCATTAATGTTATGCAGAGTAATGATCGAAACAGTAAAGGTGAGTTATCTGAAAGCCTAGAGAATAAAGGTGAAAACTTTTTGAAGTTAGTTTGGGGCTAGATTGATGACAACATACATAAATGTGCATTCTGGAATAAGTTAGCTATGGTTACTCAGAATTTGTATCCAAATTGGTGGAATGAGGTGAAACAAGATCTAAGCAGGAAGTGTAATTTTTGCAGTAATATATTTTGCATTCCTTCTGTAACAAGTGATGTTAGTTGTGCCATGGAATCCACTCATTGTGTTCAATCTTTATCTGATAACATGAGTAACGATGGTAATGCTATGATACCAGTAAAGTTGATAAAACCCTTTAAAGACAGTTTGGATGGAGCATTTGATAGAATTAAAAGTGATCTTTTTCATGACATGTCTAACAACAGAGAATTTGATTCAGATTTTGGGTGTCGTTACATTAAAATTAATATTGATCAGTGGGAAGGGAACTGTTTGATTGATACAATTTGTAGTGTATCTGAACAATTTAGAGAGAAGATCAAGTATAATAAGAATTTTGTGGAAATGCACATGTACATGCAAAAATAAGAGGAGCTATGGGTAAACAAAAAAAAATTGGTTAAATCTCAAGTACTTTTAACTTTTAGTACAGAAGACAAGACCTTTGAACATGGATACATAATGATCCCTAATCTGGAAGAAAATATTTGCAGATTCATATGACTATATAATTGTGTTTTGTTGGTCAGGAATGTACTATATGAGATGATGTGATTACTAAAGTTTTGTCGTATCTATGGCTGAGTTGAAAAATATGATACACTATATCTGCAGATTCATACAACTATATAATTATGTTTTGTAATAGATTTGTACTTTATCACCTTACTAGTCCATTTTTCATTGCATCTGTTTATAAAAGTTCCATACGTGAAAACTTTTTAATCCTTTCTGATGTAAAGTCTGTATACTTTTTTTGTATATAAATAAGCAGAGCATATGCTGTGTGATGTGAGGGAGGTACTGAACTGCATATTTAGTACACAAAACAATGTTTCAGGATTTGATGTGAATACTAGAGAGGAAGTTACGTATCCACTAGCCCCTGTGATGAGAACTCTAGGGAGGAAACTGAAAGATGTGGGTGGTTCCACTCCCACACTGTTGTATGGCTGTGTAATGTACTCAAGCATCTGTCAACTGTGACTGAGGTTTGTAAATTTAGAAACATTTTAAATTACGAAATATATGACACACTTAAAATTTCTATTATTAATGTATGTTTTTTCAAGTATGGGGAGGGGGGTGTCAAAACATTTTTTGCTGGTGTGTACCCAGTGTGGTTTGGACTCATGGGTTGGTCCCCACATGGTAAGCTTAGGCCCTAACATTATATATATATAACACAAACATACACACAAAATTCAAGCTTTCGCAACCAACGGTTGCTTCATCAGGAAAGAGGGAAGGAGAGGGAAAGACGAAAGGATGTGGGTTTTAAGGGAGAGGGTAAGGAGTCATTCCAATCCCGGGAGTGGAAAGACTTATCTTAGGGGGAAAAAAAAAAGGATAGGCATACACTCTCCTCTAACATTACCCTTTTTTTTTTTTTTTTTTTTAACTAACTGATACCATGTATACTATCAATTCTTGTATAGGTGAACATTATATCGGCTGTCTAACTGAATGAACTTAATATGATTTTTTTATACAATGTGTTATGTTTTGGGCTAAAGTATGTAAAAAAAATTAATTTGTTAGTACTCTGTACATACAGTAAAAATTACTCTTCTTTTAAAACTATTTGAAACTGCGAAATTTCTGGCACATTTAAAATTCACATTATTAATTTTACGATCTAATGTTAATCATTACATTTATTTCTGGTTTCATTTACACAATAATGATATATTTCAGTGAAGATTGTTCTTTGGTCAAGAAAGTCTGTAAAATCTTTTGCTATGTAAACTCTTTGGAATATTGCGAGTACAGCAAAATGTAAGTAGTAGTGGGCATGCCTCTGATGGAATCAGATGTGTTTTTGAGTGTGTCACTAACAATGTAATTTGTAGTGTGACAGAAGTGAAAATGTGATTCTTCAATTTCTCCAGGTGTATTTTTTGACAAAATAAATCTTGGGTGAACAGCCTAGTATGAGTGTGCATAGGACACAATATTTCGGCAATCGACCACGTTGCACACCTGATGATGGCAACGTGGTCGATTGCCGAAATATTGTGTCCTATGCACACTCATACCAGGTTGTTCACCTGAGATTTATTTCGTCAGGAGTGAAAATTGTAAAGTCGATGTGATTTAGAAGAAGGGGATAAAATAAAAAGATATTCGTAGCAACAGGCAAATCTTCATCAGCTATTCAGTTATCAGGAACCCCTTAAATCAAAATTTCCGCCTGAAGAATATACCCCTAGACACAACAATAATTGGAGCCAACAAGTAGAGAAAATGAAGATAAGTAAAAAGTTTCTCTTTTATATATCTTATTTGCATCGACAGTGATGAGATAATATCGACAATGATGGATCAAATAAATTGAAAGAGGACTTTACGAATACAACAAAGGATATCAGAAGAGACAAGCACAAATCATTTGTGAAATTAATTTTTTTTTTGTCTGACTTATGTGATTGCTAGGTAAATGAATAGAGACAAGGGTTGTTGTTGTTATGGTTTTCAGTCCAGAGACTGGTTTGATGCAGCTGTCCATGCTACTCTATCCTGTGCAAGCTTCTTCATCTTCCAGTACCTACTGCAACCTACATCCTTCTGAATCTGTTTAGTGTATTCATCTCTTGGTCACCCTCTACGATTTTTACCCTCCACGCTGCCCTCCAACACTAAATTGGTGATCCCTTGATGCCTCAGAATATGCCCTACCAACTGATCCCTTCTTCTAGTCAAGTTGTGCCACAAATTTCTCTTCCAACAATTCTATTCAATACCTCCTCATTAGTTATGTGATCTACCCATCTAATCTTCAGCATTCTTCTGTAGCACTACATTTCGAAAGGTTCTATTCTCTTCTTGTATAAACTGTTTATCGTCCATGTTTCACTTCCATACATGGCTACGCTCCATACAAATGTTTTCAGAAATGACTTCCTGACACTTAAATCTATACTCAATGTTAACAAATTTCTCTTCTTCAGAAACACTTTCCTTGCCATTGCCAGTCTACATTTTATGTCCTCTCTACTTCAACCATCGTGAGTTATTTTGCTCTCCAAATAGCAAAACTCATTTACTACTTTAAGCGTCTCATTTCCTAATCTAATTCCCGCAACATCACCCGATTTAATTCGACTACATTCCATTATCCTCATTTTGCTTTTGTTGATGTTCATCTTATATCCGCCTCTCAAGACACTGTCCATTCCATTCAGCTGCTCTTGCAAGTCGTTTGCTGTCTCTGATAGAATTACAATGTCATCAGCGAGCCTCAAAGTTTTTATTTCTTCCTGGATTTTAATAC
This sequence comes from Schistocerca americana, assembly GCF_021461395.2. Lineage (NCBI taxonomy): Eukaryota > Metazoa > Arthropoda > Insecta > Orthoptera > Acrididae > Schistocerca > Schistocerca americana. Next base: position 95,005,999 of record NC_060128.1, read on the forward strand.
CTGCTCCAAATTTTTCTTTTGTTTCCTTTACTGCTTGCTCAATATACAGATTGAATAACATCGGGGAAAGGCTACAATCCTGTCTCACTCCCTTCTCAACCACTGCTTCCCTTTCATGTCCCTCGACTCTTATAACTGCCATCTGGTTTCTGTACAAATTGTAAATAGCCTTTAGCTCCCTGTATTTTATCCCTGCCACCTTCAGAATTTGAAAGAGAGTATCCCAGTCAACATTGTCAAAAGCTTTCTCTAAGTCTACAATCATTACAAATGTAGATTTGCCTTTCCTTAATCTATTTTCTAAGATAAGTCATTGGGTCAGTATTGCCTCACGTGTTCCAACATTTCTGCGGAATCCAAACTGATCTTCCCTGAGGTCGACTTCTACTAGTTTTTCCATTTGTCTGCAAAGAATTCATGTTAGTGGTGATGAAATCAAAGCTGTAGGACCCAGCCTAGACGTGTTTGAACCAAGTGAAAGTGTAGAAAGCAAAGAAACTGTGAAAACCAATTTTATTCAGTTGATTTTGCCAAAATTGAGTGCAGATAACAATCAGTTAACAGAAATAAAAGCAGCTAACAATAACAAATTTAGTGCAGCCAATGATCAGTTAACGGAAATACAAGCTGAAAACAATGATAAAATGGACAAGGTACAATAGCAAATAGACTAAATTAGTACTCAGGTTTCGGAGCTAAAAGATGGGTTGTCAGATGGATCAAAAAGTGTGAATGAAAAAGTCGATGTATTAGAAAATAAATTTATTGTTTTGGAAAATGAGTTAGCTGCACAACCTACAAATCAGTAGGGGAACATTAATGACATCTGAGTTCAACAGAAGGCTGTAGAGGAAGAAGTGGAACAAAACTTTGGTAGTTTAGATCAAAAAATTTTAATTGGTGAAAACAGTATGCTAACTAATGTAAATGTTGTAGACCAAAAATTTCAGTAGTTCAGGAAAATTGTATTCACAACCATCTGTATTCAAATAATGGTATTGTGTGGTCCAATATTCCAACCAAAAGTTTTCCATCAGACAATTTACATCCAGTGCATTTTCTGCATCACTGTAGAGGTAGTTTTGTAGTGAGCATGAGTGACAACCAAAAGATTAAATTTGTTAAAAGATGTCTTGAAGGGGAATCTCTATCTTGGGTGAATCTAAATTTAAGTCAGTGGGAGACAAATCAAAGTTTCAAAAAAAAGTATTTTAAATAAATTTTGGTCAGAAGCTGAACAAGGGAGAATTAAAAGTGAATTTCTGAATGGTCCAAATTATAGGAATAGGGATGGTACCCAGAAAGAGTTTTGTAAGAATCAGCATAAGAAAGTAACACACCTTGAGAATCGATTTGATGGAATGACATTGATTGATGAATTAAATAGAGATTACCAGGAAGGTTGCAGTGGGATTTAGTACACATAACTGACAATTGCCTTGAACAATTTGTAGGATATGTTGACAGGCTGGATAGGGCAGTAGGAAGAAGCATGTACCATAATAGTGGAAATAATAGAGATCACAATGGTAATAACTATAGAAACAGAGATAATGGTAATTTCTACCAGGGTCAAAATGGTAATAGAGACAGAAATTTTTAACATCAGCAGAATAGGAACAATGGGGATAACCAAGGGCATTTCAATAGGAGAAACAAGCACAGAGGCCACTATTCGGGAAACGGTGGTCTGCCTCAATGAAGGCCTCAGTTTTGGGGCAAGGAAATATAAGTACAGGACCCCCCAATTTATACTTACAATCAGACTATAATAACAGTATTAATAATATGACACAAGTATCTGAAGTTGAACAGAAGCAACATCAGATTTCTCTTTTATGTTTTGACCAAAAGTTTTGGAACACTATATTTAATTATATTGATGTAGATACTAATCACAAACCAGAATGTATGAGTAATGACAATTTTGATGTAGAGCGTACTAATGATTTCTTTTCTTGGTCGGAAAACGGAGTAATTGATATATGTAAAACAGATGATGATTGTATCGGATCAGAATTTGGTGGTATTTTTGATGTAGATATGAATGAGAGCTGTGAAATGACTGAGGCTGTTAAGTCTGTGAGATTGGTAGCTTGTTGCAAATGAATATACGTGAAGTATGTGGCTTTGATGGGGATGAAACTTGTAGTGTTAATGATGTTACTGATGTATTAATTTTGGAAGAATATGATGATAATAAGGATGATGATGATGTTTCAGGTATTTGTGGAGTTTAAGAATAATGAAGTTTCAGAGTTATTTATGAATACAAGTAAGGTAAGTGATGTATGTGATGATGTAAGTGAGTCATGGAATACCAATCCAGTCAAAGCAGTTTTTGTCATGCAGAGTAAAGATATAAACAGTAAAGGTGAGTTATCTGTAAGCCTAGAGAATAAGGGTGAAAATTTTTTGGAGTTTGTTTGGGACAAATTGATGATAACATAGATAAATGTGCATTCTGGAGTAAGTTAGCTGTGGCTAGTGAAAATCATTATCCAAATTGATGGAATGAATTGGAAGAAGACCTAACTAGGAAATGTAATTTTTGCAGTAATATATTTTGTGTTCCTTCTGTAATAAGTGATATTAGTTGTGTTATGGAACTCATTCCATGTATTCAATCTTTACCTGACAACATATGTAACCAAAATAATGCAATGGTCCGGTAAAGTTGATAAAACCCTGAAAAACAGTGTAGATGTAGAATTTGATTGAAATTGAAAGTGATCTCTTACAACAAAGTGTCCAATAACAAAGATGATGATTCAGATTTTGGATGTCCTTACATTAAGATTATGATTGACCAGTGGGAAGGGAACTGTTTGATTGATACAGGTAGCCCAATTTGTGACATATCTGAACAATTTAGAGATGAGAACCAGTATAGTAAGAATTCTGTGGAAATGTCCATTACACCTGTAAAGACAAGAGGAGCCACTGGTAAGCAAAGCAAGTATGTAAAATGTCAAGTACTGTTAACATTTAGTATAGAGGACCAGATATATGAACATGGATGCATAATGATTCCTAGTCTAGAAGAAAATATTCACTATGTCTGTAGATTTTTAAGACTGTGTAATTGTGTTTTGTTTGCCATGAATGTGGTATATAAGATCATGTAGTTTGTAGAGTTCTGTCTTATCCATTGACTGAGTTTAAATCTATCTGCATATGCATAAGGCTGTATAACTGTGTTTTGTTTTCTGGGATTTAGTATGTAAGATGATGTGATTTTTAAATTTCCATCTTTTCTATTGACTGAGTAAAAAACCTATTATATATTATATAAATATGTTCTGTAATATATATGTGCTTTAGAATTTGATACATATATGCCTTGAGACTAAATTAGTTGATCTTTTTGCGATTCTGAAAGGGACAATGTTCATAATCTGCACTGCAAAGATTAGGAATGGTATCTGAGCATATCTGTGTGTATTATCTTATTAGTCTTTTTTTCATTGCATTTAACTTTGTTTATTAATGTTTCATATGTGAACACTTATTAATTTCACCTGACATAAATCCCATATAATTGATTTTGAAAAATTTCTAAGAACGTGATGTGAAGAAGGTATTGAACAGTATATTTAGTACATGAAACAATGTTTCAGGATTTGATGTGAATGCTATACAGGAAGTTACCTATCCATTGGTGTGTGTGATGATAACTCTAAGGAGGAAGCAGAAAGATGTTGGCAAATCCATGCCCCACACTGCTTTATGGCTGTACCTTGCTGGACCAGTCAGCTTGCAAGAGACTGCAGATGCTGGGTAACATACTTGAGCATCTGTTAACTGGATCTGTGTTGTGACTGATATTTTTAGAATTGTTAGCCAAGACTGCTAAAGACAGTGTTATTCAGAATAAATGCACATAGGGGGATTGACATTCCAATACATTATGTAACTTTAAAATCAGTATGTATTTTTTTCTTATGAATTGTAAATGATTCTTCTAGGCCTTTGTGTACATAGGTTAGTTTGTATGGACAAATTAGCAAATAGTGTGGAAGACATTTACTAGTATGGACAACATAACGAGATATATACATGTCTGCTTTCATACTCTGAATTTGGTTCTCAAGTTAATGGATTGTGTCATCATTCAAAGCTATTTACAACTATGTTTACCTGAATTTATCCTCTGTATTGCGCTATTGTATCTGATTCGATCTTGAGTTGTGGACAGACTCATGCTTGGTTCTGTTTTGGGCACCCCTGGCCATTGCGACTCTGTGTGTGTGTGTGTGTGTGTGTGTGTGTGTGTGTGTGTGTGTGTGTGTGTGTGTACTCAAGGAGAACAATTGATAGAAGCTAGATGCTTCTTACAGTTACTCTTTGCAGATAATTGGACTTATTGATATTATTATGAGCTTTATTGATTTTGTTTAGTTGAAACTTTTTTGCTGGTTTGTACCCAGTGTGGTTTGGATTCATGGGTTGATCCCCACATCATAAACTTCGGCCATAATATTTTTCCATTAGTTTGTTCTTTCATGGGCCAACATATCCATAAACTCTATGGTTTATATGGCTAATTGATTCCTGCTCATGATTGAGTATATTCTTCTGGTCTGTACCCATCGTTGTGAGTTTTTTGAGTCGGCTCACTCATCATACACTTAGGCTCTGAAATTTTTTCTCTTCTCTTTTAAAGATTTTGAAGGTTTGATTGTATAGATCTTAATTTAAAATTTATAAATTCTAGTAATTTACATTGTCTCTGTATTTATTTCTATAGTGTAGTTGTGTCATGTTATAATTTTGACCTTGTATTATTTGTCTTGTGATAGTATGTTCCATAGATCTGAAAATTTGAATGCCATATCCTGATATATGTATAGATTATGATTTGTATAGTAGATATTTTTCTTATGTTCTCTGAAATATGTTATGTATCACATACTTCTATACATCTATCTGCTATCCTGGGCATCATTTTATACACTGTCTGGCAAGCCTTATAGTCTGTTACAAAATATTGTAAACATTCTGTTCCCAAATTTTGTGAGGGGGATATTGTAATGGGTCACCCTTCTCTAACATTACTTTTTTTAAATGTAAATAAGCAATACCATGTATGCTATCAATTCTTGTATAGGTGAACATTATTTCAGCTGTCTAACTGAATGAACTTAATATGATTTTTATACAATGTGCTATGTTTTGGGCTAAAATATGTAAAAAAATTTAATTTATTAGTACTCTGTACGTACAGTTAAAATTACTCTTCTATTAAAAACATCTGAAATTATGAAATTTCTGGCACATTTAAAATTCATATTATTAATTGTGCAATCTAATGCTAATCATTAAATTTATTCACACAATAATGATATATTTTAGTGAAGATTCTTCTTTGGTCAAGAAAGTTTGTAAACTCTTTTGCTATGTAAGCCCTTTGGAATATTGTGAGTACCGCAAAATGTAATTAGTAGTAGGTATGCATCTGATGGAATCAGATGTGTTTTTGACTGTGTCACTAATAATGTAATTTGTGGTATGATAGGAGTGAAAATTGTAAAGTCGGTGTGATTTAGAAGAATGGGATAAAATAAAAAGATATTCATAGCAACAGACCAGCTATTTAGTTATCAGGAACCCATTAAATTAAAATTTCAGCCTCAAGACTGTACCCCTAGACACAACAGTAATTGGAGGCAACAACAAGGAGAAAAAATGAAGTAAGTAAAAAGTTTCTTTTTTTATATCTTACGCCTCTCAAAGCTGTCAAAATTTTTATAGACAGAGAATTTTTATAGTGATATGTGTAGGAGGGTAAGATTACACACCTTATTACATGACCTTGTTCAAACTCAGTGAGGTGTTGACTATCATCAACACACCACATCAAATCTCAAAGGTGACTAAAGCTCATGACCATTCATCATTCATTCATTCATGCAGTGAGGCCCAGTTGACCGCACACCACCACAATTAGAGCTCTCCATCTAGCTCTGTCTTCTGCTACCTGTCTCCAGTTTTCTGTGACTCCCAGCTGCAAAAAGTCTTCTCTCACTCCATCGATCCACATCTTTCTAGGTCTTTTCACTGGTCTGCTGCCTGACGGGCTCCAGTCGATTGCAATTTTGGCCACCTTGTTGCCTCCATTCTGACTACATGTCCAGCCCATTGCAGTCTTTTGCTTCTCATCACTCCCAAGATGTTAGGCTCCTTGTACAGCTCTTCTAATGCTGTGTTATGGTGTGTTCTCCTTTCTCCAGTAGTCCAATCTCAGACTGGCCCAAATATTTTCCCGAGAACCTTCCTTTCAAATGTAAGCAGTCAGTTAAAGTCTCGTGTTTGAGTGCTACATGTTTGAGAACCATAAAGTACCACTGGCATTATTAATGTCTTATGCTATCATCTCTTTATTTGTTGAGAGACACTTCTACATTTTAATATAGGGTCTAGAGAGTGATAGCATCTGTTTCCCGCCTGCAGTCATGCTTTTATCTCTGCTTTAGTTGATGTCAAAATTAAATCTTGAGAGTTTTGGATCTTTCTTCCTATGGTCATATACTTAGTATTTTCAGAGCTTATTTGTAGACTGATCCTAGCTGCCAATAACTACAAGGTCTGGATACTTGTTTTCAGATCTTCTTGTGTGCATGCTAATAGTGCAATGTTGTCTGCATAGGCCAGGTATGTAATGTGTTCATTGCCAATTTGAATGCCCTGGAAGTTTTCTTTGTTGAAATCCTGCATTACCTTCTCAAGTGCCAGGTTGAAGAGGACAGGTGATAGCCAATCTCTTTGGCGTAATCCTGTTACAACTTGGAAGCTTTCTGTCATTTTATTGCCTATCTTAACCTTAAGTTTTGTGTCATTTAGGCATACCTCTACCAGTTTGAACAATTTCTTTGGCATACTAAACTCTGTCATAGTTCTAATAAGGCTAGGTCTATGTATACTGTCGTAAGCCTTCTTGAAGCCTACAAACAGCAGATGTATCTCTTGGCCGTATTCATACATTTTTTCACAGACCTGTTTTAGAACAAAAATCTAGTCCATGGTTGATCGTCCTGCTTGAAAACCTCCTTGGTATTCTCCAATTATGTCCGTTGCTACAGGTTTTACTCATTCTAATAGGCAGTTGGAGAAGATCTTATAACAGCTGTTGAGTAGTGCTATGCCCCTGTAGTTGTCACATACTGATTTGTCTTTCTTTTTATATATGGGGCATATCACAGCTCCCTTCCATTCCTCTGGTATTTCATGTTTTGCCCAAATTTGCCAGATTAGCTTGTGGATTTTGAAACAGAGCATTTTGTCTCCAGCCTTGAGAAGTTCAGTGAGAATTCCTTCCTCTCCTGGACTTTACTTATCAGGAGAAAGACAACTGGTGTTCTATGGATCAGAACATGGAATGTCAGATCCCTTAATCAGGCAAGTAGGTTAGAAAATTTAAAAAGGGAAATGGGTAGGTTAAAGTTAGATATAGTGGGAATTAGTGAAGTTCGGTGGAAGGAGGAACAAGGCTTCTGGTCAGGTGAATACAGGGTTATAAATACAAAATCAAATAGGGGTAATGCAGGAGTAGGTTTAATAATGAATAAAAAATAGGAATGCAGGTAAGCTACTATAAACGGCATAGTGAACGCATTATTGTGGCCAAGATAGGTATGAAGCCCACGCCTACCACAGTAGTACAATTTTATATGCCAACTAGCTCTGCAGATGATGAAGAGACTGATGAAATGAAATGATGAGATAAAAGAAATTATTCAGATAGCGAAGGGAGATGAAAATTTAATAGTCATGGGTGACTGGAATTTGAGAGTAGGAAAAGGAAGAGAAGGAAACATAGTAGGTGAATATGGAATAGGGGTGTGGAATGAAAGAGGAAGCTGCCTGATAGAATTTTGCACAGAGCATAACTTAATCATAGCTAATACTTGGTTCAAGAATCATAAAAGAAGGTTGTATATATGGAAGAAGCCTGGAGATACTGACAGGTTTCAGACAGATTATATAATGGTCAGACAGAGATTTAGGAACCAGGTTTTAAATTGTAAGACATTTCCAGGGGCAGATGTGGACTCTGACCACAATCTATTGGTTATGAACTGTAATAACTGATGATGGTTGAAGCAGAGAGGATATAAAATGTAGACTGGCAATGGCAAGGAAAGCGTTTCTGAAGAAGAGAAATTTGTTAACATTGACTATAGATTTAAGTGTTAGGAAGCCGTTTCTGAAGGTAGTTGTATGGAGTGTAGCCATGTATGGAAGTGAAATATGGACAATAAATAGATTGGCCAAGAAGAGCATAGAAGCTTCCGAAATGTGGTGTTGCAGAAGAATGCTGAAGGTTAGATGGGTGGATCACATGAGGAGGTATTGAATAGAATTGGGGAGAAGAGAAATTTGTGGCACAACTTGACTAGAAGAAGGGATCGCTTGGTAGGACATATTCTGAGGCATCAAGGGATCACCAATTTAGTATTGGAGGGCAGTATGGAGGGTAAAAATCGTAGGGGGAGACCAAGAGATGAATACACTAAGGAGATTCAGAGGGATGTAGGTTGCAGTAGGTACTGGGAGGTGAAGAAGCTCGCACAGGGTAGAGTAGCATGGAGAGCTGCACCAAAACAGTCTCTGGACTGAAGACCACAACAACAACAACAAGGTTTTTTATCTGGTTCCTTATCTCTTCAATGGTGGGTGGAGGATATTCTGGGTCTACTGTTACTGGGTCACCAAATTCGAATAGTTCGGTTGGTTCATCAGAGTTTGGTAATACTGTGAAGTATTCCACCCATCTTCTTCCAATTTTTTGATCTTCTGTTTTCTTCCATTGGCATCTTTTATGAATTTGTGTTTATGGTATGTCCCTCCTTGTGTCTGTTGCTGTATTTCTTCAAACTTTGATTTTTCTTCTTGCTGCACATTACTTTGTATCCACAATAGTTTAGCCCATTGTCTCTTCCTGATAGCTTCCTCACACTCATCATCAAACCACACTCTTTTTCCCTCAGTTCACTTCTTGGGCTGTTTCTTTAATGGTCTTTGCATTCGCCTTCCAGTTCTGATCTAACACAGTATCTCCTTCCTCTTCATTCAAAGCCTCGAAATGGTTTGTCAGTGCTATCTTGAAAGTTCTTCTTATATTATCTTGAAATCAGTCTCTCCTGGTCATATCAAGTGACCCTTTGCATTCTTTTGTACTTCCTGGCTCTCGATATTGTTTTCATCCATCCCCTGACAAGGAAGTGGTCAGATCCACATTTCGTATCCCTTGCCATTTTGACATTTTGTATCCACTTCTTTATTCTCATCTCTACAATTAGATGGTCAATTTGGTTCATTGCCTTCCCATCCAGAGACACACAGGTTCCTTTATATAATCTCTTCCTGTAGAAATCAGTACTACTTATAAACAAGCCTTTTGCAGTCGCAAAGCTAACCAGCCTAGTGCCGTTATCACTGCTCACATCATGTAAACTGTGCTTTCCAATGGCCCCGTGAAGGCTGCTTCTTTCCCTATTTTCACATTAAAATCTCCAAGGATAATTTTTTAATGTTCACTTGGTACATTGTCCAAACCATTTCTAATTCCTTGCAGAAAATATCTTTTTTGATATCATCACTTTTTTCGGTTGGGGCATAACAAATTATATATGTGAGTTTGTGTTTTCCTGTGTCTATGGTTAGGAGAGAGATTCTGGGGTTGATTGATTTAAAATCTATGAGGGTGGTACAGAGTGATTTCTTCACTACAAAACCAGTTCCTAGTGAGTGGTTTGCTTCTGAGGCTCCCTGGAATATCACATAGTTTTCCATTTCTGTAGCTCCGGTTTCTGTCCACCTTGTCTCTTGCAGAGCCAGTAGATGTATTTGGTACTTATCTGCTTCCTTTACTATGCATTTTGCTGCCCCAGGTTGGTATAGGCTTCTGACATTCCAGATGCCTAGTTGTATTTCCTTCCATAGTCCTTGTTCTCGCTTAGGTCGTTTTACACCAGTCCTATCTGAGGCTCTTTTGTGATGTTTGTACCGGTGATTATTTTTTCCAGGATGGATTGATAGCCCATTGCCAACCCCCAACCTGGAAGGCAGGATTTTTTATTTGGGGTTTCCTCCCATAGAAAGATTGGCTTCTCCACACCTATAGAGGTCTTTCTGCCCCTTTGTACATATACCAGGGTATGACAGGAAAAGGAAATGGTGAGGTTTGGGATAGGAAAGGGGAGCAATGAGTCGTTGTGGGACATACTCCGTCTGGCTCCTCCCCTTCGGCCTGTCCAGCTTGGGTGACCCTGCTGGTAGCTACACTACCACTGGCATAGCCCTTCGGATCCTGAGCTTGCTAACCTCCTCGCCCGCATGGACAGTGCTACGTTAAGGCATTGTCCCCTGAGGAGGCATGACCATTACTACACGTATTTAAAGGAAATACGATTTGCATCCTCATATTGGTGCTACTAATGCTGCTCCTATGCAGCTGTTTTGAAATTTGAATAGATATAAACACATGCATGTTAACTTTCATTTATGTTACAGCTGCATGGGATTAGCCGAGCGGTCTAAGGCGCTGCAATCATGGACTATGCAGCTGGTCCCAGTGGAGGTTCGAGTCCTCCCTCGGGCATGGGTGTGTGTGTGTGTGTGTGTGTGTGTGTGTGTGTGTGTGTGTGTGTTTGTCCTTAGGATAATTTAGGTTAAGTAGTGTGTAAACCTAGGGACTGATGACCTTAGCAGTTAAGTGCCATAAGATTTCACACACATTTGAACTTTTATGTTGCACAATTCTTTCTTGGTGTTGCAATTTTTTTCCCATCAGTGTGTATGCTATGTGTCACTGTGTGCATTAGTGACAGAGCTACAACTTAAATACCGTAACTAACAGCGGAACCACACTCAGACTACTAGTAAATTAGTCGATCATTCTTCACTGAATTACATTTAGATCAATGTTCAGAACGTAGCCTCGGTGACATGCACTCTCATCATCAAACTAAACTTCAGTATTCCTCTTAAGAAATTATTTTAATTGTTATTGATTGTGTTTCCAACATTATTTCTGTTGCAGCATTAACAAACCCAGTGACAAGAAATACACTGTGTGTGAGCACACAACCTCTTTACAGCATTTTCTGCTACCGTTAGGTTGCGTACTACTAAGTTTATTTGGTGGCTACATTTTCTGTTTCAAGATACGACTCCATCCACATCGAAGGCATCCATTTATTCATTTTCTGTAGAACCCGTGAAGGAGGAAATCTTCAGGGATGTGTAACAAGTTAAAATCTACACTAATAAAAGACAAGCAACTTTCAGAAATGCAACTAGTACTCATCATTAAAAATAGACTATCAGTACACTGCTTGATACAGCATAGGTTGGAACTTAAATTGGCAACACTGCTGTGGAGACACTGTGCAATGGAATCTACTATTGTTGCTGATAGTGTACGTTGTTGACATACCTGCCTTACCTCCGAGCAAATGGACTCGCCCGTCCCATGTCACCGGCATACGCACAATCGAGGGAAACACAGTCACTCGTGAGCGAGCTAACGTAATAGTGTCACTATGTTTTTGAAGCAGGAACAACGGAGTTGGATCAAGATTCAATGTGCCAGACAGTGTCATCGAGGTCCCCAAGAGGCATGCGGAGAATCGACATTGCTGTACAGAAGAGTGGCACATTCGGTAAAAGCTTTCAACAAAGGTTGGAAAACTGTGGCAGACATGCATCAGGCAGATCATCCTAGTGTCTCCGAAGAAGAAGTGCATGTTGTTGCTGTGTTAGTGGACAGTGATGGACGCCATACAATTCATGAGCTCGCCCATGAAACTGGATTAGCACATACGACTGTGCAACGCATCCTGAAGGAATGCCTGGGCATGCTAAAAATTGCATCACAATGGGTTCCGCTTGACTTGACGGAAATGCAGAACTGGACGTGTTACGATGCTGCTCAGACGCACTTGGAGCGCTATGAGCATGAAGGAGAGGCTTTCTTATGCCGTATCGTGACACTGGATAAGACATGGGCTGCATGGTACGAGCCCAAACTGAAATGCCAATCCAACGAATGGCATCATTAGGGGTCACCACAGAAGTTGAAAGTGCATCAGAGCTCCAGTATGGTGAAAGTTGTGGTGATTCTTGTGTGCGACTGTGATGGTGTTATCCTAATGCAATACGTTCCTCCATGGCAGACTGTCAGTGCACAGTATTACTGTTCATTTTTGGAGCATCACCGATGACCAGCCTTGCAAAAGAAGCGCCGACAGTTTCTGCGCAACCCCCAATCATTTTGCATGACAATGCGTGTGTCCATACAGCACAAGCTGTGGCTCCTCTGTTCTGTCGATGGAACTGGGAAGTACTGTACCATCCACCATACTCCCTGGACTTAGGTTCTTGTGACTTTGATTTGATTCCAAAGATGAAGGAACTGTTCCAGAAATTCGACAGGCAGTAGACCGCTCCATTCGCACCATCAACAGAACAGGCTCTGCTAATGGTATACTACGCCTTCCACATCGCTGGCAATGGGTTCTACACAATGCTGGTGACTACTTTGAAGGACAGTAACAGGTGCAAACATGTAACTCTTTTGTATTGTGACTGATGATTCGTGAAAACCGTCGCTTCACAATAATGGAGCTTTCGCTTTCTTTTCCACAAGTTTCATGGACTTCGTTGTTTGAAATTGTCACTCAAAAGCCAGGCTACCACAAATTTTGTGCATGATGGGTGCCTACAATGCTTACAGAGCACCATAAAGAACAGTGAATGGGGGCAACATTGACATTTCTGGAGGCCTACCACGAACATGGTGATTCATTACTGGATTGAATCGTAATCGGTGATTGCGAGACAAAATTACAGTCCATGGAGTGGGGGCACTCAAGGTCCCCCCAAAAACCAAGAAAAGTTTTGCAAACCTTGTCAACAAGGAAGTTGATGGCGACAGTGTTTTTCTCAATGTCAGTTTTGTTACTCAGTCAATCTGTCTGTCACTTAAAATGTTTGGATTTTTATGTGATTTGGATACTTTCTGCCTAGTACAATAAAGAGAAAATTATTCCCAGTTTGTGTTACTTTTTTTTAGTTGTGAATTGTGGTTTATTAGTCTCATAACATACATAATTAAAATCATTAGGTTCAGGTACAGGAGGCACACCAAAAGTTTGGTCAAATTTACTATTTTCTGTTTTACAAACCTGAGACCAGTTGAACAGTAACAGAAATTAAATAAGTACTGGTGACATTGTCTGTAACACTACCACTGTCAACAATAATGTGTGTTGATATTATTAATGAATTTGCTACAAAAATCACCTCAGTGACAAAATTTATTTACTGCAGTAACTAATTTTCTAAATTATGATGGAATAATGATCTGGATTACTAAACAGCTAACCAGGTTCATGGGAGCCAGTTTCAGTTGCAGGTTGTGACTTCCAGGGGCAACAAAAACTTGGTTTTCAATATTTAATATAATTATTTTCTGTATTTAACAATTTAAAATGCTGTCATAATATATTCATTAACCTAGTTACACCTGCTGAATTATTTTTCAAAAAAAAAAAATATTAAACATTTTGCACAGAACGGATGCAAGTGAAGTTGTAGACAAGAATTTAATGGAATTTTGAACTTATCTTGTACTATTTTGTCAAAAACAGGTATCCATCTAAAGAGACAATGGGACCATATGCACATATTTTATCAGCATTTCTATAAAACAATTCTTCAGTCTTTCACATGGTAGCTAGCAAAACATGTTACATGAAGGGCAATATTGCACTTCTGGCATTTAATAGAAACTTTTTCTATGACGAAGATGGCATCTTTTTTGTTTTTGGATTGATCAATTCTATCATACCTCGAATTAATATTTTCCAAGCTAGATTGTCTGTTACATTTCCTATTGTAACTTCTGGATTAATTGCTTTCTAATAGAGCCATTGAAACCCTGCAATGGAATGACAAAAGTGGCACGTACCACTTTTAACCATGAACGGAAACATGGTAAAGACTTGATCACAATGCTCTTGTTATATACAAGGATTGTGTGTCGTTGAGTGATAGAAATTTCCTTCTTTTTTACCTGGAGTATCTTGAGACCATATGCAATGGTTCAACTGGAGATGCATTTGAGGCAACAGGTACCAAGATGTTATCATTCCACTTTGTTATCACAATGGATGCATCCTCTGTAATTTGAGATTGATGGAATCAATGGGGCTAATTTTTCATTTCATTTTTTAGAATGAGGGCATGCTTTGACAATCTTTTTCCTTATGGTTCCTGTCCCTTGTAACTTGTGATTCTTCAATTCTTCAGGAAGTGGTACGGTTGTGAAGAAGTTGTCAAAAACCAAGTGGAAAGGGAAGGTACCAATCCTTTCTCTGTATATATCTGCCTACTGGAGAACAGTGGGCCGTTCTAGCTTGAACAACTTGTTGAAAATTTTTGTTTTTGATCCTTGATAAGGCCCCATCCATAAAATGTAACCACTTAAAGGAGCGTCTACCCACAATTTGTGTCTGTATCTAATAGGCTTGCCTCTTATAAACTGTTTGCACCCAAAGTGCCCAAAATATGACACCACTGCCTCATCAACACTATGGTTTTCATGGTGAGCAGCAAAATCTTGGAAAACCTTTGCAAAACTATCATTCAGGTGAAGAGCCTCATTATCACAACACTAGAGGTTGGAAAAGATAAATTCAAATCTATCTCTAGAAAGTGCACTTGCAACAGTTTGATTGAAAGTATCTTCATTCCCCCACCCCTCCCCTGTAGAACGGTCTTCATCATGGAACTGGAACACAACCGCTTACAGGCAGAATACCTATGAAGCATTTCAGTTCTTCAATGCTAAGATCACCAAGTTTGTTCTTCCTTGCAGCATATCTGTTATTTGTGTCCACTAGAAGTTGCAGCATATCATTGTCAAAAAAGTATGAAAATGATTCTAAAGGAGACTGATCCTGTGACTCGGAATTGTTTCACTTTCATCTAAAATATTGTCTTCATGACTACTACCTGCTACCAGCTAGGCACAAGATTTCAGTACTTTGGTTGAAATATACCATAGCCAGAAGTGCATTTCAGTGAGCTAATGATTTTTGTGGTTTTACTGGTAGACAAAAAAATAAATCTCTTCTGCTGGTACATTCTGTGATACTGTACAGCTTTTAAATTTAAAATATTACCTTCCACACAAAAATAACACAGCATTAATGGCATCCACACTCCATATTGTGGTTCATTAGCACCTGTTGCAGAAAAGATACAAAAGGGATGTGCTAGTACAACAAAATTTGGAGGAGAGTTGCTTTGGGGTGTAGAAAAGAGAGATATACTGACAGAACTGAAATTGTGAGGAGAGGTTTCAAATCTTGCCTTGATAGCTCACTCTGTAAGAACCCCAGTCCAGCACCTGCCAGTGAGTTTCAAGCCATGAAGCAATTTAAAACCCATGTAAGAATGACAATAATACACTGTCAATTAGAAACTGCAGATTAAATTGCAAGTGATGGACACAGATAGCACAGGGTCATTATAATTAAACTTTCTCTACTTGAGAGAGCCCCCATATAAAACGAGTGGTCGTTCGGACAACAAGACTACATGGGAACATTTGTAAGGACAAGCAGATGAGAAATAACAAATAAACCAGTGACAGAAACATATTTTAGTTTTCACATGAGACAGTAAAATTTGTTAATTGTGTACCATGTTTGCATTCCAGGTTACAAACATTGCTCAATGTGACGACCGTCTGCATCCACGACAGCCTGGAACCACTCAAGAGATTGCTCTACTGCTGCCCGAAACATCTCAGGTGGCATGTTGGCCACCTCCCTCACTACGGTCACCTTCAACCTACGACATGTGTTAGTGTCCCGTTGATACGACGTGCCCTTCAGGTAACCCAACAGCCAGAAATCACACGGGTTCAAGTCGGGCAATCTTGTGGCCACACACTTTGGAATGATCAGCCACAGATCCAGTTTTCTCCAAATGTGTTACAGAGTATCTGAAAGACCTCATGAGTTCCATCATGCATCAGAACAGTTTAAGGGGACCACACCCTGCCTATCTAACCCATGTTAATTGAGCCATTTCTGAAAAAAACTATTTGACGCAGGACCTTAATATTTTTCCTGTATATTATATGTTGCTAACAGAGTCAACTGTAGTAAAATCTACTTTATCCAATTTATAATTTTTAAGAAACACTTTTTAAATTTATTAACAAAAAATATTAAATTTTTTCTGCAGAAAATATTTTTTTGTGAACTTCCTAGTGGGGGAATAGCTTTATATGTTATGCAGAGTCTCTGAAAATTTCATTCATTTATCTATGATAGTTTCTGATATAATGGGGCATATGTACTGAAAATTTTAGTTTGCAGGAAATTGACTTTGAAGAAAAAACTTTTTAAATTTGTTACTTACAGTTAATTAAAACTGTCCTGCTGCATATGATGGCCCTTCTTTGGCCTCTAGCAGGTCTTCCGGCTTCTTTTTCACCTTCCTGGGTGTTTGTCTTGCTTTATTGGCCATATTAGATGCAAATCTGTCTGTGTCAGCTATCCTCATTTTATCGCAATGTTGCAGCCCAGTGATCATATTTTCATCAGGATTAATTCCCAGCTTTTTCAGTACCCAACACTTCCAATATTACCACAACTGAATGTAATAACAGCATCATGAACTCCTAGTTCCATTGTATGCATGCCTACCAATATAATTTTAGGAAGGCGGTTCCAAATAATTCTGTTGAAACATTCATTTGGGTTCTGTGTCTGCCCATGCAGACATTTCCTTAGAAGATCAGGATGAGCCAAGTCTCTGAAAATAGGTTTCATTGCTGTAATAACAGTAGCAGGAAGAGAATGCTGGTGAGAATAAGATTCTCCAGTTGCCTGAGCCCTATTGTATTTGCACCACGAATTTTCTCCTGAGGGACACAACCCATGATATGGCTTATCATCAGTAGGAGACTTATGGAAGAGTACGGCCCAAACATCTCTCTTCATTGCCTCCAGATTTTCTTTATTTCTCCAAATTGCCTGCCCATAGTATACCTGCAAGTTTTCTATTTCAGTTTTATTTAACCAACCCTGTCCGGTCAACAATTTTCCATCTTCTAATTTTTTTCCTCTCATATCAAGTTGGTTTTCTCAGCCTTGTTCCCAAACATTTTTGAACATGGCCTACACATTCTATTTTGCTAATAATGGCATCTCCATATGGCTTAGAGTTCACCACATTGTTGTATGCCTTACTGTCACCATCGCCCTGATATTTGGCGTTCCGTACGCCTCTTGTTTCTACAGAGCAATGAAACATCTGTTGTAGTCCATGAACTTCCATACCACCACTTGTTCCTCTAAAATTAGCCACACAGTTGTGTTCTTTATGTTCATTGACTTTACAACATTTGTAATATTTAGACATTAGCTCCACATCTAATTCTTTACTAGTGTCTACACTCGTGGCAGTCACTACTCCATTCAGAGAAGTATGTCCTGTTTTCTGGCAACTTCCCTTAAGTGCAACTGCAATATCTGAACATCCATAATTTTCTTCCACTGCTTCCCTAGCAGCCAGTTTCATGATTTTCTCACTGACCTCTCATACAGCTTTCTCTAATATTGCAGTCAGTTTTTCATATTTTTTTCAGCAAAATCCTTTTCAGAGTACTTAAATAAAACCTTGGTCTACTGAAATATGATGAAAACCAAAAATCGATTTTTTTCGACCTGAACCACGGTGCGGTCCCCTTAAGTCGAAATCACCTCTTTCTCGTAGAGCAAGAATCACATGTTGGAGAAGCAGATCACAGTAATATATGCTGTGCGCACTGAATGCCCTCGGCCCTTAGGGCCCAAGTTCCTCAAAGAAAAATGGGCCAATTGTTAACTGTGCCACGAAGTCACACCACACAGTTATGCATTCACTGTACTGGGTAACTTTTGTTGGTCATGGTGATCCCCAAAAGTGGCAATTATGAACATCCAAATCATGTTCTTCAACACCAGAGTGGAAAGAAAACTGCTCCGTATTTCTTTAATGTGTTGATGTTCACTAAGAGCAGCAGCACCATTCCTGTTATTTTCATAAAACAGCTCTATCAGTAAAGCTCTGCTCACTTTGTCCAGACCTGTGTTGACTGTCTGAAACTACAACGCACACTGATGCTTACATTTCAGCCCTACATCACCGCACCAGTACAGTCAAGTCATGACACCAACTTTAACCCTGCAGTGCACAGTCGGGACATCATACCTATGAAGTTTGGTACTCGTGTGGTAAACAGTTTTCCATCTACACCGGCTCAAGTACCAAAAGTTTAATTATAGCCACCTGTACGAGCGTCACTCCAAAAGAAATGCACACTATTTTTGTAAAAATACAGCTTTCATTCTGCATGTGTGAAAGTTTTACAGTGTGTAAATACATCCTTCCTGCTTGTTTTCAAACTTAGTGCAACCTGTTCCCGTGAGTGACGCCTTCACAGTATGTCTTCAAGATGGCTGTTACACTAGATGTTCGTCAGCAGCAACGTGCTGTCATAGAATTCCTGTGCTGTGAAAACGATACAGTGAGAAACATCCACAAGAGGTTGAAAAAGGCGTACGGAGACACTGCTGTCAATTGCAGTACAGATAGTCGGTGGGCAAGCAGGTTACGTGATGAAAGTGGGCATGGCAATGTTGAGGATTGGCCTCGTATTGCACACACTCCGGACAATGTGTAGAGAGTTAATGAATTAGTGACTGCTGACAGACACATCACAGTGAACAAATTGTCACGATAAATTGGGATAGGGGAAGGAAGTGTTTGCAGAATACTGAAAGTGTTGGCGTTAAAAAAGGTTTGTGCCAGGTGGGTTCCCAGGATGTTGACAGTGGCTCACAAAGAAACAAAAAAAGAACAGTATGCAATGAACTTTTGGAACAATACAAGAATGGTGGAGATGAATTTCTTGGAAGAATTGTGACAGGTGATGAAACATGGCTCCATCATTTTTCACCAGAGACGAAGAGGCAATCAATGGAATGGCATCATGCAAATTCACCCAAGAAAAAAAAAATTCGAAACTACACCTTCTGCTGGAAAAGTTATGGCTACGGTGTTTTTCGATTCCGAAGGACTCTTGCTTGTGGATATCGTGCAAAGTGGAACCACCATAAATTCTGATCCATACGTGACGACACTGAAGAAACTTCAAGCTCGACTGTCATGTTCAACCACATCGGTAAAAGCAGGATGTTTTGCTGTGGCACAATAATACACGGCCACATGTCAGTCAAAAAACCGTGGAAGCGATCACAAAACTCGGATCGACAACAGTGAAACACCTGCCTTACAGTCCTGACCTTGCTCCATGTGACAATCACCTCTTTGGGAAACTAAAACACTCTCTTTGTGGAACAAGGTTTGAAGATGATGACTCCCTTGTGCACGCTGCCAAACAGTGGCTCCAACAGGTTGGTCCAGAATTTTACCGTGTGGGTATACAGGCACTGATTCCAAGATGACGTAAGTTAGTTGAGAGGGATGGAAATTATGTGGAGAAATGGAAATATTGTTCCTAAAGGATGTATCTACACACTGTAAAACTTTCAAACATGTAGAATAAAAGATGGATTTTAAAAAAATAGTGTGCATTTTTTTGGAGTGACCCTCATACATTTAAATTGCATCTTATCTTTATCTTAACTGTAAAAGCTATCTTTATACTTTTGTAATGTTTGAACAGCTTAAGGACTCACAGTCACCAATAAACAACATCCAGAATTTATTACCAGACAGAAAATGTTAAACACTGAACTGCACAGTCACTAATTATGCTAATATATGCACACTGAAGTGACAGAGTAGAGTTATAGACGTGTGGAATCAAGCTTTTCTCTTTCTTTTTTATTCACATTTTTGGACACATTCCAGTACG
The DNA here is from genome assembly GCF_021461395.2 of Schistocerca americana. Classification (NCBI taxonomy): domain Eukaryota; kingdom Metazoa; phylum Arthropoda; class Insecta; order Orthoptera; family Acrididae; genus Schistocerca; species Schistocerca americana. Next base: position 95,025,944 of record NC_060128.1, read on the forward strand.
GATTGCTAGCCTACATTGGCATAGATCACAAAACAGTCAATAGTTTGTAACAAAGCAGGTGGACTCTTTCCCCCTGTTATGATTTCATTTTCCCAAATTTTTAAAATCTTTTTTATATTTTTTATTTAGTTAGTTAGAAGCCGTTGGTATAATTAGTTTTACTAAAAGTTGTCCTCAGTCCATTGCTGTTTCTTGTGCATACAGGGTGTCAATGAAACTATCCAATATTTCAGAGGATGATAGTATGCATCAACGCAAGACAAAAATGTCATATGACCATGCGTCCTATAAAGCATGGGTTCTGACATAGGACATACTGTATGTATACAAGTTGTTACAAAAAGGTACGGCCAAACTTTCAGGAAACATTCCTCACACACAAATAAAGAAAAGATGTTATGTGGACATGTGTCCGGAAACACTTAATTTCCATGTTAGAGCTCATTTTAGTTTCGTCAGTATGTACTGTACTTCCTCGATTCACCGCCAGTTGGCCCAATTGAAGGAAGGTAATGTTGACTTCGGTGCTTGTGTTCACATGCGACTCATTGCTCTACAGTACTAGCATCAAGCACATCAGTATGTAGCATCAACAGGATAGTGTTCATCACGAACGTGGTTTTGCAGTCAGTGCAATGTTTACAAATGCAGAGTTGGCAGATGCCCATTAGATGTATGGATTAGCACGGGGCAATAGCTGTGGTGCGGTACATTTGTATTGAGACAGATTTCCAGAACGAAGGTGTCTCGACAGGAAGACGTTCGAAGCAATTGATTGGCGTCTTAGGGAGCACGGAACATTCCAGCCTATGACTCGTGACTGGGGAAGCCCTAGAACGACGAGGACACCTGCAATGGATGACGCAATTCTTTGAGCAGTTGACGATAACCCTAATGTCAGCATCAGAGAAGTTGCTGCTGTACAAGGTAACGTTGACCACGTCACTGTATGGAGAGTGCTACGGGAGAACCAGTTGTTTCCGTACCACGTACAGCATGTGCAGACACTATCAGCAGCTGATTGGCCTCCACGGGTACACTTCTGCGAATGGTTCATCCAACAATGTGTCAATCCTCATTTCAGTGCAAATGTTCTCTTTACGGGTGAGGCTTCATTCCAATGTGATCAAATTGTAAATTTTCACAATCGACATGTGTGGGCTGACGAGAATCCGCACGCAATTGTGCAATCACGTCATGAACAAAGATTTTCCATGAATGTTTGGGCAGGCATTGTTGGTGATGTCTCAATTGGGCCCCATGTTCTTCCACCTACACTCAATGGAGCACGTTATCATGATTTCATACGGGATACTCTACCTGTGCTGCTAGAACATGTGCCTTTACAAGTACGACACAACATGTGGTTCATGCATGATGGAGCTCCTGCACATTTCAGTCGAAGTGTTCGTACGATTCTCAACAACAGATTTGGTGACCAATGGATTGGTAGAGGGGGACCAATTCCGTGGCCTCCACGCTCTCCTGACCTCAACCCTCTTGACTTTCATTTATGGGGGCATTTGAAAGCTCTTGTCTAAGCAACCCCGGTACCAAATGTAGAGACTCTTCGTGCTCGTATTGTGGACGGCTGTGATACAATACGCCATTCTCCAGGGCTGCATCAGCGCATCAGGGATTCCATGCGATGGAGGGTGGATGCACGTATCCTCGCTAACGTAGGACATTTTGAACATTTCCTGTAACAAAGTGTTTGAAGTCACGCTGTTGCTGTGTGTTTCCATTCCATGATTAATGTGATTTGAAGAGAAGTAATAAAATGAGCTCTAACATGGAAAATAAGCGTTTCCAGACACATGTCCACAAAACATATTTTCTTTCTTTGTGTGTGAGGAATGTAACACCCTGTATGTGTTCACATAGGAGATGCTCTTGTGATGTCATCCACAGCAATGCATTACTTGTCCTACTACAGACAACTACCCAACAATTAACATTAATTACAACCCCTGGTATGGAATATTGTGAGGTGGGAAGACATCACGAACATGTGGTTGCAGATACAAGCACCATTGTTGCACTGCGGCTCTGTGTCCTAGCGAGATCAACAGGGCGGTAGGATACTGCCGTGCAGTATCAATGTAAACATTAGTCACCTCAGTGGGCTGAGTGAGTTGTTCCCTTTATGTTGTGTGATTCTACTGTTTACATCTGCGTATATTTCTCCTAATTCAGGGTGCGTACCGTGACATTTGCTTAGTTATAGGTCACATTTAAAGCACATGTTTTCTCTCTTGCAGATACTCAGATGCAACCTAGCAACTGAGGACTTTGATTCCACAAGGAAAATGGCAGAATGATTTACTGCTATGGTTCAGCAGATGGAGTTAATCAAAGCCCATAACCTGTACACTGAAAGATTTCCAGCATGCAGGTTACCATCTGTTGAGATGTTCAGCCAATTGTTCCAGCGTCTTGGGGAAAAAGTAGACAGTGGAAAGCCTTCTTCAGTTCACATGTTTGATATGCGAACTGGAAGAGCGTGTTCTAGGTGCAGTGGATGACAATTCTGGAACCAGTGTGTGACAAACAGCAGCAACTGAAGGTGTTAGTCATCTTCTAGTCTGGGTGGTACCTCAGGAGCAGTCGTCGTATCCGCACCACGTTCGCCACATCCAGGCTCTTAGGGCACAAGACCGTCCTGCCAGAATGCAGTTCTGCCAAGGGTTCTTGCGGCAGTGTAGTGCAGACCCACAATTTGCCTAAAAAATTTTGTTTCGTCGTGAGGCAGGGTTTACATGAGATAGCATTGTAAACTTCCATAATCAGCATGGGTGGGCCATCGAAAATCCCCATGCACTTCTAGAAGCAGGCATCAGGATCAATTCCCAATCAATGTATAGGTAGACATTCTTGGCGATAAATTACCAGAGCCATACATGCTACCAGGGCTCATTACCATCACTTTCTGAAGGATGTGCTGCCTCGCTTGCTGGAGGATAAGCCACGTCAGGAAAGACTACAGATGTGGTTCACGCATGATGGCACACTGGCACATTTTCTCTGCATTGTGCATCGGTACCTGACAAGGACATATGAAAACCGGTGAACTGGCTGGGGATGTCCCATACCTTGGCCTGCTCGTTCCCTGGACCTAAATCCCCTAGACTTCTGGTTACGGGGACACATGAAACAATTGGTCTATGCCACTCCAATAAATGACGTGCAGAAACTTCACAGTCATGTCTTCCATTCATCTCAGCACATTCAGAACCAACCGCGGCAATTTCAAAGAATGCACGAGTCCTTATACCGAAGGGCACAGGGATGCATTGAGATGACTGAACATGTTGAGCACCACCTCTGAACAACTGGTCATATTTCACAATGTATGCTGGGTAGGACCCATGGTTACAGGACATTTTTTTCTTGTTTTGATGAGTACAGCCATCACCTGTAATATTGGATAGTTCTTTTTCAACACCCTGTATATATGGCCTACCTAGGTCATACAAAACATGCAACTTCCCAATGAAACTAGCATTATGATAAACAACAAACAATCCACCAAACTAGAGACTGAAGCCAACAAATTACTTTCAGAACTCCTAGCCAGGCTCAAAGAAAACTCACTGTTGATAAACCTGAGCAAAACTAATTATATCCATTTGAGTTCCAAACACAAATTCCTAAAGGATATGCCTATTGTACTTGACAGTCTGCTAATACAAAACGTATGCTTGCTGCACCAAATTCGAAGGCCTCCACAAAGACAGCTGTGAAAATCACATCCTCTGCACCGTAAAACTGTTGTCCTCAGCTAATTTTGCTGTTCGGATACTCTCATATATTGTAAGACATCAGTATCACAAAGTCATTTACTTTGGGTACTTTCAGTCTTACGTTCTATTGAATTGTCTTCTGGTGGAAATCACTCACATCAAAGAAACTTTTCTTTCTGCATGGAAAAGGTCATCCGAATTATGTGATGAGTACTCAGAGAACCTCCTATCATAATTGCTTAGAAACTTTGTGTACTTACAACTTCCCAACATATTTACTCCATTATGAGATTCATTGTTGATAATCTTGCGTGCTATGAACCCAATTAAATGTACCATGATCACAACAGAAGAAAGGAACGTTCATCATTGCGATCTCAAAACTCTAACTTGGTGTACAGTACTCCAGTATTGAACATGTAATTCATTGCCAAATAACATAAAATACCTATGTGGCAGAAGTGTATTATTTAAAAATAAAATGATATGTTTGCTTGATAAAACTTTCTATTCATCGGCTGATTTTTATATCGAGTTCTTAAGCATATATGTTTAGTGTTTATGTATTGTATAACATGTATTAATTTGTGTATGACATTTTATCATTTTGCTTCTGTCTTATTCCAGTTTCACGTTATTATTTGCTGTGCACCTTTTTGTTCATTAACTATACTCTATTGTATGTAACCAACATTCATATATTCTTCACTTTCCAAATCCTAGCATCTCACACGCATAAAGTGCTCTATAGAATATATGTATAAATAAATCAATAAAAAATGCAATTTGATTTCTAACCATTAGTCTTATCAGCAACTTTGTGTACTGTTTTCAGAGAGAGAAGAGAGAGAGAGAGAGAGAGAGAGAGAGAGAGAGAGAGAGAGAGAGAGAGAGATTGATTCCCCTATTTCTTTTTTATACATGCCAGCTAAGAATCATATTTAAGCTGTCTAGCCAACTTTACTCTTTCTGAAAACTCATCTGCTTATTACTATTTGCTATCCATGTGTTTGCTTCACCCTTGTGCTTTCTGCTGTGCGTTATCTTGAAAAACAATTTTGTTTAGATTTTGTTCTTTCCCCACTTGCTTCTGGTAATTTACCAGATCTCCACACACTTTAGAAAAAAAATGCTTCAAAGTCAGAAGTTATACAATTTATCCTTCTTTGCCAGTCATAGTTCTTCAGGCGTGCTCATACAATATTGATCTTTTTTGATAATTTCATCTGTGTCATTTGCTTTGGCATGTGATTAAAGGTCTGGGAAATGCATGGACTAATCTGAAATAGTAATTTACTAGTGGACTTTATAACACAGATTTTATAGACACATTTATCTGCTCTGCAATTTTGTATTTCAAAAGGATCCTACTTCACTTGAATGGGTGCCAATTGCTTCGTACATTCATAACCTGACTTGCTCATCACAGTACCCAAGATATACACACATGCACTTAAAGGGACACATGAGCACAATAATTTAAACACTGTTTTCTTTCAGATTTGAGCACTAAAGTGTATACTTAATGAGTATACAGCTAGGTTTTTATTTTCTCACTGGCAGAGGTGTTACAGGAATAAACTCAGGAAAGGTTAAGAGCAATGAAAACACTTGTTTAAAATTCCTTCATGTTTATTATAAATGAGGCATTGTCGCTCCTGCCAAGGAGTGCAAATCATTCCACTGTTTCAAGCATGCATTTTCACATTCACACTCACTTTTTTGTACAATATATACATTCAGAAAAATGAGAAACCAGTAGTTTCTCTTAAATCTTTCATCTGATTGTCACCTTTAAGTCTCAATAATTTCCACAATTTATACTCGGTAATGTAGGAAAAAATTTTGTAAGTGAAGAGCTCTCAGCTGTGCTACGATCTCCAAAAGACAGTAAGTGATTCAATGATCCTAATATTGTCAGTATCAAAATACATTTCTACTGTGGTGCATTATTTATGCAGAAAATGGGCTCAGAAATTCATCTTAAATGCCAATGCTTTAGTTTTGTACAAAAGGAAATAACAATTGACCAGAGCATAACAGGGCACAATCATGGTGGAATCCAACTGTGAAACAACATACAACTTCCACGATATACACTGGGAAAGCCTGCTTTCCAAAGCAGTTACCCTTATCAAATATACATGCATCACAATAATATATGAGAGAATTTTTCAATATGAAACCCTGCTATTGAATTAAATGGAGTACTACAAACTACATAAATTTCACAAAACACTTTACAATTATAGTTTTCAGGAACAACATTTTGCAGTGGTACAAATTACATTGTAACAGCAGATCAATGTATTAAATTTCTCAGTATTCTGTTCTGCAACCAGTTATATAACTGAAAAAACACAAAAAAATCTTCTTTTTAATAATTTCTATCTTAATAAAAGAAGTAACCATTTTTGACAGTGATGTGTTGTAATGTAACACAGTTGTATCTCTTAACAGCTGAATATATGAGAGACCATACAATTTACAAGTGTTATACAGCATCACAAGCAGTTTTAAGAAGAAATTATCTTGTCTCCTTACACAGGAGTTGTACCCGCTATACTCTGGAATTACCTTTTTACCAGAACTATGTTAATAACAACCTCAGAAATCCACCTTTGTAGAACATGCCTTTTGTCAGCTGAACAGGCATTTTAATACTGACACAGCAACTTACTTTGTTCACATCCTTAAAAGTTCTCCTCATAGTACTCACTGAGTACAAGAAATACCAAATATTGGCAATTAGATAATTTTTGCCATCTGTAGCCCAAAGGTATAAAGGAATTAGAAATGTTACAGTTTTACCACAGAGGTACTATAACCATATGTTAGCATGAACATTGAACCTGCAAAGCAAAGTACATTGACTCTCAAGCAGATGTTTGTATTTTGTATTTTTAAGGAACAGGTTACAAGCAAATCTGATATAATGTGCACACTTGTGATGAAGCCACAATACAACACAGAGAAATGCCAAACTGATAATACTATTTCTACAGGTAATTGCTTTGCAATATTACTGCTCTGCTTCTGTCGACAGGAAACATTCTGACATTTTGTGCCCTTAAGTTTCCCATGCAGGATCATGGACGTACAAAATTTTTGTTTTTTCCCCCCTCTTATTCAATTTTTTATGAAGTATGAGTAAAAACCTTCCAAACAAATTGTTACAACACTATTGCTAACGCCAAATATTGAGAGTTCCAAAGGATTACGCAAATGGCACAGTTTTTCAAATCGGTAACACAAAACTTCAAACAAACAAGTATAGTACATTTAAACATGATTTATGGACACTGCTTCATGTTGTAGTGTGGCTTATCTCAAAGTGTACTCTCAGTATGGTTTCTGGTTGGCTACAGCAGTGTTTGTAAATACAAACCAGTAAAGAGCCCTCAAATTTAACAATAGATTTGTGGAACAGCAAGAAAATAAATAGTTTAAATCTGCAACCAACCTCCTCCTTTTGCACACACTTGCCCTGAATGTGTAAGTACAATATACAAATATAAAAATGGCACATAAATAATATTTTTTACATATACATATTTATATATATATTTATAGGTATTTAAATAAATTTCTTTTTACAATAAAGCTGCCATGTGCAGTACAACATTTCCATAAAACCATTAACAAGCTCATTGTCTTTGCAATATTAGAAAGGAGGAGCACGGAACACTTTTGCAGATTGAAAATTACATTCGACAGACTCTACTACAAATTGCCAATAAAGGCTTCAGTGTGTATTTATGGCAGTCAGTTCAGTTTAGGCACAGCCACCAGACAAGTTTCCATTTAAAGCTAAATCATACAGAAGTAAAGGCAAAACTGGAATACAATGAAATGAAGTCAATGGTTTTAGGACTACAGTGAAACATAACAATAAAAATGAGAAAAATGGGGTGCACATTTGCTTCAAAATTTTGATTATAATATTTGGCACATAATATCCTTCCTCGTGGCAACAAGCACAGCAGTGATTTTAACGAATTCCACACGGAATTTAAAAAATCACCGCTAGTACTATTGGTATTTTTAAAAAAGCTTGAAAGAGATACTGCTTCACACATAAAATATCACCTCTTTAAGCAGTTTTAGGCACTCTAGCCTAATCATTTTTTTACGAACCTGAACACAGTCTAAGTGCTGTTGCTAGTAATTTCATGTACTGAAATACTGATGCCAGCAGAACTTCAATGTTGACTGTGTTGCTAATAAGCATCATTTCAGGGACAAAGTGGCACTAATAAAATGTGTACAAATTAACACAGGCACAAAGAGCAATTTAGTTTTATGTCATCTATTTAATACAATTTTTTTCAAAAATTTCAAAATTACTTTCTCTCTCCACTGCCATGTAACTCCTACCTTTCTATCACATGAAGGCAAAATGGTGAAGGCATATCTTGTTGGACCAGAAGAACTAGCAACTATTTTCACAGCATTGAAGGAAGTTTAATATTTTAACAACACTGAAGGCACTGTTTTCTCACCAAATAACCATCCCAAACAATACAATTCTGATAATTGATAACAAAAGTGCTTTTTTTCTTCTTTTTTTATCTTAACATTGCCAACTCTTCTTATTGCACATATTTATACTTTCTTTTTTTTTTTTACAAAAAAAGGCAATATCAGTTTCCATTTTCTCTGGAAAGTTACACTGAAAGCTCATCGAATCAGTGAAGGCCGCTGAATATTTAAATTAATATCTTTGGACAGCTCACATTTACCTACTGGCTGCTACATGTGGCCACCTACCTACCTATCCGAATTGCACTTGCTTCCTCTCTACTGTTACCCGGACTTTGAACTGTATAGTGCCACAAGTGGCAAAGGCGGTGAGGAATTCGTATGTTTACTATCTTTAATTTTGTTTTACTGCATGATGAGGAGCAGTGTTTCAGACTAGATATAAAATGCTCTGTGCTGCAGGCTTGATGAATAAATGAAAACTTGTGTAAAAAAAAATTGCAAATGATAACAGCGCTATCACAATAGGCAGCTTTAGAAAGTGGAGTCTATTTCAGTAGTCTTCCAGCGGTGTTCAGCTACAATCTCCAGACAAATTCTTTGGACAAACCACAACGGAATACGACACCACTGAAGTGTTTCTTCCAGTCTCCATTCATTTAGCAACAAAAATGCTCTGTCTTACAAATTACGGAAGTATGTAAACTTAAATTACAGCTCGATTCAAAATTCTGAATTGTTCTTGTGCTCAGTTTAACTCCTGTTCGAGATTCATACATTCGTGTGTGACATTTGAATATATAGCTCTGTAAGATCTTTACATTCATATGTGACATATGAATATACAGATTAAATTACTCTAAGTCTGCAGCACAGAGAAATCTCCCAAGAAAAAGCTTACGAGCTGGCAAAACTTCGCAACATGATGGACTCCTATGGACAGGAAGCAAGTGAACTGAATGATAAAAATTATAAGTGTGAATCAGCACAAAAACTGAAACCTGAATTGAAGTCAATACGGAATTACACGAAAGTCTAAGAAGATAAAATGTTCGATACAGAGGAAACAAACTAAAAGTGGAATGGAAAAGTGGGAAAAACGAGCTGAACATTGTTCAACAGATTTTGGCAAGCAAGTTTATGAATATGAAAGCGCTTTGGATAAAATACAGGAGGATTTACGGACAGCAGAAGAAAGAATAAAAAGACCTACTTGAACAAAATGTGGAGTAAAAGAGATTTCGTAGAAGAAGAAAAATAAAGAAAAAAAAGGCACAAGCCTGCAGAACAGACCACAAAATGTCAATTATTGCAGCTTTACAAGATAGTGCTGAAAACCACAGACAAACTGCTTAATTATTCACATAAGCCGGAGAGAACAATCTCGATACACTGTACATTATGTATAACATGTGGTATTTCCATTTATATTATTTATATTTTTATATATATATATTTATATGTATATGCGTAACTTTAATCCGTTCCATACTTTACAAACGTAATATACAAAATAGCTCTGGTAAACACTGAGCAGAAATTCAGAGGCCTACGATGCCCCTCTGAGGTACCCCCTCAGTCAGCTCTCGCGTAGACGCCACCTTCCCGCACTACTATCACAAGGCACCTTGCAGAAGAAAAAAAAGCAAGCTCTCCCTTCCCTGGCACGAGCACAAACACTGCTGTGCTCCTCCCAGAACACAGCGTCAGATGTGCCGGGCAGAGCCGGCAGTGTGCACTGAATTGTCTGCCCTGCCGCAGACATCCGAGACACTCGACGTCCGCCACGACGAGTCGAGGAAGGCACTACAGTGCTTACAGTAGCAATGTCACCCCTGAAGAATACTCACTATTTATGTAATTCTGCTTCACTTTCACTGTCTTTCTTCTGTCCAGTCTCCGTTAATGTTCAGGAGCGTGTAGGGGAGGGGAAGGTTTAAAACAAAAATTATCGACCACCGAGCCGATCCCTGAGTTTTCGATCACAACCCTTGTTCTGCGATTTCAGCAGTCGAAAAAAAACAAAGCAGTCGTATCACACTTATCCGTCTACACGAGAGTCGGTGCTTCGGCAACCCCCGGCACGACGCGCAGTCGCCCGAACAGTTTGTGTCGAGAGACGGTCCGACACCCTCGAGGACTCCGGACCCTGTCGATCTTGCGGTATACGCCGGCAGTAAGCGCCGAGCGACTTTCCACTGCACAGGTGAAGCTTCGACACTTTACGGTAGTCGCACGTGCCATGATGCGCACTCGCTCGGATGTTCGACAGTGGGGAAGTGTGTCGTTCCACTGGCAGCTGTCATCACCTGTGACAGAAGATAACGTGTGATTAGTGCTATGAAAAATATTAATTCAAGTAACAGGAATGAAAAAATTCTGTCTTATTTTATTTATGAAAGTTGAATAGGAGCAACAATGACACTGAGAAGTCAGTAGGGATGTATTCCTTTCTGGAATGTACAGTTTGTTTATGGGTGTGGATATTAAGCCAAGTGCCAAACCAGATCTTCATGCCAATTACTTTGTGGTAAACACATTATGTGTTTCACTATAGAGATCACCTCATCCACTAAATGAAAGCTCCAACATCAGAACTGTATTTCATCAAGCCTTTGTAGCTGTGCAACTAGTGAGTGGTTATGATTAAAGTGCAGCTACTCACAGAAGTGCAGTGTGGGGTGTAATTATCGTATAGGAACGAAATCTTGTAGATATTCTAATGCATTAATACAGACAGGTTTAAGCTGGGGGGGGATATCCAATTTTGGCCACCACGTGCAAATCTGAAACTATGAATACAAAAAGGACAAATCACATTATTTCCACATGTAATCGATTAGGAACAAGGCATGTCCATAAAATTTCAAACAAGTGAGAAAAGCATAATGTTAATTTTATTAACGCTGGTTACACATTTTGTCAAATTGAGCACTAGGAATGTTAACAAGATGCTGTAGAGTGCCAGTTTTGCACCTGGTAGCCAAAATTGGAACTACTTTTTTCCCATTATTAATCAATTCCATATTAAGGCAATAGCGTATGTACCAAGTTTTGTAGCCATACTATAATTAATATCCACACTGGAGCTCCGTGAGTAGCTGCACTTTAATTATACCCCCCCCCCCCCTCCGGTAGCTGCTGTGGAACCAACACCTCCAGAACTCTTGGGACCAAATGGATGGGAAGGAAGCTCTGAGTAAGGCAAAGGCCTGCTCTGGTAGTGAAATTATGTGGGGATGTGCGTTTATAGTTGGGATGCACAGTTTTAATGGGTCTCTCAATGTGAATACATTTAAAAAATACCACCTTCAGCCAGTAAAGTCATGGTGCAACAATCAGCTCTGACGTGTACTGTGCTACCCTCACAAAACAAAACAAAAAACAACAACAACAACAACTTGAGTGTGTTCATTGCCACAAAAATGCAAACAAACTTCTCTATCTACATGACAATGCAAGGCCTCACATAGACTGAGCATTCAAGAGGAACTAACTTCATTGGACTGTTCTTTCTCATCCACCCTACAGTCCCGATATCACACCTTCTGATTTCTATCTGTTTGGCCCAATGAAGGGCGCCCCCTGCAAGAAGCAGTATGTGGATGATGGGGAGGTTATTCATGTGGCACGAGATTGGCTCCAACATTGACCAGCAGAGTCGTACTATACAGGCATACATGCCCATGTAACACATGGACATTATGTTGAAAAATGGTTTTTTTTTTTTTGAAAAATAGTGTTCGTAGTAAATAAAGTGGAGAATATTATGGTGTACTGGAATTCTGAATTAAACCAAAGTAATTTCAGGAAAGAAATGTATTGTCTTACTTATTGAAGGCCCCTCGTAATTTGTAAATCTTTCTTCCTTTTTAAAAACTTATAACCTGACATAAAAACTATTTTTATTCCACACTAATCATGACAAACTACACTTCATAAACACTGTAGGCAGGCACATTTAGACTTGATAAAAAGGTAGGAGGAAGACTAACTTCTACCGAGCAAGTTGTGACTTATCGGCCGATCTTTAAGATCATCATCAGTCGCAGGACTGACTGAATAAAGTCGGTACGGTGAAAGAAGAGCCCTGACAGTTCACATACGCTAAGTGTGGCTGCTTCCCACAACCCGCCACACTGCACAATTGTGTGTTTCTGGCAATGTCTCAGCGTCTATTGCGTATTTCAGTACCACTGGCAGCCTCGGGCACTTTGCCGTCAGGTATCGGGGCTCCCCTCTGCCATACGAAGCACGGCTCGCCAGACAAATCTGCGACTCACCTGCAGGGCGCGAGCAGCACCTCGAGCCAGCAGGGACAGGCCGTCACCTCCTGGCGGGAGTACTTGGGGCCCCAGCCCTTGGCGAAGCTGATGCGCACCGAGTTGGGGTCGACGGGCCCTTCGGCGCAGCGGTCCGGCACCGCTCTGCTGCGGTCGAAGATGTCGAGGCAGTAGCCGGGCGGCACCCTGTAGACGAGGGGCGCCCGCGAGTCCGGGTCGTCCAGGGTCGGCGAGTTGACGAAGATGGGCGCCTTGCTGCGGTTGTGCGCCCACACCGTGTCTCCCTCCAGGCTCAGGGTCACACCTGAGGAAGAGGGGCACAGTGTCACAAAGATTTTCCGTGTACAATTGAAATATGTGGCACGTGTCGTGCATAATGTCAAGAAAAATTATAACACATTACTCGAGGGGGCACATGTAGATCATCAGTGTAAATTTTTTTACCGAATTGTGCAAAAAGCTGCTTCAGTTCTGATCATCTGTAGTACTACATAAAAACAAATCACCATCTAACATTGTTACCAAAAGTCTCAAAAAGTTCTCTACCAATTGATTTTCTCAATACGCTAATGAACATACAAACAGACACAGGGTACATATTTTTTTAAATGACAATGTACAAATGTCATGTTGAAAGCAACTGTGAGAAAGAAAATACTGTGCAATGCTGCGAACCTCTTTCTCTTAGTCAGTTTCTTTTGAGAGAGGAGTGCATGTAAATCATTAGACAAATTTTCTCCCCCATATATATTGTGTTTCCTTAAATATATTTTCAAACAAAAATTGTGTACACAACAATTTGCTGTTTTGTTTTATTCCTCATCAGTGGTTTTACAGAAAAGAGTAAAGTTGTAGTTTATAAATTATTACTAGAATACTACTACAGAATCTGGATTGTCTGAAACTTTGTAATTTGACCCCGAAACATTTTAGAACCAACAGAAGTACTATCATTGAAGCTACTATCCACACAGATCCAGCAACTGGAGATCTCTCATACCCTGTATACCAATGATCCCCAATCAATTTACCCATTGATTGTAAGCAACTTCAGCTCCCAATCAAGGTCTCGTTTGCAATAACAATAAACAAGGCTCAAGGTCAGAGAGAGAGAGAGAGAGTGAGAAGACGAGGGTAGGGTTGGGGGGGGGGGGGGAGAAGAATATGGACAATGAGATGGAAGAGGAGAAGTGCGATAGAGGAGGGAGGAGGTGATGCACAAAGAGATGGGGAGAGGAGGAGATGATGGGAAGAGAGGAGGGAGGCAGACATGGGCAGAGAGACGGTGGGGTGAGGGTGGTAGGATTATGGTATATACCTGTACATCCAATTCCCATATATACTTGGCAACTGCAAAGCATTGCCGAGTTCCCTAGTCATTGTAATAAGATATAGTTATGTGGAAACTGTGGAGTCAGTAGCAGTAGCTAGTATGCAGTTTTGCAGTATTCAGAGATAGTGCCCAATTTGAAAAATAACACCCTATGTTATCATCCCATTTCATATCCCTACAAAGTGTTACATCCAGGTATTTGTATGAGTTGGCCGATTCCAACTGTGACTCATTGATAGTATAGTCATAGGACACTTGTGACTAATCACAGAGTAATGGCTATGGTGAAAAATCGGATCAATGTTGGTGCAGTGAGGAGGGAAACAAGTTGTGAATTCATAAAATGTGACGTGTCCTGTGCTGCGATTCGCTGACAGGGTCACGTGTCCTGTGCTGCAATTCGCTGACAGGGTCACGTGTCCTGTGCTGCGATTCGCTGACAGGGTCACGTGTCCTGTGCTGCGATTCGCTGACAGGGTCACGTGTCCTGTGCTGCGATTCGCTGACAGGGTCACGTGTCCTGTGCTGCGATTCGCTGACAGGGTCACGTGTCCTGTGCTGCGATTCGCTGACAGGGTCACGTGTCCTGTGCTGCGATTCGCTGACAGGGTCACGTGTCCTGTGCTGCGATTCGCTGACAGGGTCACGTGTCCTGTGCTGCGATTCGCTGACAGGGTCACGTGTCCTGTGCTGCGATTCGCTGACAGGGTCACGTGTCCTGTGCTGCGATTCGCTGACAGGGTCACGTGTCCTGTGCTGCGATTCGCTGACAGGGTCACGTGTCCTGTGCTGCGATTCGCTGACAGGGTCACGTGTCCTGTGCTGTGATTCGCTGACAGGGTCACGTGTCCTGTGCTGTGATTCGCTGACAGGGTCAGGTGTCCTGTGCTGCGATTCGCTTGACAGGGTCAGGTGTCCTGTGCTGCGATTCGCTTGACAGGGTCAAGTGTCCTGTGCTGCGATTTGCTGACAGGGTCAAGTGTCCTGTGCTGCGATTCACTGACAGAGTCAAGTGTCCTGTGCTGCGATTCGCTGACGAGGTCACGTGTCCTGTGCTGCGATTCGCTGACAAGGTCATGGGTCCTGTGCAGTGATTGGCTGACAAGCAAACCGGACAGCCACCATGTTTGTTTCAGTGTTTTCGTTATTATACTTGCCTATGACGAAAAGAGGTAGTGCCAGTGACACACCCCACTGGAGATTGTCTCCACAATGCGCCATTTTTGGTACAGTTTGTTGCGCTAATGTTGGAAATGTGAGGCCTGAGGCGTGTACTCACCGAGCCCTATCTTGGGGCGGGTACGCCGGACGGCGTCGTGGGCGGCCGAGGGCGCGAGTGCCTCTATGCAGAGCCCGTCGCCCGCGTGCGGCGCCGAGAAGACGCTGACGGTGGCCGCCTCCACAGGGAACAGCCGCCCCACACGTGTCGCCAGCTCCCAGTAAGCGAGCTTGCACCACACGCGTCCGCCGCCGAACCCGTCACCTGCACACCACACACACATCTCGTTGTCAAAAGAGCTACTCTAGTGAGTCCCTCTGTCACTTACGTCCATCATTTTGTGCCTCCACACCGTACTTCGAGTGAATTTACTAAGTCTCAACCAGTTGCTTTCTAAATCGACATGTTCAGGTGATATTGAAAATTCAGTAACAGGTTTCGCATCTCTTCCAAAGTGGCAGAAATTTTTCATGTCACACAATCGGGTGTACTGCTGGTGCTCCCCATTTTCCCTGAGAAAACACCTGATGAGGATGCCAGGTTACGCCGTCGTCGAAATACTGTGTTGGGAAGACGCAGATCATCTGCAGTACATTTGTTTCTACAAGATGACAACGAATCGACGGGAAAGTAAGAAACTATATGACAAGCTGACAAGAAATTGGACATTTCTAAGAAATGTTCAGGAAAACGTCTGCCACTTTGTGAGAATATATCGCTAGAAGGTTAACCGAGTTCATGGCACCCAGCCCGAACTCCACATTGCCTATCTAGTGGCTTGCAGAGGACAACAAAAATCTGATTTTCACACAATTATTTAGCGAAATTAAAAATTTATAAAATACTGATGTAATCTACTCATTAAGGACTATTATCTTATGTTAAATATTTAACACTGTAAGACAAGCACGAGTGTTAAGACAGTGTAACTCGCGGCGCACATATTACCCAGACTATATTCATCCACTATTTGAGAATGGGAGCACACAATGACTTCCAGCAAACTTCAGATATAATTTCCAAGCTTTTTAAAACTTTTTCCCGTATACATGCCTAACACACTAACTCACTTGTAAAATAATCAGATGACGGAAGGTGTTTTCCACATGGGAGTTCGATTCTGCAAACAATTGGGGTGGACCAGTTAGTTACGTATATTGTTGGCGAATTTTCGATGTCACCTAAAGTTGTCCATACAGCTCGAAGCCGGTTGTTATGTAATAAACACACCTGAAACTGTTGCGACTCGTTTATTAGTAACGTTTATTCACATCCTTTACGCATCAATACATCAAACGCCATACATCAATAGTTTGATTAGCTTCAGGAGTCTCACAACTTTTCAAAAAATACGTAAGAGGAACGAATGTAACACAACATCAAAATATTTGTTAACACAAAAATGTTTAAATACATTCAAAGAATTGAAAGATATTGTTTGTGATATGAACAAATAGCTTATCATTTGTACATTAATAAATAGGTATAACACGAAATAAATATTGTATGTAACAGAAAGAAATATAAAATCTTCTGGAGGATTAAAATCGTGTGCTGGAAGGGGACTGGAACTCGGGACCTTTGCCTTTCGTGAGCACGTACTCCCCGACTAAGCTATCCAAACACGATTCACGGTTTGTGCACTTGCCCGCGACAGGCGAAGGTTCCGAGTTCGAGTCTCGGTCTGGCACAGTTTTAGTCTGCGAGAAAGTTTCGTTGTACGTAGCATTTTGTAAGTTTAATTTTAACGCTGTTATTGCTGGTGTTTGCAAAAGCCATCCTGATGTCTCCATGCAAAGACGATGTACAAAAACGCGCAATCTACTCGACAATATAGTTGGTGTAAAAGTTATTGAATTATACGGGGGGGTCGTATCAGCAGTGCTTCTACGCAAATCAGGCCAACGCTTATTCTTAAGTGTTTCGAATTCATGACGCAGTTCCAGTGTTCTGTTATGAGGGCGTGAATGGGATGGAGGAGATGGATATAGGAAAACCGAAATTATATGTATGTGTATTTGAACCAGGTGTTCGGGAAACCATGGACAGAGCCGCAAGTTGCTTTCGGTTCCTTCCGCACGTGACTCAGTCGCACGAAGAGCGCCATCTTGGATGTACGCCAAGCGGGTCGTGCTGGGGCAGATAAACGTCCTGCACACAACAGCGACGACTATAACTACCGAATTTTCCTTCGCTGCTCTCCCGCTGTCATAGTAACTTAAAGACTTGAATTACCACGATTTTAGTAGCATAAAATTAAAATTTAAAACAGTCTTGATCGCATTTTTTTTTATTGGAGTGAGTGACCGGTTTTGACTCTTTCATAGAGTCATCTTCAGACTCTGCTGACGATTAATCTTGTGTTCTTTGTATAGTATTACATTTATTTTCCGGTTTGTCTTTCTCTCAGGATGACAATATTTCCAGCTAGTCGAAAAATAATTATAATACTATACAAGGAATACAAGATTAATCGTCAACAGAGTCTTAAGATGACTCTATGAAAGAGTCGAAACCGGTCATTCACTCCGATTTAATAAAAAAAAAATAAAAAAAACAAAAACGATCAAGACTGTTTTAAATTTTAATTTTAACAAATTTTAAGATCGCTGACTTTTCAAAAATTTCAAAAATTTTACTAACATAATCCTCGGTTCTCGCACATGTTGAAATAAATTGTGGACCAGTTGGAGGAATGGGGAAAGAAGGTGGGAGGGTATTTGGGGGGAGGAGGGGGGGGGGGGGGGAATGCCACAACCCTACCAAAAAATTACTTTTACTTGTCTCACATCCTGCCCTAACGCACAAATCCATCAGTCAAGAGACAGGCAGAGCATGTAACGAAAATTCGTAACCTAGTGCATCAAGAACTTAATGTCTTGAGGTGTCAACCATGCATGCTGTTATTACCAGCAGTCGGTAAGCATCTGGTAGAGGACCATTTTATGTGGTTACAAGGATGCGATCACCTCAGACGTCAATGCACGGTCGCGAACCGGGTTCGAACCGGAGAATGCACATGTTGCTAGGGACCGCACTAGTAGAGATGGACTAATTCTGCATATTTGTGGCTGCGCTGCCTCTTACAGTTAATCCACCATACCGCTACTGGTTCTCCTCTTCGAGGAACCATAATGGACATTCACCACGATCTGGTGATGCAAGAATGTACGACTTGTTATTGCCACATTTGGCTCTGAGCACTACGGGACTTAACATCTGAGGTCATCAGTCCCCTAGGGCTTAGAACTACTTAAACCTAACTAACCTAAGGGCATCACACACATCCATGCCCGAGGCAGGATTCGAACCTACGACCGTAGCGGTCGCGCGGTTCCAGACTGAAGCGCCTAGAACCACTAGGCCATACCGGCCGGCTGCCACATTTGTCCACAAATGTTGTGTATTTGTACTTTTTTTATCATAGGACAAGTAAATAGAATACGAGCACTTGTTTACTTAATTCCTGTGCAGGCTGTGCTATTACCTACTGTGAGTCGCCTAGCAGAAGAGAGTGTCAGGGCTTTAGGCCACGGCTGATCTATTTGTATTCTGAGAACGGCCGCTTGTTGATGGACGTAAATAGCTCCAGATTACCAGTCCCTTGAGGGAAGTTCTTTCCCGCATTCCAGGCATCCTTCCACTTTAAAGACGGCGAGTACCGCCTTTTAAGTTCTTACAACGAACCACTACATAACGCAAGTGAAATGTTATATTACTAAGACTGTAAAGTTCTAAAATAAATTTTTAAAAATCAGCAACATCGAAATTGTTACAGATACGGAAAACAATTAGAGCCAATGGAGAAAAACGGAGTAAGACAAGGATAATTTGTGCTTCCCCGACACTCTTTAGTAAATATATAGATGAAGTAATCAGGAAATGGAAAATTGTGCTTAAAAGAAGGAGTATTTTTTAGGTCGTTACAATCCTACATACGGATGGCCTAATACTAATTTTAGAGATTGAAGGTGACCTTAAGATGGTCGCTTAACCCATTACTTACGAGCCGAGCCTCACGAATTCGCATCATACCAATGCTTTGATAATAACTGTAAGGTTAACTGTTTTTGAACGCCAGTTCCCTTAGATACTGATTCTTCATGAAGCTACCAACGCTTCTGACAAATGAATGAATTCTCCTTAGTTTTTGGGGTATCTCTAAAGTATCACGATTTTTGATTTTTACCGTTCATCAAGAAATTTATTAAGGCCATGAGGGGCTAATAAGTTGCAGGAGACAGTCAACACGTAGAAGAAACAAAAGTGATGGCATTTCAGGGAATGCAATCAGTAAGATATAAAACAATAAAAAATAACTGACTAGTAAAATGCTGCAGCGAGTTAAAGATTCTAAATAACTAGGATGCGAAATCACATGCGAACAGAACATTAAATTTATTTCCGTAGGTGAAATGATTGTGAAAAGCCTGCACAACACAGCTAGGAAAGAACATGGCTCAGATTTTACAATACCATAGCAGTAACGGTGCATGAGAGACAACACGAAGAAAGTAGGGTACAGGTTCAAGAAATGTGTTTCTAAGAACATTTTAATGATGTGCAAGAGAAAATCGTAGGAGTAGCGATGAAAAAACAAAAAACAAAAAATAAAAAAGCGCTCTGAGTCAATGCAATGAAAAGATACGGCCGTTTATGCCATATTTCGATACTTCCAAACTCAATCATTAAAAACTTACGGGTACTTCCCCTAGACGCAGTATCATGAAATTTGGCAGCAAGAAAGGTTTCAGTACAAGTACAGGAATAAAACATGAGAACTGTCAATTTGTAATTATATCACACGAAAAAATATGTCTTTCGTCGTTTGCCATCCGACTTCAAACTTGAAATTAAAACATTCTCGAAAGTCTTGCAATCACTGGGACCGATTGCTTGCCAGTATTAATGTCGATAAATCCGTCGGAGACTATCCATCCATTCCCGGAATGGATGGATAGTCTATATACATAATTAAGTTTGCACGGAAACCTCAGTGGCCGAGTCGTATACAGATACTTTGTCCTAAATCAATTTGCAATTGGTCTTGATCATGACAGCATTTTCTGCAAACAAAATCTAAGAGGGCTGCTCACCGCCGGATAACAGCTGTTTCGATCGATTACTATATACACTACTGGCCATTAAAATTGCTACACCAAGAAGAAATGCAGATGATAAACGAGTATTCATTGGAAAATATATTCTACTAGAACTGACATGTGATTACATTTTCGCCCAATTAGGGTGCATAGATCTTGAGAAACCAGTACCCAGAACAACCACCTCTGGCCGTAATAACGGCCTTGATACGTCTGGGCATTGAGTCAAACAGAGTTCGGATGGTGTGTACAGGTACAGCTGCCCATGCAGCTTCAACACGATACCGCAGTTCATCAAGGGTAGTGACTGGCGTATTGTGACAAGCCAGTTGCTAGGCCACCATTGACCAGACGTTTTCAATTGCTGAGAGATCTGGAGTCTGTGCTGGCCAGGGCAGCAGTCGAACACTTTCTGTATACAGAAAGGCCTGTACCTGCAACATGCGGTCGTGCATTATCCTGCCGAAATGTAGGGTTTCGCAGGGATCGAATGAAGGGTAGAGCCACTGGTCGAAACACATCTCAAATGTAACGTCCACCGTTCAAAGTGCTGTCAATGCGAACAAGAGGTGACCGAGACGTGTAAGCAATGGCACCGCATACCATCATGCTGGGTGATACGCCAGTATGGCGATGACGAACACACGCTTCCAATGCGCGTTCACCACGATGTCGCCAAACACGGATGCAACCATCACGATGCTCTAAACAGAACCCGGATTCATCCGAGAAAATCATGTTTTGCCATTCGTGCACCCAGGTTCGTCATCGAGTACACCATCGCAGGCGCTCCTGTCTGTGATGCAGCGTCAAGGGTAACCGCAGCGACGGTCTCCGAGCTGATACTTCACGCTGCTACAGACGTCGTCGAACTTTTCGTGCAGATGGTTGTTGTCTTGCAAACGTCCCCATCTGTTGACTCAGGAATCGAGACGTGGCTGCACGATCCGTTACAGCAATGCCGATAAGATGCCTGTCATCCCGACTGCTAGCGATACGACGCCGTTGGGATCCAGCACGGCGTTCCGTATGACCCTCCTGAACCCACCGATCCCATGTTCTCCTAACAGTCACTGGATCTCGACCAACGCGAGCAGCAATGTCGCGATACGATAAACCGCAATCGCGATAGGCTACAATCCGACCTTTATCAAAGTCGGAAACGTGATGGTACGCATTTCTGCTCCTTACACGAGGCATCACAACAACGTTTCACCAGGCAACGCCGGTCAACTGCTGCTTGTGTATGAGAAATCGGTTGGAAACTTTCCTCATGTCAGCACGTTGTAGGTGTTGCCAACCTTGTGTGAATGGTCTGAAAAGCTAATCATTTGCGTATCACAGCATCTTCTTCCTGTCGGTTAAATTTCGCGTCTGCAGCACGCCATCTTCGTGGTGTAGCAATTATGGCCAGTAGTGTACATGACCTTTACTTCTGACGACGCCTTCTGAAGATGTAAAAATACGTTGTGATCTAGAGACCCACTGTCGCTAGCAAGCAACACTGTTTGCGAGTAAGGAGCCAGTTGTGTTTCACAGGAGCGGTATTTGCCGCTTACGTTCCAGTACGCGGTTCTTCTGGAGTTATTCGTTAGTGTTCCGGAGGCGCAGCGGCACGTGGTGCGTTGCCGGCGGCGGCGGCCTTGCCAAAAGCAGGCGCTGTCCCGACCCTCCGGCGCCACGGCGTCGCGAAATATACCGGCGCCGCGCGCGACCGCTATTTCTGGACGCCGCGTAAACATATTTGACTCTCGCCCTACGGGAGGCGGGCTTGGCGTGGGCAGTTTGTTGTCGTGGCCGCATCGGCCCATCCTTACGGTCTGGTTCGGTGTTAGCGTGGCTGTTAGTCGACCACAATATTATCGCACCTGGCAGCGAGGTCGCTTCGGTCGACTTCTCGTGAGTCAGCACGTAATCTGGGTCGATATTTGCAAAACTGACCTGAAAGCATTGACAGTGTGAAACATTTTCCTTCGTCAAAACTGTACTTGTTTGAATGAATTTTATGCATAGTGGATGCTGTCGAACTCCGTGACTGTTCCTTTATGGGGTTGTAGAAAAATATCCGGTACCAGTCACAATAAAAGGTTGTTTATTCGTTAGACGACCAGTTTCGGGCTTGCGCCCATCTTCAGGTGTTTATACACTAAGTACATGTTTGTACTGTTGGATACCACTGTATAAATACAAAAAATTATTTGCTGGTGACTACACAGCTACAAGTGGGACAATTTTAAGTGGTAAGGCAGCATTTGACGAAGATATATCTGTACTTACAAAAAGATGAAGCACCATTATTACAGTTATGCTGTGGTGATAGTTTTGCCACTTAGTTACACACTTATGGTCATTTTCACGTCCATATATCCGTATTACCGAGTATAGCTCCACATTACACTTTTATGATGTGCATTCGTGAAGTACACTATGTTTACATACAAACATATGGGCTGTGGTCAAAGACTTATATGTAGCAGATGTAAAGATGTTTTGAATACTCTGCTTTATCAACAGACTTCTGTTCATAGTCTATATTTATCAATCGTGTTATGCCATTTACTGTACAGAAATGTATATACTGTGTTTCAACAAAATTTAGTGAGAGTCCATTTGCAGAGAACGACTTAATAATTTCCTTCAGCTGATTCTTGTTTGTTGGGTGTGATTACTATACTTGTATCATCAGAAAAAGAACTACTTTTGCATCTTCATGAATATAGCGTGGCAAGTCATTAATATATATTAAGAACAATAGGGGACCCAAGACTGAACCCTGTGGGACACCAGTCTTGATACGTCCCCAGATAGAGGACTGTGCTGATTTTTGCAGACTATCAAAAGCACAGATGGAAACCCAGTTCTAAGCAATGAAGGGAACGCAGAAAGGTGGAAGGGGTATATAGAGGGTCTACACAAGGGCGATGTACTTGACGACAATATTATGGAAATGGAAAAGGATGTAGATGAAGATACAATGGGAGATACGATACTGCGTGAAGAGTTTGATAGAGCACTGAAAGACCTGAGTCGAAACAAGGCCCTGGGAGTAGACAACATTCCATTAGAACTACTGATAGCCTTGAGGGAGCCAGCCCTGACAAAACTCTACCATCTTGTGAGCAAGATGTATCAGACAGGCGAAATACCCTCAGACTTCAAGAAGAATATAATAATTCCAATCGCAAAGAAAGCAGGTGTTGACAGATATGAAAATTACCGAACTATCAGTTTAATAAGCCACAGCTGCAAAATACTAACACGAATTCTTTACAGACGAATGGAAAAACTGGTAGAAGCCGACCTCAGGGAAGATCAGTTTGGATTCCGTAGAAATGTTGGAACACGTGAGGCAATACTGACCCTACGACTTATCTTAGAAGAAAGACTAAGGAAAGGCAAACCTACGATTCTAGCACTTGTAGACTTGGACAAAGCTTTTGACAATGTTGACTGGAATACTCTCTTTCAAATTCTAAAGGTGGCAGGGGTAAAATACAGGGAGTGAAAGGCTATTTACAGTTTGTACAGAAACCAGATGTCAGTTGTAAGAGTCGAGGGGCATGACGGGGAAGCAGTGGTTGGGAAGGGAGTGAGACAGAGTTGTAGCCTATCCCCGATGCTATTCAATCAGTATATTGAACAAGCATAAAGGAAACAAAATAAAAATTCGGAGTAGGAATTAAAATCCATGGAGAAGAAATAAAAACTTTGAGGTTCGCCGATGACATTGTAAATCTGTCAAAGGCAGCAAAGGACCTGGAAGAGCAGCTGAACGGAATGGACAGTGTCTTGAAAGGAGGTTGTAAGCAAAACGAGGATAATGGAATGTAGTCGAATTAAATCGGGTGGTGCTGCGGGAATTAGATTAGGAAATGAGACGCTTAAAGTGATAAATGAGTTTTGCTATTTGGGGAGCAAAATAACTCACGATAGTCGAAGTAGAGAGGATATAAAATGTAGACTGGCAATGGCAAAGGAAAGCGGGAAGCGTTTCTGAAGAAGAGAAATTTGTTAACATCGAG
This sequence comes from Schistocerca americana, assembly GCF_021461395.2. Classification (NCBI taxonomy): domain Eukaryota; kingdom Metazoa; phylum Arthropoda; class Insecta; order Orthoptera; family Acrididae; genus Schistocerca; species Schistocerca americana. Next base: position 95,050,128 of record NC_060128.1, read on the forward strand.
TATAGATTTAAGTGTCAGGAAGTCTTTTCTGAAAGTATTTGTGCGGAACGTGAAACGTGGACGATAAATAGTTTTGGATGCTGAAGATTAGATGGGTAGATCACATAACTAATTACGAGATACTGAATAGAATTGGGGAGAAGAGAATTTTGTGGCACAACTTGACTAGAAGAAGGGAGCGATTGGTAGGACACGTTCTGAGGCATCAAGGGATCACAAGTTTAGTTTTGGAGGGCAGCGTGGAGGGTAGAAATCGTAGAGGGAGACCAAGAGATGTATACACTAAAAAGATTCAGAAGGATGTAGGTTGCAGTAGGTACTGGGAGATGAAGAAGCTTGCACAGGATAGAGTAGCATGGAGAGCTGCAACAAACCAGTCTCAGGACTGAAGACCACAACAACAACATCTGTATTGTTAATTTCAACTTTCTTTATTCTTCCAGTTAAATATGAATTGAACCATTTGTGCACTGTCCCGCTCATATCACAATACTTAAGCTTATCGAGAAGAATTTCATGATTCACAGAATCAAAAGCCTTTGAGAGGTCATAAAATATACCCATGAGTGATGTCCGGTTATTTAATCCATTACAAGAAATTATTGTACCTAAAGTTCGTGTATTAAAAAAAGACTGTGGCGCACATTGGTCATTTTGCAGCGTCAGCCCGACACGTACGTGAGGTAGCGTGTGTGTGGATCGCGCGCGGCGCCGATGAGCGGGCAATCAGGGCCGAGACACGACGCGGCGCGGATCCGCAGTTGCGCGGCCCGCCGCGCGCGGCGCCACCGCCGCCGCCTGCCCCTCCACCTGCGGCAGACACCCCTCCCTAGGCGGCGGCGCCAGCCGGGCCCTGCCGTGTGTGCATGTGTGCGCGCGTGGCGTCACGGCGCCACTAATTTTAGTGGCTTACTTCAGCGCAGAGGCGCCGCCGGGGTCTGTACGTGACCCCGCGCCCAGCGCTACGACCGCGCGCGCACCTAGCTGGCCAGCGACGACCAGCGGAGTTCCTGTCAACGGCCCCGGCGCATCGCGGAAACCGAACCCACGGACGTGATTTAGGGAAGTAAGAAACGTAAAAAAGTGTAAAACGTGAAGGCTCGACGGGATTCGAACTCACTACCTGTCGAAATTTGTTGACATCGAGTATAGATTTAAGTGTCAGGAAGTCGTTTCTGAAATTATTTGTATGGAGTGTAGCCATGTATGGAAGTCTAACATGGACGATAAACAGGATGGACAAGAAGAGAATAGAAGCTTTCGAAATGTGGTGCTACAGAAGAATGCTGAAGATTAGATGGGTAGACCACATAATTAATGAGGAGGTATTGAATAGAATTGGGGAGAAGAGAAATTTGTGGCAGGACATATTCTGAGGCATCAATGGATTACCAATTTCGTACTGGAGGGCAGTGTGGAGGGTAAAAATCGTAGAGGGAGACCAAGAGATGAATATACCAAGCAGATTCAGAAGGATGTAGGTTGTAGTAAGTACTGGGAGATGAAGAATCTTGCACAGGACTGAAGACCACAACAACAACAATCTGTCGAAAGCCAATCCAGTGTGACCAGTTGCGAAATGTCGATGTTGTATCCAGGACGAACAGTTGATCCACTCCCTTCCCCTCTCAGTAACATCAATTTATCTTTTAACACTCATCGCCGCAGTGTGTGGTGTATGGCGGAGTGTACCTTGTACAATCACTAGCCACTTCCTTTCCTCTTCCATTCGCAAATTGAGCGACTTAAAATTGACCGTCTACATGCCTCCGTGCAAGCCCTAATTTTTCTCGTCTCCCTAATCCTTACGTGCAATGTACGTTGGTGGCAGTAGAATCGTTCTACAATTCGCTTCTAACTGCACAGGAAACACAAAAATAAATAAATAAATTATAGTGTATCGTGAAAAGAATGTCTTCTTTCCTATAGAGATTCCCATTTGAGTTCGCGAAGCATCTCCATGAAACTCGCATGTCGATCGAACCTACAACTGCAGGCCGTTGTTGCTGAGCGGTTCTAGGCGCTTCAGTCTGGAACCGCGCGACCGCTACGGTCGCAGGTTCGAATCCTGCCTCGGGCATGGATGTGTGTGGTATCCTTAGGTTAGATGGTAAGTCCCATAGTGCTCAGACCCATTTTTTTTCTCTTTTTGAACCTACAGGTAGCAGATCTAGAAACACACCTCTGAACTAATTCAATGCTTTGCTTTAATTCGAGCTGGCAGGTGGATCCCAAACAGTCATAGATGAGTTACTCGCTTCTAAAATTCTCCCAATAAACCGAAGACGACCATTGCCTTCCCAGCTACCGTCCTTACGTGCTTGTTTATTCTTTTACTAGGAAACATTACAATGAATGCCGTATGGCTAGGACCTCCCGTCGGGTAGACCGTTCGCCTGGTGCAAGTCTTTCGAGTTGACGCCACTTCGGCGACTTGCATGTCGATGGGGATGATGAAATGATGATAAGGACAACACAGCACCCAGTCCCTGAGCGGAGAAAATCTCCGACCCAGCCGGGGATCGAACCCGGGCCGTTAGGTATGACATTCTGTCGCGCTGACCACTCAGCTACCAGAGGCGGACAACATTACAATGAAGCGAAAGATACACAATACTACATTTGCAAGGGAAAGCGCGGGACACAGTCAAATGCTAACATATTTGTAACAATATAGCGAACAGCCAGTCATAAAAATGCCCCCTCACGAAAAACTGCTAGCAGACTATGGTTACCGCACAGTGTGATCAAACCATACTGGTACTGGACCACGAAATCGATAGTGGATGAGCAATGAAATAAATAATAATAATAAGAAGAAGAAGAAGAAGAAGAAGAAGACGAAGAAAAAGGGACTACCACAGGTGTATCCATACACGTTTATTATTGTATTGCGACCCGTTTTGTTAGAACATTATCGTGGGACACTGCCGACAGTCTTCGTTAGTAATCATGACAAAGTTGTGCCAATATTATTACCTAATAAGTCCAATTACGTAACTAGAAAGTCCAAATTCTGGGACAGGATCATATAAACACACTGACGAACGCCTGGCAGAAACTGGACCATAATTGGAGCTGAGAGTTTATATGATGGTCATGATCCAGAATTGGCGTTTAACGTTACGTAACTTAACTATATTGTTTAGGTCACGATGTTGGCACAAATCTGTTGGGACGTCTTTTGAAGACTGCTGGAAGAGTAATCTGATGCTCTTCCGTACGAAACCAGCATAATACAAAACTTTCAGTACAGCCGCGGTTGTATCTTATTAATAGTAACAAGCCGCTCCTGGATACCTCAAGATGATCAAAAGGGTGAGATAGCTTTGGTCAACAGTATAATGAAAAAATATGAATGTACCAGGACCTTATTTGCCTAAACTTACTGGGATAAACTAAAGGCATAGTAAGGTTCTCAATGTACATAAATGAGTCACCAGATGGGGTCAAAAGCACGTCTTATAGTGAAATAATGACGCTGGAAAGCCTACAAAATTTTGACTGTATTCCTACCCAGTACACTGATTGGGACCTCTTTAGAGAGTGGTCCCAAATGGACGAATATACGCCTGTAATAAAGAAATAAATCCAAATCTGATTAAAGTAGCAGTAGCCTATCTCGTCTAAATACGTACACTTAGTGCAACGAAGTTGTATGGAACTGAACGACAGTACGGAGTAAATAGTAGTTACGGTGATCTTTAGACTTGAGATTGTGAGAAACTGCGGCAGATACGTAAAGCAACCGCAAACAGCAAGCCAATACAATTAATTCTACAGTAATGAGTCAGCGTTTGCAGTCAGCCATGACACTGCATCCATGACACCGTACTTCTACAGTGATGAAATTTCAGAGGCTCTGCTTGATTCATGAAAGATCGAAATGTCATAAATGGCAATTTTAATTGGAATCATTGCAACAAAGCCAGAATACAATACAACTGCCACCGTGTATTTCGCATGGGACTCAAGAATATATCAAGGTGCCTATAAAGGCCAACTTTTTTGGCAGCTCTCATTTCGCGAGAGGAATAGTGCAGAAATTAGTACTGGTGCGGCGTAGCTTCCGCACGCAGTCTTATAGCGACTTGTAGATTGTAAATGGCTGGACCACTATTGGAGCAGTTCGCCTGCCTCGTTAAGATACCCGAGCAAACGTGCGATATCATCAGGCAATCACAGCATCGGTACACGCAAAGAAAGCAATTTTTATCGCCAGTTCCCACCCACGCTCAACAGATACTGGAACTTCGCTTGCGGATCCACGGTATTTCTAATTTCTCAGAAGTACCACGATGCGTCACACTGTTTCAAAATCTCCACTAGATTTACTGCGCGACTTTCCTTATCTGTATTTCACTCAAATCATTTCCACCCCGCTTGCATAACTGGTTGTCACACGATACATCAAGAGCTAAGCGACGAACATATCAGTGGCAGGAATTACAGCAACCAAGAGGTTTTTGGAAAACAAAGTGCACTGGCAAATTTTGTTAATTACCAAGACTGATGCCGACGAAATTTCGACAGTAAACGAGGCACGAATCTTGGATAAGCAGCGTAATTTCACCGCCGCAGTGACACTGCCGTGCGTAAGAGCCCAGTCACAGACCCACAGTTTTTGACTTTTCATCCCCAGTTATTCATATTTGCCAGTCGTCACGTTTTTCACGTTTGCCAATATTTGCCAACTTGAAAAGTGCCCATGTGCCCCGTGATTCTGAGTCCACATTAAACTGTAGGTCTCACAGTAACAGGCTAGCTAACTCAGTTCAAAGGACGGGGGGAAGGCAACGGTATATCACCTACAATCAGACCATTCCTAGCAAAACACTATCACCTTGAAACCAACCTTCGGGCTGGCGGAGTTGCTAACGCACACCTGTACCATGTTGGTCGACTCGGTGGCAAGCCGTTTCGAATCCTGGTGGTGGATTAAATTTTCACAGCCAGTATTTGGCCGGCAACGGGAGGAGAGGTTGCAGCGTACAGTTCCTGATCACCAGACTTTGTGCCAGTGTACAGATTAAATTCCATACCTGGCCGCAGCGTCTCATGAAATGTGGGCGTGTGACTGTTGACGGTGATCTGTCCGTACGATGGGGAGGTTAAGTTCGATGATCCCTTGGTGCTATTTCAGATAAGCGGGTTCTCTTCTACAGTGCCCCCTCTCCACGCCTTCCTTTATTACCAACTCTTCGATTTGGCCCCAGAACCCTTTCATCAATCTACCCCAAGATAAAGGGCGATTCCCTTACGTTACAAACTTTCAGGCATGATGGAGGAGGGTTAATGTATTAATTTGAGGTAAGGAAACCTCGTTCGGAAACGAGCGAGTCGAAAGTTACAAGCGAGAACCGTGCTCATAACGCTGACAGTGGAACACGTGTAGCAATACTATTAGTACTAAGACTATAGTGTAGGCAACTTTCAGATGTGCATGGTATGGAGCAAGAAAGAAAAAAAGTCCATAAAAATGGACTCCAAAACACACATCGTAAGAGATGAGCACTTTTTCGTCTTTAATACTGTGAAATACGCCTCATCAATTTGAGTGCCTACAGCTCTTAAGGTATGTACTATAGAGCACGTATTTACAGCACATTTTTTTTTATTGTTTTGGTCCCTACTACCTCCTCCAAAAATATGGAAACCAAAAGGCCTACAGTATAAGAAATATGTTTCACAGAATCAAAGATGAACAAGCGCTCATAGCTTTTAAGGTACCAATTATACGCCTATGTTGACTATTTTTTTCCTGTTTTTGCCCATATTCCCACCTCAAAGTTGTCTACCTTACAGTCTTAATACAACAGTAATGATACAAGGATTACATTGCCATAGGTCTAGATTTCCACTTATAACTTTAGATTCGCTTGCTCCCAGAACAGGATCCGCTGCTTCAAGTTGGCACATTTACACCTTTCAATCATCCCTGAAAGTTGTATCATCACGGAATCGCCGTGTGTGTACTGTATTACTTCAATTGACATTTCTGGAAGATATCTGTCAGCATCGAATATAAATTTTCAGGTGCTAGGAAGTCCTGTTTCCCTCGAGTGTGGACTTTTACGAAAGTGAAAGGTGGACAATAAAACGTACAGAACAGAAACTTTTGAATTGTGGTGCTACAGAACAATGCTGAAGATTACATAGATAGGATGTTAACTAATGATGCGATACTGAAATTGGAGAGATAAGAAACGTTGCAACTTAAAGGAGTTCGGCGGATATTTCCTGAGGCATCAAGGAATTTGGTGGAGCAAAGAGTGTGGGGTTAAAAGTGTAACGGGAGACCAAAGTTTACATACAGAAAGCAAGCTCAAACGATTGTAGGCTGTAGTACATATGCGAAGAGTAAGAAGCTAGCACAGGATAGACTGACATCAAACCAATCTTCAAACTAAACACCACAGCAGTTCACTCGAAAGAACCTTGAATAGCCTTAAAATCTAAATATTTCGGTGTGTACAAGTTAAGAGGAACAAAGACTACTACCCCCCCCCCCCCCCCCCCTCGCACAAGCGCCACAGACCACCCGCACGCCCAGAGTGCGCAGCGGGCGTGCCTACACGGCAGGCGCCCTGCACAAACCAGATACCTCATGCTTGTTTCGTCAACGCAAACGCCTCTCTTGCTGCGATGTGACGTAGCACACGGGTTTCACCGTTTTCGTAATAAAACACATCTTTAGTGTTTATTTTCAGTTAATTAAAATAAACCCTATTCGAGGTTTTTTAAAGACTCAAACTCCATACATAAAAAAAGCTTAAAACTTCGGGTTTCTTTACAAATGTGTTACTGTGTTAAGACGTTAATCTATAACAGAGGAAAAAATTACAAAATTTCTGACATTCTGCGATAAACTTTACCAAAAGTCATTGAGTGCTCTCATTGTCAAATAATGGATGAATATAGTCTGGATAATTTTCGGTCCGTGAGTTATGCTGACTCATGACATACATAGTTTCTAACTGCAGAACTTACTGTGTTTTAATGTAAGGTTGTATCTTTTACGGATTAGATTATGACAATTTTTAACTTTTAAAATCAGTCAGTTATCCGAAACAGTTAACATCAAATTACTGCTGCTGTTGGAAGGCACCGTGCACAGGATTTGCCGGTTAGTTTTATAGATTTGCCTGTCTTGACGAAACTGCGTTTTCGGTAGTGGTCACGGGTTAAAAGACGCTCTTGCACTTACGGGAATTCCGATTTTTTTTTCTTGGAATATGCACCTCATTAAGTAAATGACGTGGCACATTTGGCTCCGAACCTAGCAGAAACTCCAGGTTCGTCTACCATTATCTGTAACGCTTCCTTCGCGCCTGACTACCCTACAGACCACATCCTCAGAACCCCAAAACCACCCCCGCCACCCTCTGTGGTCAACGTAATACCCGTCCCTGGCTGGCCTATCATTTCACTCCTCCCTCAGGCACCCCAGACGCTATTACAACGAAATAACGGACCGCTCCCCTATGCTTACCTGCCTCAACACACACACACACACACACACACACACACACACACACACACACACTTCGCTGTTGTAATTACGAGCTCCTGAAATCATTCCTACAGGTAAAACACACTCACAGTTAATCCAGCCAGGCAGGTAGATAACATACGGCAATTTGAAGACAGCCGTGTTTCAGTTTTTTCTTTAGCCTGCATCTCCCTTTCCTTTTTCTCCCTCCCCCTCTCCCTCCCACCCTCTCTCACTCCGCATCTGTTGCGAGGTATCCACACCGTTTACATTTTATGTAGGTATATTTTGGCCCGCTAACACCTTGCGAAACAGTAGATAGCCACTACGGAACACAAGATCTGGGGAGCACATCTTTCTGTGTAGGAGTGAACTGCCGTTTGGTCGAACCCTAGCACCGATGCTTCAATATTTTAATAAAATAGCTTCCAACCTCAGGTGAATGATGTATCGAAGAAACAATGAGCCGGGTACAAAGATGACGGTTTAATACTGACTGGCAAACTACGTAGCAACACGAGAGCAGTGGTGCAGATGGTTCAAATGGCTCTGAGCACTATGGGACTTAACTTCTGAGGTCATCAGCCCCCGCCCCCCAAACTTAGAACTACTTAAACTTAACCAACCTAAGGACATCACACACATCCATGTCCGGGGCAGGATTCGAACCTGCGACCGTAGCGGTCGCGCATTTCCAGACTGTAGCGCCTAGAACCATCGGTCACACCAGCCAGCGCGTATAAAAAGGGGCATGAAAGGACAGCGATTTGACAACATTGAAGACGTCAAGAAAAAAACAATGAAGGACATGTCAACCGTTTCTAAAGATGACTACAGTTTTCGAACAGTGGAAGCATCGGTGGGACAAATAGAAATGTAATGGAGAGTATTTTGAAGGGGAAAAGGTTGTTTTGTAAACAATTTGGAAATATACAGGGTGAAAAGTATTTAAACCGACAAACTCTGCGACGTAGTAGGGGACATCAAAACAAATATTTTTCCGTAATGTCATTTTTTCCTATGAGGAGTATTTAAACCAGTAGAGGAAGATCTCTGTGGCGGCAAATTAATTAAACCAACAAATACTTTTCCATTTTTTTATGACCAAGAGACAACACTTTAACACAACCCAATTTCAATTACAGTAGATTTTACAAAAATGCCTCCATTGACATGTAAACAAAGGTTACACCGACGGATCATGTTCTGACTGACACGGGCAAAAACCCCAGGAGTATCCAGAATTGTTCCTGCTACTGCTACTGTCCGGGCAACCAGATCCTCTTCTGATGCAACAGGAGTTGCATAAACAGGGTTGCGCATCTCTCTCCACACAAAACAGTCCAGAGGGGACATATCTGGGGATCGAGCAGGCCATGGTACAGGACCACCTCTGCCAATCCACGTTTCTGGGAACTCTCGGTCCAGGAATCGCCGCACACGACGACTGAGATGTGCCGGCGCCCCGTCATGCTGGAACCACATGCATTGTCTTGTAGGGAGCGGGACGTCTTCCAGCAATTCTGGCAAATGCTCTGGCGAGAAAATTTTAATAGTGCCTGCCATTTAATGGCCTAAGTAGCAGATACGGCCCGATTAAACAGTCCCCAACAACACCGACCCGCACATTAACGAAGAACCGCGCTTGATGAGCGCTAGTAACTGCAACAACTCCAAACATGCGAATTGTGCATGTTGAAGACTCCATCACGCCCGAACGTTGATTCATCGGTAAACACAGAGGATGGAAATGTAGAATGCATTTAACACTGTTCCAGGTACCACTGCGAAAACTGTGCTCTGGGTGGATAATCAACTGGTTCCAGGTTGTGGACACGCTGTAAGTGAAATGGACCTAACAATTGCTCTCGAAGGACTGTTCTTACATTCGTCTGATTCGTCCCCATGTTACGTGCAATTGCACGAGTGCTGATTGAAGGATCCCGCTCCACATACTGCAAGACAGCTTCCTCAAATTGCAACGTTCTTACCGTGCGACGGCGTCCATGTCCAGGTAATGTGCTAAATGACCCGGTCTCACGCAGACGTTGGTACACAGCAGCAAAGGTCGTATGATGCGGGATACGGCGATTAGGATATTGTTGTTGATAAACCCGCTGTGCAGCTCGTCCGTTGTGGTGCGCTACGTAGTACGCACCAACCATATCAGTGTACTCACTGCAGGAGTATCGCTCTACTAGTAAACAGAGACAATGCACTACTACACTGGTGGACAGCAGTTGCCTACAACTGAAGAGCGCATTACGCCGTCTAACAACTAAAGATCGTAATACGGCCTCTAACAACTGAAGAGTGTAATACGACCTCCACTGGTTTACATAATCCCCATAGGAAAAAATTACATTAGGGAAAAATATTTGTTTTGATGTCCCCTGCAACCTCCCAGAATTTGTCGGTTTAAATACCTGTTTTTTGTGTGCCCCTCGTACATGTTGTGGTTTCTCGTCGCACCCTACTGAATTGACGTGTGTTGGGGCAGGGTGAGTGTAGTGCCCTGGCCGCCCCCGGGCTGCGTGGCTCCGGGTGGGCAGTGTCGAGCTGGCTGTCACGTAGTGTCCCCCGACTACCAACAGGTGGACGGCGCCCGTAGCTCGGGCCGCGCACCTAGCCGGCTGGCGCCACGGCAGACTAGACTATATATAGCGCGACGCGGCAAACATTGCTCAGGATCACCGGCACAATGGCGCCGCAGCGCGCCGCACGCGTTCGGCTGTCGAGCGGCGGTAAACAGCCGCGGCAAATACCGCTCTAAATTATTACGTCGCCGCGCCAGCGGCGCATTCCGAGAGCCACGCCAACACGCAGTCTCCGCCCCCCTGCAGTAACCCACTTACCGTTCCACCTCGTACATGCAGGCCATCTTCTGCCTACTGGTCTACCGGCGACATTTCTCCTCCTTTCTACTTAATATGTGGGTGCAACACATGAAGAAATACGAGAATACCCCAAAAGTAAGGTCTCCTATTTTTTTTGTAAATACATAGACCTAGGAGGGCCAGAATGGCCGAGCGGTTCTAGGCGCTACAGTCTGCAACCGCGCGACCGCAACCGTCGCAGGTTCGAATCTTGCCTCGGGCATGGATGTCTGTGATGTCCTTATGTCAGTTAGGTTTAAGTAGTTCTAAGTTCTAGGGGACTGATGACCTCAGATGTGAAGTCCCATAGTGCTCAGAGCCATCTGAACCATTTCTTTGTAGAATTTTGGAACACGTATTACGTTCGAGTATGATGACTTTTCTGGAGACTAGAAATCTACTCTGTAGGAATCAGCACGGGTTTCGAAAAAGACGATCGTATGAAACCCAGCTCTGTACACCGTTCATTTAACTCCCTACGCAAAGCCACTGTGCTAACTGCACAGTTGGTAGCACCTCAGAACTCACAAGTGATCCCTTCTGCTGATTTCATGTTATTTTTACAGTTACTCTCCGCAATGTTCGACGGTCCCTGTCCATCACTACATGTGTTCTGCCTGATCTCAGTTTAACTCTGGTCGCTCCTTCACGTATACATTTCACAGTGACATCACAAACAGTCGACTCGGGCAGCTATAGAAGGGTCGAAATTGGAGAACTGCAACATTCGTTAGATCATTAACAGTTGAATCTGTTTCTCAGCGATATCCTACCCACTAGTCCACGAAGGAAGTCACTGGGTTCTGGGTTCAGCCACTACTGCGTCTCTACCAACAACGTAATACCGTCCACATCCTTTTGTATTGTAGAATTTTGGAACATGTATTATGTTCGAGTATAATGACTTTTCTGGAGACTACAAATCTACTCTGTAGCAATCAGCATGGGTTTCGAAAAAGACGATCGTGTGAAACCCAGCTCGCGCTATTCGTCCACGAGACTCAGAGGGCCATAGACACGGGTTCCCAGGTAGAAGCTGTGTTTCTTGACTTCCACAAGGAGTTGGATACAGTTCCCCGCAGTCGTTTAATGAACAAAGTAAGAGCATATGGACTATCAGACCAATTGTGTGATTGGATTGAAGAGTTCCCAGATAACAGAACGCAGCATGTTATTCTCAATGGAGAGAAGTCTTCCGAAGTAAGAGTGATTTCAGGTGTGCCGCAGGGGAGTGTCGAAGGACCGTTGCTATTCACAATATACATAAATGACCTTGTGCATAACATCGGAAATTCACTGAGGCTTTTTGCGGATGATACTGTAGTATATCGAGAGGCTGTAACAATGGAAAATTGTACTGAACTGCATAAGGATCTGCAACGAATTGACGCATGGTGCTGGGAATGGCAATTGAAGCTCAATATAGACAAGTGTAATGTGCTGCGAATACATAGAAAGAAAGATCATTTAGCTACAATATAGCAGGTCAGCAACTGGAAGCAATTAATTCCATAAATTATCTGGGAGTATGCATTAGGAGTGATTTAAAATGGAATGATCATATAATGTTGATCGACGGGAAAGCAGATGCCAGACTGAGATTCATAGGAAGAATCCTAAGGAAATGCAGTCCGAAAACAAAGGCAGTAGGTTACAGTACACTTGTTCGCCCACTGCTTGAATACTGCTCACCAGTGTGGGATCCGTACCAGATAGGGTTGATAGAAGAGATAGAGAAGATCCAACGGAGAGCAGCGCGCTTCGTTACAGGATCATTTAGTAATCGCGAAAGCGTTACGGAGATGATAGATAAACTCTGCAGGAGAGACGCTCAGTAGCTCGGTATGGGCTTTTGTAAAAGTTTCGAGAACATACCTTCACCGAAGAGTCAAGCAGTATATTGCTCCCTCCTACGTATATCTCGCGAAGAGACCATGAGGATAGAATCAGAGAGATTAGAGCCCACACAGAGGCATACCGACAATCCTTCTTTCCACGGACAATACGAGACTGGAATAGAAGGGAGAACCGATAGAGGTACTCAAGGTACCCTCCGCCACACACCGTCAGGTGGCTTGCGGAGTATGGATGTAGATGTAGATGTAGACCAGACGGGAGGGGATGGGCCTGAATGTGAACGACGCACTGCTAGTTCGGCGAACGCCGCCAGCAGCTGCGCGCGTGTTTCGGCAGAAGAGCGGTGACGTGCTCCGGCGGAACGCGCGACGTGTTGACACGACACTACAGTAGCTGGCGACAGGAATGCTTGCCTTATACGGACATCCGTTCCGCTCCACACGTCTTATTCTTCTTCCGGAGCAGCGGCAACTGTACCTACACCGGGCTATGGCCGCCATCATCGGATCTTAGGACACATACAGGTTACAACGTCAAGGAAAACAATGATGCCTATAACACGCAGGTACTCTAGTGTGCGCTTGTATGTGATGGAGACAACATTTATATCATCTCTCTTGGATGCCTATATGCTACTCATGACAATTTTGTAAGGCCTGCGTGTTATAGGCAACTATACTACTGGCCATTAAAATTGCTACACCAAGAAGAAATGCAGATGATAAACGGGTGTTCATTGGACAAATATATTATACTAGATCTGATATGGGATTACATTTTCACGCAATTTGGGTGCATAGATCCTGAGAAATCAGTACGCATAACAACCATCTCTGGCTGTAATAACGGCCTTGATACGCTTGGACATTGAGTCAAACAGAGCTTCGATGGCGTGTACATGCAGCTTCAACACGATACCACAGTTCATCAAGAGTAGTGACTGGTGTATTGTGACGAGCTAGTTGCTCGTCCACCATTGACCAGACCTTTTCAATTGGTGAAAGATCTGAAGAATGTGCTGGCCAGGCAGCAACGAACATTTTCTGTATCCAGAAAGGCCCGTACAGGACCTGCAACATGCGGACGTGCATTATCCTCCTGAAATATAGGGTTCGCGGGGATCTAATAAAGGGTACAGCCACGGGTCGTAACGTCCACTGTTCAAAGTGCCGTCAATGCCAACAAGAGGTGACCGAGACGTGTAATCAATGGCATTCCATACCCTCACGCCGGGTGATGCGCCAGTATGGCGATGACGAATACACGCTTCCAATGTGCGTTCACCGCGATGTCGCCAAACACGGGTGCGACCACCATGATGCTGTAAACAGAACCTGGATTCACCCGAAAAAATGACGTTTTGTCATTTGTGCACCCAGGTTCGTAACCGAGTACACCATCGCAGGCGCTTCTGTCTGCGATGCAGCGTCAAGGGTAACCGCAGCCATGCTCTGCGAGCTGATCGTCCGTGCTGCTGCAAACGTCGTCGAACTGTTCGTGCAGATGGTTGTTGTCTTGCAAACGTACCTATCTGTTGACTCAGGGATCGAGACGTGGCTGCACGATCCGTTACAGCCATGCGGATAAGATGCCTGTCATCTCCACTGCTAGTAGTACGAGGCCGTTAGGATCCAGCACGGCGTTCCGTATTACCCTCCTGAACCCAACGATTCCATATTCTGCTAACACTCACTGGATCTCGACCAACGCGAGCAGCAATGTCGCGATACGATAAACGACAATCGCGATAGGCTACAATCCGACCTTTATCAAAGTCGGAAACGTGATGTTACGCATTTCTCCTCCTTACACGAGGCATCACAACAACGTTTCACCAGTCAACGCCGGTCAACTGCTGTTCGTGTATGAAAAAATCGGTTGGAAACTTTCCTCAAGTCAGCAAGTTGTAGGTGTCGCCACCGGCGCCAACCTTGTGTGAATGCTCTGAAAAGCTAATCATTTGCATATCACAGCATCTTCGTCCTGTCGGTTAAATTTCGCGTCTGTAGCACGTCATCTTCGTGGTGTAGCAATTTTAATGGCCAGTAGTGTACTTACGGTACACGTCGCCATCTTTCACGCTACAATTTGGAGCCCTCTAGCGGAAGAGTATTGCGACATGCGTCAGCGAAACAGAAAGTCGACCAGTAATATGCATGACATGTAATACCTCGATGTTGAGAACAGAATACAAAATTCAGAAGCATTGCTTTTCAGCACGCCCTCGCATTAGTATTCCTACAGTGATCTCACTGTCGTACGCTTATCTCATAGACGTTCAACCTTTAACCAGCACAACGTCAATTGGCTTCGTCAACCGCGTTCATTTCTCTTTCTTTTTAATCTGGCTTTATTAGTAGGCTTCTCAGTCTTCAGTTATTCGACAACATCGCTTCATACGCATACAGAATTTATCTGGCCTTTGTAGTTTCATCTGAAACGCGAGGCTTGAATCCCAAGTACTCTACAGACATTTCTTTAGAAGATAATTTCACTGTCACTTATCTACATATAACTTGACCTTGTAAACACTTGATTATTAATCTGTCTTATAGAATACATAAAGTAAGGGCACATTTACCATCCAGGCAAGCCCAACGTGCTGTTCTTGGCTCTTTGGGTAGTGGGCGGTTAAGTCTTCCATTGACAGATACTTTTTAAATCTCTTGGCGGCTTCCATAGTATTTTGCTCCATGTCAGTCATGCTCTAAAATTGTGTTAAGAGGTACGGTTAAAATAAATGCAATTTTTGCTTTAGTTGGGGTCCTTGCAGTGCGAGAAAGATCCTGCTGTGTGTGTTAAGTCTAAATTCTCTTGTGCATCTCTTACAGCTGTTCCGAATAAAATAAAAGATAAAGAAAAAAAATTCTTTACGACACTGAAAGAGAGTACGAAGTACTAATTTCGGTATTAGATTACCTTATTTTAATTACTCTGAAATTTTACATTGTCAACTGAAGTGCGTGAACTACTTTGGAAAAAAATGCCTCTTCAAAATAGTTTTGACCGCATTTGCAAGACCTGTGACTCATCGCAACCAATACCGTGTTACGACAGTACAGTCGGTACTCAACTGGATCACTTTAAAGCAACTCACCAGTCAGTGATAGCAATGGGCGGTAGATGACCAATTGACAGTCATTTAAACAAAGGCGTTTGCAGCTGCGAGGAAATCTTTCCACGAAATTTTCACCACCAAGCTTGTCCTCAGGATGACATTCAGAGTCCCATTCACGCAGGGAGTAACGATCGTCGTAATAAAATATGAGAAATCTGACTTCGGATGTCAAGATTTAGGTATTTATTTTCCACATACTGCTCGGGAGTGGAGCGGCATGGAAATAGTTTGAAAGTGGTTCTACCAACCATCTTCCAAACACTAAAGTATGAGTTGCAATATGGTCTATTAGATATAGGCGAGTTACTAACTTAAGAAGATACTAATTCTGATGCCTCTCAGAAGAGTCGAAAAAGGGTAAATTATTGTAAATCCATGAAATGCAATCAAACAACCGTGAATAAACACTAAACGGTCAACGCGCTGCACGGTCTAAGTTGAATGTTGCCTAACAACTTCCAGGGGCAAGAAAAATTTTAATTTTACTATTTCATGTAACATTCCTTACAGCCATTTTGCATCTGGGACGTGAGATGAACATGAATTTTGGTGTGTAGAATGCGAATATACTTTTTAAAATGTTCTAGAGCGTAATATTTTTGAGCTGTTAAGGGATTTTATTGTTTATTTTCCACACTTTTATGTTTACTGTTTTGTTTTTTGGATTCACTTTTTAATTTTTTTCTTTTGGGCAAAGCAGTGCTATAAGGTCAACAAATAGTCACCATATGGCAGGTGTGATAAGAGGCAAACAGAAGGGCATCGCTGTCACATTTTTTTCGAATGCCAAAGATAACTAATGTCGAAACGATTTCTCATGTTTGTCCTAAAAACTTGATTTGATGTTTTCTTAATTTACGAAACATATATTAACAATCTTTTATAAAAGATCGATAGTGAAGAATTTATATTTGCAATGAAAACCGGAATTTTGCAAGCAACATGTAACTAGAAACATAACACGAGCGTATTTCATTTAAATGATTAGATATGTGTTAATTAGCGTACATTTGATGAATTTCACGTTTAAAAGATGTAGGTATTCCAAACTGAGCAACAAAAATAACGACCAAAGCGAGATTTGAACCCTCGCTCGATAGACTATAATGGACACTTCATCTCCAACGCTACCGAGTCAGCTGTACACTCCGCAATTAAAGGTTCCTGAAACTTCAGTAAATATCGTTTCCTGAATAAGTTGAACGCTGATTTAGTATGTAATTTTGTGAAAACTATTAAGAATAGCATGTTTTTCGACACTTATTAATTTTTGGTCTACGGAGCAGGAAGGAGCGTCAGACATTTTCACACTGCGTATTAACAGCGCGATAATCAGATTCCAACAGTACAGAGACTGTACAAATGAAAACCACGTAGCTAAAATATTATTAAGAAAAACGTTGATGGCTACTGACACATTAGAATATCTTAAGTTTCATTTACCGTAACGCACTAATAAGATATCTAATACATTAGTAGGATCGAGAGATCCTACTAATATTCAGCAAGCGGTAAAGGAAACAAAAGAAAATTTCGGAGTAGGTATTAAAATCGAGGGAGAAGAAATAAAAACTTTGAGGTTCGCCGATGACACTGTAATTCCGTCAGAGACAGCAAAGCACTTGGAAAAGCAGTTGAACGGAATGGACAGTGTCTTGAAAGAAGGATATAAGACGAACATCAACAAAAGCAAAACGAGGATAATGGAATGTAGCCAAGTTAAATCGGGTGATGCTGAGGGAATTAGATTAGGAAATGAGACACTTAAAGTAGTAAAGGAGTTTTGCTATTTGAGGAGCAAAATAACAGATGATGGTAGAAGTAGAGAGGATATAAAATGTAGACTGGCAATGGCAAGGAAAGCGTTTCTGAAGAAGAAAAATTTGTTAACACCCAGTATAGATTTAAGTGTCAGGAAGTCATTTCTGAAATTATTTGTATGGAGTGTAGCCATGCATGGAAGTGAAACATGGACGATAAATAGTTTAGACAAGAAGAGAATAGAAGCTTTCAAAATGTGGTGGTACAAAAGAATGCTGAAGATTAGATGGGTAGATCACGTAACTAATGAGGAGGTATTGAATAGAATTGGGGAGAAGAGCAGTTTGTGCAGAATTTGACTAGAAGAAGGGATCGGTTGGTAGGACATGTTCTGAGGCATCAAAGGGATCGCAAATTTAGCATGGGAGGGCAGCGTGGAGGGTAAAAATCGTAGAGGGAGACCAAGAGATGAATACACTAAACAGATTCAGAAGGTTGTAGGTTGCAGTAAGTACTGGGAGATGAAGAAGCTTGCACAGGATAGACTAGCATGGGAAGCTGCATCAAACCAGTCTCAGGACCGAAGACCACACAACAACTTCCAAGAGCGTAACACCACCAGTGAACGTGTGCTACGGCTGCTCAGCAGTCATCGCATTCGTCTTTGTTTACGTCTGGTTTATTCTTATGATGAACGAGGTACAGTCAGCTACGCCGCGACGAGAGGAGAGAGGATTTGTTGTCCAGCGGGGTGTAAATACGCGGCGCCGGGCGTTAGTTAGCGGGCCGGCCGGCGGCGGCGCTGCGGTAGGCGCCGTGTGTGTGTGTGTGTGTGTGTGTGTGTGTGTGTGTGTGTGTGTGGCGCCTGGCCCGGCCATCATCGTGTGTGGGCGCGCCAGGAGTCAAGGACAGCCGCTTGGCGCTCGCTCTCTCTCTGTGTGTGTGTGTGTGTGTGTGTGTGTGTGTGTGTGCGTGTGCGAGTGAGGCGGTGCGCTTTTTGCGTTATGTTGTCTCCGTCTCCACTCTACCCACACTTGCCGCTCTCCTCTGTAACTGCCCAAAGCGCACAAACTTTCAGACAGAGCAGACAGCATTAGGCCCAGCGAAGATCTCAATGTAGCTGTTGTCATGCACCGGATCCAAAAAATTTTTTCATTGTATTTTTCAGCTCTCGACTTCTTAGAAAACCGTCATCGGATGATAGGGAAAGTTGGAGTATAATCGGGTAGTTACGACTAAAGCTATATTATAATGTATATTTTCATTGTTGGGACTTCAAATAGACTTCTGTCAAAGAGCAGGCCGCTGTGGTCAATCGGTTTTAGGCGCTTCAAAAAATTTTCAAATGTGTGTGAAAACCTATGGGACTTAACTGCCAAGGTCATCAGTCCCTAAGCTTACACACTACTTAACCTAAATTATCCTAAGGACAAACACACACATCCATGCCCGAGGGAGGACTCGAACCTCCGCCGGGATCAGCCGCACAGTCCATGACTGCAGGCGCCTCAGACCGCTCGGCTAATCCCGCGCGGCTTTAGGCGCTTCAGTCAGGAACCGCACTGCTGCTACGGTCTCAGGTTCGAATCCTACCTCTGGCATAGATGTGTGTGATGTCCTTAGGTTTAAGTACTTCTAAGTCTAGGGGACTGATGACCTCAGATGTTAAGTCCCATAGTGCTTAGAGCCATTTTAACCATTTTGTCAAAGACACACAAGAACATTCAGGGTGACAATTACTGAAATATATGAAATGAAATCATCATAACTCCTGAACGGTTTGCGTTAGAACATTCAAACTGCACACGGTTGACCGCGGAGCATGATGGGAATTAGCATGCACACGGTACGGTCTGCTTTAGCGACGAAGCAAGCTTTCATTTGGAAGGGTTCGTCAATAAGCCAAATTGGCGCATTTGGGGGACTGAGAATCCGCATTTCGCCATCGAGACGTCTCTTTACCCTCAACGGGTGACTGTGTGGTGTGTGGTGTGTAGTGTCCAGTCAGGGAATACTCGGTGCGATATTCCTCGATGGTACAGTGACTACCGAACGGTACGTGAAGGTTTTGTCAGACGATTTCATCCCCATTAACCAAAGCGACTCTGATTTCGACAAGATGCGGTTCATGGAAGACGGAGCTCGACGCCATCGAAGCAGGAGAGTGTTTGATGTCTTGGAGGAGCACTTTGGGGATCGTATTTTGGCTCTGGAGCACCCAGAGGCCACTGGAATGGGCCTCGAATGGCCACCATATTCTCCGGGGCTGAACACATGCCACTCCTTTATGTGGGGCTACATTAAAGACACGGTGTACAGCAGAAACCTCAAAACCATTGCTGACCAGAAAACAGCCATTCAGGAGGTAATAGACAGCATCGACGTTACGACACTTCAGCGGGTCATGCGGAATTTCGCTATTTGTCTGCGCCATGTCATCGTCAATGAAGGCAGGCATATCGAAAATGTCACAGCCTAAATCCGAATATCTGTAGTGAGGTTTACATGTTGCATAAAGTGTTTGCACGGCGTAGTTTGTAGCTATGTTATGTTTCATATAGTTCAATTCTTGTCACCCTGTACTTGGATGGTATACCAAGCACTAGCAAATGATTGATCATTTTTGCCCTATCGAGACTAATCTACATACAGGCTACGAAGCTCAATAGCATACTCATATACATTTTCATGTATTTGCCTCAGCACAAATAAGTGATCTGTTATTGACTTATTAGGCCGAAATACACACTGAATTTCTCTTGCAGTGTTAAACGTAAGATTCTAACTCTTAATGGGCAGATTGGACGCTAGATACTCCAGACAAGAAGCCTTTGGAATGCGGTGTGCAAGTCAGTGCTGCCCGACGGCCGGCTGTGATCTTTCGCACCGGCGGCTGGCGCCTGTGTGCCTTTATCAGGCGCTGCGTGGGAGCAGATGTGCCGTGATTTCCTGGCTGCAGATAAGGGGGCCGAATAGCGCTCCGCTATCTCTGGCGCCGAACTGCCCCTTCGCCTGAAACGTGACGACCGTCAGCGTGCGTGGGGGCCACGTCACCGCATACTTCCCTCCCTCCCCACGTGGTAATAACGTTTGTTTCATTTAAAAAGCTTCGAGAGTTCTCACATAAATTTGGAAGCATTAAGACACTCCGCTCTCTGTAGCGATAAAACCGCATCAAAGTTCATCTTCTACAACAATTAGAAATTTACGAGGATATGGTTCAAATGGTTCAAATGGCTCTGAGCACTATGGGACTTAACTACTGTGGTCATCAGTCCCCTAGAACTTAGAACTACTTAAACCTAACTAACCTAAGGACATCACACACATCCATGCCCGAAGCAGGATTCGAACCTGCGACCGTAGCAGTCGCGCGGTTCCGGACTGCGCGCCTAGTACCGCTAGACCACCGCGGCCGGCCTACGAGGATATCCCAGAAAGTAATGCCCCGCATTTATTTCATCAACAATTCTCTACTGAACATAATGATAATTACAAATGGTTCAAATGGCTCTGAGCACTATGGGACTTAATATCTGAGGTCATCAGTCCTCTAGAAATTAGAACTACTTAAACCTAACTAACCTAAGGACATCACACACATCCATGCCCAGGATTCGAACCTGCGACCGTAGCGGTCGCGCGGTTCCAGACTGTAGCGCCTAGAACCACTCGGCCACCCCGGCCGGCCACCCTGTTTCATCGTCCGT
Organism: Schistocerca americana; assembly: GCF_021461395.2. NCBI lineage: Eukaryota > Metazoa > Arthropoda > Insecta > Orthoptera > Acrididae > Schistocerca > Schistocerca americana. Next base: position 95,070,942 of record NC_060128.1, read on the forward strand.
AACAATTTGGCTTACGAAATCATCACCGTCGTTGTGGTACCACTCAAGGAAAGTCAATGCACTGTCTAAACGTTTGCGGTACCCAACGTGCGCACAATTTTCGGTAATTCAAGTGCTCGGTCACAGTGCCATACAAAACACTACGAGAACGATTAGGAAAGTCATCCCGCAAGGAGGAAATCGTAAAGCGTCTGTTTTCTCTCACCTTATTGTCCACTTCCTGCACCAAACTTTCATTAACGACCGAGGAACGCCCACTCCGTTGTTCATCGTGCACATTTGTGCGGCCATCTTTAAATGCTCTCACCCACTTTCTTACCATTCCATCACTCATAATGTTTTCTCCGTAAACTGCACAGATCTCATGATGAATATCGATCGCTTTTAGGCCTTTAGCACTATTACAACAGCCCGTACTTCACAGTCGGCGGGACTCACGATTATCGGAGGCATCTTAAACACTCAGTACACAACGTAAACAAGCAAGAATCAGACTTTAATGGCGTCAGTGCGTAGATTAAGGTACAGGCTTTCATGTAAAAATAAAATTATTGAGATATCTTAGCAAGTCTTTTTTTAATTTCAAAACGGTACTTAAAAAACACGCCTCGTATATTGGGAGCAAATCAATGGATATTTTATCAACAGCACTAGTTTGCTCGAAGAATGACAGTACTGAAAATCGCGCGCTGTGCGTATGCCCTGTTGACTTCTGTTGGGCAATTTGAGGTTCTTTTCCGATTTGATATGCCACAAGCCTCTCCTCAAATTGTTCGTCCCCACTCCCTCTGGACCACTGTCGTATCGGATGTCGCTACCCCTGCCACGTAGTCCACCCGCCTGACGTAGGGACATGTCAGGATGCCTATATCGAGGCGAGGCCGTGAGCAGCGAGGACTTCCGGCAGCTCTCCCTAGCTGCCGCCAGCGACGTCCGCACTATTTTGCCACACCTCGTCACACGCGCCCGTCACACATTACGATGACATCACTCCACTTGCGAAGTCAACGAGCGGGGCGCACGTTCCCGCCACCAGCATCAGCCAATCGCGCGGATCCACTGTAGTAATCCGCGTGGCTATATAACCTGTTCAAGGCGAAGCCGCGAGTTCGGAGTTGCTTGTCAACCATCATTTTATCATCGGCAGTCAGGAGTCTGTCTTCATCAGTTCTCGGTCAAAGGGCATCATCTACGCAGGCTGGAGCTCGCGTTAGCAGTGGCCATCAGTGTAGAATATGTTTTCCACAAATAAACAGTCCTCCACGAGGTTAGGGCCAACCACAGCCTTGCAGTGATGTAACTGACAATCTCTGGACGAATGTTTAGTTCTGGAAGCGACTCTCAGTTTATGGGACAGTTCTCAGCACGTACCAATCCCACGTGCTTAAACCCATCTGGATGTAAACTCATCAGTGCTGCATTAAACAAAGATTCATGTACTTGTCCTAATTGATTGTGTGTAGTGGTGTTGCAGAACAAATGTCACACCATTGTGGTACGTTGTAAACGGTTATCGCTTACAGTCTTCAGACAATAAGACTGAGCGAATGAAAAATTTAACCACTGGGAGGTAACCAGAGCGAGGCCGCTACACCGCAGAAAGCATGCAGACCAAGAATTGCGTCTACCACTTGACTACATTTGGAATCACGAAGGATGGCGGTCGAATTTAGGCTCGATAGGCGCACCTACGACATCTATAGAAACGATTTAGGAGACTGTCTGAGCAGACGTCTTAGGTTGTTTGCAGATGATGCTGTCGTTTATCGACTAGTAAAATCATCAGTAGGTCAAAACAAAATGCAAAACGATTTAGAGAAGATATCTGTATGGTGCAAAAATTGGCAATTCACCCTAAATAACGTAAAGTGTGAGGTCATCCGCATGAGTGCTAAAAGGAATACGTTAATTAAACTTTGGATACACGAAAGATCAGTCAAATCTGAAGGCTGTAAATTCAGCTAAGTACCTAGGTATTACAATTACGAAAACTGGAAGGAATAATAAAAAATGTTTGGGGAAGTGTAACCATAGACTGCATCTTATTGGCAGGTCACATAGAAAATGTAACAGATGTGCTAAAGAGACTGCCTACGCTACGCTCGTCCGTCCTTTTTTAGAATACTGCTTCGCGGTGTCAGACCCTTACCAGATAGGAGTGACGGAGTACATCGAATAAGTTTAAAGAACGGCAGCACATTTCGTATTATCGCGAAATAGGGAAGAGAGTGTCACTAAAATAATACAGGATTTTGGGGGGACATCATTAAAACAAAGGCATTTTTCATTGCGGTAGAATCTTCTCACTAAATTTCAATCACCAACTTTCTCCTCCGAATGGGGAAATATTTTGTTGACGGCGACCTACAAAGGGGGGTCCGATCATCATAATAAAATAAGGGAAATCAGAGCTCGCACGGAAAGATATAGGTGTTCGTTTTCTCCGCGCACTGTACGAGACTGGAATAACAAAATTATTCTGAAGGTGTTTCTGGAATGAGATTTTCACTCTGCTGCGGAGTGTGCGCTGATAGGAAACTTCCTGGCAGATTAAAACTGTGCGCCGGACCGAGACTTGAACTGGGGATCTGCCAGGAAGTTTTATTGTGAGGGTGGTTCGATGAACCCTCTGCCAGGCACTTAAATGTGATTTGCAGAGTATCCATGTACATATAGAATTCTCCGACACCCAACGAGCATTGAGTAGTATTCTGAACGATCTGCTGTCAATACGTTAGCCAGTCCAAGTACTAGAATTGATCGTACCGAGTTAATTCGTGAGTCGCTGGGAGTTGTTGATGGCGGTGGCACGCGAGAAATTCCACATAAGCAACCGAAACACACAGTTTGCACGATAAGCGTTTTTCTACGAGCGCTAAGCACAAACACAATCCCCAAGCCTCCGTGTGGTGCTCGGGGACCACTCATAGAGTGAGGGAAAGACGGCTGTCTACACGCCTCCGTATGAGTCCTAGTTTCTTGTATCTTTGGGGTCCCTACGCGCAATGTATGTTGGTGGCAGTAGGATCGTTCTGCAGTCACCTTCAAACGCGGGTTCTCTAAATTTTCTCAATAGCGTTCCTGGGGAAAAAAAGGTCGCCTTCATTTCAGGGATTCCCATCTGAGTTCCCGAAGCATCACGTAATAACTGCGTGTTGTTCGAATCTACAGGTTAACAAATCTAGCAGCCCGATTCTGAATTGCTTCGATGTGCTCCTTCAATCCGATCTGCTACGGATCCCAAACACTCGAGCAGTACTCAAGAATAGGTCGCACCAGCGTCGTATATGCGACACTTTCCTAAAATTCTTCTCAATGAACCGAAGTCGACCATTCGCCTTTCCTACCGCAGTTCTCACATGTTCATTCTATTTCGCCCACATATTTAAACGACGTGACTGTCAAACAGGACACTACTAATGGTGTATCCGAACATAATGGGTTTGTTTTTCCCACTGATGCGCATTAGCTAAAATTTGCGCTTACCGAACTGTCGCTTGGACCTGGCAACAAAGTTATGTCCGACGGATGCGCGAAGTGCCTTCGTTCGTGTATCGCAGTATAACAGGGCAGCACAGCGCGAAGCACGGTGGGCGAACCAAAGGAGATGGGTAGCCGCGTGGACACCCCTACTACGGCGGCCGGCCGCCAGTCGCCTGTATAAATACAGCGCCGGCTGGCGCCAGTGGAGGCGGAAACAGCCTCGAGGATAGGAAGGGAAGGGAAGGGAAGGGAAGGGAAAGGCGGGCGCCAGCGGGCTGGCGCCAGCCGGGCGGCCACGCGGAGAAACCGGCGCGATACCAGGGAAACCACTGGCGCGCCAGAGGACGCGGCCGTCGTTAACAGCAGGAATAGGCGGAGCGGCCGAGGCGACGCGCTGGCGCAACACCGCGCCACCTGCCCAGCCCGAAAACGCGCGCTGGCGCCAGCGACTGGCGCCACGGGGTGCTCTACGGTGGCGCGTCTGCTACCTCAGGAACAGCACCCCCGGTTTAAAAACGACATCGAAGTTTTACTGCAAACATGTTGCTACAGTACAGTGTTTAACAGCAAATAATATTTGCGGTACATTAACACTGGCGGATGGAAAACTTGCGAGGCTCACAAGGGAACCTCCCCATCGCACCCCCTTCAGATTTAGTTATAAGTTGGCACAGTGGATAAGCCTTGAAAAACTGAACACAAATCAATCGAGAAAACAGGAAGAAGTTGTGTGGAACTATGAAAAAAATAAGCAAAATATGCAAACTGAGTAGTCCATGCGCAATATAGGTAACATCAAGGACAGTGTAAGCTCAGGAGCGCCGTGGTCCCTTGGTTAGCGTCAGCAGCTACGGAACGAGAGGTCTTTGGTTCAAGCCTTCCCTCGAGTGAAAAGTTTATCTTGGCAAAGTTATGATCTGTCCGTTCGTTCATTAACGTTTTGTTCACTGTAATAAGTTTAGTGTCTGTGTTTTGCGACCGCACCGCAAAACCGTGCGATTAGTAGACGAAAGGACGTGCCTCTCCAATGGAAACCTAAAACATTTGATCGGAAGGTCATAGGTCAACCGATTCCTCCACAGGAAAACACGTCTGATATATTCTATACGACACTGGTGACGGCATGTGCGTCACATGGCAGGAATATGTTGTCGACCCACCCAACTTGTACACCGGGCGAATGGGTAAAAAGATTCTTCTACCTTTCCCGATTTAGGTTTTCTTGTGGATGTGATAATCACCCCCAAAAAGGTGATGAAAACATAAGAGTTTGTCAGATAAACTGCAACAAATAAATGCAACAGTTTCACAGTCGCACAGTTTTCCTTGTGCTCTGTCAAAAAATATGTTTTTAACGTTTTCAAATTTTTCCGTGTGTAGACCGTCAAATCCTGCATATGTGCAAGCAAATCTGAACATGTCCTGGAATTTTGGAAGGCGAAGTTGATTATATAAAAAATTAAACTTTTCACTCAAGGGACCACGGCGCTCGTGAGCTCACACTACCCTTGATGTTGCCTATCTTTCGCATGGACTACTCAGTTTGTATATTTTGCTTATTTTTTTCATAGTTCCACACAACTTCTTCCTGTTTTCTCGATTGATCTGTGTTCAGTTTTTCAAGGCCTATCCACTGTGCCAACTTATAACTAAATCCGAGGGGGGTGCGATGGGGAGGTTCCCTTGTCAGTAATACCGTTCGGGAACGCTTTTGTCCACATTAAAGTTGCAACACGAAATTCTAGACTGTTGAAACTCACTGTAGCGAAGAAGTAATACGATCACATAAAACGAGTCGTAGGCAGAACATACCGACACATCCAAGAAAGATACAGTTTACAAAATTCAATCGACCAATTCTTGAGGAGTATTGCTGGTCAGTATGGGCACACTACAAGGAAGACATTGTATATCGCGAAGAGGTTTGCAATTTAAATTCAGATGCCAAAGCCCTCCAAGGATTGTGAAGAACCTTCCCCCTCAGTCACCCCCGACTCTAAGGAATATGACTCCCCGGATATCTTCGCCGGCCGGAGTGACCGAGCGGTTTTAGGCGCTACAATATGGAACCGCGCGACAGCTACGGTCGCAGGTTCGAATCCTGCCTCGGGCATGGATGTGTGTGATGTCCTTAGGTTAGTTAGGTTTAAGTAGTTCTAAGTTCTAGGGGACTGATGACCTCAGAGGTTAAGTCCCATAGTGCTCAGAGCCATTTGAATCATTTTTGGTATCTTCACCCTGCTACGTCGGCGGGATGTTTGCTTCAATATTCACGGCGATTGTACCTGATTGGCGTCCCGATTCTGGTCTGTTTGGCCTTCAAACAGAAACTTTTTGATCGTCCCCTTGTCTTACTGCGTTGCAGATTTAAAATAAGATTACACCTCTTTGTGAGTCCATTATGGCAGCATTTTAAAATTTTATATTCTGTAAATAACTAATTATTTTGTTGGCGGTGCTAGATAGGCAACCTGCAGTTGGGACTGTACCCTGTGTTAGTAGACTTTTATCAGAATACATTCCTCTAATTTTGCAGTCGTGGTCAATTCGCGACATGTATGAGGGACGAAGTAGTACGTTGTCCGACTCTTTCCGGACCGAACTCTGTCGGAGTTTGAGCAGTAAAACATTCCGTGACGCAGAACGCCTCTCTTGCAGTGTCTGTCGCTGTAGTTTGACGAGCACCTACGTAGCGCTCTCCCGCCGACTTAACAATCCCGTGACGAAACGCGCAACTCTTCTTTGGATAGCCTCTATCTCTTCTACAAATCTTACTTGCTAATGCCCCAGACTGATGAGCTATACTCAAGAAGCTAACACTTTTTTAAGCTCCTCCTTTCGTGGATGAATCACATTTGGCCAAGATCCTTCGAATGAATCACAACGTGGCATCTGCTTTTCTTACTATTTGTTTAGGTCTCTGTGGATGGTTGACCCTAGGTATTTTACGATAGTTGTTTCCAGTGATCAGTTTCCAAAAGTGTAATAGAACAAAGGTGGATATTTTTCGTCTATTTATGCGCCGTATGTTACATTTATTTACACTGTGAGTCAACAGCCAGTCTACAATTGTCTGCTGGTCTCCCTGCATTTCCCTACAATCCCCTGGCTTTGCTACTTCCCTACAGACATCACCGCCATCTGCTAATAACCTGAAGGGGCGTCCAACGTTATGCACCAGATCAATAATAAAGGATTAATCTTTGTGTGGATTTTCTTTCTGTATCATACCCATTGCCGTGGTGAGAATTTTTTAAAGGCGGTGAAAGCACACAAGTGGTAAAAATCCTATCTTTCGCGACAAATGTGTGAGTAGTAGTGCTCTCGCTTCAAGGAACGACTCAAATTTATGGTGTCAGCTCAAGAGTGTAGCAGCGGCCGTTTGAATCGGTGCATCAAATGTATCAGGACAGCCCAATTGGAAACGCACTGCCCCGACGGGCTGGGATCAGGGTCGTAACTTGTCAAAAATGACTTAACGTCTGCTTGTTATCAATTTACCGACGCGAGGACGCACTATCAAAAATTATGCTTTGCGAGACGTCGGATCACTCAAAGCAAACTGAGAATTATGTGTTGCCTCGATGAGTTTATTTACTTCATGATAACATGCATCTCCCCCCCTCCCTCCCCCCTCTCTCTCTCACACACAAAAATATTCAGATCTAAAGTTTTGGGACATCGGTCACAACACACACGCCTCCCACCTAGCGACTTCCACCTAATATCAAAGTTGGAGACGTACATAGCATGAAAGAGATTTGCGCACAGCGCCAGTTAAGAGCAGGCGTTGAAGTGCGAGAGAGTGAACGCAGAAAAAAAAGAAAAAAAAAACAAATCCAGCTTTCCAAATTTCTGACCATTTTTAGGGGTTTGATAGGGAAGTTAGTAAAGCTTTTATTAGAACTGCAAAGATTTCCTGCAAAACTGTAAGGTTTGATTAAGTTTAATACTTTGTCTTCACTTGCCAAACAATCGCATAATGCTGTTAAAACACCGAGCGACTTTGAACTTCGGTGATAAATTAATTTTTTTGAGAAATAGAATAATACAGTGCCACTAGAAAATGTATCTGTCGCTAGATTGTACAGCATGCTTCGTACAATTTTAATTTAATTATTTAAGATTTGAAGTACGGCGTAGCTAGTGGCATGAGCAATGAAGAACTTATTACTTTTGGGATTCACGAACAATGACCCGCTAATACAAATAAAAATCTATCAACACCAACGAGAGGGGAGGTTTAGTTTACCAGTGTGCGAATAAAATGCTGCAGTGGCAATGTTACATCTAGCTCTACATGACTAGCTCGTAATTCATACGAAAGTGCCTCGCGCATGTTACACCGAAACACATTCGGGCTATTTCTCTACCGTTCCACTCTAACAGCGCGCAGGGAAAACGAGCACTTCAATCTTGTGGGCGCTATGATTTATCTTATTATAATTATCATTTCTCCCTATGTAGCTGGGCGTCAACAAAATTTTTCACACTTGGAGAACGTTGGACATTGAAATTTTGTGGAAAGATGTAGCAGCAACGCAAAACGCATGTGTTTTAATAATTGCTACCGCAACTCGCGTATCGTATCCGCGACATACACTAACCTATTTCGCAATAATACTTTAGAATTATTCGATGCATTCCGTCAGACCTATCTGGTAAGGATCCCATACTGCATAGCAACAGTGTAGCACAGATCAAAAAAATGGTTCAAATGGCTCTGAGCACTATGGGACTCAACTGCTGAGGTCATTAGTCCCCTAGAACTTAGAACTAGTTAAACCTAACTAACCTAAGTACATCACAAACATCCATGCCCGAGGCAGGATTCGAACCTGCGACCGTAGCGGTCTTGCGTAGCACAGATCAGACATGGGTAATGTCCTGCAGACCCATTGCACGTTCTACGTGTTTTGCCAATAAAACGCAGTCTTTCGTTCACTTTCCCCACAACATTATGTGACCGTTTCGATTCAAGCTCTTCGTTGTCTCAATTCTTAGGTCTTTAGTTGAATTGACAGTCTTTAGATTTTTATGATTTGTCGCGTAAACGAAATTCAACGGATTCCTTTTAGTACTCACGTGCATGACCTCACACTTTGCGTCATCTGGGGACAATTGCTACTTTTCGCACCAAATAGATATCTTACCAAAATAAATTTTGCAAATGGTTTTGATTTGATGACTACTAGAGGGTAAATGATCCGCAAACAATCTAAGGAGGCTGCTCAAGTCTTCTCCTAAATTCTTTAAATAAATCGGGAATAGCAAAGAGTCTATAACAGTTCCTTGTGAAACGCCGGATATCACTTCTGTTTTAACTCCGACTTTTCGTCAGTTACCTTTCTGACAGGAAATCAGGAATCCAGTCGCACAATTGAAGCGATACTCGGTAGACACGAAATTTGATTAGAAGTCGCTTGTGAGAAACGGCGTCAAAAGCCTTTGGGACACTTAGAAATATGGAAACAGTTTGAGATCCGCTGTCGATAGCATGTGTCGAACATTGCCCGCATCTCGTGGTCGTGCGGTAGCGTTCTCGCTTCCCACGCCCGGGTTCCCGGGTTCGATTCCCGGCGGGGTCAGGGATTTTCTCTGCCTCGTGATGGCTGGGTGTTGTGTGATGTCCTTAGGTTAGTTAGGTTTAAGTAGTTCTAAGTTCTAGGGGACTGATGACCATAGATGTTAAGTCCCATAGTGCTCAGAGCCATTTGAACCATGTGTCGAAATTCCTCTTAAATATTCATCGGTATTTTTTTCTATATGGGATAATGTTTTCCTACTGTTCCAAGAAGTCTCACGTCCCTGCTTTGTGATGGGCAGTCAGTGAATGATGTGTTTCTTTCATCTACCATCCCCTTATCGAGATATTTTCACAGTCCCAGCTAATTTATCAAGGCACACTGAGTGAACCAGAATGCCGTATCCGTAGGCAAGATCGGAGCTCATCTCGTCACAGTACAGGGAAGATAAAATTGTTAGCTTGAACACAATTTTATCATAGTGAGGATTTACTGATTTATTGTCCACAAACTGAAACATTGCGTGTTAAACTTGTTACGACGTCTATATCTGCAAGACTGCATACCACAGAAGTGCGACGGCATTCCCACCCAACGCGTATTAAGATTTCTGCGCATTCTGTTCGACTGAGTTTCGTATCCCTACAAGTTGTTACTTACTGGTATTTTGGTGCGTTGACCGACTCTCATTGTAACTGATTGTGTAATGACACGACACTACTTTTACAATCAAAACAATTTCAATCTTTACACTGCTCTGAAATCTTCTCAAGATCTAAGTGCATATTCCTGCAGCTTTTTTAAGAGAGTTCATAGATAATTAGATAGTCTACAAGAGGTCTGAGGTAACTACGGACATTGTCTGCCAGGTATCTAATATACAAAATGAATAGCAAAAGTACCAACACTGTTTCCTGTGACACACCTGAAGTTACTTCTATCTATGACTTTCCTTTCAAGATTCTTTTTTTATTGTTTTTAATAGTCTTGATCGCAATAAAACAAAATTACAACTTGCTGATAAACGGTTTCGGTTGATTGATAAACATTTCGAGATGAAGCCTAGAAGAGATTTGGCATCTACGTACAGCACCATCGTTCCTAAGTGAAAGAATCATGCTCACCAAGGAATCTATACCTGTTCAGTGTTGACAATATGATTGTTCCATTGTGAAATTTTCACTCTGCAGCGGAATGAGCGCTGATATGAAACTTCCTGGGAGAATAAAACTGTGTGCCGGACCGAGACTCGAAGTCGGGACCTTTGCCTTTCGCGGGCAAGTGCTCTACCAACTGAGCTACCCAAGCACGACCCACACCCCGTCCTCACAGCCTTAATTCCGCCAGGAAGTTTCATATCAGCGCACACTCCGCTGCAGAGTGAAAATTTCACTCTGGAAACATCCCCTAGGCTGTGGCTAAGCCATGTCTCCGCAATATCCCTTCTTCCGGGAGTGCTAGTTCTGCATGGTTCGCAGGAGAGTTGTAAAGTTTGGAAGGTAGGAGACGAGGTATTGGCAGAAGTAAAGCCGTGAGTACGGGGCGTGAGTCGTGCTTGGGTAGCTCAGTTGGTAGATCACTTGCCCGCGAAAGGCAAAGGTCCCGAGTTCGAGTATCGGTCCGGCACACAGTTTTAATCTGCCGGGAAGTTTCATATCAGCGCATGCTGCGCTGCAGAGTGAAAATCTCATTCTGGAAACATCCCCCCAGGCTGTGGCTAAGCCATGTCTCCGCAATATCCTTTCTTTCAGGAGTGCTAGTTCTGCAAGTTTCGCAGGAGGTGTTCTGTTTTTGGAAGGTAGGAGACGAGGTACTCGCGGAATTAAGGCTGCGAGGACGAGGCGTGAGTCGTGCTTGGGTAGCTCAGTTGGTAGAGCAGTTGCGCATGAAAGGCAAAGCACCCGAGTTCGAGTCTCGTCCCGGCACACAGTTTCAATCTGCCAGGAGGTTTGAATATGATTATTTTATCCATTAGAAACGGTTGGTGAAAGCTTGCCCTTATAAAAGAATTTTTTTTCTTATGAAACAGGAACTTTCTGCTGCTAGGCACGATTATTATCTGTGTGACACGTTTCTAGAATTAAATCACATTGTCAGGTTAAGTTTTTCGTGTTGCGGCATAGCAGCCCAAGCATCGTAAATATCCCGTATAAATGCCTTAGCACAGGAAAAAAGAATTTTAGAATCATTTTCCGAAACGCATAAAGCAGAAACTAAATATAATAAAATCGTGACAGAAAGCTGCAAACGTTAAGAGGTAAACAACAAAACCTCCTGATCAAGAAATCTTCAATAGATGGACAATCTTAGCTTGAAACACCACACACTCGATAGTACTTTCGACAGTAAGCTTGGCCATGGTAGTAAGTCAAATGCTCCTCAGGAGTCCAGAATTACTGCATCGCCATGACCACCACGATCCACAGCTTTCGGGATGTCAGGTGAGAAAAACGCGAGTCGCCTCTCGCCTGAATCCACGCCGTTTGTCACGGAGCAGGACATTCTGTTAGGGCTGGCTCATTGCGCTTGCAGAGAAGGGATGGGCCAAGCGTGCTCCAGGTGACAACGATTCGGCCTCGTGAGTCAGCAGTGAGCGGACTGGCGCCGCCGGCACGCCCCCGCAACGTCCTGGCGCCGGAGGGGAAGCAGGGGGTGGGGGGGGGGGGGAGGACGGGTGGGCAGGGGTGGGGGGAGAAGGGGAGTCCCCGACACTGCGCTGCCAGCAACAAGGCGCCGGCAACCGCAGCCACAAACACGCATACGGCGCCAAAAGTAATGGACCGCGTAAAACACTGCTTGGTTGACACTCTCAGTCTGACTCGATGCCTTGGAGTGCGCCTTTAAAACAGATGTCACGTCCGAAGCTCGCCTACTCAGGGTGTACACTACTGGCCATTAAAATTCCTACACCAAGAAGATATGCAGATGATCCATTGGACAAATATATTATACTAGAACCGACATGTAATTACATTTTCACGCAATTTGGGTGCATAGATCCTGAGAAATCAGTACCAAGAGTAACCACCTCTGGCCGTAATAACGGCCTTGATACGCCTGGGCATTGAGTCGAACAGAGCTTGGATAGCGTGTACAGGTACAGCTGCCCATGCAGCTTCAACACGATACCACAGTTCATCAAGAGTGGTGACTTGCTTATTGTGACGAGCCAGCTGTTCGGCCACCATTGACCAGACGTTTTCAATTGGTGAGAGATCTGGAGAATGTGCTGGCCAGGGCAGCAGTCGAACATTTCCTGTATCCAGAAAGGCCCGTACAGGACCTGCAACATGCGGTCGTGCATTATCCGGCTGAAATGTAGGGTTTCGCAGGGATAGAAAGAAGGGTATAGCCACGAGTCGTAAGATATCTGAAATGTAACGTCCACTATTCAAAGTGCCGTCAGTGCGAACAAGAGGTGACAGAGACGTGTAACCAATGGCACCCCATACCATCACGCCGGGTGATACGCCAGTATGGCAACGAAGAATACACGCTTCCAATGTGCGTTCACAGCGATGTCGCCAAACACGGATGCGAGCATCGTGATGCTGTCAACAGAACCTGGATTCATCCGAATAAATGACGTTTTGCCATTCGTGCACCCCGGTTCGTATGCCGTCGCAGGCGCTCCTGTCTGTGATGCAGCGTCAAGAGTAACCGCAGCCACGGTCTCCGAGCTGATCGTACGTGCTGCTGCAAACGTCGTCGAACTGTTCGTGCAGATGGTTGTTGTCTTGCAAACGTCCCCATCTGTTGACTCAGGGATCGAGACGTGGCTGCACGATCCGTTACAGCCATGCGAGTAAGATGCCTGTCATCTCGACTGCTCGTGATACGAGGCCGTTGGGATCCAACACGGCGTTCCGTATTACCCTCCTGAACCCACCGATTCCATTTTCTGCTAACAGTCATTGGATCTCGTCCGACGCGAGCAGCAATGTCGCGATACGATAAACCGCAATCGCGATAGGCTACAATCCGACTTTTACCAAAGTCGGAAACGTGATGGTACGCATTTCTCCTCCTTACACGAGGCATCACAACGTTTCACCAGGCAATGGCGGTCAAATGCTGTTTTTGTATGAGAAATCGACGGGAAACTTTCCTCATGTCAGCACTTTGTAGGTGTCGCAACCGGCGCCTGTGCTCGGAAAAGCTAATCATTTGCATATTACAGCATCTTCTTCCTGTCGGTTAAATTTCGCATCTGTAGCACATCATCTTCGTGGTGTAGCAATTTTAATGGCCAGTAGTGTATATCTGTAATTGAATAGACATACCTACACCAGTTTCTTTGGCGCTTCAGTGTAACTGCGTTACATTTCGTATGAAAGTTGCGTCAGTTAAGAGTAATAGTACCAGTACTAACACAAAAGAAACTGTTTCTCATGTTTTCAAAGAAAGCGTAATTGCACTCCCTTTTTAGCACTAGGTCTAAGACTAGACCTTTTCTGCCTTGCGCGTTCACGCTTCCAGATAGCAAACAGTGTTGTGTAGGGATCACATTGTGCTCATGTGGAAGCGATCTAGATGCTTGTAACACAATAAACTGGTAGACAAGATCGCAAGAATTCTTTTTATTCCATGATTACCGGTTTCGGCGAAACTAAAGCCGCCATCATCGGATCTTAGGACACATACAGGTTACAACATCAAGGCAAACAATGACGATATTAATAGTTGCCTATAGCACTCAGTGTCTTGATCAGATACAAGCGCAAGCTAGAGTACCTGCGTGTTATAGACAACTATTAATATTATCACTGTTTGCCTTGATGTTGTAACCTGTATGTGTCCTAAGATCCGATGGTGGCGGCTTTAGTTTCGCCGGGCCGGTCGGGGTGGCCGAGCGGTTCTAGGCGCTACAAAAATGGTTCAAATGGCTCTGAGCACTATAGGACTTAACTTCTGTGGTCATCAGTTCGCTAGAACTTAGAACTACTTAAACCTAACTAACCTAAGGAGATCACACACATCCATGCCCGAGGCAAGATTCGAACCTGCGACCGTAGCGGTCGCGCGGTTCCAGACTGTAGCGCCTAGAACCGCTCGGCCACTCCGGCCGGCTGGGCGCTACAGTCTGGAACCGCGCTACTGCTACGGTAGCAGGTTCGAATCCTGTCTCGGGCATGGATGCGTGAGATGTCCTTAGGTTAGTTAGGTTTAAGTAGTTCTAAGTTCTAGGGGACCGATGACCTTAGCAGTTAAGTCCCATAGTGCTGAGAGCCATTTTTTTAGTTTCGCCGAAAGCGGTAATCATGGAATAAAAATATTTCCTGCGACCTTGGCTACCAGTTTATTGCGTTCTCTTGGGCCCGCTGCGCACACAGCGCCGCCGGACTCGTGTTTTTCCCGCGACCCGCGCCCGCCACGTGCCAGTCTGCTCTGTCGCGCCCGTGCGGACTTCCCGCAGTGGCGCCAGTAGCAGGGAGTGGCGCCAGGCGCCGGCAGCCTGCCAGCGCAGCTCCGCCCCCACTTGTTTATTCCATCACCGCCGTACAAACAAAAAGAAGTCCCACGCCGCCAAAAGCTGCCAGCACATTCATTGCGAAAGGCGGCGCCCGCACCTGCGTGAATTCGCGATGTGGCCACCTTACGAGCAACTTAACTCCTCCCAACCACTCGCAGTATAACCGCATTAACGTCTCATTTATTCGAGACGGGATCGTGAATGTGAAGGCCAAGAGCGCTCGATCCGCCTACGTTACCCGTTGTTTACATTACCAATTCAAAAATGGTTCAAATGGTTCTGAGCACCATGGGACTTAACATCTGAGGTCATCAGTCCCCTAGATCTTAGAACTACTTAAACCTAACTAAGGACGTCACACACATTCATGCCCGAGGCAGGATTAAATCCTGCGACCGTAGCAGTCGCGCGGTTCCGGACCGAAGCGCCTAGAAACGCTCGGCCACCACGGCCGGCTACACAACAAAGCGAAAGCAATCTTGTCCTTTAAGATTAAAAACTTACTCACTCTAACAGTTTCACTAACATCAGAAGCTCTGTACCCACATTCCTTGCCGGGAACACAAGCCGAACAATACAGCATTTAAGTACGAAACAACTACACCCCGTCCGAACACACCTTGGAAGGCCCAATGGTACCGACCGGCCGCCGTGTCATCCTCAGCAACCAGGCATCACTGGATGCGGATACTGGTCAGCACACGGCTCTCCCGCCAGTATGTCAATTTACGAGACCGGAGCAGCTACTTCTCAATCAAGCAGCTCCTCAGATTGCCTCACAAGGGCTGAGTGCACCCCGCTCGCCAACAGCGTCCTCAGAGCGCATGGTCACCCATCCAAGTCCTAGCCCAGGCCGACAGCGCTTAACTTCGGTGATCTCACGGGAACCGGTGTTACCTCTGCGGTAAGGCCGTTGCAGGATGTTTCCAGAATGAGATTTTCACTCTGGAGCCGAGTGTGCGCTCATATGAAACTTCCTGGCAGATTAAAACAGTGTGCCGGACCGAGACTCGAACTCAGGACCTTTGCCTTTCGCGGGCATATCTCATTCTGGAAACATCCCCCCCAGGCTGTGGCTGAGCCGTGTCTCCGCAATATCCTTTCTTCCAGGAGTGCTAGTTCTGCAACGTTCGCAGGAGAGCTTCTGTAAAGTATGCAAGGTAGGAGACAAGGTACTGGCAGAAGTAAAGCTGAGTACCGGGCGTGAGTCTTGCTTCGGTAGCTCAGATGGTAGAGCACTTGCCCGCGAAAGGCAAAGGTCCCGAGTTCGAGTCTCGATCGGGCACACAGTTTTAATCTGCCAGGAAGAACCATACAGTGGTTCACAACAAATCTTTGAGGTGGCTGAGCATCTCTACTGCTCTTCTTCGGATCCCCTCAACCCCACTTGTTAAAGGGTTCGAGATCGACGAGCAATCCTTGTTAGTGCCTGATGGCGTGCACGGAACGAGTCGCAGCTGAAGGATGGGCAAGGCGCGGAGCCTGCGAGACGCAGCCCGGCGCCTCACGCACTACGCACGCCGCGCCGCACGCACTGCCACGCAGGGGGATTCCCTGACGCCTCAGCGGACCTCCCCCGCAAGCCACGTGCGGATCAGCGCGCCACGTGCTGTCGCCGGCCCATCACCGGGAACCCCAGCCACGGGGTCGCTGCCCTTCACATCCAATCACCCCGTCCCACCCCACACCGCCATCACACTCAATTACTCTACCACCTCTACCTGTTTCCTCTGAAAAATTCAACAATAATCACAAAAAATGGTTCAAATGGCTCTGAGCACTATGGGTTATCAGTCCCCTAGAACTTAGAACTACTTAAACCTAACTAACCTAAGGACATCACACACATCCATGCCCGAGGCAGCATTCGAACCTGCGACCGTAGCGGCCGCGCGGTTCCAGACTGTAGCGCCTAGAACCGCTCGGCCAATAATCACAAAGGTACCACTTGTGCTCTACTGGTGTCAGATATTGATACGAAAGTAGAGTCCTGAAGCTATGGCGGTGAAATGAGGAGACGAATATTAGGATTTGTCAAGTGGCGCTATCGAAGAATGTTTAAAATCGAGCAGACAAGTAAAGGTAAGAAATCAAGCAGCACTGAAAAGAGGAGGCGAGGTGAGAACTCTATGCAAACCTCTCTACCACAACAACGCAGATGCTACACCATCTACGAGTAGTTAATCTGCTGGTGCAGTATAGGGGGAAAATAGCAGCGACACACAGATTTACAATAGAACTAGCTGACCCAGCGAACTCTGTTCCGCCGTAAAGCCAATAAATAATCAGATTTTGGATGTTAAGTTCAATTTTTTATTAGGAAATACACATAAAAATTAAGTATTTTAATGATTCTTTACTCTTTGTGTTTTTTATGACTATTTTTTGTATGTTCAAACCGTTCCCCTTGTAGATCTTCAGGAGTTGTTATTCTGCCTTTTGGCTCAGACCGCGCAAAGCTTTTTTTTTTTTTTTTTTTTTTTTTTTAAATTGCATATGGATCACGATATTTGCTATTTGGGGAGCAAAATAACTGATGATGGTCGAAGTAGAGAGGATATAAAATGTAGACTGGCAATGGCAAGGAAAGCGTTTCTGAAGAAGAGAAATTTGTTAACATCGAGTATAGATTTAAGTGTCAGGAAGTCGTTTCTGAAAGTATTTGTGTGGAGTGTAGCCATGTATGGAAGTGAAACATGGACGATAACTAGTTTGGACAAGAAGAGAATAGAAGCTTTCGAAATGTGGTGCTACAGAAGAATGCTGGGTAGATCACATAACTAATTACGAGATACTGAATAGAATTGGGGAGAAGAGAATTTTGTGGCACAACTTGACTAGAAGAAGGGAGCGATTGGTAGGACACGTTCTGAGGCATCAAGGGATCACAAGTTTAGTTTTGGAGGGCAGCGTGGAGGGTAGAAATCGTAGAGGGAGACCAAGAGATGAATACAGTAAGCAAATTCAGAAGGATGTAGGTTGCAGAAGGTATTGGGAGATGAAGAAGGTTGCACAGGATAGAGTAGCATGGAGAGCTGCATCAAACAAGTCTCAGGACCACGACAACAATGGATCATGATACCGCAACCGCGCTAGCGATCTATCGATGAAACAACATACATTTTAGGAAGAGTGGTCCACTTTTTGGACTTCAATGACTAATAGGTCTATTACTTGTGACCTAACAGTTCAAGGCCGATTCTACCGCTAAACAGCAAAGTGGTCATTTAGCCCAAAATAGCAGAACTAAAGCTAGTGGTTCCTTATTCCAAACCAGCTTTGTCCAGAAATATTCGATCGTCTTGGTTGCGGCATTGTTAATGATGATTCAAAGAAAATACAAATTGTTTCTTTAAATTTTTAATTAATGATATATACTGATACTTAACCATAGCCGTTTAGTTGTCATTTGCGTTTTGTTATTCCATGTCAGATGCGTTTTTGCTATACCACGTTTAGTTGACATTTGCGTTTTGTTATTCCATGCCAGATGCGTTTTTGTTATACCACGTTTTATAGCGGTCGAACGAGATAAAAAGTATCCTATGTCCGTCTCCTGGTTCTGAGCTACCTCTCCACCAATTTTCAGCCAAATCGGTCCAGCCGTTCTTCAGTTATAAACAGTGTAACTAACACGACTTTCTTTTATATATATAGATATACAATACAGATTATAGAGAATCTTGAGTTATGTAGCAGTTGCGTCGAGAGGGAATTATTAGCGCAATATGAAGAATGGCGTCACACCAAAAACCTTATCTCGTCCATGTTGGACTGATTTAAGGAACTTTTACTGTTTATGACAACAAGAGTTGAAATAAAACAATTACCTGTGTAAGTCACTATTTCCTCCCACAGAGTGTTTCGAGAGCTTACACTCATCTTCATTTTTGGTAGCTGGATGCAGCCAATAGTTTGTTGTTGTTTTATTTTGCTAGAAAAACCATAACAGCCACTTTTTAGTGTAATGTGGCGCTAAGATTGTTAAGTTTTTATAAATTTTGCTCTCAAAAGCACTGCGTCTTCAGGCCACAAGTGGCCCATCGGGACCATCCGACCGCCGTGTCATCCTCAGAGGAGGATGCGGATAGGACGGGCGTGGCGTCAGCACACCGCTCTCCCGGTCGTGATGATGGTATTCTTGACCGAAGCCGCTACTACTCGGTCGAGTAGCTCCTCAATTGGCATCACGAGGCTGAGTGCAGCCCGAAAAATGGCAACAGTGCATATATATGTATATACCCTTTTGCTGTCATTAGTTTCCTTCTTTTCTCTAAAATTAAATTTTCCATCAGACACTTTAAGGCTCATATTCATCTACGACAAGGGCACATGCTGAATAAATGAATTAAAATCTGTGCCACAGCCGCGACTTGGTTACTAGGCAGGAATGCCGACTATTAAACCACTACATTACACCATAACCCTCACCTCCTACACACAATGACGCATGTAGGTCGCCTGGAGGTACGTTGATATGGGAAAAGAGACCAAACTTCGGTGTCATCGGATTAGGGAAGGATGGGGAAGGAAGTCGGCCGTGCCCTTTCAAAGGAACCATCCCAGCATTTGCCCGAAGCGGTTTCGGGAAATCACGAAAAACCTAAATCAGGATGGCCGGACGCAGGTTTGAACCGTCGTCCTCCCGAATGCGACTCCATTGTGCTAACCACTGCGCCACCTCCCTCGGTAATAATTACGGACCGAATTTAAAATGCAGCCATAATGTTACCATTAAGAGTTTTACTTTACGGAGAACTTTAAACAAAACATGTCAACCATCGAAGTTCGAAACTTTATGTATTGAGGCGGTGAAGTCACGGTGTGCAAGTTATCCAGATTACATTCATCCAGTATTTAACAACGACAGTACAAACGTTTGCAACACAGCGAGGGTAAGGCTCCATCCTACTGCCATGGGAGGTAGTTTGAGTGGCACCGATTAACAGACAACAAAAACAGACTCCTCGCGTTCAATCAGCTGTGTTCTTCCAAACCATAACGCGAGTGTTTTGGAGAAGCACAACAGCTCTGGAGCGCAAAGCACGTCGTGAGCCGGAATAGCGCCTCCCAAACGTTACTCTCGCAAGCAGGTAAGAGATGACAGGCTATGTCAGCCAGCATCTGGCAAAACTTGCGTCTAACACACACACACACACACACACACACACACACACACACACACACTCCCAACTATGAGCAAGATGTACAATGTATCCGAGTTCGTCTGACACGCAGCTGATGCTTCTCCACCCCTTCAGACAACCTAGTGAATCGCCAATTCGTGGAGGGTAAACGTCCCATTTAGAGATCTTATTAAACTTCCTGTGATCAACACAAAAGCGCCAACTGTTATCTTTCTTCCTGACGAGGACCACTGGTGACGACATTGCGCTCTGCGAAAGCTGAATGATGTCATTCTTCATCATTTTCTCTATCTCGTCGCGAATTATTCGGCGTTCCGTTGCTGACACACGGTATGCTCTCTGGCTTATTTCTGATCAAGAAAAGAAATTCATCCAGTGCCAGCTGCCGGTTACCTATATCACAGCTAACAGGGTCAGCAAAGATTTTAATTTCATTATTTCGTATAACTATCAAGTGATATACTTGGAGGGAGAGACAGCATTGCTCGTATTTTTTTGTTTTATTATCCGCAAAATCGATTTTCGGTCACTTAGTGACCATCTTCAGTGCTATAATATATAATTTAAATTGGTAGGCACTGGTGTCAACAAGCTTACAATTTAAATTGTATATTACAGCACTGAGGATGGTCACTAAGTGACCGAAAATCGATTTTGCGGTTAATAAAACAAAAAAATACGACCAATGCTGTCTCTCCTTCCAAGTATATCCATTATCTGGTCGTGGTGCACAGGACACTCCATGGAGTCGCCAATCAATAACTATCAAGTGAATTGAAAAAAATTAAATTCTGTCATAATCTCAAAAATGGTTTAAATGGCTCTGAGCACTATGGGACTTAACTTCTGAGGTCATCAGTCCCATAGAACTTAGAACTACTTAAACCTAACCAACCTAAGGACATCACACACATCCATGCCCAAGGCAGGATTCGAACCTGCGACCGTAGCGGTCGCGCGGTTCCAGACTGTAGCGCCTAGAACCGCTCGGCCACTTCGGTCGGCTGTCATAATCTACTCATTAACAGATATAATCTCACGTTAAAGGTTTAACGCAATAACACAAGCCTTACATTTAGATACTGTGTTTAAGTCGTGAACTATAGTAACTCACGGCGCAGAAATTACCCGGACTACATTCACCTAGTATTTGAGAATGAGAGGTCTTGGTGACTTCCAACAATACACGTAATTTCGAATCTTTTAGAAACTTTTTCTCTCTGAAACCTCCCCTCTACCACCCACCCTCAAAAAAAGGAAAGAAAAAAAAGGAAAGTCACTGATGACAGTGCCACTAAAGCACAGTTATTAAACACGGTTTTCCGAAACTCCTTCACCAAAGAAGACGAAGTAAATATTCCTCAATTGCAATCAAGAACAACTGCCAAGATGAGAAACATAGAAGTAGATATCCTCGGTGTAGGTAAGCAGCTTAAATCACTTAATAAAGGCTAGGTCTCCGGTCCAGAGTGTATACCAATCAGATTCCTCTCAGAGTATGCTGGCTGATACAATAACTCCATGTTTAGCAACTATATACAACCGCTCGCTCACAGAAAAATCCGTACATAAAGACAGGAAAACTGCTCAAGTCACACTAATACCCAACAAGAGAAATAGGAGTAATCCGCTGAATTACAGGCCCATATCACTAACTTCGATTTGCAGTAGGGTTTTGGAACATATACTGTATTCGAACATTATGAAGTACCTCGAAGAAAACGATTTACTGACACATAGTCAACAAGGATTCGGAAAATATCGTTGTTGCGGAACACAACTAGCTCTTTATACTTATAAAGTAATGAGTGCTATCGACAGGGGATTTCAAATTGACTCCATATTTTTTGATTTCCAGTAGGCTTTCGACACCGTTCCTCACAAGCGTCTTCTAACCATACTGTATGCCTGTAAAATATCGCCTCAGTTGCGCGACTGGATTCGTGATTTCCTGTCGGAAAGGTCACAGTTCGTAGTAATAGACGGAAAGTCATGGAGTAAAACAGAAGTAATGTGCGGCATTCCCCAAGGAAGTGTTATAGGCCCTCTATTGTTCCTGATCTGTATTAACGACATAGCCCTCTTAGACTATTAGCAGATGATGGTGTCATTTACTATCTTGTAAAGTCATCAGATGACCAAAATGAATTGCAAAATGATTTAGATAAGCTATCTGTGTGGTGTGAAAGGAGGCAATTGGCCATGAATAAAGAAAAATGTGAAGTTATTCACATGAGTACTAAAAGACATCCGCTAAATTTCGATTATGCGATAAGTCACACAAACCTGAAGGCTGTAAATTCAACTTAATACTTAGGGATTACAATTACAAATAACCTAAATTGGAACGATCATATAGATAATATTATTGGTAAAGCAAACCAAAGACTGCGATTCATTGGCAGAACACACAGAAGGTGCAACAGGTCTACTAAAGAGACTGCTTACACCACGCTTGTCCGCCCTATTCTGGAGTATTGCTGTGCGGTGTGGGATCCGCATCAGGTGGGACTGTCGGATGACATCGAAAATGTACAAAGAAGGGCAGCTCGTTTTGTATTATGGCGAAATGGGGAGATAGTGCCACAGACATGATACGTGAACTGTAGTGGCAATTATTAAAACAAAGGCGGTTTTCGTTGCGACGGGATCCTATCACGAATTTTCAATCACCAGTTTTCTACTCCGATTGCGAAAACATTCTGTTTTGCACCCACCTACATAGGGAGAAATTATCATCACGATAAAATAAGAGAAATAAGAAAAATTAAAGTGCTCATTTTTCCCGCGCGCCGTTCCTGTGTGGAACGGTAGAGAGACAGCTTGAACCCTCTGCCAAGCACTTTATTGGGAATAGCCGAATAATCACGTAGATACAGACTGAGGTGTACTTCATGTTGGACTATTTTTTGGCTCAAGTTTGAACATTGTTCAAATGCTACCAGGCTCTTTTTGTCCGAATTCGTGTTGGTTCGTACTCCACTTCCGTGCAGCGGTAGGCTCCAGGTGAATATTTCCAGGAACTCATTGCCAAACGGAGTACCTGCTTAAGCGAAATAGTGCAAGGGCGCATAGAGACAACCCGGCTACCGGGACAAACCGGAGATGTGATAAGATAAGCAACCGCTGCGATCCGCTTTCCGCACCCACAACGGCGCCGCGGCAAGAAACCTACGGTTGAAGCCAGCAGAGATAGCTGCGCCAATTGCTACGGGTAGAGAAGAAGAAACACAGCCGCAACTGCATTCATACTATCGATAATGCCCCTATTAGAGTTCGAGCATCTAATCGTGCAGGTGTCGTACAAGAAGCTTTGTCCAATAATTTTCCTAGTCAATAAAGGTACCGGCGATATAGCAATACGAACAACAGAGAATGTAGCATTACTGCATCATACAGATTACAAAAATTGACTTTTACTCTTCACCATTCTCCTCCGCGCGGTGTCGTTTGTATAGCCTGACATGTCAGGAAATGTCAAACCACAGCCTTCGAACCTGGAAAGTTTACTCTGTTCGTACCATTGTGAAGCACAGCACCTTTCATACACTGTAGCACTCGCTCATCAGCGGTAACACATAAAATATGACGTGAGCCGTGAAATGTGACGTGAAAGGATGAAACGACAGGCGTGGCGCAATTACTAATTACATTAAAAGCGCCAGCGCTCAAACTGACCTTCGCCGTTGGTCGTCAGCGAACCCGGGAACATTTTCTTTTCACTAGGAGCTCGATCTGAAAGGAAAAGAACAATATAATTAGCACACTGAAAAATGACTGAATTTTTTTCTTAAATTAATACGGGATGAGTCATTCATACCAAGAGCAGCACATAAAATGGACCTGAAATCCGATGAATATATCAAATTACAGAGACCAGTGTATCTATGAACTGAAGTGCTTTCATCTCGAATTAGACATGGACACCCAATCTTAGCTCTTTGGGCGGTTTTAAGCCAACAACGAATGGCATTAATTAGACTACCACAAAGTGTACTTAATTACGTAAAAATTAATACAATAAATTGCCTGCGAGACGAATTTTGAATGCAAGCTTAGTTTTCGGTATCATTATCTGAGGCATAATTGGAAAACTTCAGGCTGCAACTGTTGTGTGCCTAATATCGGCTACAAATAATAATAATAATAATTACTGTGTAGGTCCTACAGCAGTGTACGAGTAGTAGTCATTAAGTAGTTACTGTAGTGTTGAGCTGTCAATTAGTTGCAAATGAATAATGAAGCAATTCCTGGTTCATCGTGGGAGCTACTTACAACTGTGAGAAAGTAGTTTCGTGAAACATTTAAGCATATGTGACGTATGTGTCTCAATTTTACTATTTAGCTGCATGGTACAAAGTTCAAAGTATGTATGTAAGGGATGGACTATGTGTATTGTGTAATGTGCACCGGATCGAGACTCGAACTCGGGACTTTCGTGAAGAGACATCCCCCCCCCCCCCCCCCCCCCCCCAATATTCTTTCTTCCGGGAGTGCTAGTCCTGCAAGTTTCGCATGAGAACTGTGAAGTTTAGAAGATAGGAGATGAGGTACTGGCGGAAGTAAATCTGTGAGGACGCGTCGCGAAAAGGGTTGCGCTCTACGAAAACCACAATTCGGTAGTTTCGGTACAGAACATAAATAACGCATTAAATGACAGGATTACCAGTAGTAGTGGTATCATTGGTATTAGGAATGAAACATAAATGAATGTGTAAGAGAGAAACTCAGGGCCGACGAGTTTTCTAGGTTTGTTTATTTTGTACATAATTAGAACTGCCCAACATTAGTTGTTAGTCCACTTTTATATACTTACAGAATATAAATTGCATTTTATAAGCAATAAAAATTAGTTGGTCGCGTAGTTCCTGCGCTTTAACGTAGCCAAATTGTTCAAATGGCTCTGAGCGCTATGGGACTTAACAGCTGAGGTCATCAGTCCCCTAGAACACTACTTAAACCTAACTAACCTAAGTACATCGCACACATCCATGCCCGAGGCAGGATTCGAACCTGCGACCGTAGCGGTCGCGCGGTTCCAGACTGTAGGGCCTAGAACCGCTCTGCCACTCCGGCCGGCTAACGTAGCCAAAGCAATTACTTTTGATGCAAGTACAGTTTACATGCATAC
Source organism: Schistocerca americana (assembly GCF_021461395.2). Taxonomy (NCBI): domain Eukaryota; kingdom Metazoa; phylum Arthropoda; class Insecta; order Orthoptera; family Acrididae; genus Schistocerca; species Schistocerca americana. Next base: position 95,095,701 of record NC_060128.1, read on the forward strand.
ACATAAAAAAATCTGTTGTTATTTTGTACTCAATAGAACGATCTTCATCATGATCAAAGACAATCTGTCAATTAAGACGTGGACCTAGAAATAACGGATAGGCTTCGTCCCGCCGTAGCCCTCAGTGGTTCACAACCCCAGAGCAGTTTATCCACCCCGCCGCCGCCCCACACCGAACCCCGGGTTACTGCGCGGTTCACCTCTAGTGGATCCCCTGGGAACCTCTAATACCAGACGAGTGTAACCCCAAATGCGTGCGTGGTAGAGTAATTATGGTGTACGCATATGTGGAGACAGTATTTGCGGAGCAAGCGCCGACATAGGCGGAATAAGGGGGACCAGCCAACATTCGCCGAGGTAGATGGAAAACCGCCTTAAAAACCATCCACAGGCTGGCCGGCACACCGGACCTCGACACTAATCCGCCGGGCGGATTCGTGCCGGGGACCGGCATGCCTTCCCGTTCGGGAAGCAGCGCGTTAGATCGCGCGGCTAGCCCGCGGGCTGGACTATGTGAGGAAGTTTCGTTTAACAAGCTGTAACCTCCATCAAACTGTGTCACACGTTTAATACTGATGTTTGAAAAATTGGCGATTATGTAATCAGTGTTACTGTCTTACGAAATAGTGAAATTGCAATCTAACACTTTTATTTCTACCGCTCAGAAAATTTGGTATTACATCTCAGGAGTAATTACCCACAGGTTGGGAACTACTGGTCTACAGTTACTTATGGTAGCCCATTTTTGGGGGGGGGGGGGGCAAGGCAACGGCCTACAACCTACAACCAGACCATTCCTAGCGAAACACTATCACCTTGAAACCAACCTTCGGGTTGGCGGAGTTGCTAACGCACACCTGTACCATGTTTCGCGACTCGGTGGCAAGCCTTTTCGAATCATGGTGGTGGATTTTCACAGTCAGTACTTGGGCAGCAATGGGAGGAGAGGTTGCAACGTACAGTTCCTCATCACCTGACCTTGTGACGGAATCGCCCTGTATGTACTACATTACTTCAATCGACGTTTCTGAAAGATATCGCTAGCATCGAACATAAATTTTCAGGTGCTAGGAAGTCCTGTTTCCCTCGAGTGTGGCCTTTTATGAAAGTGAAAGGTGGACAATAAAAAGTACCGAACAGAAGCTTTTGAATTGTGGTGCTACAGAACAATGCTGAAGATTACATGGATTGGACTTTAACTAATGATGTGATACTGAATTGGAGTGATTCTGAGTTCACATTAAACTGTAGGTCTCACCGTAACAGGCTAGCTAACTCAGTTCAAAGGATAGGGGGAAGGGCCGGCCGGAGTGGCCGAGCGGTTCTAGGCGCTACGGTCTACAACCGCGCGACCGCTACGGTCCCAGGTTCGAATCCTGCCTCGGGCACGGATGTGTGTGATGTCCTTAGGTTAGTTAGGTTTAAGTAGTTCTAAGTTCTGGGGGACTGATGACGTCAGAAGTTAAGTCCCATGGTGCTCAGAGCCATTTGAACCATTTAGCCCACGGTATTTTAGTCATGTGTCGTGCTTGCGTCGCTCAGTCGACATACTACTTGCCCCGCAGGGCAAAGGTCCCGAGTTCGATTCGCAGCATGACACATAGTTCTAACCTGCCAGGAAGTTTCCTTTTCTCGTCTTTTTTTTTCGCAGCTGCAGACTGAGTTCGCCCCTAACATACTCCTTGCACGCAGGAATCTGCCGAGCGGGGTGGTGCGGTGTGGCGATGTTTTTGACCGGGAGACGACGCCAAGGCCGGGCGGCTCCAAGGCCGGCTGCAGCGGCGGCGGCGCACACACCTGCCGCAAAAAAGTCGCCGCGCACCCGGAACTCTACTCTGCTCTCCACCGTACCCCGCAGGGCCCCCGCAACACATCTTCTGGACACCGACGCCCTCTTCGCTACTTACCTCCTCCGTCTTACGCACTATCTTATATGAGGGAAAACCGCTGCCATAAGCCGACGTGTTGAAAAATAACCGCTTGGCTGCTCTTGTAAACAATTTATTTACTCATCAGGTTACCTTCCATTCAACAGGCTGTTGCATCGCAGCGACTGTTGTATTGACTTGTAAATAACAGATTTCAGAACCGGCCGGAGTGGCCGAGCGGTTTAGGCGCTTCAGTTTGGAACCGCGCGACCGCTAAGGTCGCAGGTTCGAATCCTGCCTCGGGCATGGATGTGTGTCTCGTCCTTAGGTTAGTTAGGTTTAAGTAGTTTTAAGTTCTACGGGACTGATGACCTCAGATGTTAAGTCCACTAGTGCTCAGAGCCAATAGATTTCAGCTATCAGTCACCCATTTTAAATTTTATTGGCAGATCTAGATTTCAGCTAGAAACTAGCCATTCTCAATGCACTATCATTTTTGATCAATGCATGTAATGCCTGTTGGTCAGACTTCATCCACAGTTCACTGAATACACAATTCAATCCACAGTTCATTGAAGCCGCGTCCGCAGCTCGTGGTCTTGTGGTAGCGTTCTCGCTTCCCGCGCACGGGGTCCCAGGTTCGATTCCCGGCGGGGCCGGGGATTTTCTCCGCCTCGCGATGACTGGGTGTTGTGTGTCTTTCATCATCATTTCATTCCCATCGACACGCAAGTCGCCCAAATGGCCTCAACTCGAAAGACTTGCACCAGGCGAACGGTCTACCCGACGGGAGGCCCTAGCCACACGGCATTTCCATTTCCATTGAAGCCGCGCAGGAATAGCCGAGCGGTCTCGGGCGCTGCAGTCATGGACTGTGCGGCTGGTCCCGGCGGAGGTTCCAGTCCTCCCTCGGGCATGGATGTGTGTGTTTGTCCTTAGGAAAAGTTAGGTTAAGTACTGTGTAAGCTTAGGGACTGATGGCCTTAGCAGTTAAGTCCCATAAGCTTTCACACACATTTGAAAAAGTTCATTGAATACTCAATTCAATGAACTGTGGATGAGGCCCGACCAACAGGCATTACATGCATTGATGAAAAATGATAGTGCATTGAGAATGGCTAATTTCTACCTGAAATCTAGATCTGCCAAGAAAATTTAAAAAGGACGATGGTTCAAATGGCTCTGAGCACTATGGGACTTAACTTCTAAGGTCATCAGTCCCCTAGAACTTACAACTACTTAAACCTAACTAACCTAAGGGCATCACACACATCCATGCCCGAGACAAGATTCGAACCTGCGACCGTAGCGGTCCTGCGGTTCCAGACTGTAGCGCCTAGAACCGCACGGCCACGACGGCCCGCTAAAAAGGACGACTGATAGCTGAAATCTATTATTTACAAATTTATTTAATGACCAGTTTCGTAGTGCTTTAAAATCAGAAAAACAGGGGTGGTCCGGTGCCATGTGATGCCACCTCAGATGCATCCCTGCGATGTCTGTAGCCAATTTTGTGCCAGTTTAGACGAGCATCGCAGTCCGTATAACGCGCCAGAAACGATTTCACCGAATGAGGATGTTATGCCGGAGCCAAGGTAGTCCCTGAGGGCCGGCAACCCGTATTACACCACAGAGGACGGGGTTGTCTATGTTCAAGGCGTACCAAAAGCACTATAGTAAACACTGGCTATTTACATACAAGATAATGGAAACAGACATTCCGAGCACTACTTCCTGCAGGTGGAGCTCGAGCCACGGCCTGCAGGAAGTACCACTACGCCAAAACATGATTGGCTGGAGACGGCTATTTAGGGGCTAGAACCAGCCCCGAAGCTCAGTTCATTCCAGATGCCGACCTCGTGGACTTCGACGGCTGAAGATTACGTCTTCGTCTCTGAATTGGACTCGTGTGTGTGTGTGTGTGTGTGTGTGTGTGTGTGTGTGTGTGTGTGTGTGTTTTACCACGAACCTTTGTGGAAAATTAGAAGCGAATTTTTGTTTGCCTCAATTAGGAGACTTTTACTGGCAATGTTATTGTTACCCTTCTTTTGTTGTTCAGTCATCAACCTTGTAAACGTACATAAATAAAAGTTGTGTTTGTGAAAAATTGCGAACTGTCAGTCACTCCAGAGGATGTGCATCCAGTAAACACACATTTTGCCTAGCTGGTGGTCTCCTCTTTTACAACCGTAAAAGAAGCCCGCGAACATCAGGATTGCTGTTCCTATTCTGGTTACTCATTGCAATTTGTGGTGCAGTGCAGTACCGTGCACAGAAAACATACAAAAACACATTTGAACCAGCGTTTTCATTCATTTCGTGTGTGATATATTAACCTCTGATATTGGTGAATTTGGTCCTGAGCTGTATCGCCGATGCTGCACCGCGATCCTCCGAATATCCTACGGCTCAGAAACCATGTCCTGAGGAAAGTGCTTCGTTCCCCTCTAGAATTATCTGTACATGGTCTGACAGATTAGTTTGGAAGGGTTTCAAGAAGCCTCTGGAAATTTGTGGAATATGAACACTGCCAGGGAAGTGCTCCCTCAATTTGATAAGCACTGGGAATGGACTGCAAAAGACAGCTAATGCTCGTGCTCCCAAAGCATGATTCCACAAAAATGCTGCTAGCGTTGACGATCTGGGAACGCAATCTAAAAAGAAACAGCAGGCTTCTATCCTACCAGCTACCTGCAAGGCATTTGGTCCAACATTTCTTTTTGGTGCTTGCCTCAAATTCGTACAAGAGGTTCCCATGTTCGTTACAATTGTGTTCGAATTAGAGTTACAATCAATAATGAGAAATAGAGTAATTTATTGTGTTGTTGCATAAATTCTTTACGTTTTTCAGTAAGTTTCATAAACGCAACAGTCTGCCAACACTGGGGTAACTTTTCTATTCTGCGACTGTAGAAATCACGTGGTTTTGGGGAAGAAATCATTGGGCCATGCTCGGAGAGCATTTTCATCCGGAAAGGAACTTCCTTGAGCTCGTTCGATAAAGAGCGGGAAAGGTGAAAACCTGAGGGCGCGCCGGCCAGGGTGGCCGAGCGGTTCTAGGCGCTACAGTCTGGAACCACGCGACCGCTACGGTCGCAGGTTCGTATCCTGCCTCGGGCATGAATGTATGTGATGTCTTTAGGTTAGTTAGGTTTAACTAGTTCTAAGTTGTAGGGGACTGATGACCTCAGAAGTTAAGTCCCATAGTGCTCAGAGCCATTTGAACCCTGAGGGCGCGAGATCAGGTAAATAACGTGGGTGCGGAATGACTTGCGAATCACATGGCGTCAATGTGACGTAATGTGCCACGTTCGCGTCACACCCTTGCTGCATCGCTATTTTCGCTGGCTGTATTAAAAGAGGCAAATTACGTAATTCGTCACACTTCACGCTTCCTCCGAACATTTTCTGCGTTAACGTGACGTGCCTGTCGCTAACCTGTCACCTTGTCGAAGTAATCGGAAAATTATGCATCACGCGTGGTACCGGCAATCCTAGACTCACAGACGAATACCGTCTAGGGTTGACGAGCTGTTTGCCTTGGACAGCCTTAGAAATATGCTTCGTTGTAGAGGGGGGGGTTATACTCGTGTGTCTTAAGTAAAGCCACTCAAGTTAAAACCTGTCCAACATGTAGGTTTCAGATCTTTAATAAGTTCCCCTCACAGTGTGGTCTAATAAACTGCTAGTGTCCGAGGTGAATTTCGTGAGAGGACATAAGCTCTGCACTCGCTTTAACCTAGGAGACACGGTTCATTAGCTACACCTACTACTAATTTGACCCCTGTGGCACTGGTTTGCCTTTCTAAACAAAATCGACAGATATAAAGGTAATTTTCACAGTACTCCAAGGAAGTGTGATGGGACCGTTACTGTTTAAAAGATACCAGGTCACTCAGCTGCCCAAAGCGATGGGTTTTATTCAACCTGTAAGCCTTCAAATACCACGCTCGAGATTTTCATACTGCATCGCTCGCTATGCGCAAACTGCTAGTTCTACAGAAAAAAATGTTCTGGACCTTTTTGTAGGAAATTTATGTTGCTAAATTTTGTATTGGGATACTTTTTCGCCAGAGGCCATTGTTTTCGAGTTGTTCAAGAAAAACGCACGACAGTGACTTTAAAACGCACCCCCACTCCCTCACCGATCAGAATTTCGAGTATGTTGTTCATGATACTCCCACCTACTGTACAAAAATTTGCAACTGCACGGAAATCTTTCCGACCTCCAGCGTACCGGCCGGCCGCACACAGCTGTTATTCCTGCACTCTTGGAACGTCCGGACAGTCTCATTCGAGGTGATCGACAGATCACAACCAAACACCTTACTGCACAACAAGACGTCTTCATGGAAATGTAGGCGCTGAAGCAAGACTATTCCACGACGTAGCACAACAAAAAAAATTTCAAATGGCTCTAAGCACTGAGACTTAACATCTGAGATCATCAGTCCCCTAGACTTAGATCTAAGTAAACCTAACTAACCTAAGGGCATCACACACATCCACGCCCGAGGCAGGATTCGAACCTGCGACCGAAGCAGCCACGTGGTTCCGGACTGAAGCGCCTAGAACCACTCGGCCACAGCGGTCGGCCTAGCACAACAAATTCTGACGAAAAAAATGTTAATTTGTTATTGAACGCCCCTCATATATGTAAATAACACCGAATACTACAGAATCCTCTTTTATTAAAGGGGGTGGGGTGGGGTGGGTAGGACGTCAAACGGGCCGACTTCGAGTGGGAGAGGCACCACAGGACATTTAATTCCCACTTTCTATACTGTTGTTGTTGTGGTCTTCAGTCCTGAGACTGGTTTGATGCAGCTCTCCATGCTACCAGTACCTACTTCAGCCTACATCCTTCTGAATCTGCTTAGTGTATTCATCTCTTGGTCTCCCTCTACGATTTTTACTCTCCACGCTGCCCTCCAGTACTAATTTATGTATGTATGTATGAATTTACTTTTACAAGTAAATTCATAAAACTTTGTCAGCATGACCAGGAAGGATTCAGGATTCACACCCATAGCAGTAGAAGTTCAAAAACATAACAAAATAATTTTACTTACACGTGAAATTTCATCATTTTTATCACTTACTATTGCCTGCATTTGTTGCTATTGGTACACTTTTCTCATAAGTAAGAGAGATTCTTCGATGAATTTTGCACACCATGGAAACAATACTTACAGGTGTATGAGACTCTAGAATTTATTTAATTTATGAAAAAATGAATGAGCTGTTACATTTTAAACTTCACGTTTAGAAAAAACTCGAATTTTATAGTTAACTACCTCAATTTTAACCACAGTTTTTAACAAATTTGGAAAATTCTAGAGTTTCGTACACCTGTACGTATTGTTTATATGCTGTGCAAAATTCATCGAAGAATATCTCTTATTTATGAAGAAAAGTGCACCTATAGTAACAAATAAAGCCAATAGTTTAGTGAAAAAAATGATGAAATTTCACATGTAAAAAAAATTATTTTCTTGTTGTACTCTTTAATTTCCACTGCTATGGGTATAAATCCTGAATCCTTCCTGGTCATGCCGACGAAGTTTTATGAATTTATCTATAAAAGTACAGACAGTGGAAATTAAAATGTTCTGAGGTGCCTCTCCTGGTCCAAGTTGGCCCCTTTGACGTCCTCACCCCCCCCCCCCCCCCCGCCACCCCGGGGCAGTTAATTCATATGTCTGAGAATGTTTAGTACTACAGTTAACATAGAGATAAATAGAGCTGTATTCCAGAAGTCACCTGCAAACGCATGCCGCCACTAGTCAAATGGTTCAAATGGCTCTGAGCACTATGCGACGTAACAGCTGAGGTCATCAGTCCCCCTAGAACTTAGAACTACTTAAACCTAACTAACCTAAGGACATCACACACATGCATGCCCGAGGCAGGATTCGAACCTGCGACCGTAGCGGTCACGCGGTTCCGGTCTGAAGCGCCTAGAACCGCTCGGCCACCGCGGCCGGCGGCACTAGTCAGCTGATCGAGATGTTTGTTTCTAAATAATGTCATGCGCCATATGTATCACCTACGGTCTAAGAACGAGGTAATACCGTCTATTTGGCACAATTTTAATTACGAACAGTGAACGACGAGTCGCGCAGAGCTTTGGGCTGTACCGAGGCGAGGTTTGTTTTGAGATTACTGCGAGCCCGAGTGCGTGCGGCGCGTTCTCGCAGTGGCGCCAGGCGCCGGCTAAAATTTGCCGCCGACGCCGGGGGCCCCTCGAGAGGTTGGCAAGGCCGCCGCGCCGCCAGCCGGATGTCGTGTACTGCGCTCTGCCCTGGCCTAGCGTGTGCAGTGTTTACGGGCGCGCGGCACGTGCGCTCCTAGAGCGGGCAAGTGGCCGAGTGTTTGCCTGCACTCTCAGCACAGGGGCTCAACCCCACAGGCATCAAGATTACTGGCCACACCAGAGCTCGATACAGGTGCCAAGATCACTAGACACACAAGAGTCCCTACAGGTATCAGGATTACTTAGACCCTCTAGGGTCCACACTGTGACGGCGTACAGTCAAGCGCCGGCACGCCAGTCAGGAACGAGAGTCCAGAGAGGGCTGTGAAGAAGACTTGAGCCTATAGCACGCTGACCGGAGGGCAACGCGACAGCAGCGGCCTCTATGCGAAAAGAAATAACCCCGACTGGCCGGGGCCCAGTTCTACAACAGCTTCAAGGCTAGTCATTTCGCTTGTAGGCCCACTATGTAGCATTGTTGGGTTGGGGTTGGGTTCGGTTGTTTGGGGGAGGAGACCAGACAGCGGGGTCAACGGTCTCTTCGGATTAGGGAAGGACGGGGAAGGAAGTCGGCCGTGCCCTTTCAAAGGAACCATCCCGGCATTTGCCTGGAGCGATTTAGGGAAATCACGGAAAACGTAAATCAGGATGGCCGGACGCGGGATTGAACCGTCGTCTTCCCGAATGCGAGTCCAGTGCGTGTAGCATTGTCTCTACCGAAGAAAATTCCTGGCAGATTAAAACTGTGTGTCGGAGCAGGGCTCGAATTCGGCACCTTTGCCTTTGTTCTTTGGCTTCTCGCAACAGAGACGAGGTACTGCCGGAAGTACAGTTGTGAGGACGGGGCGTGAGTCGTGTTTGGGTAGCTCAGACGATGCCGGCACAGTGGCTCAGCGTGTTCGGTCAGAGGGTTAAAAAAAAAAAAAACTGAGTGAACGGATCAACGAACAACCTGCACGGGTGACATGAGACGTCCGCCCCGAACATGTACGACAACCAAGTAGAACAAACTTTCTGGCACATTAAAACTGTGTGCCGGACCAAGACTCGAACTCGGGACCTTTGCTTTTCGCGAGCAATTGCTCTACCATATGAAGTACCCTAGCACGACTCACGCCCCGTCCTCACAGCTTTACTTCTGCCAGTACCTCGTCTCTCTCAAAGTAGAACAAAATGAGATAAAAAAAAGGTAGAGCACTTTCCCGCGAAGGAAAAGGTCCCGGGTTCGAGTTTTAATCTGCCAGGAAGTTGCATATCAGCTCACACTCCGCTGCAGAGTGAAAATTTCATTCTGGAAATATACTGAGGAGAAACCTGCTGATTTTGTCTGTCGCCTTTTACTTGCGACACATCTTTGTAATTCCTGAAGTTGAGTATTGCCAAGTACTTTTGGTTATAAAACTCATTAATACGATTTGTTTGAATTGTTTGTCAGGCGATCTGAGAGAGCAGGTTTGCTAGACACTCCATATTCGACGACTGGGCAGGATTCAAAAAAATGGTTCAAATGGCTCTGAGCACTATGCGACTTAACTTCTGAGGTCATCAGTCCCCTAGAACTTAGAACTAATTAAACCTAACTAACCTAAGGACATCACACACATCCATGCCCGAGGCAGGATTCGAACCTGCGACCGTAGCGGTCGCTCGGTTCCAGACTGTAGCGCCTAGAACCGCACGGCCACTCCGGCCGGCAGGATTCAACACATACAAGTACTTGATCCACAAGGGTTTCCAAACGTACCAAGATTGCTAGACAGACCATACAGGTACCACAATAACAATTTGCCACCCATCTTTCTGAAGACCGAATAATGTTTCAGTTGCGCCAAAGAACAGAAAATGACAACATCTGGGACGCTGTGTGGCGGAAACTCCGTGTCTGCAAAACAACGACGCCTAAATTACGGGAATTGCTTTACCAGTGCATAATGTCACGCAGAATCGCTGCTGCAATGTGTTCCATTGCTGTTGCTGTGAAGTAAGTGGGCGTTATGTTTTGGCGCGTCAGTATATTTTGTGCGAGAGGACCAAACGCTTCTACTTACACTGAGGTGACAAAAAATGTCAGTGGACAGAGAAATGCACATATAAAGACGGCGCTAGCATTGCGCACGGAACATATAAAAGGGCAGTACATTGAAGGAGCTGTCATTTGTACTCAGCTGACTGGTGTGAAGCGGTTTCCAACGTGATTATAACCGTACGACGGGTATTAACACACTTTGATCGTGGGATGGTGTGGTTTGAGCTAGACGCATAGGATATTCCGTTTCCAAAAATGTCAGTGAGTTCAATATTCCGAGATGTACAGTGTCAAGAGTGTGCGGAGAATACCATATTTCACGCATTACCCCTCACCATGGACAACGCAGTTGATTGTGGCCTTCACGTAACCACCGAGAGCAGCGGTGTTGGCATAGGGTTGTCAGTACTAAGAGACAAGCAACATTGCGTGAAATAACAGCAGAAATCAATGTGGAACGCACGATCAACGTATCCGATAGGACAGTGCGACGAAATTTAGCGTTAATGGGTTGTGGCAGTAAACGACATCGCCTGCATCGTCTCTCGTGGGCTAATGACCGAATCCGTTGGGACCATAGATGACTGGAAAACCGTGTCCTGGTTAGATGAGTTGGTAGGAGTTGATGGTAGGTTTCGACTGTGACGCAGAACCCACGAACCCACAGACCCAAGTCGTCAACAAGGCACTGCGCATCTTGATGGTGCCTCCATAACGGTATGAGCTGTGTTTACATCGAATGGACTGGATCCTCTGGTCGAACTGTATTGATCACTGACTAGAAATGGTTATGTTCAGCTACTTAGACACTATTTGCAGCCATTTATGGATTTCACGTTCCCGAAAAACAGTGTCATCTCACAGGGCCAGATGCGTTTGCGATTGGTTCTGGACAATTCGAATAAATGATCTGGCCACCCAGATCGCCCCACTTGAATCCCAGCGAACGTTTATTGGACGTAATCGAGAGCACAGTTGGTGCACAAAATCCGGCACCGGCAACAGTTTCACAATTATGGACGGCTAAATAGGCAGTATGGCGCAGTATTTCTGCAGGGGCCTCCCAACGACTTGTTAAGACAACATCACGTCGAGTTGCTGTACTAGGCTAGAGGTGGTCTCACACAATATTAGGAGGTAACCCATGACTTCTTATCACTGTGCCGGCCGGGGTGGTCGCGCGGTTCTAGGCGCTACAGTCCGGAACCGCGCGGCCGCTACGGTCGCAGGTTCGAATCCTGCCTCCGGCATGGATGTGTGTGATGTCCTTAGGTTAGTTAGGTTTAAGCAGCTCTAAGTTCTAGGGGACTGATGACTGTGCTCAGAGCCATTTGAACCATGGGATGGACGTATGATACAAATTATAAGTACAGAATCATCGTGAAAGACTGGCAGTACTTATATGTCATTTATAAAACAATAAATATGCCAAAATGGCATTAGTCACAACGATATTTAAGATAAAAAATGATGTGATGGCGAGCAACTGAGGGCTGCTCGTTACTTGCGTGGTACAGGTTCCGCCAGTCTTTCACGATAACTCTGTACTTATAATTCGTATCATACGTTTTAGTCATAATTCTGTGACCATGTTATAGACCATTCTTTGGTTTAAATTCTGAGGAAGACACTCCTAGCAGTGTTGAAACCCGGTTAATTCGTTAATAATTAGTGACCGAGGGCTGTTTTCTGTTAATTGTAACTATTCACGGTCTCTGAACGTGCAGCCATGTACAAGATCTTGTCAGTCTGCATGTATACATCACAGATGCTCAGGTGGTTCCTTTCAAAGGGCACGGTCGATTTCCTTCCCCATTCCAGAAACATTCATATCTTGTGTTCTCCGTCTAATGACCTCGCTGTCGACGGGACGTAAAAACGATTCCTCCCTTGCTTCAAGAGTAGTGGAGCGTTGATTAATAATGTATAAATTGAGCAAGGAGTAAAGGAAACAAAAGAAAAATTCGGAGTAGGAATTAAAATCCATGGAGAAGAAATAAAAACTTTGAGGTTCGCCGATGACATTGTAATTCTGCCAGAGACAGCAAAGGACCTGGAAGAGCAGCTGAACGGAATGGACAGTGTCTTGAAAGGAGGATATAAGATGAACATCAACAAAAGCGAAACGGAAATAATGGAACGTAGTCGAATGCTGTGGGAATTAGATTAGGAAATGCGACGCTTAAAGTAGTTAAGGAGTTTTGCTATTTGGGGAGCAAAATAACTGATGATGGTCGAAGTAGAGAGGATATCAAATGTAGACTGGCAATGGCAAGGAAAGCGTATCTGAAAAAGAGAAATTTGTTAACATCGAGTATTGATTTAGGTGTCAGGAAGTCGTTTCTAAAAGTATTTGTATGGAGTGTAGCCATGTATGGAAGTGAAACATGGACGGTAAATAGTTTGGACAAGAAGAGAATAGAAATGTGGTGCTACAGAAGAGTGCTGAAGATTAGATGGGTAGATCACATAACTAATGAGGAGGAATTGAACTGGGGAGAAAAGAAGTTCGTGGCACAGCTTGACGAGAAGAAGGGACCGGTTGGTAGGACATTTTCTGAGGCATAAAAGGATCACATATTTATCATTGGAGGGTAGCGTGGAGGATGAAAATCGGAGACCAAGAGATGAATACACTAAGCAGATTCAGAAGGATGTAACTTGCAGTAGGTACTGGGAGACTGGCAGATGAAGAAGCTTGCACAGGATGGAGTAGCATGGAGAGCTGCATCAAACCAGTCTCAGGACTGAAGACCACAACAACTTACTTTTGAAGTCCCTTAGAATATTATGTGATATATTCTCATACGACTTCGTGATGCATTCAATGCAGATAACAGACAGTACGAGAAGCACCTCCACCGCTTGCGCTGTGCACGGCGAGGAGTGGTTTCGACCAGGCCAATGGACTAGCCCATCCCAGACTGGACTAGGTGATCCCAGCGATTTTAATCCAAACAGGCAGCAGGCCGCCGCTCCCGACGGACTGGACACAGCAGCTCGGCGTCGCGGCGAGCTGCGTTCCTCGGCGGCCAGGTGGGTGGGCCCCTGACAGATGGAGACGTGGACGGCCCGCGTTACGCGCCGAGTGTATCGGATCGGATCGGGTGGGATCGGCGCGGCGCGACTTGTGCGTGTCTGGGGAGCGGCCGCGGCGCAACCTGACCCGTTCGCCTTGGCACGCTGGACCCTCCAAGGGCAGCCGGCACCAGCGCCACTACACCACACAAGACGAGACTGCAGCTATATCTGTACCACGGGCTGCGCGGGAAAGGCAGTCGCGCACACGCTTCCATTGACTCCTGTGACCATCTTCCATTTTTGGTCATCTCCCCAGTTACCAATGACCTACAGCCATCTTTCTTCGTACACGGTGCCAACACTTCACCTTTTTATACAGGCGTTTACAATACGATTGCTTGATGCTTGGTTTGTGGGACGCTCAACTGCGCGCTGATGGCCGCGCAGTTGAGCGCCCCCCCAACCAAACATCATCATCAAATTGTTCAAATGTGTGGGAAATTTTATGGGACTTAACAGCTAAGGTCATGTCCCTAAGCTTACACACTACTTAACCTAAACTATCCTAAGGACAAACACACACACCCATGCCCGAGGGGGGGACTCGAACCTCCGCCGGGACCAGCCGCACAGTCCATGACTGCAGCGCCTAAGACCGCTCGGCTAATCCCGTGCGGCCATCATCATCATCATGAGGGCACGTACAAAGTCCGAATTTTTACACAGTCCTATTGTTTAATTAATCCAATCTAGCCACTGTCACGAATGATGATGATGATGACGACAACACGAACACCCAGTGCTCGGGCAGAGAAAAGCCCTAGCCCGGCCGGGAATCGAACACGGGACCCCGTGATCCAGAAGCAGCAGCGCTAGCCACTAGATCACGAGCTGCGAACACAATACACACGGTTCAAATGGTTCAAATGGCTCTGAGCACTATGGGACTTAACATCTGAGGTCATCAGTCCCCTAGAACTTGGAACTACTTAAACCTAACTAACCTAAGGACAGCACACACAGCCATCTCCGAGGCAGGATTCGAACCTGCGACCGTAGCGGTCGCCCGGTTCCAGACTCAAGCGCCTAGAACTGTTCTGCCACAACGGCCGGCGGCACATAAAAACTAATGTCTCCATTACACGGCAAAATGGAACTGCGACGATGATGATGATGATGATTGGTTTATAGGGCGCTCAACTGCGCGGTCATCAACGCCCGTACAAAGTTCCAATTGTTTGCACAGTCCAATTTATTTCACAGTCCAATCTAGCCACTGTCACGAATAATGATGATGATGAAATAATGAGGACAACACAAAAACCCAATCTGACGGCAGAGAAAAATCCGCGACCCGGCCGGAAATCGAACCCGGGACCCCGTGATCCAGAGACAGCAACGCTAGCCACTAGACCACGAGCTGCGGACAGGAACTTCGACGAAATTATGGTACGAACACAGAAAAACTAATAATTAACAATAATTTATTAAAAGACTTGTGCAAATATTTAACTGGATGCGCTTCAATTGGTTAAAATGGCTCTGAGCACTATGGGACTTAACATCTGAGGTCATCAGTCCCCTCGAACTTAGAACTACTTAAACCTAACTAACCTAAGGATATTACTGGTTAAAAACAGTCTTGGTTGCATTTTTTTTTAATTTTTTTTTATTTTTCAACGACGCGTTTCGCCTTATTTGGGCATCTTCTGGTTATCTGTTCTAGATGGCTACTGTGAACGGGAACGCGTTATGCAGATCTTGGTGCCTCTCGCGTCCATCTAGAAAAGATAACCAGAAGATGGCAAAATAAGGCGAAAAGCGTCATTGAAAAATAAAAAAAATAAAATTGCAACCAAGAATGTTTTTAACCAATACTGTTAAGCACTGGTTTGCTGTAATGCCACATATGGACTGGAAGAATTTTAAGCTAAGGACATCACACACATCCATGCCCGAGGCAGGATTCGAACCCGCGACCGTAGCAGCTGCGCGGTTCCAGACTGAAGCGCCTAGAACCGCTCGGTCACAATGGCCGGAGCGTGATGCGCGGCAAGCTTGTTAAGCAGCTCTAGGACAAACATAACTGGCCTAGTTTCAGATTCCAGTGAGGGGGATGAACACTTAGTACTTACTGTAAGTAAAGACTGTGTACGGCGGTGGCTGTACGTAGGTCCCCGCACTGTTACACGCTCAACGAGGCACTCGGCGGATACTGCGACTCTGTGGGACTCCGGAGACACTGACTGACCAGTGGAGCCGCGCGTCCGTTTAAACCCGCGGCTGGCATTTGCGAACTGCCTGTCTGGAGTTAGGCGGGAGCAAGATAGAATCGGCGTTTTAAGCGCTCTCCGCGGCGCCAGGTTATAACTGCGTGGCGCCACAGTGGTGTCTGGCCTTGCCGCGCGGCGCCCACCATGTGTACGGCTGTCTACCGGCGGACACGGCGGTTAGTGACGCAAGCACAAATACACTACTGGTCATTAAAATTGCTACACCAAAAAGATGACGTGCCAGAGACGCGAAATTTAACCGACAGGAAGAATGTTTTAACTAAAGTTCAGTCTCGATCACAACACTTATGTCTCAATAACATAGCTCACCGGTTTCAGTTATATTTATATAACCATCTTCAGACCTGCGAATCAATTTTAGAAAATACTAGAGCTGTTGTTGTTGTGGTCTTCAGTCCTGAGACTGGTTTGATGCAGCTCTCAATGAAATACTAGAGACCAATCTTAAAATAAAATGAAAAGTAGCTAATGATGACAAAATTTTAACAAGACAAAATAAAACTTATTATACCCATGGCTTCCTCGGAGGATGGTAGGCGGTGTCATCATTTATTCAGACATACATAATGCGGAACGTGTTCTTGGCTGCTACCCTACTGTTATAAAGAATGTCACTATGAAAACTGCAGTTAAAGTAAGACGATTCTGCAACATCCATCAAAATGGTTCAAATGGTTCTGAGCACTATGGGACTCAACTTCTGAGGTCATTAGTCCCCTAGAACTTAGAACTAGTTAAACCTAACTAACCTAAGGACATCACAAACATCCATGCCCGAGGCAGGATTCGAACCTGCGACCGTAGCGGTCCTGCGGTTCCAGACTGCAGCGCCTTTAACCGCACGGCCACTTCGGCCGGCAACATCCATCAAAGATGCAATTGTGATGAAGGTGACTCAGTATAATCGATATATACCACAATTCCAAGGACTTTTACATCTTTGATTTAACTGACACAGTAATAGTATTAAGGTTGCCCATAGAGGGCACAGCTATTACACATCGTAGTTTACCGTTTTTATCTAAAATATAAATAGGCTTTACACATACTATCTGTTAATCGGACATTTTAAATGAATCAATTTTATGTTATTAGTGTATTTCGTACTTTTATACTTTGACGATACCGACATATTATGAACGCTGATTGGCAATTGTGAAGTAGTGTGAGAGGAAGTAGGCGGAGCCTCTGCATAATTAAGCTCATACTCAGCACTCATAACCATCCTCCAAGGAAGCCATGGATATAAGAAGTTTTATTTTATTTTAAGATGGGACACTAGTACTTTCTAAAATTAATTCACAGGTCTGAATACGGTTATATAAATAAAACCGAAACCGGTCACCTATGTTATGGAGACATAAGTGTTGTGATGAAGACCGAACTTTATTCAAAATAAAATACTCTATTCATCACTGTCTCCAAAAATGTTTAACAAAATTGTACGAAACGAAGAAGATGCTGTGATATGCAAATGATTACCTTTTCAGAGCATTCACACTAGGTTGGCGCCGGTGGCGACAGCTACAACGTGCTGACATGAGGAAAGTTTCTGATCGATTTCTCATACACAAACAGCAGTTGACCGGCGTTGACTGGCGAAACGTTGTTGTGATGCCTCGTGTAAGGAGGAGAAATACGTATCATCACGTTTCCGACTTTGGTAAAGGTCGGATTGTAGCCTATCGCGATTGCTGTTTATCGTATGGAGACATTGTTGCTCGCGTTGGTCGAGATCCAATGACTGTTAGCAGAATGTGGAATAGGTGGGTTCAGGAGGGTAATACGGGACGCCGTGCTGGATGCCAACGGCCTCGTATCACTAGCAGTCGAGATGACAGGCATCTTATCCGCATGGCTGTAACGGATAGTGCAGCTACGTCTCGATGCCTGAGTCAACAGATGGGGACGTTTGCAAGACAACAACCATCTGCACGAAGAGTTCGACGACGTTTTCAGCAGCATGGACTATCAGCTCGGAGACCGTGGCTGCGGTTACCCTTGACGCTGCGTCACACACAGAAGCGCCTACGATGGTGTACTCGACGACGAACCTGGGTGCACGAATGGCAAAACGTCATTTTTTCGGCTGAATCCAGGTTCTCTTTACAGCATCAGGATGGTCGCATCCGTGTTTGGCGACATCGCGGTGAACGCACGTCGGAAGCGTGTATTCGTCATCGCCATACTGGCGTATCACCTGTCGTGATGGTATGGGGTGCCATTGGTTACACGTCTCGGTCACCTCTTGTTCGCATTCACGGCTCTTTGAACAGTGGACGTTACATTTCAGATGTGTTACGACCCGTGGTTCTACCCATCATTCGATCCCTGCGAAACGCTACATTTCAGCAGGATAATGCACGACCGCATGTTGCAGGTCCTGTACGGGCCTTTCCGGATACAGAAAATGTTCGACTGCTGCCCTGGCCAGCACATTCTCCAGATCTCTCACCTGCTGAAAACGTCTGGTCACTGGTGGCCGAGGAACTGGCTCGCCACAATCCGCCACTCTTGAACTGTGGTACCGTGTTGAAGCATGGGCAGCTGTACCTGTACACGCCATCCAAGCTCTGGCTCAATGCCCAGGTGACAGGAAGAGAATAGAAGCTTTCGAAACGTGGTGCTACAGAACAATGCTGAAGATTAGATGGGTAGATCATATAACTAATGAGGAGGTATTGAATAGGATTGGGGAGAAGTTTGTCGCACAACTTGACCAGAAGAAGGGATCGGTTGGTAGGACATGTTCTGAGGCATCAAGGGATCACCAATGTAGTATTGGAGGGGAGAGTGGAGGGAAATAATCGTAGAGGGAGACCAAGAGATGAATACACTAAGCAGATTCAGAAGGATGTAGGTTGCAGAAGGTACTGGGAGATCAAGAAGCATGCACAGGATAGAGAAGCATGGAGAGGTGCATCACATTAGTCTCAGGACTGAAGACCACAACAACAACAACAACAACAACATCTGCATTTCTTCTTAGTGTAGCAATTTTAAAGGCCAGTAGTGTATATATGCACATCGCTGTCCCACGACTATTGTCACGTCAGTGTATGCTGTTTAATCATATGCGTATCTCGAGATCGTGCAGTTGAAATCAGAGATATTTCGAGTTGGCACGAACGCATACCGACAACCTTTACTGTGAAGCATCGTTGGCGGGTAGAATAGAAAAAGGGAAAGGGAGGCAGGATGTGAGTGTGGTACACCAAGTGCCCTCCGCCAATTGCACCTGCACTTTTGGCGGCCCCGCTCCTGGGCTACAGTAGGACAGTGAATGAGACGGAGCAGGGGAGCGGGCCGATGTTTTCGGGCCGGCGAGTAGCGGCGGCGGCGCCAGCCGGGCGGCGGCAGCGGCAGCGGCGGCCCGGCTAGGCCGCCCGCCCCGGCTCGGCGCGGCTCGCCAGCGCCACAGCCAGACGACCTCTCGCGGCCCGCCTGGGCTCGGCCGGCACACTTCCGTCACAAACAGGTTGTCTAGACGGCGCCGGCACGCGGCAGGTTGCACCAGGCGCCGTCTACCCCAGCCCACAGCCCACTGGCCGCCGTCTTACGACACGCGGATACACTCACGCCTCAGGAGCTGCACGACGGAGCTGACAAAATTTCCACCTGCCCTAACCACGGGCATTTCCCTTAATGTGGATAAACCCAACGTAACGTCCGTAATAAAGACGAACGTGTTAGCAAGCCCTACGCATTTAGCCGGCCGGGGTTCTAGGCGCTGCAGACTCGAACCGAGCGACCGCTACGGTCACAGGTTCGAATCCTGCCTCGGGCATGGATGTGCGTGACGTCCTTAGGTTAGTTAGGTTTAAGTAGTTCTAAGTTCTAGGGGACCGATGACGTCAGAAGTCCCATAGTGGTCAGAGCCATTTGAACCATTTTTGAAACCATGTCTTGACTTTGGACAGTTGGGCGGCCAGCCCTCATTACAGACGTCGGACTTCGTAGGTTGGGCAGACTGAGAAAAAAAAAGGACAGCCAGCGAACTGTGGCGAAAGTAACAACAAGTGTATCTGAACACACCGTGCACCGAAAATTCCTAACGATGGACTTCAGCAGCCGACGACCCACGCATGTGCCAATGTTAACGCCACGACATCGGCAACTACGAGTAAGGTTGGCGTGTGACCATCGACAACATGGACGTTGACGCACCGCCGCACGGGAGTTCGATTATTTATGGAATCGGAGGTTTAATGGCATTTGGTAACTCATTTCGAAAACGACAATAGCTTTATGGCAGACAAGAATGATTAGTAACTTAGTCTATTTCTTGCAAGCATATTCATTACTGAACTACTTCGTTGTACAATTTGTAATTTTATCTGAGGAACTGTGCATGGTAAAAAAATTCCTGGCATCCCTTTAAACGACGGAATTAATTTTCTTGAACGAAATTAAAATTATATTAATACCTTCAGCTGCTGAAGGGCGTTGATATATATCAGCGGGGAGATAAGAAAATGTATGCCCCGACCGAGACTCGAACCCGCGATCTCCTGCTTACATGGCAGACGGTCTATCCAGCTGAGCTGCTGAAGGCACAGAGGATAGTGCGACTACAGGGATTATCTCGCGCACGCCTCCCGCAAGGCCCACATTCTCACCTTATATGTCCATACACTACATTCGTAGTGTCCCACCCCAACACAGTCATTACTCGTGGGAGACATTCTTACCAACTCCCGTAAGAATTCGGGGAATATGTGTGCATGGCCGGTATTGCCAGAACTATATACTTACATGGATATGGTGTCTGTTCTTTCGGACGTGTATATATATCTGATGTGTACATAGTTCCACATAGTCAGCGCGTACACAACTTTCCCACTAGAGCGCGCCCCGCTAAGCACAACAGCGCAGGCGCAGCGCTCGTCCGTCTCCGCACTACGAGATGGCGCTGCCTTAGAGACGGACCAAATTCTGCTTCCGCCGATCTGCGTATTAATATGTGACGCAGCCAATGAGATTGCTGCTAACATAGAACCTTTTCTCCTCGCGGATCACACTCGCTCTGTGATACCTGAACGCGCGAGGTATTATAACGAGTATACAGATCTCCAATTAGTCAGTCTGCATTAGTGTGCAGGTCTGTACCAGTCTATAGTCAACTTTCAGTCTGCGCCTAATAAGATTACCATATTCCTGTACATAGCCATGAAGATAAATGTATAGACACCTCGTCAAGTATCAGAGACATGTGAGAATAAGATTAACGTACCAATACCAAAGGAACTTCAGATTGTCAATTGTAAATAGCATCCAGAACCAAGTTAAGTAATTTTTATGCTTGTTATTATTCTAATAAATGTGTGTGAAAATTAATCAAGTTCTGTTTAAAGTTGGTCACCGTCAATCTGCTAATCTAAGCGTGCAAGTGGCATTTCTATCGTCTGACCTAACGGCAGAAGATAAGCACGCCACGATAAGACCACGAGACATATTGCTGACACTCGCCTACTTCGTTAGAGCGACAAGTCAAATAATCTGATGGTGTGTGTACAGAAGGTCTTACAGTACGCACACCTGAATATCCATAAAACTATACAGGGTGTTACAAAAAGGTACGGCCAAACTTTCAGGAAACATTCCTCACACACAAAGAAAGAAAAGATGTTATGTGGACATTTGTCCGGAAACGCTTAATTTCCATGTTAGAGCTCATTTTATTTTCGTCAGTATGTTCTTCCACCTACGCTCAATGGAGCACGTTATCATGATTTCATATGGGATACTCTACCTGTGCTGCTAGAACATGTGCCTTTACAAGTACGACACTACATGTGGTTCATGCGCGATGGAGCTCCTGCACATTTCAGTCGAAGTGTTCGTACGCTTCTCAACAACAGATTCGGTGGCCGATGGATTGATAGAGGCGGACCAATTCCGTGGCCTCCACGCTCTCCAGACCACAACCCTCTCAACTTTCATTTATGGGGGCATTTGAAAGCTCTTGTCTACGCAACCCCGTTACCAAATGTAGAGACTCTTCGTGCTCGTATTGTGGACGGCTGTGATACAATACGCCATTCTCCAGGGCTGCATCAGCGCATCAGGGATTCCGTGCGACGGAGGGTGGATGCATGTATCCTCGCCAACGGAGGACATTTTGAACATTTCATGTATCAAAATGTTTGAAGTCACGCTGGTACGTTCTGTTGCTGTGTGTTTCCATTCCATGATTGATTTGAAGAGAGGTAATAAAATGAGCTCTAACATGGAAAGTAAGCGTTTCCGGACATATATCCACATAACATATTTTCTTTCTTTGTGTGTGAGGAATGTTTCCTGAAAGTTTGGCCGTACCTTTTTGTATATAATTATCTTGGGTCCTTGGCGTGTTTCTGGGCAGTTTCAGGAAAGCCTCACAGCAGAAGCAACGGACTCGAGGTCTGTGTGCTACACCTGAACTGTGGCGACATTAGTTCGCGACGCCTGGTGGCTGGACATTTCAAATATTCCGTGTGTTGCTTTTGCCGAGGCAAGACACGGCGAGACCCTTCCGCGTGCTGCTACTCCAGTACAGATACAGACCATTAGGTGATACAGAGAAGGGAGGCGCAATCGTCGCAGTGATGGCCGACTCTCCCGAGTCATATTCAGTTCCGGTGGACTTGATTGCCAGGATGGCGGCAACGAGCGGCCGAGGCGCCCCCCGTGCGCCGGCTACGCATTGCGTGTATTCCGCGAACTGGTGGCGGCGCTGATGAGGCGGCCTTCGCGGCGTGGGCGAGCACAGGAAGGCGCCACTTAGCGCGAGCTGCCTTCCAGAAAACAGGCCGGCAAGCACCGGCCTCACAACCAACGCGCCGCGGGGCAAAATCCACACTTACAAGGTGCCAGCTACAAGACTGCATGAAAAAAAAAATTAATATATAACAAAGCATCAGCCTCGAGTGCGGTAATGAAACCAACCTTTACCTAGGTCACAGCCCAAGTAATTGAGCCTTCTTCAGAAGATAAACCTGATTTTATAATATGTCTACGAGGGCATGGCCTAGAAATCAAACAGCCTAGCCCATGCCCTCGTACAAAACAGTGCACAGTTGTGTACACCATTTTTGTTCAAAGTTATCTACTTATGAGAAGCAATTTGTCTAATGGTTTAAAAACTGTATGTTGTGTTAGTTGCGAGAAAGGAAACGAAATCGCACATTTTCACAGCACAGCATTTTCTGTCACGCAACAGGTTTTAACAGAAAACGTGTACACTGTTGTTGCAAGGATATATAGCCTATGTCCGTCTCAATGTCTATTACAGCATCGTCTGAAAATTTACAGTAAATCGGTAAAGAATTCTTTGAGATTTTTTTCTGATAACGTTTCCCCTTGATGTAGTATGTATATAAACATTCGCTGTATCTACCCTTTTTTTTTAATGTAGCCTACGTCTCGTCCGAACGTTTATTAGAATATCGTACAAAAATTTGAAGTAGTTTTCGAGGTTTTCGGTAACAACATTAAATAACGACTTGTCTTTATATATTAGTACAGAAGTGTAAAAACGGCAGAGTCACAATGAAAACGGAAGATCAATAACGAAGTGATCTAATTAAAGACAGTGTAAGAGATGGATGCATCCTTTCGCCCCCGCTGTTCAATTCATATATCGAAAAACAGAAGAAAAAGATAAATTCAGGAGATATATATATCAGCATTAAGCTTATGTAATAATACTGCTAACCTCAGTGAAAGCGAGGAAGAACGACAGGACTTGTTGCAAGAACAGTCTGCCGATCACAGAAATTGGATTTAGAGGGAATCGAAGAAAGAGGAAAAGTACTGCCGAATAGCAGAAATAAGATCAGTGGTTACGTTAACAGCAATACTGGGGGTCACGAGGTATATCAAGAGGAGGAATTCTGATAGCTTGGAAGCAAGATAACAAATGACGGATGAACAATATAAAGTATTCTAGAAGATTAAAAGAAGCAACATAAAAATCAGACTAGCACAGAAGAAGACGACATTCCTAGCCGAGAGAAGTCTAATGGTATCAGATATGGGCTTTGATTTGAGGAAGAAACTTCTGAGAACGTATGCCTGGAGCACAATATTGTGCGGTAGTGAATCATGGACGGTGGAGGAAGCTGAGAGGAAGGAGGGAATCGAAGCGTTTGAGAAGCATGTTCAAACTTGCACTGGTAGGGAATGAGCTGCCAGAATGAGATTTTCACTCTGCAGCTACTCAGCTGATATGAAACTTCCTGGCAGATCAAAACTGTGTGCCGGACCGACACTCGAACTCGTGACCTCCGCCTTTCGCGGGCAAGTGCTCTACAATCTGAACTACCCAAGCACGACTCACGCCCCGTCCTCACAGCTTTACTTCCGCCAGTACCTCGTCTCCTACCTTCCAAACTTCACAGAAGCTCTCCTGCAGGTAGCTCAGATGGTAGAGCACCTTCCAGCGAAAGGCAAAGGTCCCGAGTTCGTGTCTCGGTCC
This sequence comes from Schistocerca americana, assembly GCF_021461395.2. Classification (NCBI taxonomy): domain Eukaryota; kingdom Metazoa; phylum Arthropoda; class Insecta; order Orthoptera; family Acrididae; genus Schistocerca; species Schistocerca americana. Next base: position 95,119,624 of record NC_060128.1, read on the forward strand.
AGCACACAAATTAATCTGCCAGGAAGTTTCAAGGAGGTTCTCTGCACAATCGGAGAAGAAAAGAACATACGGAAAACACTGACAAGAAGAAGGGACAAGATGATAGGACAACTTTTAAGGCATCAAAGAATGAGGAGTAACTTCTGTGATAGTAATACGTGAGTCAAGGCTGATTTTTGAACATGACGCCAAACCCCCCCCCCCCCCCCCGCCACCCCTGTGTCATCACGTCATTAACCCGGAAAGTGTCCTCAAATTCAATTCGTCAGCCGCGTCACTATTCACCGACAGTCTCGAGGCGCGTGCACGGCAGTACTTTCCTGTCGGTTCTGCCCTCCCCAACTTCTCGATGCTGTCTTCGACCTATGACTCCACGGCCGCCCAACGAAGTTTTCTGGTCGCACGACGAGGCAGATCCCGCCTGCAGTCTTCCATATCCGCAGTACGCCGATCCTTCCTGTCAAACTCGGTTGCCTACGGCTCAGGCGTTTGCGTGAATACAACTTCCCCACACGTACAGTAACTAAGTCAGAGAATACTTCCACCATACCACATGTCGAGCTTTATTTCTGCTCCATTCGCCTACGGAGCGCGTAGAACTGCTTGAATGACTTGTACGCTGTAATTATTCTAATCTCAAAATAAGCTTAAATGAAACAAGCCGACTAATAACTGGATGTATGAAACCCACGTCGCTCGATATACGATATAGCCACACTTGCGAACAGCCAGGCAGAGTGAGCTGGTCGCCAACATACTGAATTTTACTGTTGGCACTACACACACCGGCTGATGACGTTCACCGGTCAATCTCCATACCCACACCCTGTCATCGGATCGACACATTGTGTATCATGATTCATCACTCCACACAACGTTTTTCCACTGTTCACTTCGTCCAATGTTTACACTCCTTACACCAAGCGAGGCATCGTTTGGCATTTACTGGCGTGATGTACTTATGAGCAGCCGCTCGACCATGAAATCCAAGTTTCCTTACCTCTTGCCTAACTGTCACAGCACTTGCAGTGGATCCTGATGCTGTTTGGAATTCCTGTGTGATGTTCTGGATAGATGTCTGCCTATTACACATTACGACCCTCTTCAACTATCAGCGGTCTCTGTCAGTCAACAGACCACGTGCGCCAGTACACTTTTGTGCTGTATGTGTCCCTTCACTATCACTATCACATCAGAAATGCCGGCCGAAGTGGCCGAGCGGTTCTAGCCGCTTCAGTCTGGAACCGCGCTGCTACTACGGTCGCAGGTTCGAGCCCTGCCTCGGGCATGGAAGTGTGTGATCTCCTTAGGTTAGTTAGGTTTAAGTAGTTGTAAGTTCTAGGCGACTGATGACCTCAGATGTTAAGTCCCATAGTGCTCAGAGCCATTTGAACCATTTGTTACTCAGCGATATCCTACCCACTAGTCCACAAAGAAAGTCACTGGGTTCTGCTACCCTACCCATTCAGCCACTACTGCGTCTCTACGAACAACACAATACCGTCCACATCCTTTTGTATTGTATAATTTTGGAACACGTATTATGTTCGAGAATAATGACTTTTCTGGAGACTAGAAATCTACTCTGTAGGAATCAGCATGGGTTTCGAAACAGACGGTCGTGTGAAACCCAGCTCGCGCTATTCGTCCACGAGACTCAGAGGGCCATAAACACGGGTTCCCAGGTAGATGCCGTGTTTCTTGACTTCCGCAAGGCGTTCGATACAGTTCCCCACAGCCGGTTAATGAACAAAGTAAGAGCATATGGAGTATCAGACCAATTGTGTGATTGGATTGAAGAGTTCCTAGATAACAGAACGCACCATGTCATTCTCAATGGAGAGAAGTCCTCCGAAGTAAGAGTGATTTCAGGTGTGCAGCAGGGGAGTGTCGTAGGACCGTTGCTATTCACAATATATATAACTGACTTTGTGGATAACATCGGAAGCTCACTGAAGCTTTTTGCGGATGATGCTGTGCTATATCGAGAGGTTGTAACAATGGAAAATTGTACTGAAATGCAGGAGGATCTGCAACGAATTGACGCATGGTGCAGGGAATGGCAGTTGAATCTCAATGTAGACAAGTGTAATGTGCTGCGAATACATAGAAAGAAAGATCCTTTACCATTTAGCTACAATATATCAGCAACTGGAACCAGTTAATTCCATAAATTATCTGGGAGTAGGCATTAGGAGTGATTTAAAATGGAATGACCATATAAAATAAATCGTCGGTAGAGAAGATGCCAGACTGAGATTCATTGGAAGAATCCTAAAGAAATGCAATCCGAAAACAAAGGAAGTAGGTTACAGTACACTTGTTCGCCCACTGGTTGAATACTGCTCAGCAGTGTGGGATCCGTACCAGACAGGGTTGATGGAGGAGAGAGAGAGAAGATCCAACGGAGAGCAGCGCGCTTCGTTACAGGATCATTTAGTAATCGCGAAAGAATAATTAGGACATGTGTAAATAAACAGTATAAAATAAATGGACATTGGAGAATAGCATCAAATGAAACAATGTATAAGAAAATAGAACCAGTCGTGAGCACGATCAGGAAGAAACGCATCTCATTCTTTGGACATCTGATGAGAACTTCAGAAAAGAGAATTAGTAAAAAAATAAAAAAATTGTGGAACAGCAAGAGCGACACTAAATGGATCGCAGAAAATATGGAAGATATAAAAGAACTCCAAATTACAGTAGGTGACCTAAAAAACAAGACAGGGAAAATCAGAATACTGCAAGACCCGCAAACTAGACTACAAATGAAAATCAATAAAAGGAGTAAAGGAAGAGTGGTCTCAGATGAAGAAAAAAAGAAAATATCTGAAAGAATGAAGAAATATTGGGCAGACAGAAGAGCACCTTTCATATAAGAACAGACTCTAATAATTATATTACCTAAATATCATATTAAGTTATTGTTGAGCCAAATTGTATCCCTGTGTAACAACTTGTTTACAACTTTGTATTTTTGACTACAGTGGTCCAATGAAGGCCATAAAATAAATAATAACAATAATAAATCGCGAAAGCGTTACGGAGATGGTAGATAAACTCTAGTGGAAGACTTTCCAGGAGAGACGCTCAGTAGCTCGGTACGGGCTTTCGTTGAAGTTTCGAGACCATACCTTCACCGACGAGTCAAGCAGTATATTGCTCCCTCCTACGTATATCTCGCGAAGAGACCATGAGGATAAAATCAGAGAGATTAGAGCCCACGCAGAGGCATACCGACAATCCTTCTTTCCACGAACAATACGAGACTGGAATAGAAGGGAGAACCGATAGAGGTACTCAAGGTACCCTCCGCCACACAGCGTCGGGTGGCTTGCGGAGTATGGATGTAGATGTAGACATTGGTAGGGCTCACATGACATCTGGTGACAAACTCGGCATTACATACGGGTACCCGGACACTTTTATCAGGTGGTGTACATGCGTCACTGAAACCAATAAACCTTTTGTTACTCGACTCGTGGTAATTAAAATGCGCAGATTGATTTGGGCGCAAGGTCGCCTTTCCAGCCTCGATGCGCTTTCAGACTGACGTCAGACTCTCCACTGGCCAGCTTAGACGGCATTCGAGGAATGGCGCAGGGAAAATTACACCGGGATCTTTATAGATTCTGCCGCGATCTGAGACAGCCCTCGACCTCCGCGAATGGTGTGGGCGTGTAGCGTCACCCTCCTAGTTGCGTGTGCCTCGTGACATGGGCTGACCCGGTACGCAGAAGCCGCGTCGCGCTCCCGTCCGCTTCCAGGTAGCGAGCCCGGCGCGGCCGGTGGCTTAGTCGGGCGCCTCTGACGGAATTCCTGCCTTCGCTGGCGCCGGCGCCCGGGGGGCCGAGTGGGCGACGTGACGTCACGCGCAGGAATGCCGTCTCCTCAATGGGGGAGGCGGCCGCGGCCGAGCCCGCCCGAGCGCCGCCGAGGCGCGCTCTACTACCCGCGCCGAAAACGTCCGCCCCTTCCTTACCACGCGCCAGACATTCCGCTGCTAGTATTACAAATACAACTGTGTGCTTACACTGAGGTTACAAAAATCGTGGGATGGCGATATGCATAGACGGCAGTTCAAATGGCTCCGAGCACTGTGGGACTTAACTGCTGTGCTCATCAGTCCCCTAGAATTTAGAACTACTTAAACCTAACTAACCTAAGGACATCACACACATCCATGCCCGAGGCAGGATTAGAACCTGCTATCGTACCAGCAGCGCGGTTCCAGACTGTAGCGCCTAGAACCGCTCGGCCACTCCGGCCGCCACAGACGGCGGTAGTATCGCATACTTTAGGTATAAATAAGCAGTGTATTGGCGGATCTGTGATTTGTACTCAGTCGATTCATATGAAAAGGTGTCTAACGTGATTATGACCGCACGACGAGAAACAACATACTTTGAACGCGGAAAGGTAGCTGCAGCTAGACGCATGGGACATAACAGTTCGGATATCGTTAGGGAATTCAATATTCCACAGTGTCAGGAGTGTGCCGACAATACCAAATTTCGACTGCGCGGTCGCTCCCACCGTAAGTTCGAGTCCTCCCTCGGGCGTGGGCGTGTGTGTTGTTCTTAGCATAAGTTTGTTCCCATAAGAATTCACACATTTCAGCATTTGAATACGAAATTTCAGGTACACTGTGCAAGCTGGTGGTGGGTCTATAACAGTGTCGGCTGTGTTTACATACCATAGTGCCATCTCTTCAGCTCTGCGTAGCACTTGGAAACTACGCCCCAAATTACGTGTAGAATATAATCCAATATCTTGGCGATTTATCTGGTAATAAATACGCAACCAGCCGCTTTTGTACGGTTTATTCATCCACGAACACGTTTTCGAGCCGCTGCAGGCTCTTCATCAGATGGAGGTGTTACAAGAACATTATGTTGTAGACCAAGTATAGCTAGATGCAGGGCTGGCGCTGCTGGTGGAAATTGCGGAAATTTAGTAATCGGTGAAGAAACATTAACGAATCCGAAAGTGTTTTATGTTTTAGATACTTACAGTGCACTGCCTTGTGGTACCCACATTAGATTGCTTCTTATAACGTACATTATTAAGCTACGTAAACAAATTACAAAATAATGGTTATAATGCCTCTTTAATAAACACCCTAGTTGGAAAAATCCAAAATAAACTCAAGCAACCACAATCACCATTACAAGCTGACAAAGAAATACCAAAATTTGTGTGTATTCCAGTCCTTGGCAAAATGCCATATACACCTGCAAAAAATGGTTCAAATGGCTCTGAGCACTAAACATCTATGGTCATCAGTCCCCTAGAACTTAGAACAACTTAAACCTAACTAACCTACGGACATCAAACAACACCCAGTCATCACGAGGCAGAGAAAATCCGTGACCCCGCCGGGAATCGAACCCGGGAACCCGGGCGCGGGATATACACCTGCAAATACTTTCAGACCACACAACATAAAAATACCCTTCCACACTGAAAATAAACTACAAAATAAAATTGTTCACAATAATAAATCCACTGGAGATTGGCATAAAAATTCTGGCATATACAAGCTCACATGCACCTGTTCTTGCTTCTACATAGGCCAAACAGGGAGAAATTTTGCAACCCGCTACAAAGAACATGTGAATGCCCTTCGACTCTAAATAAGTCCAGTTTTGCATCACATCTTGCTCACCATGAACACTCTGTTGGTGATATCAATGACAATCTTTCTGTGCTACAAATTGCTAACGAAGGAATGCAGATGGACTTCCTTGAACAATTAGAGATTTACATCCACAAACTAAAATCACCCCAAAAAATCCTGAGCGAACAAAGTGAATCAACAGAAAGCCTTTTCTTCCAGAATTTCCAGTATACCCTGGACCAAAAGAAAAAAATGACAGTAATAACACATATTTACGTTTCTGCATAAATCATCTTTTTGGCATGTAACGACTATGGTATTCAGCAGCTTACAAAAAGTTTTTAATTATGTATTAAATATTCCACTCTAGCTGTTTACCTCTGTATAACTGTTAATCCATATTAAAAATTTTGTTGCCAATATAAAGCCACTCCTGAAGCTGGCAACATTTAGTGAGAAGTAAAATCTGCACTAGTAATATTTGTACCAAATACAATGTATCTCTTGCCAAAGATTATTATGTAGTAAAGTCTATCATATCCATACTCACTGTAAAAAAAACCGAATGTTTACATTATGTGAAGTAGTGTTAAACCAAGTGTAGCTAAATACTGTGTATATTTGTGTACATAGCTTAATAACGTACGTTATAAGAAGCAATCCGATATGGATACCACAGGGAAGTGTGCTGTAAGTACCTAAAACATAAAAAAATTTTCGGGATCGTAAATGTGTCGTCACTGATTACTAAATTTCCGTCATTTCCACCACCAGCACCAGCCCTGCATCTAGCTACTCTTGGTCCACAACATAATGTTCTTGAAACACCTCCACCTGAAGATGAGCCTGCAGCGGCTAGAAAACGTGTTCGTGGACGAATAAGTCGTACAAAAGCGGCTGGTTGCGTATTTATTACCAGACAAATCGCCAGTTTAAATCACAGTCGCAGTTCATCATCCACAATGGATATACTGAAATCCTACATTGTTTGCCCATTGCTGTTGGATACCGTACTGTTCTCTGACAACACGTCATATTACCTGTCTCTTTTTCTACCCAACGTTTTGCATCCATTTGCATTCATCGGCGTTTCTGCGTAAGACCATTTCATTTCTTAAAACTGTAATTAGTTTTCAATAGACTTCTCAAATACTGGTCCGCGTCCAAAGCTAAGTGGTCAGCGTACATGGGTGCCGTGCGGAGGACCCGGTTGGTTTCCCGGCACTGCCAAGAATTTTTCCTTCATGTAAGTTCTGGTAGATTAGATTAGTTCTTCGTTCCATAGATCCGTGCTGAAGAGATCCTCGTGGATGTGGAACATGTCAATTTTTTTAAGCTGAAATAACAATACTAATAGTACGAATGTACACGAGTTGATCACTAGTAAGTCTCTCAGGCTCCTTTTAAACTGATCTTTATTTAAATGATGACTAACTGAAAACCTCAGCTGCCGACAGGTGTTGTTGATATACCTCGATGTGGACAGCTGAAAATGTGTGCCCCGACCGGGGCACATATATCAACAATACCTGTGGGCAGCTGAGGTTCTCAGTCTGTCATCATTTATTCCAGGGAAAAGCTGCACGGTCATCAACAGTAACTCTTCTTTCGAGAACAAGTTACTGTCTTCGTATATATGATCATTGTTTGTAACTAAATTTTTTTTATGTTTGCTGGCAAACTATTGAAGATGAGTGTTCCTGAGTAGTGGACTCCTTTTTGAACTAAAGTAAGTGCTTTTAAGTCCTTGTGCAGATCATTTGTGTTCCTGGTATTGTATGTATGAACTGAGCTGTTTGTTGCAGAAAGAGAGATATTATTTAGGGCAAATTTCATTAAGGAGTAAATATACTGAGAGGCAGTAATTAGTATACCCAGTTCTTTGAAGAGGTTTCTACAGGACGTCCGTGAATTTACTCCACAAATAATACGTATTACACGCTTTAGGACGCTGAAAGCTTTTGTTTGACTTGAAGAGTTCAAAAATGGCTCTGAGCACTATGGGACTTAACATCTTAGGTCATCAGTCGCCTAGAACTTAGAGCTACTTAAACCTAACTAACCTAAGGACATCCCACACATCGATGCCCGAGGCAGGATTTGAACCTGGGACCGTAGCAGTCGCGCGGTTCCGGACTGAAGCGCCTAGAACCGCACGGCCACCGCTGCCAGCCTTGAAGAGTTACCCCAAAATATTATACCATATGACATTATGGAATGAAAGTAGGCAAAGTATGCAAGCTTTTTCATTTTTATGTAGTCTATGTCAGCTAACACTCGAATTGCAAATACAGATTTGTTAAGGCGTTTCTGCAGTTCTGTGGTGTGCTCCTCCCAACTGAATCTATTATCAAGTTGTAATCCCACGAATTTAAGACTGTCAACCTCAACTATCTGCTCTTCTTCATACTTTATGCATATGCTGGGTGGAAACCTCTTACAGGTTCTGAATTGCATATAGTGAGTCTTTTCGAAGTTTAATTCCAGTGAGTTGGCTTTAAGCCATTTATTAACATCCATGAAAATATCAGTAGCAGAAAAAAAGGTTCAAATGGTTCTGAGCACTATGGGACTCAACATCCGAGGTCATCAGTCCCCTAGAACTTAGAACTAGTTAAACCTAACTAACCTAAGGACATCACACACATCCATGCCCGAGGCAGGACTCGAACCTGCGACCGTTGCGATCGCGCGTTTCCGGACTGTAGCGCCCAGAACCGCTCGGCCACCCCTGCCGGCTATCATTAGCAGATCTTTCTAGAACTACACTCAACAATTTATTGCAATACTTGTGTCATCTGCAAACAAAACGAACTCTGCTTCTGCTGTACTGTGTACACTCGGCCTCGTGATGCCAAATGAGGAGTTACTTGATTTTTTTCCTTCTTCTTCTTCTTCCTTCATTTTGTTCGTTGTTGATCGTTGTGTTTGGTCGTTGCGGACGTCACATGACACCCGTTAAAGTTCGTTTGTTGATCCTCTCTCTCAGTTCTTTTTATTACAGAGGCCAATCAGCTCTCTGACCGAACACGCTGAGCTACCTTGCCGGCAGTTCGCTTTAATTCGTTGTATCTGCTCGGGGCAGACGTCGTAAGACATCCGTTTAAGTTCGTTGTTGATCGATTAACTCAGTTTATTTTATTACAGAGGGCAGCTAACCCTCTGACCGAACACGCTGAGCTACCGTGCCGGCAATTTATCCAGCGCTAGCAGCCCGACAGTCTGGAATGTCTGCAAAACGTCCAGGAGAGCGACATGCTGAGCACATGCCCCTCCGTACCACATCCGCACGACGCCGCGAGGCATAGGATGACACGGCGCTCGGTCGACATCCCACTCGGCGTCACGGCCTCGTTTTTCTAAATTCCGAACTCTTTTATTCTCCTTTTTCACCGTATCCGACGTCCACGATGAACTTCTGCGCGACGCCTGGTTAACGGCATAGGACTGAAAGAGGCGCTCTGCGTAGCGTGTGTCGGAGTGCAGCGCGAGTTTTTGTTTTGAGGAGCGGACACGCGCCCACGGCCCCACAGCACAGCGGACGGTCCCTTTGAAGAGGCGCCGCCGGATTCCTGGAGGCGCACAGCCGGCGCCCGCCATTGGCCGCGCCGCGTCAGCTGTTCCGGCGCTCGGCCAATGGCGGCGGCCGTTGCAGGCGCCGCGCCGCGCCTCAGAAATACTCGCCGCTCCCAGCGGCGCCCGTCGCCTTCTCCGCGGCCGCAGCCGCTCCGCAGCTGTTTCATTACGAGACCGTGAAGTAGGAAACCAACTGAAATCGCTCAACTGAGGAAAGGCCACTAGACCCGATGGGATACTCAAACCATTTTACACACACACACTTACCAGCAGTGTAACGTAGGTCGCTGGAGGAGCGAAGCGTTGCTGTTGTCTTTAGTCTGAACATAGGTCTCATGGAGCTCTTCACGCTACTCTATCCTGTGCATCGAATAACTAGTGCAATACACATACATTTGAAGTTACTTACTATATTCGTGAGACAGGCAGAAGCCGACCACGGGGAAGATCAATTTGGATTTCGTAGAAATGTTGGAACACGTGAGGCAACACTGACCCTGCGACTTATCTTAGACAATCGATTAAGGAAAGGCAAACCTACGTTTCCAGCATTTGTAGACTTAGAGAAAGCTTTTGACATTGTTGACTGGAATACTCTCTTCCAAATTCTGAGGGTGGCAGGGATAAAATACAAGGAGCGAAAGGCTATTTACAATTTGTACAGAAACCGGATGGCAGTTACAAGAGTCGAGGGGCATAACACCAAGAAAATATCACAAATCATACATAATAACAAAATCATTGCGAGAAAATAAAAATGTCGCACAAATATCTCAACTAAAACCACAACAAATTCCTGGCAAAAACATAATTAGAACCAAACCTAAAATAAACGAATTTCCACACATCACTTACTGGTAACTATGTAAACATGTAATCTCGCTCATCCACTGTCATCCATGCTGTCAACAGATATATAACATACATAAAAACCGACTAAAGTACGAATAACGACTCCAACGTACATCTATGGAGAAAATAATAATTTTACAAAAGACCAGGCATGACAGCAACGATATTACATGCAAAGTAAAATCATCAAACGAATGTATTATAATTTTCTGATCATAGTTACAAACCATTGTATTGAGACCATTACTTACATATGTATCTACAGAGCACCTGATGATGGCAACAGGCCGAAATGAGCCTATCGTGAATGATTTATAAAATAAAAAAAACCATTTAAAGAGCAGTGGAGCTGGCTGATATTCACAATATAAGAACACGTCACGTCATTCTCAACAGAAAGAAATATTCAAACGTAAAACAAACTTAGGACAGACACCAAGGGAGCGTTGTAGGACCATTACTCTTCACGATGTATGTAAATGGTCAAATAGGTAACGTCGAAAGAGGCGCCAGACTTTTCAGGGGTGATGCTGTTGTATACACATAACTCGCAACGCTAGAAAAATGTAACGAATATCTACAAAGGATCGACACCTAGTGCAAGGATTGGCAGTTGAGCCTGAACATAAAAGAGAAACATGATGCACCGGGTGTAAATAGGCAGAAACACGCATTGTTGTATGACTGCTGGTGGTAGTCACATTCATGAGATATGTGGGAATGTGCTACGGAGCGATTTAATGTGGAACGACTACACGGAATTAATCACAGGTCAGCCACACGGTAGACAGATTCACTGGAAGAATGGTGGGGAAATTTAGTCCAACAAAGGAAGTAGCTTACCCTTCGTTCAGCCAATACTTCAATATTGTTCGTCGGTATGGGACCCGTACCAGATAGGATATACAGAGGCCATAGAGAAGGTCCAAAGAAGAGCAGCAATGTTCTTTACAGGTTCATTTAGTAAGGACCAAAGCGTCACGAAGATGCTCAGCCAACTACAGTGGCAGATACTGCACGAGAGGCGTTCTGTATCGCTGTATTGTTTACTGTTAAAATTCCGAGGGCGTGCGTTCAATACATTGCTTCCTCCTATGTGTATCTCGCAAAACGACAATGAAGTTGAAATTGGACATATTCGAACTCTCAGGGAGGGCTTACCAACAATCATTCCTCCATTCCTCCCCCCACCCCTCCCCCCGAGCGAGCAGCTCGCGAATGGAACAGGAGAAGCAGGGGGTAACAGTGGTACACAAAGTGCCCTCCGCCACACACCTTGAGGTAGCCTGCGAAGTTTGAATGTAGATGTAGGAATCGTCTGTTTTTGTCACGTTTTTAACGAAGGACGCAAGGTCGCCTCGGGCACTGCCACACTGTAGTGGCGTCTTACCAACCGCTGTGGACGCAGAATCACACCAGGCCAAACAATGGCTTTATAAACACACATTTACTGACTACACGACGTTAACGCCGATATTCCACTGCGAGATTCCATCGTTCAAACGTCGCTCAACTACCAGATACGGATTTAGTACGAGCCTAGCAGTATTTGTTCCGAAGTTAAATTACGGCCTAATCTTATCACACAACAGTTGCCTTCTCAAATTCAAGAGTGTCTCCGAAAAGAAAAGAAACATTATACGTCTTCCCTTTCCTCAACAACAATGTCATATTACAGGAAACTATACTGTTTAACGGTCGCGATCAAATCTGACCTAAAATGTTGGACTAAAAAGGAAAGCAAAGTAAGGATTTAGTTATGTGGGAAGTACATGCAATGCATTCTCAAGGTGGAAGACTCTTCGCGTCGACATGCAGCTTTCCATCAAGTTAAAGTACTATTTCGGTTCGCCCAATGCAAAAGAACAGTTGGCCACAGAAACGTACGGTCCATTTCATTACACGTAAGGTACACGTTATGGTGGGTCACAGATGCGACAAGAAACCTCGGCAGACAGTTTATTAAATCACCCTGTTATTCGCCAGAAAACTCCGAAAAGCGAAATCAGGGCGACTTCTTCGGAATCCGAATATTGTCGCTACACGATTAAAACCATAAGCAAAAGTCTTTCTGCTGAATGATAAGAGAAATGGTAGCAAGGTGAAAGGTTAAACACCGACGGGTCGGCAACAGAGAAAATGGCGGTTATTCTACGAGGCGGAGAGGTACGCCACGAAACTCAGGGTAATGGCGAAGATCTTCTGAAGAAATGCACGGCACCACTTCTCTTGCGAACGAACGACGACTTCTGGAAACTGAAATTACCTCCTCAGTTACCGGAAGTGGGTAATTACTGCAATGGAATGTGATAAAAATTAACGTCTACAAAGTATGGGTATTTACTATTTAAGTAGTATGGAGACAATAACGCAAATCGGTTCAGAGCGAATCTAACTTAATTGTTAGTCGTACGTAAAGCAAGCGTTTTGATGCGAGATGCTAGCCAGACAATATTAGAAGGTGATTATTTTACCAAAATCTAAATTGTGTACCTTGGCTTCAGCAACAAAACTGGAAATATCAATTTAATCTAAAATAAAATTCGACATCGTTTAAAAAAAATGGTCCGTTCCGCTCAAGAAGCTGTCAAATGAGACGAAGAAATGATAGGGGTGGCGGAGGGAGGCAGCACCCCTGATTTGGTCATTTCTCTAAACTCCTACTGTTCACCTTACACCTAGAAGAAGCAATGACGCAAATAAAAGGAAGACTAGGGAGTGAGATTAAAATTCAGAGTTAAGTTATATTAGCGATAAGATACGCTGAATCCACGAAAGTGGGGAAGATTTACAGGTTGTGCTAAATGGAATGAACAGTCTAATGAACACATACCATGGACTGAAGAAAGAGGAAAGTAATGAATAGCAGAAGAGAGGTTAGCCATAAACTTAACAAAATCGGGAAACACATAGTACCGGAAGTTATTCGTTACAGAAAAAGCAAGATGGTTCTAAAAAGACAACTGGCACAAAAAAAGAGTCTTCAACAACTGAAGTCTCTTACCGTCAAACATATGCCTTAATTACGTCTGGATCGCAGCATTGTATAAAGTGAGGCAAGCGTGATATTAAAGAGGGACGCTGGAAAACAAGTGGAGTGATGAGAAATAAAGAGGTTCTCCGCAGTGTCGGCGAAGAAAGGATGTCGAAATCACTGAGAAGAAGAAGGGACAAATTGATTCGATATGTTACGACATCAGTGAATAACTTCCATGGTAACTGAAGCAGCTGTAGAGGGTAGAAACCGTGCGGAGAGACAAATTAAAACATATGGAATAAATAACAGAGAGCGTTGTGTGAGAAGAAGAGGAAGTCGTGGCAGGCCGAATAAAACAAGAGGAGAGTTGAGTGAAAGGGTGACGTAATATGAATATCGAGATAGCACGTCATACAGTAGCACGACTGTTCTCCCTCACACTCTTTTCAAATTTTGTCCTGTGCTCTAGAGGGGGTAATGTGTGCCGTATGCTTAGCTGACAAACGTCATGGGATACCTCGTATCATCGTGTCGGACCTCGTCCTGCCAGGATTATTGCAGTAACTCAGTGTGACATGGACTCAACAAGTTGTTGGAAGTTCCTTGCAGAAATATTGAGCCATGCTGCCTCCATAGCTGTCCATAATTGGGAAAGTGTTGCTGGTGCTGGATTTTGTGCACGAACTGACCTCTCGATTACGTCCCATAAATGACCGATGGGATTCATGGCGTGAGTTCTGGGTGGCCAAACCTTTCGCTCGAACAGTCCAGAATGTTGGAACAGTTGTGGCTCGATGACATGACACCGTTGTTTGGCAATTTGAAATCCTTGACTGGCTGCAAATTATCTCCAAGTAGCTGAACGAACATAACCATTGCAAGTCAATGATCGCTTCAGTTGGACCAGAGGAACCAGTCCATTCGATGTAAACACTGCCCAGACCACCATAGGCCCACCAGCAGCTTGCACAGTGCCTTGTTCGCAACCTGGACCCACAGCTTCGTGGGGTCTGCGCCACACTCGAACCCTTCCATCAGATCTCAGCAAGTGAAATGAGGGGCTTACCTGACAGCGCCACGATTTCCCAGTCGTCTAGGGCCCAGTGGAGGCCGTGCAGGTGATGTCGTGCAGTTAGCAAAGGCGCTCGCGTCGGTCGTCTGCTGCCATATCCCATTAGCCACCAAATTTCGTCGCACTGTCCTAACCAGTACGCTCGTCGTACCTCCCACATTGATTTCTGTGGTTATTTCACACAGTGTTGCTTGTCTGTTAGCACTGACAACTCTACGCAATCGCCACTGCTCTCGGTCGTTAAGTGACGGCCGTCAGCCACTGCACTGTCCGTGGTGAGAGGTAATGCCTGAAATTTGGTGCTATCGGCACACACTTGACACTGTGGATCTCAGAATATTGAATTCCCTGAAGATTTCCGAAATGAAATGTCCCATGCGTCTAACTCCAACTACCATTCCGCGTTCAGAGTCTGTTAACTCTCGGTCGTGGAGGCATAATCAGGTCGGAAACCATTTCATGAACACCTGAGTACAAATGATAGCTTTGCCAATGGGCTGCCCTACCATACCTTGTGCACTCGAAAAAACCTGTCACAGTTGGTTGGTTTAAATGGCTCTGAGTGCTATGGAACTTAACATCTGTGGTCATCAGTCCCCTAGAACTTAGAACTAATTAAACCTAACTAACCTAAGGACATCACATACATCCATGCCCGAGGCAGACTGTAGCGCCTAGAACCGCTCGGCCACACCGGTCGGCAACTGTCACAGTGTCAGGGCGAATATTCGAATTGCATCACATACATATGCGGCCCTTCCTTGCAGTGTACCATACCTGCGAAAGGGGAGCAGTCAAATGGGGTACAGGGTGCGCAACGACACAGAAGTCAAATGGGGCACGCACGGGTCACGCACGCACTTCGCAAGGGCGGAGCAGCGGTGACACGCTTGAGCACGTGTTGACGGTGCGTGTAGCAGGGCGTCGCCAGGCCACGTGACCGTGGCGAGGATGGGCTGGGCTCCGCGGTATTTTGTCAACCAGAGAGAGAGAGAGAGAGAGAGAGAGAGAGAGAGAGAGAGAGAGAGACGGCGCGCCCGCCTGCCACCTCAGCGCTACTCTGCGTGCCGTGCCATCCCCAAGGCCGGCAAAGGACAGCCGCAAGGTCACGTGGCAGACAGACTCCCGCCCCTCTCCACTCTCCGCTCACTCAGCGACGTGTGCGCTATCTCCCGCTTTCTGCCGGCGGCTCTAGCATTTAACCAGTACCAGCTGCAGGTACGTACCTGCATCCAACGCACAACCTAGAAATAATCAGCAACCAGTTGCCTAAAAGAAACTCATTTATTTAACTGGTTTCAGGCACTCAGTGCCCTCCTTCAGAAAGTTGTAACTATCGCTTTATTTGTGAGTGTCAACAATATGATGTGTAGCCGGCCGGAGTGGCCGAGCGGTTCTAGGCGCTACAGTCTGGAACCGCGTGACCGTTACGGTCGCAGGTTCGAATCCTGCCTCGCGCATGGATATGTGTGTTATGTCCTTAGGTTAGTTAGGTTTATGTAGCTCTATGTTCTAGGGGACTGATGACCTAAGAAGTTAAGTCCGATAGTGCTCAGAGCCATTTTTGAATATGATGTATACAACATATAACTACAGCAATATGCTGCATTCATCTTCGTGTTGACACTCGCAAATAATGCGACAGTTATAACCTCCTGAAGCGGTGCCAAAGTCCCTGAAATTAAAATTTCTTTTATGCAACTGTTCGCCCATTATTTCGGTATAAGGCTGCTGAAAATGGACAAAATAGCAAACACAACGTAAGGGAACCATTCATAGTTGATAAAAGGTCTTAGTGCCGTTTAGTCTTATGCGTCTAAGGCAACCAGCCACGCACGTAACCAAATTCGGGAACAGTTGCAAACAAAAGGTTCAAATGGCTCTTAGCACTATGGGACTTAACTTCTGCCGCACGTGATTAGCCGAGCGGTCTGAGGCGCTGCAGTCATGTACTGTGCGGTTGTTCCCGGCGGAGGTTCGAGTCCTCCCTCGGGCATGGGTGTGTGTGTTTGTCCTTAGGATAATTTAGGTTAAGCAGTGTGTAAGCTTAGGGACTGATGACCTTAGCAGTTAAGTCCCATAAGATTTCACACACATTTGAACATTTCTGAACTTAACTTCTGAGGTCATCAGTCCCCTAGAACTACTCAAACTTAACTAACCCAAGGACATCACACACATCCATGACCGAGGCAGGATTCGAACCTGCGACCGTAGCGGTCGCGCAGTTCCAGACTGAAGCGCCTAGAACCGCTCGGTCACTATGGCCAGCAGCTGCAAACATTCCACTCAAAATGCAGGCTGTATCGTGTTACCGA
This sequence comes from Schistocerca americana, assembly GCF_021461395.2. Taxonomy (NCBI): domain Eukaryota; kingdom Metazoa; phylum Arthropoda; class Insecta; order Orthoptera; family Acrididae; genus Schistocerca; species Schistocerca americana. The sequence goes on from NC_060128.1 coordinate 95,136,042, forward strand.
AAGACGACGCGAGTGAAAGTATGCGGCAGACCTAATAGAGGCAGAAAATATTCCAGTAAAATTAGTCCACAAACGAGCTAAAGTCAATATGAAATAATGCTATAGGCATTACCGACCAGTAACTCTTGATTCTTTAAGGCATCCATTCTTCTACACAAAACAGCTTCAAACGTAAGACCACTTTACAAACGCGTTATTGTGTTAAATATTTTCTGTTAAGCACGTGAAACCCTTATGGGTCAGGACGTAAACCCCTAATTATATTTGTTTCACCACTTAAGGATTAATCACCGATAGCCTAATGGAAAAGTCAAAATGAAATTGTTTGGGTAATTTGCACTCTGTATGTAACAAAAGCTAGTTTTCACGCACCTCAATGTATATGACGTCACATCTCATGGACCGGGGCACACGAGAAATACGGGCGACCCGCATCGAAGTTGTGACGTCACACTAGTCGGCTGAGGTCACGACTCGAGTTGTCCGCCATACTTCGCGAACGCCCTTCCGTGGGCGTCCCACGGTAAATCAGTATACAGTTGAAAAGATAACTACTAAAAGAAATTTCTCGTGTGCTATCGAGAACATATATACAGTTAAACGAGCAATCGAGAATTGTTAAACTCGTCTGAAAAAGTTAGCCGCTCCCCGCCGGTGACGGCTGCTGGCCATCGTAACCTAAAGCCCTGAAAATTGCAAACACGCACACCACATTTTTAAGCCACTTCACAGAAAAAGCACCACCCTACAGCCTTAAAAACGCAAGGAAGCAGAAATAATAATTCGCAGACAGCTAATGCCCACCTATCATAACCCAAAAAAGATCCACTACAGTAACTATAAGCAATAGATACGCCAGCCATCTTACTTGAAGAAATTATGTTCTACGCCTAAAATTTCCGATAAAAAATTTTCCTACTTGTGGCTTCCAATAAACCTAGGATTTCAGTCCACAAATTCCAGACTATATTCTGATTATGATGCCACAAACTCACTCACCAAATGGTTCAAATGGCTCTGAGCACTATGGGACTTAACATCTGAGGTCATCAGTTCCCTAGAACTTAGAACTACTTAAACCTAACTAATCTAAGAACATCACACACATCCATGCCCGAGGCAGGATTCGAACCTGCGACCGTAGCAGTCGCGCGGTTCCGGACTGCGCGCCTAGAACCGCGAGACCACCGCGGCCGGATCACTCACCCTTGGACTAAACTTATCAGTTTCTCAAGTGCATACTTGGTGTGTGTGATAACGCTGGTCGATTTGACCAAAGATATCAAACTGATTTGAATTCCACCGATCGTCGTCCGAAGTCAATACGTTCGGACGATGAGACTGCTTAAAGTGGCGTACTGACTTGCAGAGATCGCATTTCTTCGACCGATTACACACTTCCTATTGCAGAAAGTATGTTCCAGATCAATACAAACGATACTATTCCCACTCATACGATACCGTTTTCAGAAATGCAGCTTTCTCTGATTTTAAGTGACGGATGAAGGATTCAACTTCTTGCATGTGTTTGTGTTAGCACCATGGCTGTCTGAGTTAATGAGAAACAAATAAAAATAATGGAGAACTATCGGTTCTTTCCACGTTTGCGGTTCGTCAATCCTGACGATTATAAAGACTCCTTACAAGCAAGTATAGCATGCAAACAACGAACGCCATTTGTACGCTAGACAGCAGGGCTGACTCGATGGTGTTCGAGAATGATTACTAGGTAATCAATGGATCGCTGATTCAAACATATTTTTCCCCCGCGTAATTCAAATTCTGCACCATTTAAATGTAAAATTCATGTCTTCTTGTTCCTAATAACATACTACATGCGAAATTCCAGATTTCAGTGCAAAGACAACTTCATAGTTACCGATATTTATTAAATATTGTTGCTCGAACAGTCCATGGATGTACTGCCGGTCCACAGTGTCCAACGGGCACAATATTTCCGCGATCAGACATGTCGCCATCGTTGGGTGCGTCAGGATTGGCGTAAAATTACAGTGCAAACAACAGAATCTCTGGTGAAATGAATGCCAAGAAGAGGAAAGGAGGCCCTACTAAGAACTAACAACAACATTCTACGTTCAAACTGTAATTTTCAAGCCGGCCGCGGTGACCGAGCGGCTCTAGGCGCTTCAGTCCGGAACCGCGCGACTGCTACGGTCGCAGGTTCGAATCCTGCATCGGGCATAAATGTGTGTTATGACCTTAGGTCAGTTAGGTTTAAGGAGTTCTAAGTTCTAGGGGACTGATGACCTCAGATGTTAAGTCCCATAGTGTTCAGAGCCATTTGAATTTTTGTGATTTTCAACACTGTAGACGAATACTTATTTTGCGTCTTACATTGCCTACCTGTACTTCTGAATGCTTAACCATATTTATTTACATAGCAATCTGTGTTTCTTTATTGTATTCTAATTTCACTGATCAATGAAGACGTCCTTGTCCGTGCTTTATTTCAATCCGCCAGTTTGCAACCTTTATACACCCTTAAACATACACTCATGTATTAGACGAATACTTTGCGGAGTAACTGTAGGTAAGGCTATAAATAACAGAAGAATCAAGATTTTTGATTCAGTAGTTCGCTTAAAATCGTTTGAGAAAGACTGTAATGTAGGTGGCACGCGCGCGCCTCCGTTATGCCAGGATGGCGCGCCGACGGGGGGGCAATAATCTGCGTGTGAATGGAATCCCTCACGCGCGCAGGCTGAGTTAAGCCGTCGGCACACGGACCGTGCATCCGAACGTTGAGCGCGCCGAGTTTATGACGTCATAGCGTGGAATAGCACGTGCGGGAGTCTTTCCGAACGTGCAGCGCAATATCTGGCATGTCAGATACTCTGAGCGTGCGTCTGAGCGTTGACCAATGAGATGGCACAACGCCATCTACGTCACACGCTCGCCGTCTTCCTTCAGTACAGAGTTGTGACGCGCCATATTGGCATTCATTTCAAGCCTATATGTATAATATGCCGTTTCTGAGTACAAGAATATTGAGAACCAGTAGGAAACCCGTTGTTAACTGTGTAATTCGTTCCAACAAAATAATGAGAAACATCATATTCGTAGCAAAAGAATTATTGTAACTTGCGTATTATGACAGTAGGTTATTTGAAGGCAGCGACACACTCAAGATCCACCCAAAACGCATTGTTCTTGGTACAATTTGTTATAATTAAATTTCAATTAGTAACATATCTACGATTACGGTTTTCTGCAAGGTCCGCAGCTCGTGGTCGTGCGGTAGCGTTCTCGCTTCCCGCGCCCGGGTTCGATTCCCGGCGGGGTCAGGGATTTTCTCTGCCTCGTGATGACTGGGTGTTGTGTGATGTCCTTAGGTTAGTTAGGTTTAAGTAGTTCTAAGTTCTAGGGGACTGATGACCATAGACGTTAAGTCCCATAGTGCTCAGAGCCATTTTTTCAGCAAGGGGTAAGATACTATAATGAGATGCAATGAATGTGTTATTGGCTTAGCGTAATGAGTATGCCGGCACGGTAGCTCAGCGTGTTCGGCCAAAGGGTTTAGCTACCCGCTGTAATGAAAAAAAACTGAGTGAACGGATCAACGAACAACCTGAACAAGTGTCATTGGACGTCCGCCACGAACAAATTCAACGAACAATATAGAACAAAATGAGATTTTTAAAAAAAGTAGCGTAACTGTACTGTATTGAGTTGTAGGGGCAGTGGTTCGCGTATTGACACTTCCAGATTTTTCTTTCCTAACATTCGCGTTTTTATTAGGTCCTGATATTTTATTATTAGTTTAATATAAGTATACTATAATATTTGATGATAGGTAAATATAAGTTCACCTTTTTTTGAGGGACGACTTTGTTCGATTGGCTTAACCTACAGGACAGCTTGCGCTAGTTGTATAAATATATTTTGCTTCTTTTACGCTTTGTAATTCACCCATGTTGCAAAGATTCTGCTACTGGGTAGGAACAGTGATCAAGTAAGACTGACCTTGGGGTTTTACAAAAATGTGGGAATGATGAAATAATGTTTATCTTATGCGGAGAAGTATTCCACATTTGTACCGCACTGTTTGTAATGGAACTTTTATAAGCCTGTGACCTTATTGATTGGACATGGTACTTTCTGTTGTGTTGGCAGAAGAGCCAATACCGTGTTACCAGAGCAGGCCGAAATGCACGCGTTTTAGCTCACGCAGGCTGGCGTGAGGAGGGAAGAACTATACTGACGTGAGGTCTGGAACATGATAAGGAATTAGAATTCAGAAAGCGGACGGAAGCAGTTTGATACTTAACTTTAATCCATCAATGATGAACGTCGCTCTTGATGGTACATGATTCACAATATTATCTGTTCAGAATACATATTAACTGAATATGGCGCCTTGCTAGGTCGTAGCAAATGACGTAGCTGAAGGCTATGCTAAACTGTCGTCTCGGCAAATGAGAGCGTATGTAGACAGTGAACCATCGCTAGCAAAGTCGGCTGTACGACTGAGGCGAGTGCTAGGGAGTCTCTCTAGACTAGACCTGTCGTGTGGCGGCGCTCGGTCTGCAATCACCGATAGTTGCGTCACGCGGGTCCGACGTATACTAACGGACTGCGGCCGATTTAAAGGCTACCACCTAGCAAGTTTGGTGTTTGGCGGTGACACCACACTTTCCTTTTCGTGGACGATGGAGGAAATGTGCGTTTTAATAGGGCTAACATGGGAATTTTACGCGCGCCCGTTGAGTAAACAGTGTGATTTACGAACTAGAAACATCCCTCAACTGCCGCTGGAGTGCGTTGCGATCGCGTATACCACGTTGAGGCCGACTTACCGTATGCGCAAGTCGCACCGTTCCTGAACGCTCAGCAGCACGTTGAACTTGGCAACTGAACGTTGACGTTCGACAGCACGGTCCGTGTGCCGACGGCTTTAGCTGCTGCTTGCACAGCGACTGGCCGCCAGGGCGCCCCTTTAGACCGCAGCTTTTAGACTGCTGTGGCCTGGCCTGCGTGCAGACAACACAAGGCGCCGCCGCGCCGGCCTCCGGCAGAGGACGGCGCCAAGGTCACGTGACCGGCCGGCGCCGCGCGGCTTTCTGCGCCTCGGCCCCTTCCCCGTCAGAGGCGTGAGCTCAGCGCCGCCCGCCGGCCACTTTCCTTCCTGCTCTTCCTTTTCCCTTTCCTGCCGACCTCAGGATCCGGCTGCGCTGGCGCCTCCGCGCCGATACGGCAGCGCGCCACAAGACGACCGACGCCGCGCCGCCGCCGCCGGCAGTGGCCGGGCTATTTATAGACGCGGCTGGTGGCGGCGGCGGCGGCGGCGCCGGAGGCGGGGGGAGGGGAAGGGGGGCAGGGGGCAGCACTGGCTGCGAAGGGGCGGCGCGGCGCGCCTCGCTATTTCTACTCGCACGTCGCCCCATACGCAGGCCTAGTGCTCCGCCCGTTTCGGAAGAGAATTTGCAGCCTTTACACCTTTCTGAGGAGCAGCTCGCCACATGTCACTACCTAGCCGCCCTTCTGTGCTAACCCCGCCCGCCACTGTAGTCCCCTGGTCCAGTGTCTGGGGCTATTCCTCATGTTGTGGCTTGAAACGTTCCTGCTCGTCCATCGCCTCGGAACTTCTGTAGCGTCCAGTGAAGTCCTGTAGCGGCTGCGGTCACGGTCCGTCAATTCCTAACGCCGTACGGAGTGGTGCGCGAGACAATACACGCAACGTATTTCTGTGTAGACTTCATCCCAAACGTTTGTTGGCTGACCTGCGTGATTTCAGCTCCTTCTGCCTCGTGATGATGGGTGTTGTGTGGCGTCCTTAGGTTAGTTAGGTTTAAGTAGTTCTAAGTGACTGATGACCATAGATGTTAAGTCCCTTAGTGCTCAGAGCCATTTGAACCATTTTTTTTTTTTTTTTTTGTCTCGCTTGGACCCACGAGCCAGGATTAAAACAATACCTTCCAGGAAACGATACTACAGTGCCTGTGTTATTCCGAATTATGATGTAACGCTCGTTCGGACATGCAGCGATCCTCAAGTACAATGTCTCCCCTATAGGGCAATATACCGGGTGATAGTCAGTATAAATTTGAAAACTGCATAAATCACGGAATAATGAAGCTAGATAGGTACAAATTGACACACATGTTTCGAATGACATGGGGTTTTATCAGAACCAAAAAAATACAAAAGTTCAAAAAATGTCCGACAGATGGCGCTTCATCTGATCACAATACCAATAATTAACATAACAAAGTAAGACAAAGCAAAGATGATGTTCTTTACAGGAAATGCTCAATATGTCCACCATCATTCCTCAACAATACCTGTAGTCGAGGAATAATGTTGTGAACAGCACTGTAAAGCACGTCCGGAGTTATGGTGAGGCATTGGCGTCGGTTGTCCCAAGAGATGTCGGTCGATCACTATACACTTGCGACTTCGGGTAACCCCAAAGCCAATAATCGCACGGAGTGAGGTCTGGGGATCTGGGAGGCCAAGCATGACGAAAGTGGCGGCTGAGCACACGATCATCACCAAACGACGTGCGCAAGAGATCAAAAAAATGGTTCAAATGGCTCTGAGCACTATGGGGCAACATCTATGGTCATCAGTCCCCTAGACAGAACTACTTAAACCTAACTAACCTAAGGACATCACACAACACCCAGTCATCACGAGGCAGAGAAAATCCCTGACCCCGCCGGGAATCGTACCCGGGAACCTGGGCGCGGGAACCGAGAAAAAAAAATTACAAACTACATTTTTTTCATCTTCGTATATTTTACGATTCCTGGAATGCTCACAGAACATACACCTTTATTTACTATCAAAAACAGTCTTGATCACAATTTATTTCTTACGGTGACCGGTTTCGACCACCAATGTGGTCATCTTCAGACCAGAGAGTATGAACCTCCTTCTGGTGGTAAATCACTAGTGATTTACCACCAGGTAATGTAATTTACTTGCAGACCTAATTTTTCGGCGCTAGGATTCAGACTGTCCTTTAAAATGTTGATAAACGTGTGGTGATCCGTTGTACCTTCTGTGAAATGTAATTGTCCAGAACCTGCAGCACTCAAACAGCCCTACCCCATCAGGCAGCCACCACTGAGTTTAACCTCTGGCACAAGATTGCGTGACAACATCTCCGCAATCTCCTTGCGCCACACCATTCGCCTGCCATCCGACCCGAATGCGTTATATTTACTCTCATCAGAAAATATTACTCTATTCCAGAACTCTTCCTTTTTGAATCTGTGTTCTACCGCAAAATGAAGTTGTTTCTTTCGATTTCGTTCATTGATCAAAAATTTCCTGCGCGCTACCCGGCCGTGATATCCATTCGTTTTGAAGGTATTTGTGTTGGCGCATACCTTCTTTCCGCTAGACTCTAACACTCCAGCCAACTTAGGAGCGCTGATTTTAGGTTTCTTCTCCATTTCCCTCGTGACACGTCTGCATCGGTCAAAGCGTGAGGGCATCCGGCACATGGTTGGTTTCTTCATGATTTTGTTGCGCAAAATCGACCTATTTTCGACTGAACCGTCGACTTAGGTCTACCGACTACTTTAGCAATCTCCTAAAGAAGATTTGCACTCATCATGTAAGCGCAGAATAAGTTTCCTTTGGATCAGCGTCGTCTCACTACCCTTATGGCCCATGGCGCTAATTGCACTGTACCCGCGCCTTCCAGAACCACAACAGGCAATAGAGTGTGGCCGGCCAGAGTGGCCGAGCGGTTCTAGGCGCTACAGACTGGAAACGCGCGACCGCTACGGTCGCAGGTACGAATCCTGCCTCGGGTATGGATGTGTGTGATGTCCTTACGTTAGTTAGGTTTAAGTAGTTCTAAATTCTAGGGGACTGATGACCTCAGAAGTTAAGTCCCATGGTGCTCAGAGCCATTTTTTTGATTTTGTCAAATTTTTTACAGTTGCATCTAGCTCTTTGGCAGACTGACATGTGGTGTCTGAACTTCACATCCCGTAAATATCAACCATTACTAAACGGTTGGCGTGTGGTCACCTTTTTACATTTCGGCAGCTTCGAATAATTACTTAAGGTATAGACCTTTCAGCAAATCAGAACCTGGAACATGATGTAGATGTTTTCATTGGCCATTTAGTGCTTCTGTAACATCTTTGGAAGTCTGCCACAGATGCTGGAAAACACGAGCGCAGTGGGGAAATTATTCGCCCTTAAAATCAATCTAGTCAGCTCCGACCGCCACCCATTTAGGACGACTAGGGGAAGACCGGACCATCAACCTGTAACGGGTCATTTACGGGCGGCGACCTTCGGCAAGTGCTGACTGCTTCTGTGGGTGGCAGCGCCGGTTTGCCATTGTCCGCGGGACAGCGGCTCTTCTCCAGCCTGAAGGTAAACAGGCTGTGGTTTCCACTAATCCGTCTGAAGGGTGGTGGCGTGGCCCGACTAGGTCGAGGGTTTTTCCCACTGAATGGCCGGCGTCTCAAAGTTCCCTTTGGGAAACAACTTCTGAATGTGTCGACAAGAAGCGGCGCTTTACAGATGCATTCTAAACGCTAGCAGGAAACGGCCAATGGCAGTGACTATTTTCTGCTCAGGAGGCTGAAATGTCGGCATGTGAAAATAGTGTCGTGGAGCTGTGGGCAGCTCGCGGAATCGAGGAATCTGTCGGTGGCCCTGACAGAGTGTAGGAGGCGAGTTTGAGTCCTCTGGGGTGGAGTTGGTGTGGAGGCGTACTGCGGAAGTTTGTAGTCAGTGGCCACTAAGGTTGTTTTAGTATACGCGAGGATCAGAAAGTGTTCAGAAGTGCGTTCACTTTCGCGCGCGTGCGAAACGACTTGATCCATTGTTGGTTTTCGAGTGAGCGTACACGGACTTTTTTGTATTTGGTCATGTGACGTCCGTTGGAGTTCATTGTTGTTCCCGTCACTCAGTTTTTTCATTAGAGAGACCAGCCGGCTCTCTGACTGAACACGATGAGATACCGTGCCGGCTCTTTTTTCTTTTAATGTGTGCGCGACCAGAATCGGAACCTGAGACCTCCTGTTTACTAGGCAGGCGATCTACCCTCTCCCACCTTTTTTTAAAAACTGGCGGTGAATCGAGGAAGTACAGTACATACTGACGAAACTAAAACTAGCTCTAACATGGAAATTAAGTGTTTCCGGACACATGTCCACATAACATCTTTTCTTTATTTGTGTGTGAGGAATGTTTCCTGGACGTTTGGCCGTACCTTTTTGTAACACCCTGTATATTGTGAAAAGCAATGGTCCCATAACACTCCCCTGTGGCACGCCAGAGGTTACTTTAGCGTCTGTAGACGTCTCTCCATTGAGAACAACATGCTGTGTTCTGTTTGCTAAAAACTCTTCAATCCAGCCACACAGCTGGTCTGATATTCCGTATGCTCTTACATTGTTCATCAGGCGACAGTCCGGAACGCCGGCAAGGGCCGGGTACCGCACGAAGTTCCAGTACGCGACTGATGTTTTGCTGGGCGTTTTCCTCCTAGTAACAGGCTGGAGCAAGAGACGAGACAAGACGGCGCGCGTCAGTGAGTGCTCGGCCGGACCGAAAAAGGGCATCAGTCTGTGAGGAGCGGCTGGGCTGGCTGCTCCACTGCAGCCAGTGTTTGCACGCCGCGTTGGGGGGAAGGTCACAGATAAGGGGGCCCTTATCGACCGACAACTGAATCTGGCCGAGGCAAAAACAGCCAAGCCGCGATGCCGCCGCCGCCGCAATCTCGGCCCATTTCAATTAATTTCGGCCGCACGCCCGCGTTCAACTGGTGGCATTGTTCCAGGCGTGACAGACGAGCCAACCCCGCGTGGCCACAGCCGAGCGTCGCCGCCGCCCCCGCTGTCTCCCTCGGATGTAGCGTTCAAAACGCCGTAGGTGAATACCCTGGCAGCTCCACAATCATACTACACCGAGGTCGCAAACGGGATACGCACATATCCAAATGACGGTACTATCGCCTACACAAGCTACACTACTGGCCATTAAAATTGCTACAGACGTGCTACAGACGCGAAATTTAACCGACAGGAAGAAGATGCTGTCATATGCAAATGATTAGCTTTTCAGAGTATTCACACAAGGTTGGCGCCGGTGGCGACACCTACAACGTTCTGACATCAGGAAAGTTTCCAACCAATTTCTCATACACAGCTGCTGACCGGCGTTGCCTGGTGGAAAGTTGTTGTGCTGCCTCGTGTAAGGAGGAGAATTGCGTACCATCAAGTTTCCGACTTTGATAAAGGTCAGATTGTAGCCTACCGCGATTGCGGTTTATCGTATCGCGACATTGCTGCTCGCGTTGGTCGAGATCCAACGACTGTTAGCACAATATGGAATCGGTGGGTCCCAACGGCCTCGTATCGCTAGCAGTCGAGATGACAGGCATCTTATCCGTACGGCTGTAAAGGATCGTGCAGCCATGTCTCGATCCCTGAGTCAACGTTTGCAAGACAACAAGCATCTGCACGAACAGATCGACGACGTTTGCAGCAGCATGGACTATCAGCTCGGAGACCGTGGCTGCGGTTACCCTTGACGCTGGATCACAGACAGGAGCGCCTGCGATGGTGTACTCGACGACGAACCTGGGTGCACGAATGGCAAAACGTCATTGTTTCGGAGGAATCCAGGTTCTGTTTACAGCATCACGATGGTCGCATCCGTGTTTGGCGACATCGCGGTGAACGCACATTGGAAGCGTGTATTCGTCATCGGCATACTGGCGTATCACCTGGCGTGATGGTGTGGGGTGCCACTGGTTACACGTCTCGGTCGCCTCTTGTTCGCATTGACGGCGCTTTGAACACTGGACGTTACATTTCAGATGTGTTACGATCCTTGGCTCTACCCTTCATTCGATCCCTGCGAAACCCTACATTTCAGCAGGGTAATGCACGAGCGCATGTTGCAGGTCCTGTACGGGCATTTCTGGATACAGAAAATGTTCGAGTGCTTCCCTAGCCAGCACATTCTCCAGATTTCTCACCAACTGCAGACATCTGGTCAACGGTGGCCGAGCAACTGGCTCGTCATAATACGCCAGTCACTACTCCTGATGAACTGTGGTATCGTGTTGAAGCTGCATGGGCAGCTGAACCTGTACACGCCATCCAAGCTCTGTTTGACTCAATGCCCAGGCGTATGATGGCCGTTATTACGGCCAGAGGTGGTTGTTCTGGGTACTGTTTTCTCAGGATCTATGCACCCAAATTGCGTGAAAATGTAATCACATGTCAGTTCTAGTAGAATATATTTGTCCAATGAATACTCGTTTATCATCTGCATTAATGGGCAGTAGTCTATATTATTGCCTTCGCTTACGAATTTTGAGGTATGTTTAGTAGACTACGCCATTGGACGTTGGTTGAAAAGTACAGCACCTCTGCCCTGAGACTTCATAGTATCGCGACTCAGAACTAGAGTGTTCGTTCTTCATGGAACGCTAGCTGATCGCTGAGAATCATCTTCCAAGTGTTCCTGGAAGCGGTATCTGGCATCTACTGATAACAGTAGCAGCGGCGATGGTGGTGATACGGAGTGTTGGACGATCTTATTTAGTGCACCTTGACAGATTACGATACTCTTGAAACCTGTAAGTCCTCGTTACAAGAAAAACAGTTTTCAATAACAGTCTAAAAATAGAGGTGCCTTCGAGTCATTCACCACCTTAAAGAGCTCGCAGATAATGACGTTTACATCAACTGTGATTGAGAGCACATCTTTACCCCAAGCCTGTGGCAGCGTAGGACAGTAACTTCTGCAATGCGCTTGAGTCACAAAATATTATGTGCTGGCAGCCATCGTATGAATTGCTGGCCAATGGCAGAGTAAAAATAATTTTTTCTTAGCCACTTTGCTCAACTGTTGTCAAAATTCAGTTTCTTGCGCGACCGATAAGGGTTCTTCAACTAACGGAACGATAGAAGCTAGGTTAGTACCGCGGGATTCGCAGTCTCGGTGCTCTAAAGCAGCAAGAGACCCGTGGCAGCACGCCACGGGAACAGCTGATTAGGGAGTTCTCTGGAAATTTCTCGACCTCTCCACTGCGCGGCGGCGCCCGAGCCGCAGTGTAAACAAAAGCGTTCTGCGAAGCGCAGATAAGGCGTCGCGCCGTGCTGTGCTGTGTACTCACCTTCAGGTCTAAGCTTCTCTTTGGGGAACCTGCAGTACGGGGGAGGAGGTGACTCTGCAACACAAGAACAGACAGGGCCGGTTATTGCCGACAGTACACCAACGTATCGATCGTTACACACAACAAAAATAAAACAGACTGCAAAGAGGTTAGTAGACAGCTAAGTGCAGAAATTAACAAGAAATGACTGCAGACATACTGATAATGCCGAAGGTGCTCGGCGCGAAACATGATCACGCTGATAAAATACCTTATTTCTCGATAAAGTACTCAACAACCATAATGTGAGTTATTCGCAATTGTGATGTCCTGTAAAGAACGAGATACGTTAAGAAACGTGTGTACGAGAAGAAACTGCATGTTCAAGGGACCCCACATAATGTACATCTACACTCTGATCACTCAAGTGTGCGGCAGAGGGTACTATTTATCCTTAAGCTATTGCTACTTGTCATAAGGAAAATTACAGTTTAACGTCGTTTCGATGAAGAAATCATTCAGAGTTCGTATGGGAAAGGAAATAGCCAGTGCCTTTTTCAAACGCAACATCCCAGTATCTGCCTGAATTGATTAAAAAAAAAAAACAAAAAACAGGAAACTTAGTACAGATAGACAGGAATTTGAAACCACCAGTTCCTGAATCACATCCTCGTGCTGAGGGCTGGTTCTAGAACATTTTTTCACACTAACAACGTATCATTTGGTGCCCCTCTGCTCCCGCTTCTTTTCTCTCTTACAACTGCATCCGTGTCAGTTTACATACAAATGTCAGCTTGATGCCCCAACCAGCCACTACTAATGTGTGTGTGTGTGTGTGTGTGTGTGTGTGTGTGTGTGTGTGTGTGTGTGTGTGTGTGTGCGTGTGTGTGTGTGTGAGAGAGAGAGAGAGAGAGAGAGAGAGAGAGAGAGAGAGAGAGAGAGAGAGAGAGAGTATGTCAGTGGGAGGGAGAGGATTGGAGTAGGAAGTAAAGAAATAATACGAGGGAAAGAAAGTAAGCAAATAAGAGAGAAAAAGTAAGAAAAAGGAGAGAAAGAAAATAAGAGAATAGGGGGAAAGAAAGAAAGAAAACAAGAGGGAAAGAGTAAGAAAAGGAGAGGGAAGGAAAGTAAAAAAAAAGAAAGGGAAGAAAGTAAGGAAAAAAAGAGTGGAAGAACGAAAAGAAAATTATTGGAAGAAAGTAATAAAAACGAGGTGAACAGAGTAAGAAAAAAGAGGCAAAGAAAGTATGAAAAAAGTGGTGAAGGAAGTAATAAAAAAGACGTGAAAATAAGAGGAAAAGAGGCGAAGAAAGTAAGGAAAAAGGTGGTAAAGAAAGTAAGAGAAAAAAGGTAAAGAAAGTAAGAGAAGAAGAGAAAATGAAAGTAAGAGAAAAAGAGGAAATGGAAGTAAGAGAAAAAGAGGAAAGTAAGAGAATAAAAGGAAAGTAAGAGAAAAGGAGGAAATGATGGTAAGAAAAGGAGAGAGAAAGAAAGTAAGAAAATAAGAAGGGAAGAAGTAAAAAAAGAAGAGGGAAGAACAGAAGAAAATAAGAGGGGAAGAAAGTAAGAAAGAGAGGGAAAGTGGAAAGAAAGTAAGAAAAAGAGGGGAAGAACGTAAGATAAAAGAGAAAAAGAAAGTAAGAAAAGAGCAGAGAAAGAATACAGCGTAGATACAGCCACAGCCACATTTCTGGAGCTAAAAGAAAAGTTTGTAACTACAGTAATAAGTGACAGAACAAAGTACTATTCACAAAAGAACTTTTAAAACCATGCATCAGCACAGAGGAGGAAAACTTGACGCAGGCACAATCGAAGTTCTTACGAACCACAAGGACTGGGTTACTGGATAAACTTCTTAGTTCTAATTTAGCTGCTTTTGAAAGTTCATTAAAATGAACAACGATGTATGCTTGTTAACTAATATTTCCGCTGAAAGATGTGGAGCACTGCAGTTTGAACTTTGTGGTCACAGTAAGATCATTACCTGTGTACATACTTGTAAAGTAATTCCGGCCGGTGTGGCCGTGCGGTTCTAGGCGCTTCAGTCCGGAACCGCGTGACCGCTACGGTCAAAAATTGATTTCTGATGTGATACTCGTATGTCGGCAATAATTTTGCTATCGGGATCGACGATTTCGCTGTTTGGTCCCCTCCCTCAAATCAACCGACCGAGCAATCTTTTGCTATGGAAAACTTTAGACACTCAATGCTGTTAAATGAGAGGATAACGAACCTTAATTTTCTGCAAATGTGTATACGAAACACGGCTGTATGGTCGAGAAACCGAAAACCAATAAGGAATCACTAAATATGCGTAAGGGCAGAGCAGGCCAACAGTCGCGGGAAATTATTCTTGCCGGCCGGCAGCAGAGGCACTGACGTCGACGCGCGGCGTTGCGTAACGCGGAGAGTGCCAGTGCGTGCGTCTGCGTCCGAAGAGCGGCCAGTTGCTCACGGCGGGAGCAGAACCGAACAGGTGCCCCCACGTCACCGCCGTCGGCGCTATTTTTAATGCCGCCGGAACCCGTTCCGCGGCGCCCGGAGAAATAATAAAAATAAGAGCCGGCCGGGCGGGCAGAAAAAAGCAAGGAAAAGTAAACGAAAGGAGGAAAAAAAGGAAGGCACGCCAGAGGGGAGGGGAATCGGCGCTGCAGCCGGGGGGGGGGGGGGGGCACGCAGCCGCGATTCACTCGCCGACCCCTGCACGCTGCCATGGGGTCGCAGTTGCGCGCACACCGAGAACAGATGACGCTGTCGTTTATCGACTAATAAAGTCATCATAAGATCAAAACAAACTGCAAAACGGTTTAGAAGAAATATCGGAATGGTGCGAAAAGTGGCAGTTGAACTTAAATAATGAAAAGTGTGAGGTCATCCACATGAGTGCTAAAAGGCACGCGTTAAACTTCGGTTACGCGATAAATCAGTCTAATGTAAAAGCCGTAAATTCAACTACATACAATTACGAAGAACTTAAATTGGAACGAATACATAGAAAATGTTGTGAGGAAGGCTAATCAAAGACTCCGTTTTACTGGCAGGACACTTAGAAAATGTAACAGACCTACTAAGGAGACTGCCTACACTACGCTTGTCCGTCCTCTTTTACAATACTGCTGCTCGGTGTGGGATCCTGAGTACATCGAAAAAGTTCAAAGAAAGGTAGCACGTTTTGTATTATCGCGAAATATGGGAGAGAGTGTCACAGAAATGATACAGAATTTGGGATGGACATCACTAAAACAAAGGCGTTTTTCGTTGCGACGGAATCTTCTCATGAAATTCCAATCACCAACTTTCTCCTCCGAATGCGAAAATATTTTGTTGACACTGACCTACATAGGGAGGAGTGATGACAAAGATGAAATAAGGGAAATCGGAGCTCGTACGGAAAGACATAGGTGTTCATTCTTCCCGCGCGCTATACGAGATTGGAATAATAGAGAATTGTGAAGGTGGTTCGATGAACCCTCTGCCAGGCACTTAAATGTGATTTGTAGAGTATCCATGTAGATGTAGATGTAGATGAACACAGCCCCACTTCGCAAGGTACAGCTTTATTGAGGTCTGGAACTCCAACCCGCGCAGTAGGGAACGTAGTGCCACCACTGAAGCTGTCTCGGCACGGCGTTAGCTAAGCTGGAATAGCGCAGTCGGAAAAATTTCTGTTAAGGTCTTATGGGACCAAAACTGATGAGGTCATCGGTCCCTAAGCCTACTCACTACTTAATCTTACTTAAACTCACTTACGCTATGGACAACACACACACTCATTCCCGGGTGGGACTCGAACCACCGACGCGGGGAGCCGCACAAGGGGTCTTAGACCGTGAGACTACCCCGCGCGACTCTCAGTCGGAAAGAACGTTGCTGGCGAGAGGCGATGTTCCGTGTTGAGTCCCGGCCCGGCCAAATTTTAATCTGTCATGAAATTTCATCTCTTGACCGGAAAGAACTGCAGGGATACGCCTAACCATATCTACAATGATGAGCCAAAATATTACGACTACTGCCCACCGCGACGCTAGATTCCGCTCGGTAGCGTTCGGGCACGTGACGCGGTAACAAAATATTGTAAGCGGAAGAGACACGGACGGAGCATCACCCTAGCGTAGATATGGACTGTAAATGGGGAAATCCACTGAGATAAGCGACTTTGACGAAGGGCAGATTATTATCACGCTGGAAAATGGCGAAGCTGGTAGAATGGTCACGTGCTACTGTAGTGCGCATCTGCGGAAAGAGGTAGGAAAAAAAAAAAAAGTTCAAATGGCTCTGAGCACTATGGGGCTTAACTTCTAAGGTCATCAGTCCCCTAGAACTACTTAAACCTAACTAACCTAAGGACATTACACACACCCATGCCCGAGGCAGCTTTCGAACCTGCGACCGTAGCGGTCGCGCAGTTCCAGACTGTAGCGCCTAGGACCGCTCGGCCACTCCGGCCGGCGAAAGAGGTAGCAGGGCAGTGAAACTACCACTAGGCGCTAAGTGGTTGGACGTCCACGACTCAGCGCAGAACGTGGGGTTCGCAGGCTTGTCTGCTCTGTAAATGAAATGATCGTATGGCATTGTTGGCCGGCAGGTCCCATGCGGCCGAGTTCGGCCGCCGTATTGCAAGTCCTTTTTAGCTGACGCCACTTCGGCGACTTGCGGGTCATTGATGATGAAAATAATGATGAAGGACACACAACACCCAGTCCCCTGCCGGGAATCGATCCCGGGCCCCTTGCGTGGTAGGCAGAAACGCTACCTCTACACTACGGAGGCGGACGTCTGCTCTGTAAAGTGGGATAGATGATGACCTGTGGCGTCTCTGCCTAAAGCACATAATGCTGGTGAGGGCAGAAGTGTTTCGGAGCACACCATTCATCTTACAAGGGGAGGCCGCCAATTGTGAAATTCAGATTCGATTCATACTGCGCATAATAAAAGCTCATGGCCAGAGGTGTAATGTGGCAAAGCACCAAGATGCACTTCTCAGCCGTTGTCGAGAAAATCGACAGTTAAAAGAAACCGTTCCGGCGAAATACTCTCTACGATTAATAGTTTTATACAGCGTCGTGGCGCAGCGGTAAGCGCTCGGGTTCGTAATCCGAAGGTCGCCGGATTGAATCTCGCGCCATGCAATTTTTTTATTATTAGTTTCTTGTAATTCATATATATATATATATATATATATATATATATATATATATATATATAATGAATTGCTTATGCATGTTAATGAAGGCGGATCGCTTTCCAATTATACCGCCTCCATTTTTCCGTTTTTTAACAGGGTGTACCAAAGCTCTCCCGTCCGCACTGATTTTCGACGATGTTATAAGTTGCGCTAGGGACCACATCTACCTTCTTTCGAAGTTAGCAGGCAACTACGCTGTTATGCGGCGGCTCGTTTCGGCCCATTCAACATCTGTCCTTCAAGTGTAACGAGCGAGTAACGGAGTTTATATTTCATACCTGCCACAGCGAATTTGTGTTCGTGGGGTCTATATTCTAATTCGAACGTTTGACTTACACTATACGTATTCGTTTCGGAATATCGTTTCTACGTCTTCCGTTAACTATACGTGGTTAACATTATGAAGACAATTAATAACATTTGTGAAATACAACTTTGTTTGTGGAAAACATAATGATGTTCGAAGTCGCCAGTTTTTTCACGACAAACGACTTTCAACAACTTATTATATGCATAATTGTTGCAACTGATTGCCGGGAATTATATATATATATATATATATATTTGAATTACAAAAAACCAATACTAAAAAAAAAAAAGTTGCATGGTGCGAGATTCGATCCGGCGACCTTCGGATTACGAACCAGAGCGCTTACCGCTGCGCCACGACGCTGTAGAAAATTATTAATCGTAGAGAGTATTTCACCGCAACGGTTTCTTTTAACTGTCGATTTTCTCGACAACGGCTGAGAAGTGCATCTTGGTGCTTTGCCACATTACACCTCTGGCCATGAGCTTTTATTATGCGCAGTATCAATCGAATCTGAATTTCACAATTGGCGGCCTCCCCTTGTCAGTAGTGTATATTTTTCAATATGCTACTATACCGGAACACAGCACCTGTTGCAGGTTGCCTGTCTATGAGCAACAAGAATTTGGTTTGCAATGTTTCGCACAATTATCGATATAATTTTAAAAAATTAATATGGCGTCAATCTACTCATTAAGAGGTATAATCTTACGTACTACAGTTACTGTGTCTATATCATGAAGTAGCGTACCTCATTATAAGCGAATTAGTCCGACTATACTCGCCGAGTATTTGAGAACCAACAGTACTTACCGCCTTGCAACAAAATTTACACATAATTTCAAAGCTTTTCGAAACTTTGTCGGTGACACGGCGCCACAAAATAATGAAAGGGAAAAAGATTGTCGCTTACAACACTTAATGCTATTCAAGCAGTAAAACTTCAGGCATGGCGTTTTTATTCAATACTTCTTTACTCCTAAATCTATTTGCAACACATTTTGCAAACAGTATCCTGCGGATTCAGCCATAGAGGTTTTACATGCTTATCGTCAAATATTCAACACCTTATCTCATTTGTAAAGTGATCAGACGTTTGAAGTATTTTCATACGTGGGAGTTAGATTCTTCAAAGAATCGTAGATGGGTACGTTACGAGAGAATATATGGAGCATTTCGCCGATAGACAGGGTTGCAGCTGTTGTGCTGAAGTGAAGATTATACGAAATTCTTTTTCAGTGTTAATACACGAACTTACCTTTTTAATTGTAAATCTCATGTATCCCGCCGCACATATGATACGCCCATTAACGGCGGGGACGTGAAACAGCTACAGTAATTTACGGTATGGTATTGTATCATCTTTGGGAGAGTTATTTGAATGAAATGATGAGTTCATTCGCTTGATTACAAGCACAGCGTTTCATGCAACATATGTGAGAATTCATTTCATCTATCTTTTCTTTCATAAAATGAATGAGCTAATGTTTGAGCACAGGTAAACAGATGCAATATTGAGGCACACGCGATTTTGAGTTCTAAAATACGCAGCTTACACTTAAAATCATTTACGCGTACTTTCGTGAATATTGAGATAAAGTTATGAATATGAGTGAGCTGTTATCTACTGAAATGTGTGTTCAGACCCAGTGAGTATCTGCAATTTCAAAAACAGTCATCACCGCAACAGAAGTGTTACGTCCTCTTTGAAAGAAGGAAGCATAACGGGATGCGATAAACAACCCACTAACAAGATGCTTCGCTTGTCACGTCCATGCTTTATCTGTGGGGTTTGAAGATGCAGAATTGACGAATAGCAATGTAATTATTTCTACATTTAATCTGACCTAGCAAAATACGGTGCCGATGCCGTTTTATGTTTTTACTGCAACCACCAGGAGCTCAAGACCTCAGCTCTGAAACCTGTTACTCCGACATTTTTTAGAAAGGGCCAAGCATGATCCCCTGTGGGACATTACGGCTTCTTAATTTGTGCAACTTTACTGGCGCCAGTTGGAGAGCGGGAACGAGACGGGAGCAACGAGCAGAGATAAGCAGGCGGCTATCTTTGTACTGCAGAGGCGCCACGGGGCTGTCTGCCGCCATTTGCATAGGTGTCCGTTTCCAGACAACCGCTAGCTGTTACAGCGACAACATCAAAATTGTGTAACCTACTTTCTTCGTTAATACTTCGTCTGTAAATTGGACGGGAAACCTCCCCCATAAAGCGACGGTCTCGCCCGAGCACCCTTAACCAAAAAATGGTCCAAATGGCTCTGAGCACCATGGGACTTAACATCTACGGTCATCACTGCCCTAGTAGAACTTAGAACTACTTAAACCTAACTAACCGAAGGACATTACACAACACCCAGTCATCGCCACACCAACGATAGTGTTTCAGGCCTTCCACTACACAGTTTAAAAAGTCGTACATTTCGATGTCACAGTTGACGAACTCGAGCTACTTGTTTCTTTAGAGAGGCCGTGTTGTATTTAGACAACTATCTTAAACACATTCTAAGGGGAAAAAAAAGAAAAAATCGATGCACCACGAAGGAATAATCCGAATGGGACGAAAATCTAGAGACAAACAAATGGTTAAAACTTAATAAATATCGAATGATTAATTCACGAAAATGAGCAAGTGAATGACGCGTTGATCCAACCCTGGCCCTTGTTGTTGTTGTTGTTGTGGTCTTCAGTCCAGAGGTTTGATGCAGCTCTCCATGCTACTCTATCCTGTGCAAGCGTCTTCATCTCCCAGTACCTCCTACTGCAACCTTCATCCTTTTGAATCTGTTTAGTGTATTCATCTCTTGGTCTCCCTCTACGATTTTTACCCTCCACGCTGTCCTCCAGTACTACATTGGTAATCCCTTGATGCCTCAGAACGTGTCCTACCAACCGATCCCTTCTTCTGGTCAAGTTGTGCCACAAATTCCTCTTCTCCCCAATTGTGTTCAGTGCCTCCTCATTAGTTACGTGGTCTGCCCATCTAATCTTCAGCATTCTTCTGTAGCACCACATTTAGAAAGCTTCTATTCTCTTCTTGTCCAAACTATCTACCGTCCATGTTTCACTTCCATAGATGGCTACACTCCATACAAATACTTTCAGAAACGACTTCCTGACACTTAAATCTATACTCGATGTTAACAAATTTCTCTTCTTCACAAACGCTTTCCTTGCCATTGCCAGCCTACCTTTTATATCCTCTCTACTTCGACCATCATCAGTTATTCCGCTCCACAAATACCAAAACCGATTTACTACTGTAAGTGATTTTCTAATGTAATTCCCTCAGCATTGCCTGATTTCGTTCGACTACATTCCATTATCCTCGTTTTGTTTTTGTTGATGTTCATCTTATATCCTTCTTTCAAGACACTATCAATTCCGTTCAGCTGCTCTTCCACGTCCTTTGCTGTCTCTGACAGAATTACTGTGTAGCCGGCAAACCTCAACGTTTTCATTTATTCTCCATGGTTTTTAATTCCTACTCCAAATTTTTCTTTTGTTTCCTTTACTGCTTGCTCAGCATACTGATTGAATAACATTGGGGAGAGGCTACAGCCCTGTCTCATTCCCTTCCCAACCACTGCTTCCCTTTCATGCCCCTCGACTCTTATAACTGCCATTTGGTTTCTGTAAAAATTGTAAATAGCCTTTCGCTCCCTGTATTTTACCCTGCCATCTTCAGAACTTGAAGAGTATTCCAGTCAACATGGTCAAAAGCTTTCTCTAAGTCTACAAATGCTAGAAACGTAGGTTTGCCTTTCCTTAACCTATCTTCTAAGATAAGCCGTAGGGTCACTTTGCCTCGCGTGTTCCAACATTTCTGCGGAATCCAAACTGATCTTACCCGACGTCACCTTCTACCAGTATTTCCATTCGTCTGGCCCTTAGTCAGCAGTTATTCGGCGAGGTGTTTTGACAGAATTGTTGGATGTCTTCCTGAGGGATATCGTGTCAAATTCTGTCCAACTGGCTCATTAGATCGTCAAAATCCCGAGCTCCAAATTTTCTCATTTGGGGGGGGGGGGGGGGAAAGGGGAGATTTGACGACTTTGCTGGTCGAGAACGGGTTTGGCAAACAAGAAGACAACGGTGGCTTATCGTAAGAGCAACAAAAGGGGGCGTAGAATATCATCTACGTCCGCTGTGCTGTAAGGGTTCTGCGGATAACAACTAAAAGAATACTGCCATGAGAAGAAATGGCAGCTGGCTGTCGGGTCCCATGGGGAGGCGACAGCCATGTTGGTACCCACCGCTGTCCGGGACTTCTCCAGACACGTCTTCGGCCTGGAATCTCATTTACTGGAGTGGAATGAGCCACGATGACCAGCAAAGACGTGTGTATTTCATTTGGCTACTTGTACGCCGGATGTGTTCCAGTTTAGACTCGAGTTTCTAGACTGCTGTTGATGTTTCATTTCCATGTTATTGAACAATGGATACGCAGCCTACTATCTTGTTTCTTTCATACCACTGCACTGTCAAACGTACTGTGGAAGAAAGAATTCTTCTGATAGGGTCTCCGTCTTTGGCAGGAACGTAGGAATTCTACAGTCGCCTAGCCAAAATTACAAATATAATGTGCCAAGTTGTAAGTGAAGAATGTACGGTTAGTGTCTACAGAGCTACCCTTCGAAATCAGTCATGAGATAATTTTCCCTCACGTGGACGTACTTCCACACCCGGTTCCTATTTCATGAAATAGTTTGAAAAATAGCAGCGTTTGCTTACACTCCACGAGTTGCTCCATGATGCTACATTACCTTCTTTCTCACGCAATTTGTCGCACATTTCGTGAAGAAACATTTGATACAGTGACGTCCGCGTGTATCCATCACATTATTCAACCAAGATCGTACTAGTATTAACAGCTCACTTCGCAAAAACTAATTTTCGGTGGAATTACGCAATCCCTTACTTTTCATCGTCACGTATCTTCCGCCCTGAGAAACGTTGCTACGAATACAATCTCCGCATAGTTTCCTTTTTATCAGCATTCATTCAGCAGATAACTAATCGGTCAGAGGTAAAGTGCATTTTTTCCTACTTTGAGGCACGTACCCGAAAGAAATTTCCTGTCCAATGCGAGAAAATAGGGAGGGTTTGATTCTTACAATGCAGTGCTGTACTAGCGCAGATGCCTGTCACAGATCTAGTACGTATAAATCAAGATGTAACAGTTTTTTTCCGTAGCGAGACGTTCAAGATAGCCGAAGAGTCAAGAAAAAGCAAGAGCCAAAGTAGGGTTCAAACCTAGACGAACTTCTGCACTTCTGGCCCGTCAAGACGAAATAGCAGCCACCATTATGAGGTTAGTGATGTTCCACAAGCGAATGTTGCGTGCGAACAACGATTATTGGTAATACCACGTGTGAACTGCAATGTCTCTGATCTTACCTTCAGTCTTTTCTGAAGATGACGTAGCAGGAAGCAATATGTTAGTTTAATCTTCTAGGAATGTACGCGCTCGGAACTTTAACAGTAAACCACACCGTGAAATAGAACCACTTTTGCAGCGTCAATGAAGTTAAAGTATTCTGCTACCTAGGCAGTAAAAAAAAAAAAAAATAAAATAAAAAAATAAAAAAAATGACGGACGGAGCAAGGAGGACATCAAAAGCAGACTCGCTATGGCAAAAAAGGCATTTCTGGCCAAGAGAAGTCTACTAATATCAAATACCGGCCTTAATTTGAGGAAGAAATTTCCGAGGATGTACGTCTGGAGTACAGCATTGTATGGTAGTGAAACATGGACTGTGGGAAAACCGGAACAGAAGAGAATCGAAGCATTTGAGATGTGGTGCTATAGACGAATGTTGAAAATTAGGTGGACTGATAAGGTAAGGAATGAGGAGGTTCTACGCAGAATCGGAGAGGAAAGGAATATGTGGAAAACACTGATAAGGAGAAGGGACAGGATGATAGGACATCTGCTAAGACATGAGTGAATGACTTCCATGGTACTAGAGGGAGCTGTAGAGGGCAAAAACTGTAGAGGAAGACAGAGATTGGAATACGTCAAGCAAATAATTGAGGACGTAGGTTGCAAGTGCTACTCTGAGATGAAGAGGTTAGCACAGGAAAGGAATTCGTGGCGGGCCGTATCAAACCAGTCAGTAGACTGACGACAAAAAATCATCCTGCAATGAAGAGCAATATTCAAGTACTGGTTTTGTAAGCTACCGCCAGAGTGGCTCCAGGGACACTCTTCTGAGTATGAACACTTCCGCTGGCCACCAAACTCCCGAGACACAAACATTATTGAACATATTGGTAACTTGCTGTTCAGAAGAGATCTCCACCCCCTCGTTCTCCTACGGATTTATGGAGCGCCTTGCAGGTTTCATGGCGTCAGTTCCCTCCAGCACTACTCCAGACATTAGTCGAGTCCGTGCCACGTACTTCTGCGTTCTCGCGGGGACCCTACACGACATTAGAAGACAGGTGTACCAGTTTCTATGTGTAGTAAGCTCTGTGGCGCGGCGTAAAGGAATCGTGTACGTTGAAAGGCTCAAACAAGTGCTTGTTTGTGAGAGCTGAAGTGGCGCGGTAATAAGTCTACGGTATGCTCACCCGGTGTAGCTGAGCGAAGCCGTGCCGCGTGGCGAGCTGTTTTCCCGTTACCTCGCCAGCATCCTTGCAAGGCCTCCTCGCAGATAAGGCGCGCTGTAATCTCACGTGTGATTGGCGCCGCTATCTGCCGGCGATCGCTCCTGCAGCGGCCGACGCCACTGTTTTATCGCCGCTGCTTCAGCGTCCACGTACAGCGGAAAGCGGCACTCGTCTGCACACGTCAATGTGCCGCCAAAGGCGCCTCTCCAAGATGGGTCGCATTCCACTGAATATGTGGTAATAGGTTCGGAGTAGGTATTAAAATCCATGGAGAAGAAATAAAAACTTTGAGGTTCGCCGATGATATTGCAATTCAGTCAGACACAGCAAAGGACTTGGAAGAGCAGTTGAAGGGAATGGATAGTGTCTTGAAGGGAGGATATAAGATGAATATCAACAAAAGCAAAACGAGGATAATGGAATGTAGTCGAATTAAGTCGGGTGATGTTGAGGGTATCAGATTAGGAAATGAGACACAGTAGTAAAGGAGTTTTGCTATTTGGGGAGCAAAATAACTCATGATGGTCGAAGTAGAGAGGATATGAAATGTACACTGGCAATGGCAAGGAAAGCGTTTCTGAAGAAGAGAAATTTGTTAACATCGAGTATAGATTTAAGTGTCGGGAAGTCGTTTCTGAAAGTATTTGTATGGAGTGTAGCCATGTATGGAAATGAAACATGGACGATAAATAGATTAGACAAGAAGAGAATAGAAACTTTCGAAATGTGGTGCTACAGAAGAATGCTGTATATTAAATGGGTAGATCACATAAGTAATGACGAGGTGTTGAATAGGATTGGGGAGAAGAGGAGTTTGTGGCGCAACTTGACTAGAAGAAGGGATCGGTTGGTAGGACATGTACTGAGGCATCAAGGGATTACCAATTTAGTATTGGAGGGCAGCGTGGAGGGTAAAAATCGTAGAGGGAGACCAAGAGATGAATACACCAAGCAGATTCACAAGGATGTAGGTTGCAGTAGGTACCGGGAGATGAAGAAGCTTGCACAGGATAGAGTAGCATGGAGAGCTGCATCAAACCAGTCTCAGAACTGAAGACCACAACAACAACAACAACAACAACAACAGGTTTACGGAACCTTCTTCCGTAGCCGAGTTCGCTAACCACGCCTGTGCGGTGACTGCTAGACTATCAGATAATCCGCTTTGAATCCTCGTGATGGAAATATTCACTGGCAAGCCGGCAAGGGGAAGAGAAATGACGGCGTAAAGTTCTTAATCACCAGTCTTAGCACCAATGTAGTGGATTTAATTCCAGGCCGGTCCCCTTGGTGCTATTACAAAGTACGCTACTGGACATTAAAATTGCTACACCACGAAGATGACGTGCTACAGACGCGACATTTAACCGACAGGAACAAGATGCTGTGATATGCAAATGATTAGCTTTTCAGAGCATTCACACAAGGTTGGCGCCGGTGGCGACACCTACAACGTGCTGACATGAGGAAAGTTTCCAACCGATTTCTCATACACAAACAGCAGTTGACCGGCGTTGCCTGGTGAAACGTCGTTGTGATGCCTCGTGTAAGGAGGAGAAATGCGTACCATCACGTTTCCGACTTTGATAAAGGTCGGATTGTAGCATATGGCGACTGCGGTTTATCGTATCGCGACATTGCTGCTCGCGATGGTCGAGATCCAATGACTGCTAGCAGAATATGGAATCGGTGGGTTCAGGAGGGTAATACGGAACGCCGTGTTGGATATCAACGGCCTCGTATCACTAACAGTCGACATGACAGGCATCTTATCCGCATGGCTGTAACGGATCGTGCAGCCACGTCTCGATCCCTGAGTCAACAAATGGGGACGTTTGCAAGACAACAACCATCTGCACGAACATTTCGACGACGTTTGCAGCAGCATGGACTATCAGCTCGAAGACCATGGCTGCGGTTACACTTGACGCTGCGTCACAGACAGGAGCGCCTGCGATGGTGTACTCGATGACGAACCAGGGCGCACGAATGGCAAAAACGTTATTTTTTCGGATGAATCCAGGTTGTGTTTACAGCATTATGATGGTCGCATCCGTGTTTGGCGACATCGTGGCGAACGCACATTGGAAGCGTGTATTCGTCATCGCCATACTGGCGTATCACCTGGCGTGATGGTATGGGGTGCCATTGGTTACACGTCTCGGTCACCTCTTGTTCGCATTGACGGCACTTTGAACAGTGGACGTTACATTTCAGATGTGTTACGACCCGTGGCCCTACCCTTCATTCGATCCCTGCGAAACCCTACATTTCAGCAGGATAATGCACGACCGCATGTTGCAGGTCCTGTACGGGCTTTTCTGGGTACAGAAAATGTTCGACTGCTTCCCTGGCCAGCACGTTCTCCATATCTCTCACCAATCGAAAACGTCTGGTCAATGGTGGCCGAGCAACTGGCTCGTCACAATACGCCAGTCACTACTCTTGGTGAACTGTGGTATCGTGCTGAAGCTGCATGGGCAGCTGTACCTGTACACGCCATCCAAGCCCTGTTTGACTCAATAGCCAGGCGTATCAAGGCCGTTATTACGGCCAGAGGTGGTTGTTCTTGGTACTGATTTCTCAGGATGTATGCACCCAAATTGCGTGTAAATGTAATCACATGTCAGTTCTAGTATAACATATTTGTCCAATGGATACCCGTTTATCATCTGCATTTCTTCTCCGTGTAGCAATTTTATTGGCCAGTAGTGTATTATAATGTCCGTGGGAAGTGCAGATCTACTGCATGGTTTAAAAATGACGATACCCCGACGGTAAAATATTCTGCTTGGGAGATTTGGACTTCAGGCGTGGACTACTCAGGATGTTCTCAGGAAAGCGTAGCGTGGAGAGCCGCAGAAACCAGTCTTTGCACTGAATACTGCAGTATGCACCTGGTAAAATTGTTCCCAGGTGCCTGCTAACCCGATTTTTACTTGCAGCTTTAGGGCGTAAGCCGCATGGTGACAACGCGGACACTGCAGTTGGCGCATCTCCCCATCGCCCTGCCCCGCCCAGTACTTGTCAGGCGTGAAGGACTGCAGCTCACGATTCTGATTTACAGTGCGCGCCGGCCGGCACGCGGAGAGAACGCCAATGCAACCGGCAGGCTGGCTAGGAAGGTGGGCGGGTGGGTTTGGTGTTTACTCTGGAAGCGGAGAGGGCAGGCTAGCGGCTGCAGCGAGACCAGAGGATGACTCAATGCCCGGCGCGTCCCAACATGGCGCCCGCCCACGCAACGGCGAGCCGCAGGCAAAAATAAACTCGTCCGCTCGGCGCGTCTTGCTGGGAAAGAAGGAGGCGGAGGTGGGGGGTGTGGTTCGCGGGCGTCTCCGCCGCAGAGTCACCGCCGCTGGCACCTAAACTCACAAACGTCTGCGGGCTTTTAAACTGGACTCTCCGCTAGAGTGTTCGACATCTACGTGACAACGATGTCTGCGTGCGTGGCTGATGTATTATTCATAGACAGCTACGGTGGTCGCTTAGACGGTCGGGTTACCCACTACTGTGCTTTACTAACCCGGCCTGTTCTAAGCAACATACACATCTTGTTCAAAAGCACGACATTCTCAGACAGCTAATAGTGGGAAATGCACTTTAAAAAATGGTTCAAATGGCTCCAAGCACTATGGGACTTAACATCTAAGGTCATCAGGCCCCTAGACGTAAAACTACTTAAACCGGCAGGTACCGGCGGAGGTTCGAGTCCTCCCTCGGGCATGGGTGTGTGTGTTTGTCCTTAGGATAATTTAGGCTAAGTAGTGTGTAAGCTTAGGGTCTGATGATTCAAATGGTTCAAATGGCTCTGAGCACTATGGGACTTAGCGTCTACCATTCCCCTAGAACTTAGAACTAATTAAACCTAACTAACCTAAGGACATCACACACATCCATGCCCAAGGCAGGATTCGAACCTGCGACCGTAGCAGTCGCGCGGTTCCGAACCGAATCGCCTAGAATCGCTCGGCCACAGCGGCCGGCAACTGCACTTTAACATGGGATCGGAACCACTGTGCGACTTTGAAGTTCTCGCATTCAGTGTTCGTTCGCAGCTCGTGGTCAGCGTTGCTACCTTTGGATCAGGGAGTCCCGGGTTCAATTCCCGGCCGGGTTGGGGATTTTCTCTGCCCGGGGACTGGGTGTTTGTGTTGTCCTCATCATTCCATCATCATTCACGAAAGACGCTAGATTGCACCGTGTACGGATTGGGAATGGGTACGGGCGCTGATGACCGCGCAGTCTCGCGTTCCAGAAACCAAACCTCGTCATCATCATTATTATTCAATCTTCCGCGAGACGCGCTATGCACGAAGCGAAATAAATAAATAAGCAGAGGACGAGGTTTCTCCAAATAGCATTGTATATGATGGAGAAATCCTGCCTGTAACTCAGATCTATTGATCTGATGTAATTACCTTTTTCTCGAGAAATACTGAGTCTGAACTTTATCTTCGATAATGATAGAAACTGAAGCAATGAACTCAATTTTGTGCGACGGCCACAAGTTAAACCTGTCTCTCCTACTTCTTAGGCAAATGTGCGTTCCATTACAGCACCCTCGCTCTACCGGATAACACAGCTGCACGGGATAACCTGGCTAACACAAACTTCCCCTTCTTCCATCGTCAGGATTCCCCATTACGCACAAAGCTTGGGTGCCATTCCAAAATCGAAGAGCCTCGGCAAAACTGATGTTGTTGTTGTTGTCCAGAGACTGGTTTGATGCAGCTCTCCATGCTACTCTATCCTGTGCAAGCCTCTTATCTCCGAGTACCTACTGCAACCTACATCCTTCTGAATCTTGGTATCCCTCTACGATTTCTACCCTCCATGCTGCCCTACAGTACTACATTGGTAATCCCTTGATGCCTCAGAACGTGTCCTACCAACCGTTCCCTTATTCTAGCCAAGTTGTGCCTCAAATTCCTCTTCTCCCCAATTCGATGCAGTACCTCCCCATTAGTTACGTGATCTACCCGTCTAATCTTCATCATTCTTCTATAGTATCACATTCCGAAAGCTACTATTCTCTTCTTGTCCAAAGTCTGTGGATGGTTTTTAGGCGGTTTTCCATCTGCCTCGGCAAATGCGGTCTGATTCCTCTTATTCCGCCTCAGCTATACTATGCCGGCGATTGCTGCGCAAACAAGTTCTCCACGTACGCGTACACCACCATTACTCTACCACGCAAACGTAGGGGTTACACTCGTCTGGTCTGAGACTTTCCCCGGTGTGGGCGGGGAGGGGGGGGGGGTGTCACCGCCAGACACCACACTTGCTAGGTGGCAGCCATTAAATCGGCCGCGGTTTGTTAGTATACGTCGGACCCGCGTGTCGCCACTGTCAGTGATTGCAGACCGAGCACCGCCAACGGCAGGTCTAGTCTAGAGACTCCCTAGCACTCGCCCCAGTTGTACAGCCGACTTTGCTAGCGATGGTTCACTGTCAACATACGCTCTCATTTGCCGAGACGACAGTTTAGCATAGCCTTCAGCTACGTCATTTGCTACGACCTAGCAAGGCGCCATATTCAGTTACTATAATCTGAACAGATAATATTGTGAATCATGTACCGTCAAGAGCGACGTTCATCATTAATGGATTAAAGTTAAGTATCAAACTAATTACGTCCGCTTTCTGAATTCTAATTCCTTGTCACGTTCCAGACCTCACGTCAGTATAGTTCTTCCCTCCTCACGCCAGCCTGCGTGAGCTAAAACGCGCACATTTCGGCGTCCACTAGTAACTGCCAACACAACAGGGTGTCTGCACAATAACCCTGGGTTCGGTGTGGGGCGGCGGTGGGGTGAAGTGGACTGCAGTAGTCGTCGTGGGGTCGCGGACCACTGCGGCTGCGGCGGGGACGGAGGCTCTCCGTCGTTCCTAGATCCCCGGTTAACATAACATAAGATAATACATGGTTTCGAAAAGTCGTCCCTACCGCTGGAGACCTCTGGTTGTAAGAGTATTCTGTACCGAGCGAGAGTCCGACGTGTTGGCGACCGAGCCGTCGTAATAAGCGCAGTAGACGCTGGTGCGGTGAGCTGCAGGTGGCGTGTTTTTTGTGGCAGGCAGATTATAATCGCGGGCGGAGCGGCAGACAGACGGGCAGGAAGGAAGGCGGGCGGCCAGCAGGAAGCTTTTGTGGCGCGGCGCGGCGCGGCGCCGGACAGCTGCCCGTGCATGCGGCGCCAGGCGCCAGCCGCCACTTATCTGCCGGCGCCGCGCCGCGCCGCGCCGCAGCTGCCGTCGCGCGCTGCACCTGGCCTACGGTACGGCGGGCGCGCTCTGCCGTCCTACCTCGGATCCCCCTCCTCCGTACAGCCTGCTCTCCTCGCGAACGGTCATAAATAACTAGCATTTCACACGCGGTTTCGTCTGCCTACAGGTCTCTCTCTCTCTCTCTCTCTCTCTCTCCCTCACACACACACACACACAAACATTAAATGTATATAGGCACAGGGTGATTCAGCTGCCCCTACCGTTGGATTTTATGCAACCTGCAACGTCTTCAAACAGCACGAATAGTCATAAATAACTAGCTCTTCACTCGCGGTTTCGTCTGCCTACATTCTCTCTCTCTCTCTCTCTCTCTCTCTCTCTCTCTCTCTCTCTCTCTCTCTCACACACACACACACACACACATACACACAGGGAGATTCAGCCGCCCCTTCCATTGGGGTTCTATGCAACCCGCAACGCCTTCAAACAGCACAAACAATGAAACTTCCTGGCAGATTAAAACTGTGTGCCCGAGCGAGACTCGAACTCGGGACCTTTGCCTGGCAGAAGTAAAGCTGTGAGTACCGGGCGTGAGTCGTGCTTCGGTAGCTCAGTTGGTAGAGCACTTGCCCGCGCAAGGCAAAGGTCCCGAGTTCGAGTCTCGCTCGGGCACACAGTTTTAATCTGCCAGGAAGTTTCATATCAGCGCACACTCCGCTGCAGAGTGAAAATCTCATTCTGAGCACAAACAATATTTTCATGTTATCTCCCTTGCTGCGTGCAAATTATTATTCAAAAATGGTTCAAATGGCTCTGAGCACTATGGGACTTAACTTCTGAGATCATCAGTCCCCTAGAACTTAGAACTACTTAAACCTAACTAACCTAAGGACATCACACACATCCATGCCTGAGGCAGCATTCGAACCTGCGACCGTAGCGGTCGCGCGGTTCCAGGGTGAAGCGCCTAGAAGCGCTCGGCCACAACGGTCGGCCAATTATTATTCCTACATTAAAAATGAACAGGACCTTTTGCAGGAAAATTTAATGCTGTTAAATTTTGTACTGGGATACATTTTCGGTAGAGGCTGAGGTTTCCGATTTATTCCAGAGAATCCCCCACAAAAGTTACCTTCAAAGGCGTTTTTCTTGAATAACTCGTCAACTGTGTCCTCCAATGATAACGTATTCAAGTACAAAATCTAACTAGATTACATTTCCGGCAGGCCGGCAGGAGTGGCCGAGCGGTTCTATACGCTTCAGTCCGGAGCCACGCGCCTGCTACGGTCGCAGGTTCGAATCCTGCCTCGGGCATGGATGTGTGAGATATCCTTAGGTTAGTTAGGTTTAAGTAGTTCTAAGTTCTAGGGGACTGATGACCTCAGATGTTAAGTCCCACAGTGCTCAGAGCCATTTGTTGAACATTTCCGATAAAAATGTACAATTCATTTTTTTTTCTATAGGGCCAACACTCTGCATGTATCGAGGGACGGATTACGAAAATTTTGCATGCGGTTTTTGAAGGCATTGTAGATGGCATAAAACCTACCCGTACGTTCACTTCTCTGGTGTTTTACACAGCATCACTCCAGAGAGGATCTTAAATTTATCTCTGCTAATCAGTCGTGTGGCACCAATCTCGTCCTGAAACATTGACAGAATTACTGACTCACTGCAGTGTTGAATCTCGTGGCCTCGTTGACACATTGAAGAAAATAAAATAGAGACAAATTGCACATGATACCTGTAAAGTGTTCCACGTAAACTAAATACAGCAAAGAAATACCTACAGATCATTTTACGACTTTTATACACATCACCCCCATCTCATCTCCATCCCCAGACGTAGTAGGGTTACCTTACACCCATAGTACTCCAAATACTGAGTCATGCGTTAATGTCACCCGTTTTCAGCTGTACGGCTGCCCAAGAAGGGAAGCTTCTGTTGTCTATCTGCCACAATTTTTTTTTTATTTGCATATGATGTGTGTGCAAAGTTTGTAGAAATTCTCCACGTGTTGCAGAGACTGGCTGATATGTCACTGTATTTGCATCCCCCCCTTTCCCCACCCATACACACGCCCAGGGCCGAAACGTCCGCATTCGGAAGGACGACGGTTCAATCCCGCGTCCGGACATCCTGATTTAGGTTTTCCGTGATTTCCCTAAATCACTCCAGGCAAATGGCGGGATGGTTCCTCTGAAAGGGCACGGCCGACTTCCTTCCCCATCCTTCCCTAATCCGATGAGGCCGATGACCACGCTGTCTGGTCTCCTTCCCCAAACCAACCAAACAACCAACCAACCAACCGAAACGTCGTCAGGACCGTTACCACTGGTACTAACGACCCCAAAGGAGTCCATACTAATACTGGTCGTTAAGAAATATTTTTACGAGTCACAGTTTTTAATCACCGTTAAGAGTGGTAGGTAGGTGTACATACCATACATAGTATTTTCATGCAAATAATGAGACACGTATACGCAAAATTTGCTCGACATTCCTGCAGACTTACGCTTCTCCGTCACCAAATTTTCACCCCCACCCTATAGAAGACAGGTGGTTCTTACACAGTGCTTCTTTCAATGTAGAAAATGATACGTGTACCGTCATAGAAATCGATCCACTAGATTAGGAGGATATGCGGAATTTGTTAGACTAAGGAATAATTTTCCGAAATATGCTGCTGATCGTATAGAAAAAAAATAGAATTCACTACAAGTTTAGATCGTACGGATCGGGCATCAAGCACCTTTAACATAGGCGTTAATTACGTCTTCAATAAAGCATAAGGGGCCCTGATGTAGCTACACGCACTCATACAGCATTTGATCGGTATACTTGAGAAATATACATTAATCAATGACATCCTACATCCGTAGTCTGCAGTCTCACGATTGCATACAATCTTAAACATGGCAGTCACACCTCACCAATCTCTTGTAATAGCCATATATTACCTAACTTGGCATCAAGAAAAAGGGCACGGTTCTATATTGTGACTTCGAAGTGTACCAACGAATGGAAGAACAGTTCTTCAAATCTTCCAGTTTTTATCATCTCTACAAAGCATTTCGTGTAATGATCAAAACTCGAGAATCCGAAAGGCAAGCGATTCCTACTGTCGCTTTCCGCCTGTGTTGGACTGTGAACGAGATTATCGAAGACGTTCTTTGGCTGATCACGGGATGTGTACGAAAGACCACCTTCGCCATACGTGGAACTGGCAGTGGAGCCTCCTCCCTACTGCCGGTTTAAAAGCGAGGCCGACGAAGAGGTTCACGGGTCGTGACGTCAGCGGCTATCGCGCCAATATGCCGAGTTGTGTAACAGCTCGTCTGTCGCACTCCGGTTTCTGACAGATGGACGTCTCGACAGACACTCAGCTATCGCCATCCAGTTGCATCGCACAGTGATTTTGGAGTAAGAAGAGAAAACCCAGGGCCCCCCCCTGGGGGTACTTGAAGAACCAGAAAACCACACACACACACACACACACACACACACACACACGCGTACGCACGCACGCACGCAGAGAGGGAGAAAACATGAGAAAGAGGGAAAGAGAAGATAAGAAATAAATAGAGGGAGAACTTGGGAACAAGAGAGAGAGAGAGAGAGAGAGAGAGAGAGAGAGAGAGAGAGAGACAGACAGACATGATAAAGAAAGAGAGGTAATATGAGAAAGAGGGGAAGAGAAGATGAGAAAGAAAGAGAGAGAGAGAGAGAGAGGAAACTAGATAAAGAAAGAGAGAGAACACGAGAAAGAGTGGAAGGGGAGAGAGAGAAAAAACTTGATAAACAGAGACAGAGAGGGAACATGAGAAAGAGTGGAAGAGAAGATGAGAAGAAAGAGAGAGAGAGAGAGAGAGGAGGGAGGGGAGAGAGAGAGAGAGAGAGAGAGAGAGAGAGAGAGAGAGAGAGAGAGAGAGAGAGGCAAAGAACATGGGAAAGAAAGAACATGAAAAAGAGGGAAAGAGAAGGTGAGAAAGACAGAAAGAGAGAGAGAGAGAACGTGAGAGAAAGAGGGAGAATGTGAAAAAAACAGAGAAAGTGAGAGGGAAAAAGATAAGTGAAAGAAAGAGAGAGAACGTGAGAAAGAAGAGAGGACATGAGAAAGAGAGAGAACTCTGAGAAAGGGAGACCGAGAACGAGCGCGCTTGTGAAACGTGAGTCTTTATGACCAGATTTGAACAGTCGTTCTCCCTAATGCGACTCCAGCGAATGTGGCGCCACTTCGCTCGCTGTATTTTCAGTAGACCTCTGGTGCAGTTTTGATGTTACATACAGTAGTAGGCCTCGATGCCGTTCGTGGATTCCATACACGGATGACACAGCCAGTTTGTTCTGCTTCTTACAACCCATGTGACAGAGCAGCACCACAGAAGCACAGGCAGAGCAGATATGGACACGTGGCATTCACATTATTCCGGAAAGTCTGCTTATTGCTGTTGATCCGGCACGAACGGCCGCTGCTTCGGCTGCCGCCACAAGTTACGAACCTGGCGCAGGCTGCGGCGTGCCCGGCCGGGCTGGTGCTGCAGGCAGACCCGCGGCGTTGCCACACGTGGGGGCCCGTGGCGCCAGGCCTGCCTATCTCTGCCGCTACTGCATACTTGCTCACCGCACCCGCTCCCTTCGTCGTCCGTGCTCGGCTGATCCACATCCGCTCAAGATCGCACCACCCCTCACTCTGTGTCCGCCGCTACTGTCAAATGGGGCGCCGCGGTGTCGCTGGACTGCGGCCAAGTGTTTACATTCCTGCTTGGGGGCATCAAGGCGACTGAAACACTCGCCGTTAGCCCAACTTGACCGCAACCTGACCGATACAATGTCCTGTCTAGACGTTTGTATCTCGTCATTATTATGTCCTTATCAATCAGAGCGTTACCTATCAAATCTAATTTGTGTTCCACTGCTTTATGGAATAAAACACACACACACACACACACACACAACATACGTACAATCATAATTACAAACGTAGCTATTTTACTCCATCTAGTTTCCACTATTTCATCACCTGGCAGACTACAATCCTTAAAATAGTATCGGGTGATTATACAGGGTGGCGCAGGGGAACGGGAAATTTTGAACGTTACAGTTGGCAGCACTGTAGCGCCGGCAGATGTTCGAAACTTTGCACAATTGATGTGAACGCATTGCCATTTAGTAATCATAGAGAACTGGACTGGTGCGGAACGTCCGGTAGCTGTGAGAGGGTTTTACAAAAATGGTGATAGTGCGACTGCCGCGCAGAGAACATTTCGACAGCATTACCAGCTTGGACGCCACGGACGTGTCCCATCTGCGCATGCGATTACAACGTGGGTGCGTAATTTTGAAGAAACAGGATCTGCCTTGAAAAAGAAACCTCCAGGTGGCATTCCAACGGTACGTACCCCAGAGAACATTACATCTGCTAGAGCTGCAATCGAGACAAGTCCTCGCCGCTCCGTTCGACAGCATGCATCTTCGCTAGGTGTTAAGCGACGAAGCTTACAAAGAATACTGCACGAATTAGGCTTCCATCCCTATAAGTTGGAGATTGTGCAACACTTACGTGAACGAGACCCAGCGTCACGCATGGAGTTTAGTAGCCAGATATTGGCTAAAATCATCGAGTACGCGAATTTCCTTGGTAACTTATGGATATCAGACGAAGCCCATTTCCACCTGAACGGATTCGTGAACAAACAGAATTTTCGTTATTGGGCACAGGACAGTCATTGTGTGTTTGACCAGCGACCACTACATAGCGCCAAGGTCACAATATGGTGTGCTGTATCATGTCACGGTGTTATCGGCCCTTATTTTTTTGAACGAGGATGGTAGTGCAGTGACAGAAACATCCGCTCGATATGTTGAAATGCTTTACACCGAGGCTGTACGAGCTTAATCTTAACGTCGGAAACATGTGGTTTCAGCAGGACGCAGCCACGTCACACACTGCTCGACAATCGATGGCAGCAGTTCGTCAATTGTTTGGAAGACGCATTATTTCACGTAACGGTGACATTGCATGGCCTGCGAGATCCCCTGATCTTAGTGTGTGCGACTTCTTCCTGTGGGGATATCTTAAAGGCAAGGTGGACCGTACATGTCCTGCAACAATCCACGAACTGAAGGAGAACATTGAAAACGAAATCACTGCCATTCCCCAAGATTTGCTACACCGCGCATTCCAGAGTTTTCATAACAGGCTGTTAGAGTGTGAACGCCGAATGGGAGCACATCTTTCCGATGTCATCTTTAAAACGTAAAGAGACACTTTTGGACATTTTGATTGTAAAGACTTACTGAATAATGGCATACTGAATACATTCACTTTCGTTAATAAATTACTAGTTTTATGAATTTATTCATGGAAATGACGTTATTTCGAAATTTCCCGTTTCCCTGCGCCACCCTGTACTTAAACCTTCTCTATTTAACACGTTATAACACGGAAACTAATTACCGTACAAGTACCAAACTTGTTAGCATAAATGACAATGACATGGGGAACAGAAATAATGCAGACTCAATTCAATTGAAACACTTCTAATGTGCTGCTACGCTACATCATACCATTACATACCGGTACTGCAAGAAAAAGGGGCTCATTATAACGCCCATCAGTGGACAGAAGGGTCAGGAAGCGCAGGACTGAATTCGGCACATTAGAACGCATGGCCGTGGGTATGCTCTTGTTGCGCCGCCGCGCTTCAGATCAGCACGTGTCTACGTTCCGCTGGTAAACCCTGTGCCCACAACCAGATATCACGATCAGGTGGTCGTGCCGGCCGAGCATATGGAATCGGCTGATGACTCGATCGTTTCCAAATGTATTCCTGCGAAGAAGATGTACTTCACGATCGATGTGCGGTGGGGCCCCATTTGCATCAAAACAGTTGGGTTCAATACGTCCCTGGGAGGGTATGACATGCTGGCGAAACATATTGCAGTAACGCTCGGCAGTCTCACTGCACATCTTTGGTACTTGAGCGCCAACTTGTTCGAAAAAGAACGGGCCAAAGATGAACATAGCCGTGAAGCCACGCCATACGGTGACACATTCACCATACAGAGGAACTTCACGGACAGTGTCTGCAGGTGGTGATCCCCATAGTGCGCAATACTGTATGTACACTTCACCCGTCAGAGAAAAATTAGCTTCGTCTGTCCATAGGCTGGTCCAGGGCCAACCCTCGTCAACCTCAATCCTTGCGAGAAAGTGGGGAGCGAAGTCAACACGTCTTTGTGCGTCCAGTGGTGCAACCTGTTGTACGATATGGATCTTGTACGGATAGCATTTGAGAATGATTCGAAGCACATTCCGTACAGTGGACCACGGGATGTTCATTTGTCATGACAGCACGCACACTGCCTAACGATCGGGAATGTCTGCCATAGCAACAGCTATTTCCTTCTTTTTTTTGGGTGGGGGGGGGGAGGGGGGTTTAAGGGCGCTCAACTACTGAGGTCATTAGCGCCTAGTCACAACTGTTAGAGCACATAGAATCTAGTAAAACTCAAGGGGGGGGGGGACACCAGAAAGTTCTTACAAAGATGCAGATAAAATAAGTGAAAGATGTCTTTGGATAAGCCAGTCAAAGTAATAAAACGAAGAACACGAGCAGCTGCTCGAGCGTCATCAGCTAAAACATCCTGTAAAGTAGATGGCAGAGACAGGACAACACGAGATTGACTAAAACGGGGACACGACAATAAAACATGGCGCACTGTTAATACATGACCACAAGGGCACTGCGGGGCGACAGAGATTTCACCCACCATATGTGATGCAACTGGTCATCGGCCCCTTCCTGAAGCGACATCCACTTCTCCAGTCGATTTGGACTTCTTCATTGTGCTCCACACAGTAGGTGGAGAAAGATTTCCGTCCCGTAATCCTTTCAGCCGGCGATATTCTCGAAGTGCAGCGACAGCATTACTGTTGTTTTGATGACAGAGCTTCACCAGTAACGCCCTGCTCCTTTTGTACGAGCCGGCCGATGTGGCCGAGCGGTTCAAGACGCTTCAGTTTGGAACCGCGCGACCGCTACGATCACAGATTCGAATCCTGCCTCGGGCATGGATGTGTGTGATGTCCGTAGGTTACTTAGGTTTAAGTAGTTCAAAGTTCTAGTTGATAGTGCTCAGAGCCATTTTGAACCTTTTGTCCGAGCTCATGTTATCACGTCAACAAGTGGACTGCGACTGGTCAGGTGTGTGGGAGTATGAATGACGATGACTGATCACGGCACCTGGTGGCTATACTTGGAACTTGTGACGCTATGACGCATGGAAATCACGCACCCCATACCCTGGACATTGATGCTACCAAGTTTGGTCCTCGTACGATAGTTTCCGTGTAAACAGGGAATGTTTAATTATAACCACCCAGTATATACCAAATGGCCATTGCTTCAAAATATTATATATACAGGGTGTTCGGAAATTCTCCTGATAAACTTCTACGACTTGTAGAGGGAAATGGGTACATAATATTTTGAATAGGAATCCATGCCCGGAGACGTGGTACAACCGTTTGAAAACATGTTAGCTAGGTAGATATACTACGGGATAGTCATGGTTGGGGTTGGGGGAGGGATGCTTACGTCGGATTGGCTGATGTCATTTGACGTGTCTGTCTCTCTTACCCCTATGACCTGGTTCGAGTCTCATTCACTAGTCTGTGAGCGTTGGAGCAACATGGTTGGGACACGTTTGTAGATTACACCGACATCGTCCTTCTGTGTAGAATAAGAGATAATTTTTTAGTTTTTACCGTTTCATAGGGATGTCACAGAAATAGTTCGATAACTGGTCTCACTCTGAAATACTGGATGAATATAGTTTGCGTAATTTGTTCGCCGTGAGTTAGGGTGACTCAAAACACGTATACAGTTTCTAACACTTTTTGTGTTCAACTTTCAAACGTAACATTATACCTCTTCATGAGTACATGGAGACAGCAATTTAATTTTTTTTTAATTAGATCAGAGTCATATGAAATATTGAAAATAAACGTATCGTTCCCACTGCAAGCTGTTAGGTAGGCAACCTTCAACTGGTACCGTGCACCGTTTTAGCCTTTTAGTAATACAGATACCAAAATGCTCAAAATATCGATGAGAAACGCCCGATATTTTGTCGGAGGTTGGGCTCTGCCTTTACATGAAGAACTGAAAATCTCCTTTGTAAGTGAAAGGCTGATTACACGCGGAAAGAGCAAGACACGATTACTCGTCGCGAAACTGAAAGTATAGTAGCGAACTGGGGGACCAATTTAATGTAGGCCAACACCTGCAGCTAGTGAACCAGACCCGTGGCAACACGCTTCCGGTGTTGTTACAGGCCTGTGTGTGGCGGAGACAGGCTGCAGTCCCCCGGCCTGTGCTGCGCAGAGTAATGAGTAGCGTACAGCTTCGTCACCAGTATGTACCCCGCCATGCATCAGGCGGAGCACAACAGGTGGCCGGGATGCATGGCCGGCCGTAAAACGCGGCAGCCCCCCCGCCCAGCGCGCGTACCCCCCACTGCACCTGCCGACATCAACTTTTCCACGGCGCACCAGCCAAGTTGGAAACATCGCTAGCGTGGCCTAGTAGTGGCGAGAACGCAATTTACAACCGCTCAGCTGACACGGTTTACCGGCCGAGAGCTTTTAGGAGGATGCTAAGTTCACCCAACCTGGATATGATGTGACGTCATTATGACGTATATACGCTTTAGTCGATTAACACACCTATCGACTTTTACGAACGTTCGAGATTCTAAACTGTCGTCAGCTAATGGTTTGTTTTGACACGTGCGATTCTGATAACAGCTCAGTGTGGCAGCGTATATGTATTTCGCCAAAATAAAAGTAAAAGAGCTGGACATTAATAGAAATATTCCTGACCGTGGCCTTGAAAACACCACGGACAACTCGTTTCGTAAAAAAGTGAAGTCCTCTTGTGTCCCGACCAGATTAGATTGTGTGATTGTTGTATTGAACCCCAACGCCGAAAATAATACTTATTTATTATCAATATTTTAGTATGGTTTCATACAATTGGTCTTGTCAGTACATATTAGATTGTAGCAGCATACTCTTGCTGACTCTTTTTTTTCTTAATTTATATAGCTGAAAGAGAACGCGTGCAAGTTTGTTAGCTAAGTAATTTATATGTCAATCCCAAGATAGTCTTTTATCAACCATAATTTCAAGTAATTTTACACTCGGACCGCAGAGACAGGTACCTCAGTGTCCAGTAATGACTGGTGTGTAGAATGATTGAATTTCGAACTTAAAAAGAAAAATATGAGGCATTGTTGAAGAAAAATCGTCGACCGGAGATGAAATACGAGGGGAAGTGGATTTCTCTTAACCAAAGGTTAGTGTCTTGACGCATCCAAAGATTTTGGCTGCTGAGTGCTTCTTCTCACCGAGTACGAATAACCGACGCACTTCAGCTGGGTCAGAAGTACATCAATTTTTGCTTGAGATTCACAATAACCACGCAATTGCCCGTCGTTATCGATGCTGAACTGTTTCAGCTTTTCTCTTATTAGTCTCTCGAATGCTGAACACATAATTAGAGACGAGCAAACGAAAAACAACACACAGGACACAAACACAGTACAATACACGATTTAAACGCAAGGAACGCAAAACACATTTAAACGAATGCCGCAGAGCACAGCGCTACCCTGTCACAACCTCTCGAAAGTTCACAAAAGTCGAATAGTCGATATATGGTTTCTATCGTTTTCGATGTAGCGTGTATACGTCATAATGACGTCACATCGTATCCAAGTCCGGTGAACTTAGCATCCTCCGAGCTTTTAGGGTGGCGCGCTACCTCCGTTAGGTCGACTACTACGCTAGGGACTGTCGAGTAGGTCTTAGCCTGGCCGAACAAACGCTCATGTGGCCAACTCTATCTGGTACGGATCCCACACTGCTGAGCAGTATTCAAGCAGTGGGCGAACAAGCGTACTGTAACCTACTTCCTTTTTTTCCGGATTGCATTTCCTTAGGATTCAATGAATCTCACTCTGGCATCTGCTTTACCGACGATCAACTTTATATGATCATTCCATTTTAAATTACTCCTAATGCGTACTCCCAGATAATTTATGGAATTGACTGCTTCCAGTTGCTGACCTGCTATACTGTAGCTGTGTATTCGCAGTAATTAACGGAAAATCATTGAGTAAACATTGTTTTCCGGCGTTCCCCAAGGATGTGTTATAGGGGTTGTGCTGTTCCTAATCTACGTAAACGTTTTAGGAGATTACCTGAGCAGTCCTCTTAGATCGCTAGATCAACTGCTGACATCAGAAGACCAAGACCAATTGTAAAATGATTTAGACATGATATCTGAATGGTGTGAAAAAGTCAGTTGTCTCTCACTAAGGAAAAGTGTGAGTTCGTTCACATGTGTACAAAAACAAATCCGGTAAATTTTCATTACACGATAAATGACGCAACCTTTACCGGCTGTCAATGCTACTAAATACCTAGTAATTACAATTACGAATAACTTAAGTTTGAACTATCACATAGGTAATATTGTGGAGAAGGCAAAGTAAAGACCACATTATATTGGCAGAACACTGAGAAAATGCAACAAGTATGCTAAACAGACTGCCTACACTACGCTTGTTCGCCCTCTGCAGTGCCGTATGGGATCCTTACCAGGACATCTAAAAAGTTCAAAGAAGGGCAGTCGGCTTGTATTATCGCAAAATAGGAGAGATAATGTCACGGATATGATCAGCTAGTTGAGATGACAGAGCATAGGGGATAATACGGCAGACCCGCACCGCCCTACTAGGCAAGATCCTAGTGGAGGTGGTTTGCCGTTACCTTCCTCCGACCGTAACAGGGATGAGTGATGATGAGGATGAAGACGACACAACAACACCCAGTGATCTCGAGGCAGGTGAAAATCCTCTCACCCCACCGGAAATCGAACGCGGGACCCCGTCCTCGGGAAGAGAGAACGCTACAGCGAGACCACGAGTTAAG
The DNA here is from genome assembly GCF_021461395.2 of Schistocerca americana. NCBI lineage: Eukaryota > Metazoa > Arthropoda > Insecta > Orthoptera > Acrididae > Schistocerca > Schistocerca americana. Next base: position 95,178,500 of record NC_060128.1, read on the forward strand.
ATAGCAATCATTAAAACAAAGGGGTTTTTGAAACTTCCTGGCAGATTAAAACTGTGTGCCCGACCGAGACTCGAACTCGGGACCTTTGCCTTTCGCGGGCAAGTGCTCTACCATCTGAGCTACCGAAGCACGACTCACGCCAGGTCCTCACAGCTTTACTTTTGCCAGTATCTCTTCTCCTACCTTCCAAACTTTACAGAGGTCTCGGTCGGGCACACAATTTTAATCTGCCAGGAAGTTTCATATCAGCGCACACTCCGCTGCAGAGTGAAAATCTCATTCTGGAAAGGGGTTTTTCGTTGCAGCGAGAGTTTCTGCTAGGTACTTGAGCCTGAATCGCAGAGCAGTCGTGTAGATGTAGATGTTGATGTACGTGGCTGGCCTATTTCAGCGTGTGGCCACTTTCAAATACCTGTAATAACAATACCAAAAAAGTAGCAAGGTAAACCACATTTCCAACATCGCTACTTGTCGCATTTTGTAATCGCTTTTATCCTACAGTACTTGCAGTTAGTTGCACCAGTGGTATGTATCCCACATTTACAAACTGGGAATAGACTCGTTCCAACACATACATCGAAAATCTGTATATAGAGAGTGAACCAGAACTCCGTCGACAAACTTTCGTAGGTGCTAATATGGTCCAAAACAAGAAAAAAGTGCATTAAACATGGGCTCTACAACGCATACTTTACGAGCGATGAGCACTTGTTCATCTTTGCTGCTGTGGAACACATCTATTCAGTAACTGCTCATTGGTCTTAGGTACACATCTCAGAGTCCATGTTTAATGGACTTTTTTTCTTCTTTTGGTCGATAAAACTTTCTCTGAAACTTTGCAGGTTGAGGGCTGGTCCACCCTGTATAGTCTTGCACGTCGCATACTGCATACAGGCCCGCATTTTGTAGCGTATCATGTAACTGAAATGCTGTTGACGAAGGAGTCCTTGCTTAATGGACTTAATAGCACAACATATGCTTTTACTTTAGTGGTTGACTTTACTTTGTTGCCGCTGTTATTACAGGCATTTGGAAATGGCCAAAGGCCGAAATTCGTGAGTAACGTAACAATGATGCAATAAAGGTCATCTCGAGTAAAGAACTTTTACAGCCTTGCAGTGGATATTTGAAATGGTTTTAGCATCCTGAAATTATGTTGATGCTGTGGACCCACGTATGAAGAAACGTGTTTTCCAAAGTGTTTCAGCAGTCAGGGACATTTCCAATACGGCCGAGATTTGTTTCTGTAGCAATCACGCTCCCGTTTATCTACAATATAATTGGTGCCGTTTGCATATAAGGAACTAATTGTACTTAAGCGAAGCTGTCATCAGGGTGAAGGTTGAACACCATATTGCTTTACTAGACATTTTACTGTTAGATTCCGATAGCGGACCAGCTTGGCATTTTTCACGTTACTGGCCGGCCGAAGTGGCCATGAGGTTAAAGGCGCTGCAGTCTGGAACCGCAAGACCGCTACGGTCGCAGGTTCGAATCCTGCCTCGGGCATGGATGTTTGTGATGTCCTTAGGTTAGTTAGGTTTAACTAGTTCTAAGTTCTAGGGGACTAATGACCTCAGCAGTTGAGTCCCATAGTGCTCATAGCCATTTGAACCTTTTTTTTTCACGTTACTGAACGTTGCGTGAGGTGAAAGAAGTGGCCACTCACAATCGTATGACTAGCGGCGGATCATGTGTCTGTAGCCTGCTTGGGTTACTTCGATAATTACTAATTCGCACATGTAATGCAAATACTACATTGGTTATTTGATTGTCGCTATCCGTTGTCGCAGCTGCACCTTCTTTAAACTTTGCATTCACACACACACACACACACACACACACACACACACACACACACACACCGTAACTTCACCCGATGTTACCCGGCCCCATTCGACCCCACCAGCTGTGGACTCGCCCCATTCGAGACAATTAGTGCAATATACTGAGCGCCCGTTGTCTTTCGCGTATGAAATAACCCAACGATTGGCTACATACATACATAGGAAATGTCAGTGTAGATCCGCAGTTGGGAAAACGCCTCCGAACAAAGTGCTCAGAAAGGAGTGAGCGAGGACGCCTTGGTCACGCTAGTGGCAGATGGGAGGACGTGCTCGCTTGCTGGCTCTTGGTGCCGCCGCCTTGGGGCTGCACTCGCCTGCATGAGTGGTGGAGAGGCAGACGCAGAGGCAGAGGGTCAGGTAGGCGAGGCTGGCGGCCGCAGGTTAAGGCATAGCGCGGAATCTGCACGGCGAGCCGGAGTCGAGTCGGCAAGCGGCCAGACACACACACACCCAGCGGGGCCCGGCAGTTTGGTTGGCCAGTCCAGTTCAAGGCCGGCCGGCCGGGGGAGCGGCGCGCGCTCACTCACACACACACACACACACACACACACTCACACTCTCGCGCAGGCGCGCGCCGCGTCCTCACCCGCTGCGAGCTCGCCCCATTCGACCCCACCGGCTGTGGGCTTGCCCCATTCGACACAATTACTGTACGTTGCGGCCGTAAGGCCGGTATTACACTATCAAATTTCTTTGCCCAATATCTTTGTCCAATATCTTTGTCAAAGATTTTTGATAGTGTAATAGGGATCTTTGACAAATGTCGTCCAATATTTGATCAAATCTAGGCCGAGGCCGTATATTTGATCAAAGAAATCGCTTGTCTTCTGTTCACTGCAATGCGATATGTTACCACGCGGAGCGCTAGTGTCGCTGCAGCGTTCTGTCGTCTGTAGTGTTTTTATAACCATTGCCGGTAAATACAATTGGTGTGTGCCGACAACTACAGAATTAATAGAGATGTCTGAAGCTTATGAGGCGCTTTACAACGTGAGGCACCCTGAATACAAAAATAGATTAAGAAGATTGGAGACCTAACCTGACCTAACCTAACCTAACAAAACATAACCCTCTCCTGTAACAAGGAATCGGAGTGTTATAGTGAGCCTGTCTTCTGAAGATGTAGCAGTTCTTAAGTGAAAATTGTGCTTTGTGATATGAGGATACACTTCATTGAGCACATACAGAAATGTATGCACATCCATTCTTAAGTAATTGATGTACGACTTGACGTCTTCCACTATAAGCTCACATAACAAGTTTTGTTGAATGCTTTTATCATGTCGTCGTAAAACCCACGGCTTCACCCAGATTAGATTAGTTTTTCGTTCCATAGATCCGTGCTGAGGAGATCCTCGTGGATGTGGAACATGTCGATTTTTTTTTAAGCTGAAATAAAAATACTAATAGTATGAATAAATACAATACATCATTTGTTTCTATTAAAAATTTCGCCAAGGGAGTAGAAGGAGTTGGCCAGTAGTAAGTCTTTCAGGCTCCTTTTAAACTGATCTTTATTTGTAACTAAATTTTTTATGTTTCCTGGCAAATTATTGAAGATGAGTGTTCCTGAGTAGTGGACCCCTTTTTGAACTAAAGTAAGTGTTTTTAAGTCCTTGTGCAGATCATTTTTGTTCCTGGTATTGTATGTATGAACTGAGTTGTTTGTTAGAAAAAGAGATATATTAATTACGACAAATTTTATTAAGAAGTAAATATACTGAGAGGCAGTAGTTAACCTGCGACCCGGAAGTATAGTGAGACTCTTGTCATTTGGGCCTACGAGAGTTATAGTTTTTTTTTGTTTGTTTCTCATGCCTCGATAACTGTACAAACATATCGTTGCATGTATTGTAATAAACATTACATATAATGATCCACATGCAACAATATCTCTACGGAAGAATCTAGGCATGAAATACAAAACAAAAAAAGCTAACCTGCAAATCTCGTACGTCCAAACAACAGTCTCACTGTACTTCTGGCCCGCCAACAGTTTCATTTTCTTTCTTATTTTCCCCCAGTACCAATGCAAGAATCTGAAGTACCCAGTTCTTTGAAGAGGTTTCTGCAGGAGGTCCGTGAATTTACTCCACAAATAATACGTATTACACGCTTTTGGACCGTGAAAACTTGTTTGACTTCAAGATTTACCCCAAAATATTATCCCATATGACATTATGGAATGAAAGTATGCAAGCTTTTTCATTTTTATGTTGCCTATGTCTGCTAACACTCGAATTGCAAATACAGATTTGTTAAGGCGTTTCTGCAGTTCTGTGGTGTGCTCCTCCCAACTGAATTTATTATCAAGTTGTAATCCCAGGACTTTTAAGGCTGTCAACCTCGTATGTATGGTTCCATTTTTTCCCCCACTTCTTTTCCGCATGTGCACACAATGCAATTGGAGTACGTAGAACTGCTGCGGTTAATAACAAGTTGTTGTCAGCCATCTTGAACTTTGACGAAAAATTTGATGACAGTGTAATACCCCCTCTAACGCTACGTCAAAGATCTTTGTCAAGTATATTGGACGGAATATTGGATCACATCTTTGATCAAATCTTTGACAAAGAAATTTGATAGTGTAATACCGGCCTAAGGGTGGTACTGAAATGTCCATATGGCGTGGATGACGAAATGAAATCTCATCAGCTTGCCGAAAATCAAAGTTCTAAACTGTTCACAATTTCTATATCAGCTCGATCGAACCCGTGCCCTTAGGACTGACATTCCGTCGCGCTGACCACTCAGATAGCAGGGGCGGACATCTTAAGATAATAACAAAGCAAGACTAGTTGAGAATGTCGCTCGTGTTTGCGAGCTTTCAACCTGCTGACGACTGGTGCCTTGTTGGCACTGTGTGTGTTGTCGTGCTGGAAAACGACCCGTTTTTGCGCAACGTGTGTCTCGCGGCCCGCGCCCGTGCCGGCTGGGCACTTTCTTCCCTTTTGCAGCGTCACGGCTGCCCGCGCCGGATAATGCGAGATGCGATCGCGCCGCTCCGCGCTCAATGGAGCACGCCTCGCCTCGCCGCGCCTCGCCTCGCCAGCCCGCTGTCCCGTAAGCTGTGCAGGGCGCAGTCGCCATTCACGGACAAACTGCGGCGCCACCAACGAGCCGCACTTTTTGTTTCGCTTCCAGCTTCCTTTTACTCTCTCAGGCGAGGGAGTGCAATAGAATCACGGACAGAGATACTACAAACAGCGCTAATACGTGCGCAGCAGTGTAACGGACTTCTGGACGGGCAACACGGTCTTGATAAACGTATAGATGACTTTCTTTCCATCGGGTTATATTTTAGACGCCGCCGGCCTTGCCGCAATGGTAACACCAGTTCCCGCCAGATCACTGAAGTTAAGCGCTGTCGGGTTTGGCTAGCATTTGGATGGGTGACCTTCTGGGTCTACCAAGCGCTGTTGGGCAAGCGGGGTTCAATCAGCTCTTGTGAAGCCAACTGAAGAGCTATTCGTTAAAAAATGACGAAATTCCTCCAGCTGTATTAAGGTGATGGTTTTATTGGCAACTAGTTTCGATGTTGTTACAATATCATCTTCAGGACCATACTTGTTGACAGTAACCGTATGTGTCTAACAGTATGTGGTAGATATAACGACTGATAGGAGCTGATGATGATATGCGGGGTGTATTCTGATACCAGATCTGTTAACAGACTCGGCCACTTTGGCTACGTAGTACGCGTGGACCATTGTTTACGGTTCGTCGTTCAGAGAAGCGGCGACTGGCGTTTTGCAACACTTCCCCGAAAGTGTTATCGTGCCAGCGCTGGCGATGAAATGCAGGGCTAAAAGCCGCGTTACGAGGAACTTGTCGTCACTGGTTCCTTTTTTATACTTCCGTGACCCTACTACGGTTCCCTGATAATGTTCGAACTCAATAGCTGATCAGCCTCTGGGAAAACATGTTTGTTAGGATAGGCGTTGTCCGATGCTTCCTTATATGCTGATCGGAATTTGTCAGCGTGCTATTTTCGAATTCCCAGGGGCAACCCAGTGATCGGAACGTAGCTAACTGCGATCATTCGTCATGGGACATTCCGCTGTTTACCGATCATCGGCTCCAGAGTTAGAGCGTACTTTTTCGCACAGTTCTCTTTATAAGAAAGTTGGGAGGCCGATTATGAAAGAAGTTTGAGCCGGCTGAAACTTCCTGGTAGATGAAAACTGCGTGCCTAGATAGGCAAGAGTTCCGGGTTCGAATTCCGAGCCGGCTCACATTTTTAATCTGATGGGAACTCCCCAATCGGTGCATTTTCGATTTCAGGGTGAATGATTCAAATTCGTGTGCCTGATCTATGTTCTCGAGTTTCCCAGTGCTTTCTTACTAATTTCCTGTCAACTTCAGAACTCGTAACTCAAAATTCGGCTCCATGTCCGCTGGATCAAAATTTGCGTCACCTTTCCCTGTTTCTAGCGTTCTCGTCTGCATGACGTGCGCCGGCCGGAGTGGCCGAGCGGTTAAAGGCACTACAGTCTGGAACCGCACGACCGCTACGGTCGCAGGTTCGAATCCTGCCTCGGGCATGGATGTGTGTGATGTCCTTAGGTTAGTTACGTTTAAGTAGTTCTAAGTTCTAGGGGACTGATGACCACAGATGTAAAGTCCCATAGTGCTCAGAGCCATTTTGAACCAGACTATCTTACCGAGTCCCGTAAGAGTTCGGGCAATGTGTGTGCATCCAGCACAGAAGAAGAAGGTCAATGGCCTGTTAGCCAACTGTATGAAGAATGTAGTGTGTGGACATTAAGTTGGGAATGTGGGTCTCACGGGGTGCGTGCAAGTCGCACTACCCTCTGTGCCCTCGGTGACTCAGATGGATAGAGCGTCTGTGATGTAAGCAGGAGATCCCGGGTTCGAGTCCCGCTCGGGGTACACATTTTGAACAGTCCCCGTTGATGTATATCGACGCCTCTCGACGGCTTAAGGTATTGATTTAATTATCATTTCATTCTAAGAGAACTGCACGGTCACCGATGGTATCTGTTGTTTCGGACCATCTTATATATATATATAGAACCGCGAGACCACCGCCGCCGGCTGAACGAATATAGGATTAACAAAAGTAATATACAGGGTGGTCAGAAAATGTCTGAAACGCTTGTCGTGATGTTGTAGGGCAGATTGTACTGAGACATAAATGTTAAGAATAAAATTCGATACGTTGCTCCGTTTCCGAGTTATTTAGCATAGAATTTAGCCAATCGGGGCGTCGCACGCTCGCATTCAAGCGGCCTGCCAGGGGCGGTGATGCCCAACGAGTGCTTTGTCTCGTTGGCTGAAACTTGAATTTATGCGCGTGACGATCTGGTTGGTTAACTTCAATCCTAAATAACTCGGAAACGGAGCAACGTATCGAATTTTTCTCACCGTCCTATATATATATATATATTATATTTAGGATTGAAGTTAACCAACCAGATCGTCACGCGCATAAATTCAAGTTTCAGCCAACGAGACAAAGCACTCGTTGGGCATCACCGCCCCTGGCAGGCCGCTTGAATGCGAGCGTGCGACGCCCCGATTGGCTAAATTCTATGCTAAATAACTCGGAAACGGAGCAACGTATCGAATTTTATTCTTAACATTTATGTCTCAGTACAATCTGCCCTACAACATCACGACAAGCGTTTCAGACATTTTCTGACCACCCTGTATATTACTTTTGTTAATCCTATATTCGTTCAGCCGGCGGCGGTGGTCTCGCGGTTCTAGGCGCGCAGTCCGGAGCCGTGCGACTGCTACGGTCGCAGGTTCGAATCCTGCCTCGGGCATGGATGTGTGTGATGTCCTTAGGTTAGTTAGGTTTAAGTAGTTCTAAGTTCTAGGGGACTGATAACCACAGCAGTTGAGTCCCATAGTGCTCAGAGCCATTTGAACCTATATTCATTCAGGGTCCCGCTATCCCGAAGTACAAGCAGTATGCTTGGCCGCTGTGTCATACAATCCCCAGCAACCTAATTGTGGAGACACAGGTTCAAGTGTCATTTGGAGAATCAGTCCGAATGTTAGTATTTAGGATTTGATAATGTCGGCGGTAATGTGTGGCCAGATGGCTTTCTAGTAAGTAAAGCAGCTTCTCGTTTTGACTGTACGCTGAATCGACCCAATTAAATCAATCCTGTCTCCAAAAAATCATCTGGGCAGGGTACGGCGCCTGGGAAGCGACCTTAAGCAGACACGACGCAGGCGAATATCGGAACCTCCTGGAAACCGGTCACTATGCGCCGCGATCAATAGCGGCAGTGTCCGGGGCCGTGGACAGAGGGCCGGCCTGAGGTGCAGCGCAGCTATTGAGTGCAGACGCCTGTCGTGCGACGTGCCGACGCGTGCGGCGCCGGGTATCGAACCGGGGACGGCGGCCAGCGTGGATCGATGCGTCGCACACGCCACGCGCCCGTCTTCCGTCTCGCATACCGGCCGCCACAGTGCATTACCGCCAGGCCGGCCGCCGTTCACACACCGCATCTACGCTACAGCCACCACCGGCACTATGCCAATCAACGATGGTGGAACAGTAACACAAGTGCATCAGGCGCGCAACAGTTTTCAAGATGTTCCTTTTTTACGGATAGGGTTATACACTACTGGCCATTAAAATTGCTGCACCAAGAAGAAATGCAGATGATAAACGAGTATTTATTGGACAAATATATTATACTAGAACTGACATGTGATTACATTTTCACGCAATTTGGGTGCATAGATCCTGAGAAATCAGTACCCAGAACAACCACCACTGGCCGTAATAACGGCCTTGATACGCAAGGGCATTGAGTCAAACAAAGCTTGCATGGCATGTACAATTACAGCTGCCCATGCAGCTTCAGCACGATACAACAGTTCATCAAGAATAGTGACTGGCGTATTGTGACGAGCCAGTTACTCGGCCACCATTGACCAGACGTTTTCAATTGCTGAGAGATCTGGAGAAAGTGCTGGCCAGGGCAGCAGTCGTACATTTTCTGTATCCAGAAAGGCCCGTACAAGACCTGCAACATGCGGTCGTGCACTATCCTGCTGAAATGTAGGGTTTCGCAGGGATCAAATGAAGGGTAGAGCCGCGGGTCGTAACACATCTGAAATGTAACGGCCACTGTTCAAAGTGCCGTCAATGCGAACAAGAGGTGACCGAGACGTGTAACCAATGGCACCCCATACCATCACGCCGGGTGATACGCCAGTATGGCGATGACGAATACACGCTTCCAATGTGCGTTCACCGCGATGTCACCAAACACGGATGCGACCATCGTGATGCTGTAAACAGAACCTGGATTCCTCCGAAACAATGACGTTTTGCCATTCGTGCACCCAGGTTCGTCGTTGAGTACACCATCGCAGGCGCTCCTGGCTGTGATACAGCGTCAAGGGTAACCGCAGCCATGGATTCCGAGCTGATAGTCCGTGCTGCTGCAAACGTCGTCCAACTGTTCGTGCAGATGATTGTTGTCTTGCAAACGTCTCCATCTGTTGACTCAGGGACCAAGACGTCACTGCATGATCCGTTACAGCCATGCAGATAAGATGCCTGTCATCTCGACTGCTAGTGATACGAGGCCGATGGGATCCAGCACGGCGTTCCGTATTACCCTCCTGAACCCACCAATTCCATAATCTGTTAACAGTCATTGGATCTCGACGAACGCGAGCGGCAATGTCGCGATACGGTAAACCGCAATCGCGATAGGCTACAATCCGACCTTTATCAAATTCGGAAACGTGATGGTACTCATTTCTCCTCCTTGCACGAGGCATCACAACAACGTTTCACCAGGCGACGCCGGTCAGCTGCTGTTTGTGTACGAGAAATCGGTTGGAAACTTTCCTCATGTCAGCACATTGTAGGTGTAGCCACCGGCGCCAGCCTGGTGTGAATGCTCTGAAAAGCTAATCATTTGCATATCACAGCATCTTCATCCTGTCGGTTAAACTTCGCGTGTGTAGCACATCATCTTCGTGGTGTAGCAATTTTAATGGTCAGTAGTGTATGACACAATTAAACACACTGAAACTGAACCTAAAATCTAGTATTTCGTAGCCAACGAACTCCCTGTATCGTGATTTCATTGAACATTTCAGTACGAATGCATTCTGGAAACACTGTAGACTGACCAGCAATTTGCTTTCTTCGCTTTTCAATCTCTACCCACCAGAGGAGCCTGGTCTTGGATCGATGATTATTCTCACACAGTTTATACGAAAACTAATAGACCAACGTCGGCCGGGGTGGCCGACCGGTTCTGGGCGCTTCAGCCCGGAACCGCGCTACTGCTACGGTCGCAGGTTCGAATCCTGCCTCGGGCATGGATGTGTGTGATGTCCTTAGGTTGTTGTTGTTGTTGTTGTTGTTGTGGTGGTGGTTTTCAGTCCTGAGACTGGTTTGATGCAGCTCTCCATGCTACTCTATCCTGTGCAAGCTTCTTCATCTCCCAGTACTTACTGCAACCTACATCCTTCTGAATCTGCTTAGTGAATTCATCTCTTCGTCTCCCTCTACGATTTTTACCCTCCACGCTGCCCTCCAACGCTAAATTGGTGATCCCTTGATGCCTCAGAACATGTCCTACCAACCGGTCCCTTCTTCTTGTCAAGTTGTGCAACAAACTCCTCTTCGCCCCAATTCTATTCAATACGTCCTCATTAGTTATGTGATCTACCCATCTAATCTTCAGCATTCTTCTGCAGCATCACATTTCGAAAGCTTCTATTCTCTTCTTGTCCAAAGTATTTATCATCCATGTTTCACTTCCATACATGGCTACACTCCATACAAATACTTTCGGAAACGACTTCCTGACACTTAAATCTATACTCGACGTTAACAAATTTCTCTCCTTCAGAATCGCTTTCCTTGCCATTGCCAGTCTCATTTTATATCCTCTCTACTTCGACCATCATCAGTTATTTTGCTCCCCAAATAGCAAAACTCCTTTACTACTTAGGTTAGTTACGTTTCATTAATTCTAAGTTCTAGGGGACTGATAACGTCAGATGTTAAGTCCCATAATGCTCCGAGCCATTTTTTTTATTAGCTCAACCAGAAATCTTAAGTTAGTACTCTTCCCCGTTGTTTAAAATCCGGTCCATTATAGATCCATGATCTTATTCAGCCAATTTCCAGGCGCGCTGGTTGTGTAAAAGAGGGGGTTTCCAATTTGGAGTAAATGGGACGGGGAATACCAGTTTTTCCATTTGCCGTACCATCAACAGCAACCCTTCGTCGGCCTGAATGGAATTATTGGCAACTAATTTATGACAAAATTTTTCACTGTCACGGAGAAAAATCTAAAAGGTGTGTGTGTGTGTGTGGGGGGGGGGGGGGACAGACAGAGAGTATTAGTGAGTGAGAGAGAGAGAGAGAGAGAGAGAGAGAGAGAGAGAGAGAGAGAGAGAGAGAGGGGGGGGGGGGGAGGGTGCAGCTATATTTTGGGTATTAAGTATAAGGTTCTAAACGCGCCTTGAACAACTAAAAATCGAAAATGTCAAGCAATTAAGTGTGCAGTTAAGTAGCAAACGGCTAAGTATCGATGATCAGACGTATGCATTATGTTCAGTGGTGTTTAACAAATAAAACTGTATGCACGACATAGCGAGCCGGTTCCCCGGGAAGCAGTTGAGAATCGCCAGACTAGATGTCGGGAGCACATCGCCAAAAGAGGTATACAATGCAGGACAACAGCAATAACACGGAGCATGTGGTAGCCATAACAGACCTCCAGGCATATGTACACACGCCAACCGTGAAACAAGATTGCTTAGTTCACTAGGTGCGTGCAGATGCACTCTTCCTAATGTCTGACTCAGTCCGTCTACCGTTACGATTCTCTAACATCTACATCGCTGCACGCCTCCGTACATTATTTGCAAGCATAGCGCACCCCAACATACTATTCCATTCTCGTATTTGATCAGTACGATAGTAATAGATGTTACACCTTTTGCTCTAATTTCTGCTCGTTAATGGTGTACGCTCTCCGACGTTTGTTAAGAAATTTTATGAAGACTTGTTTACTGCCTCAATGGGGCTTAACACTTTGCAAGATACCGTCTGTGTAAATAATTTTAGTAGAATTAAGGTTTTTGTCTGGAGGTCATACAACCCTCTCTCAGAATTTTAGGAATTTTCTATACTTTTATAGAGAGCAGTAGCGAAGTGATACGCGGAAGAGAAAAATTCAGAAACAAAATTAGAACACGAAATTTGAAGTTAAAGAAAGGGGCATAACAGGGAAAATATGGACAGAGCGAAGAAAACAGGAACAAAGTCGCAGAATGAAGAGACCCAGATTGATGAACGAAAGAATCAGTCACTTATTTCGTGGAAGAATTATATTTCATAAAGATTCTTCCAATGAATCTGAGCCTGGTAACTGCTTTTCCCACAGTATATGCTTGTTTTTAGTACTTTATACATTGGTTTTGTTCAAAAAAATGTGAAATCTTGTGGGACTTAACTGCTAAGGTCATCAGTCCCTAAGCTTACATCCCACTGCTACGGTCGCAGGTTCGAATCCTGCCTCGGGCATGGATGTGTGTGATGTCCTTAGGTTCGTTAGGTTTAAGTAGTTCTAAGTTCTAGGGGACTGATGACCACAACAGTTGAGTCCCATAGTGCTCAGAGCCATTTGAACACACTACTGAACCTAAATTATCCTAAGGACAAACACACACACCCATGTCCAAGGGAGGACTCAAACCTCCGCGCGAGACCAGCCGCACAGTCCGTGAATGCAGCGCCTGAGACCGCTCGGCTAATCCCGCGCGGCTACATTGGTTTTCTTTCCAGCTCACGGCTAAATAATTTCACTACCTGTATCTGCACGCATATCATAAAGGAAAATAAACAGCAACGCAAAAAATACTTAATGTAGAGTACTGAAAGTTCGAGTGTATATTCGTCTAGGTAACATATTTAAGTGATTAACATTACAAGATGACAAGTTAGTGTATGTGCGAGATAAGCCGTTGCAATCCGAAGTGCTGGTACATTAATAACCAGTGTAAGCGCCAGAATGTCGAATGCAAGCATGCATAGGTGCATGCATTGTGTTGTACGGGTGCCGGATATCAATTTGTGGGAGAGTTCTACGCCTGTCGCACTTGGTCGGCCAATACAAGGGCGGTCAATGCGGTTTGTAAATGACGCTGGAGTTGTCGTCCAATGATGATCCACATGTGTTTGATGTGGCTGAGCATCCCAGACACTCTGTACAGCATGTTTGGTTACGACAGCGAGCGTTATCCTGTTGGAAAATACCTCAAAAAATGGTTCAAATGGTTCTGAGCACTATGGGACTTAACCTCTGAGGTCATCAGTCCCCTAGAACTTAGAACTACTTAAACCTAACTAACCTAAGGACAGCACACACATCTATACCCGAGGCAGGATTCGAAGCTGCGATCGTAGCAGTCGCGCGGTTCCGAACTGAAGCGCCTAGAACCGCTGTGCAATATCGCAGAAGTAACATCCAGCTTCTCGTAGCCCTATAAGACGACCTCGATCACACCCGGTGAGGTATTGATATGGTATGTTTGTCGCCTTAAACGCATTCTTGACTTAACATCAAATCGCCACGTCCAATCTCGAAGGTAACTAAAGCTGACGACCTTTACAGCGTCTATTTAAAGCAGATCTGGTTTACATCCTCATAGTGGCATCTCTCTTACGCGAGTAGCTCGTAACTAGAAATCGTCTTTCAGATATAGAGACACGGCTACCAACTTTCGTTATCCAGAATGAGATTTTCACTCTGCAGAGGAGTGTGCGCTGATGTGAAACTTCGCACGAGAGCTTCTGTAAAGTCTGGAAGGTAGGAGATGAAGTATTGGCAGAAGTACAGCTGTGAGGACGGGGCGTGAATCGTGCTTGGGTAGCTCAGATGGTATCCGTAGGTCTCTGAAAAAAACTGAGTTAATGGGTCAACAACGAACTGAAACGGGTGTCTTGTGATGTCCGCCCCGAGCAGATACAACGAACGAAAACGAACAAAACGAGATAAAAAAACCTTAATGTAGGTTAATTCTTACAGAGAAGAAAACAGCAACCAGCCACTATTAATACTGCTATTTATTTAGGTGAATAGCGCCGTTGCCGGTTTCGAACTGGAATGTTCATCATGAGACGGCTGTTCACATGATTTTCAAGATACACTTTAAATTATCGTTCGTTTTCGATTTTTATTATTCCACTGTGGCGAAGTATTTTTGGTGTGTTGTTGCCCGCGGAATTTTCGACGTAAGTACCATAACCACTTAACCTTACATATTTATTTACGCTGTATTTCATCGTCTGGAGGTTAGTTATTTTCACATAGGGCGCTTCTAACACTGTTTTTCTACCGTAGGGCAACAACACATCAAAAATACCTCCCCACAGTGGAATAATAAAAATCGAAAACGGACGATAATGTAAAGTGTATCTTGAAAATCATGTCAACAGCCGTCTGATGATGAACTTTCCAGTTCGAAACCGGTAACGGCGCTATTCACCTAAATGAACAGCAGTATTAATAGTGGCTGGTTGCTGTTTTCTTCTCTGTAAGAATTAACCTACATTAATTGTACACAGCCACGGCCTCACCATGTCAGTTTTAGATAAAATAGCAAAAAAAAAAAAAACTTGCCCGCGAAAGGCAAAGGTCCCGAGTTCGAGTCTGGGTCCGTCACACAGTTTTAATGTGCCACTAAGTTTCAACTTTCGTTATGCCTTCTTGCTGGTGATTCTTTTTTTCGTCAGTGTATTTAAACGGGCATTACAGAACTGGCTCTCGTGTCGCCACACCACATTATCATCATCATAGCCCGTTTCAGGTCCAGCATTTTTCTATAGCCAATAAGGAAAACTATCGAGAACGGCACATTGAACCGCAGGCTCCCCGAGCGCCAGTCGAATGCGCCGCATCCAACGGCTTCCGCTTCCGTACCGCATGCAGGACGAGACCGCTGTTGACGCTCGCAACAGACTGTGGACCACGCCGGTGACGGGTCCAGACACGGGCGGCGTTCCTTTGTTGCGCGCTGAGCGGCGCGGCAGAGTGCGCATGCGCGCTGCCTGGGGCCGTGGCGCCTGCGTGCGGCGCTCCTCGCCGGCGCCAGAGCGGCAGATAGCAGCCAGCAGCCGCCGGCCAGCGAGAGCCAAGGTCGCTCACACACACACACACACACACACACACACACACACACACGGGGCGCGCCAGCGGCCGCCGCCGCCGCACCAGCAGAGCCGAGCCGGCCGCGCTGTTGCCACGTCGCCTCGCAGCGCTACCATCGCCGCGCACCAAAATCTCTCGGCAGTGATATTAACCCCCTCCCCCCCCCCCCCCCCACTCACCCCTTCCAAACGGTATCACATCAAACGACTTTGACTAGGCAATGGATTTGGATTGCAGCTCGCTGCCTGCACTATATGGTCCAAAACACTTCAAACATGACAGTTACGCCAGTGGAGCAAAAAGGTAAGTTCGCAGCGGAAGCCCGTGACTCTTATCCCTCCGAACAGGTCTCGGAAGATCCTACGATACCGACCGACCGCCGTGTCATCCTTATCGACAAGAGTCACTGGCTGCGGGTACGGATGGTCATGTGGTCAGCAAAATCTCTCGCCAGTGATATTAACCCCTCCCCCCCACTAACCCCTTCCGAAGAGTATCACATCTAACGACTATGACTAGGCAAAGGAGCTGGATACCAGCTTGCTGTCCGCACTCTAGGGTCCAAAACACTTCAAATATCACGGTTACGCCAGTGGACCAAAAAGATAAGTCCGTAGCGGAAGCCCGTGACTCTTATCCCTCCGAACGGGCCTCTGAAGGTCCTACGATACCGACCGACCGCCGTGTCATCCTCAGCCGACAGGCGTCACTGGCTGCGAATACGGATGGCCATGTGGTCAGCAATATCTCCCGCCAGTGATATTAACCCCTCCCCCACACTCTCCCCTTCCAAAGGGTGTCACATAAACGACTATGACTGGGCAAAGGAGCTGGATTCCAGCTCGCTCTCTGCACTATAGGGTTGATATGTCAACAAGTGTATAAACTGTGTTTTATGTATGTTTCTGACACGAGAATAACGATAATAACTTCGAAAACATGCTGAGTGGACCTGGGTCCGTCCTACAGGGTTGCAACGAGGAAATACCTCCGCCATCGCCCGGGAACTCGTGTGCCAGTGCCTAGTTCTCTACCTGCTACACCACCACTGCCGACCAGAGAACTAAACATTGTCAAAAATATAGCAGTAGGCTGTGCTTGTCGCTAAAAGGATATGTGTCTATCAATCCTATCAGAAAGTCCTGTTCCATCCAGTATCCGCAAGCGCTCATAGCGTGAAGTACACGCGAAAGTCTTCATTTATGGCCGGCCGCGGTGCTCGCGGTTCTAGGCGCGCAGTCCGGAACCGTGCGACTGCTACGGTCGCAGGTTCGAATCCTGCCTTGGGCATGGATGTGTGTGATGTCCTTAGGTTAGTTAGGTTTAAGTAGTTCTAAGTTCTAGGGGACTGATGACCACAGCAGTTGAGTCCCATAGTGCTCAGAGCCATTTCTTCATTTATGTGACCTTTTAGATACTTACGTATTAAAAAAATGGAGCACCAAAACACTGCTGGACAAAATTGAGTTCGAAATGAAATCGTGTATTTTGTGACTCGCTCTACACCATCCCTACAATTAGATCGCCTCAAAACTCATTTTAAAACTTCAAACAAAGCTTTGAAAAGTAGTAACTGCAACAAATAGCATCTTGTCCTATAGTATGAATGAATGAATCAATCAACGAATCAACTAATCAATGAAACTGCATAAATTCCATCAATTTATTTTATGCACAGAACACAACAAATTGCACTTAGTTCAGCACAGAGGTCGTCTTATGATGAACGTACAAAAAAATTACCTGTTAATTAACTCGTTTTTATCAACAGCCTACCAATATTTTGTGAAAAATTCTAAAAAAAATAATAAAATATTTTTGCTGAGTTTTTCGCTCGTCCTGATAATTCAACTTTCTGCGATAGTATTCATTTTGAGAAGTTGTCATATTCACCTCAAGATATGCATATTTCTGGAAGCCAATGTGCAACGTTGCAAGGAAAAATTTCTTCAATTTCTTTTTGAAACTAGAAAGCAAATATTAGTTGTAAATACGTATATTTGATTCCCGACCACTGGCGTTTTAAACAAATAGAACCAAAACACGCACTATTTTACTAGTTGCTAAGGCATCTTCCAAATCGGTTCATTATTTATCAACCTCTGTGTCAGAGCTTTCTTTGACAACAGGCTCCAACATACTACGGGTATGTAAACACTTTTGCAAAACACATTTGTAACAGTTAAACTTACCTAAGGAGTCAAAATAAGTGTAGTTATACTGGCTACTGCCGCGAAAATGATTTTCGAACGCACATTTGAACTCTGCGAAAACTTTTAGTTGCTGCTAGTACTGCCGCAGGAAACGTGTGTGATTTTAACGATTACTGATGTTCATATCGACGGTTGCTATCCTGAGTGAAACTGAAGAGGAATTCCATGATCTGCTGAATGGAATGAACAGTCTAATGAGTAGAGAATATGGACTGACGGTAAATCGAAGAAAGACAAAAGTGATGAGAAGTAGCAGAAATGAGAAGAGCGAGAAACAACAGGATTGATCGTCACGAGGTAGACGAAGGAATTCTACTACCTAGGTAGCAAAATAATCAATGACGTACGGAGCAAGGAAGACTTCCAAAGCAGACTAGCACTGGCAAAAAGGGCATTCCTGGCCAAGAGAAGTATGCTACTAGTATCAAACATAGGCCCTAATGTGAGGCAGAAATTTTTGAAGATGTACGTTTGCAGTACAGCATGAACTATGGGAAAACCGGAACAGAAGAGAATCGAAGCATTTGAGATGTCTCTGTATGTCCGTCTTTTTAGCGATGGTTGCGAGACTCGGCTGTTCGATAGCAGAAGTCAAATAAACATCATTCAGCCGTCAGTTTTCAACCTTATTTTATTGGACAACCAGTTTCAGCGATTTACCACGGCGTCTACCTTGCTTGAGATCAAGACAGGGGCCAGCAATGCTGGTACTACTAGATATTTGTTACAGTGGCCGGTCGGAGTGGCCGAGCGGTTGTAGGCGCTACAGTCTGGAACCGCGCGACCGCTACGGTCGCAGGTTCGAATCCTGCCTCGGGCATGGGTGTGTGTGATGTGCTTAGGTTAGGTAGGTTTAAGTAGTTCTAAGTTCTAGGAGACTGATGACCACAGATGTTAAGTCCCATAGTGCTCAGAGCCATTTGAACCATTTTGTTACAGTGACCAGTTCAACCATCACCTGCCGACCGAGGGCAGGGGCCTGAAGGTGGCGTAGAAAAAAGCTGAAGCTGGTTGCCGAATAAAATGAGTGTGGAAACTGACGGCTGAAAGGTGTTTAATTTAACATCCTCATTTGAGATGTGGTGCTATAGACGAATGTTGAAAATTAGGTGGACTGATAAGGTAAGGAATGAGGAGGTTCCGCGCAGAATCGGAGATGAAAGGAATATGTGAGAAACACTGGAAAGGAGAAGGGACGGGATGATAGGATATCTGTTAAGACATGAGGGAATGACTTCCATGGTACTAGGGAGCTGTAGAGGGAGACAAAGACTGAAATACATCCAGCACATAATTAAGGACGTATGTTGCAAGTGCTACTGTGACAAGGAGACGGTACGACGGTGGGGTCGGGGATTTGTCCGAAATTTTGTGTGGTGAAGGAGGACCCCTAACACCCCACGTGGTTAAAATATTAGGACGCACTACCCGGAAAATCCCGGGAAAAATCGATCCAAAGTTTCTTAGGTGCCGTATGAGTATAAAATGTTAGTGCTTTGCCGAACCGCCGTCTGGCCTAGATGTTTAGGGCTCGGACTCTTGCGCCGGAGGTCTCGGGTTCGATTCCTCCACCGGCACTTTTTTTCTTCTGTTTCATTTTCTTTTGTTATTCCACCAATTATTCAGAAAGTTTCCCAAACCTACATTATCTTTAACAAATTAGTTACATTATTGAATCAAAATTATTTTCTTTTTGTCCAACAACACAATTCAGGGCGGTGGGTTTTCCATTTTTCATTGTAAAGTATAAGAGGAGAAACATTGCCTTTTAATCATTGTCGATTGGGAGACATTCAATTTTTATACATATTATAATTATAAACAAGAATCGCAGTGGTAATTATCGTAAAAGCAAACAAAGCAATAGTTTTTGCGACATCTTGCGTAACATATGACAGCCGATTTTTTACAATCACAGGGCGTTTGCAATAAATCTGTACAAAAACATGCCCCATTAACATTTACGAAAATGTTTCGAGTTTCTGATAATTTTGAGGCAAACCAGGAATATTGAACAATGTCTCGGAATATTGGTGACGATAATTGATGGTGAATTGTAGAATGAATTTTTATACAATCTTCCCGGGAATTAATTTCACGATTCTCCTGTAACAATGTGCTGCAATTTTGCAAGCAACAGAAGAAAAAAAAATGTGCTGGAGGAGGAATCGAACCCGAGACCTCTGGCATAAACGTCCGACCTCTAACCATGTTTTTCTTTTTAATCTCATTTTGTTCGTTTTCGTTCGTTGAATCTGCTCGGGGCGGATGTCCTAAGACATCCGTCTAAGTTCGTTGTTGATCGATTAGCTCAGTTTTTTTTATTACAGAGGGCTGCTAACCCTCTGACCGAACACGCTGAGCTACCATGCCGGCGACCATGTAGGCCAAACGGCGGCTCGGCAACAGACTAACATTTTATACTCATAAGGCACCTAAGAAACTTTAGATCGATTTTTGCCGGGATTTTCCGCGTAGTGCGTCCTAGTATTTTAACCACGTGGGGTGTTAGGGGTCCTCTTTCACCACACAAAATTGCGGACAAATCCCCGACCCCGCGGTCGTGCCGTCTCCTTGTGAGACGGGAAGGCTGGCACAGGAGAGGAATTCGTGGCAGAGCGCATCAGACCAAGCAGAAGACAGATGACTCAAAATAAATAAATAAATAAAATAAAATAAAAATCGGGTGTCGGGGAGTTACTTACTGATTCTAACTTATGACAAGGCCATTTCATACCTTTCCCAAACTTTCTCTCGTTTACGTGGTTAACGTCAGATATGTAACATATTTGTTATCAGACGTTTCAAGCTTCTTTATACACGGGAGTTTAACTCCTTAAAGAATATGGATAGAGGAGGGTGAGAGAGAGAGAGAGAGAGAGAGAGAGAGAGAGAGAGAGAGAATTGCACAGACGGCAAGTTGGCAAGCAGGATTTGGACTAGCGCTGAGCTAAGGATCGCAGTAAGTGCGTTACGTAAGAGGCGGAGAGCGGCGCACACGGCAATATTTCTTTGTACGGCGAGGAGACTGCTAGTCGAGTTACATTGGCAGGTAGCGGCGGCCCCCGCGGCCGGAAGTGCTGATGGGCAGAAAAGCTGCCCGGCTGTCACTCACAGGCAGCTAGCGGGAACAACAGGCTGGCGGCGCAGTGGCGAAGGGCAGGCGGGACGGAGAAAGAAAACAAAGCCGGCCGCAGCGCGCCGATCTGCGGACGCGGCAGGACAGGAATCTGTTACGTCACCGACGCTGCGCCGCGCCTCGCTGCGAGAGCTGGCGGTGCGGTGGCGCACGGCGCGCCTGCCGAGGAAAGCTGGCCCCACGCGCCCGCACCCGGCTATACGGCACGAACCGTCGCTGCGGCTTACCAACGACACGGAAACGCGTTTACAACTAAAAAGTAATAACAACTAAAAAATAAGCCACTGGCAACTAGAAAGTACCCACTGACGACTAGAAAGTACCCATTGCCAACTAAAAAGTACCCATTGCCAACTAAAAAGTACCCACTCACAACTAAAAAGTGCCCACTCACAACTAAAAAGTGCCCACTCACAACTAAAAAGTGCCCACTCACAACTAAAAAGTGCCCACTCACAACTAAAAAGTGCCCACTCACAACTAAAAAGTGCCCACTCACAACTAAAAAGTACCCACTGGCGACTAGAAAGTACCGGTTGACAACTAAAAAGTACTTGTAGACAATTTAAAAGTATCCATTGCCAACTAAAAAGTACCCACTGATGACTAGAAAGTACCCACTGATGACTAGAAAGTACCCACTGAACTAGAAAGTACCCACTCACAACTAGAAAGTACCCACTCACAACTAGAAAGTACCCACTCACAACTAGAAAGTACCCACTCACAACTAGTAAGTACCCACTCACAACTAGTAAGTACCCACGGACAACTAGAAAGTACCCACTCACAACTAGAAAGTACCCACTCACAACTAGAAAGTACCCATGGACAACTAGAAAGTACCCACTCACAACTAGAAAGTACCCACTCACAACTAGAAAGTACCCACTCACAACTAGAAAGTACCCACTCACAACTAGAAAGTACCCACTCACAACTAGAAAGTACCCACTCACAACTAGAAAGTACCAGTTGACAACTAAAAAGTACTCTTAGACACCTTAAAAGTACCCATTGCCAACTTAAAAGTACCTATTGCCAACTAAAAAGTACCCATTGCCAACTAAAAAGTACCCATTGCCAACTAAAAAGTGCCCACTCACAACTAAAAAGTGCCCACTCACAACTAAAAAGTGCCCATCATCTAAAAAGTGCCCACTCACAAC
Organism: Schistocerca americana; assembly: GCF_021461395.2. Taxonomy (NCBI): domain Eukaryota; kingdom Metazoa; phylum Arthropoda; class Insecta; order Orthoptera; family Acrididae; genus Schistocerca; species Schistocerca americana. The sequence goes on from NC_060128.1 coordinate 95,200,040, forward strand.
TAAAAAGTACCCACTCACAACTAAAAAGTACCCACTCACAACTAAAAGCCGGCCGGAGTGGCCGAGCGGTTACAGGCGCTACAGTCTGGAACCGCACGACCGCTGCGGTCGCAGGTTTGAATCCTGCCTCGGGCATGGATGTGTGTGATGTCCTTAGGTTAGTTGGGTTTAAGTAGTTCTAAGTTCTAGAGGACTTATGACCACAGTAGTTGAGTCCCATAGTGCTCAGAGCCATTTGAGCCATAACTAAAAAGTACTCACTCACAACTAAAAAGTACCCACTGACAACTAAAAAGTACCCACTCACAACTAAAAAGTACCCACTGACAACTAAAAAGTACCCACTGACAACTAAAAAGTACCCACTGACACCTAAAAAGTACCCACTGACAACTAAAAAGTACCGGTTGACAACTAAAAAGTACTCATAGACAAATTAGTTGGCAATGGGTACTTTTAAACAGTACTCACTGACTACAAAAAAGTACCCATTGACAACTAAAAAGTACAAATTTACAGCCAACATCAAGACACAGAAGCTTTACTGCTAGGTGACTTTTGGTATGAGCTAGATTAGCACCGAGGATTCAGTCCAGATCTGCATCTACATCTACATTCACACTCTACAAGCCAGTTTAGAGGGCACAATGGGTACATCTCTCACTTCACCGCTCTCTTGTTGCAGTCGCGAATGGTTCGCAGTAACAGCAATTGTTCTTAGCCTCTGTAAAGAATAAGAAGCCCAGCCGGTTAGCCATGCGGTCTAACGCACCGCCTTCCGGGCAGAATGGCATGCTGGTCCCCAGCACGAATCCTCACAGCGGATTAGTGTCGAGGTCTGGTGTGCCGGCCAGCCTGTGGATGGTTTTCTAAGGCGGTTTTCCATCTGCCTCGGCAAATGCAGGCTGGTTGCCCTTACTCTGGCTCAGTGACACTGTGTTGGCGATTGCTGCGCAAACACTGTCTCCACGCACATGTACACCATAATTACACTACCACGGAAACATCTGGGTTCAAATGGCTCTGATCACTATGGGGCTTAACATCTGAGGTCATCAGTCCCCTAGAACTGAGAACTACTTAAACCTAACTAACCTAAGGACATCACACACATCCATGCCTGAGGCAGCATTCGAACCTGCGACCGTAGCGGTCGCGCGGCTCCAGACTGAAGTGCCTAGAACCGCTCGGCCACACCGGCCGGCAAACATTTGGGGTTACACTCGTCTGGTGTGAGACGTCCCTGGGGGTGGGGCGGGGGGTCACTAGGGGCCGAAACGCACAATAATCTGGGATCCGTGTGGGGCGGCGGTGGGGTGAGTGGACTTCCCGTAGCCTGTTGTGGGATTGTAAACCAGAGAGGGCTACGGCAGGGGCAAAACCTCTCCGTCGTTTCTAGGTCCCCAGTTCAATACAAGACAAGCTACTGAGAACCAAAGCGTACCTATCGACAACTAAAAAGTACTCAGTGACAACTAAAGAGAACTCGGTGACAACTGAAAAGTACCTGTTGACAGCTAAAAAGTACCCATTGACGACTAAAAATTACCCTTAATAATTTCTTCATAATGTGGGCCAGTCACAATTCATTTCTTTAAAGTCAGTACCACCATTAGACTGTTTTTTTATTTGCAGTGTTACATCTACATGATTTCGGCTTTACAGTGCCATTATCGTTTTAATGTTATACAGTGCCTAAGATGGCATACTGTCGTATTTAAAATGCACTATTACGCACATTGTCTAAGGGTCAATATTTCTGGTATTTTTTTACCAGACCTCTGCAGTTTGGTCCCATAGAACTTACCACAAATTTGCAATCTCCGAAACGCGTAATACTGGAATGATAAAGGTCGCCGGCCGCGGTGGTCTCGCGGTTCTAGGCGCGCAGTCCGGAACCGTGCGACTGCTACGGTCGCAGGTTCGAATCCTGCCTCGGGCATGGATGTGTGTGATGCCCTTAGGTTAGTTAGGTTTAAGTAGTTCTAAGTTCTAGGGGACTGATGACCACAGCAGTTGAGTCCCATAGTTCTCAGAGCCATTTGAACCATTTTTTGATAAAGGTCAGCTTGCTGCCAGTCAATTAGATTTCCTCAGCACGCTACTGAGCACTTGCAGGGTGCACGTACATCGTGAAGGATGTTATATCTGAGAGTTAAAAGCACATTCTCGGAGAAAATGTGTGTCGCTATCTCTGCGGGGAATCGGCGTGACGCCACGGCTGCGGCGCACGCCTCGCTCCTCGGCTAGGCCGCCGGCGCCCCAGATAGCGGCAGCAGGCGGCACCGGAAGTTTGTGTTTCGCGTCTGGCGGCTGCCCCTCCCCCACACCTACCGGGCCACTGGGTCGACCCACGTGCTGCCCGCGCCCGCCGCCTGCGTTGCTGCGTGTCGCTATGACGCCGGTGACAGCACCCACACCGACACCATTCCGAATTACGTTTCTTTACACCTCATTTCACGCTGCTGTCTGTGATGCTCGCCAGGACGTGACCGCAAATCCATAACCACCTCGCCTTGTTTCCCTTGTGAATTACGGTTCATGTATCGCCCCGGTATCTGTTCGAAGCCCTCATGCAACCCAACTTTCAGTATTGTTATGTTTATGGGACCAATACCAAATCCAACATGAATAACTGGGGATAATGAATGTGTACAAAGAACGGTAGCACGAATGATGACTGCTTTGAGCCATGGGATACCGCCACAGAAATGCTGAAAGCTTTAAAGACAACTATCCGGCCTTAGCCTATTTTGTCAACAATCGGTATTAGTGAAGATTCGAGGAACCTGTACAGACTATAAAAATGGATGGACGTACATGTATGCATGCGTGTATGTGTTTTCACATACCCTCCAAAATCAATCAAATTGGTACACATATCACGTACAGTTTGGAAAAGTCACTGTGGGGGTAAGAATCACGTTTGTCAACGAGGTGTGGGTAAAAAGGAAGTGTAGCCCACGACGCGCATATACCAGACGTTATCCATCTACTATTTCAAAATACGAACAGTTAGTGACTTGCAACAAACTCCGAACATAGTTCAATCATTTATGAAAAATTTTTCTCGCTGAAAAACCCCGCAAAATGACGATAAGAATAAAAATTATCCATTACTAAATTTTGTAATTTTTTTTGTTTATTTATAGACGCAATCACATGATTATGACACAGTCATAACCGGTTTCGACCATACAATGACCATCTTCAGGTTCTAAGGGCGGCATTACACTGAACACAGGTTCATGCGTTGACAACGCATTTAGAACCTGAAGATGGTCATTGTAGGGCCGAAACCGGATATGACTGTGTCATAAACATGTGATTGCGTCTATAAGTAAACAAAACATTTTTTACAAAAGAATAAATCTCGTACTCCATAAACAAAATGTCGTTTTTTCCAAAATTACTAAATTTTCGCTGTTCACGCAGTAAAACTGTCGCATGAAGCATCACGTCTTAAATTATTACATCTTTACTACTAACTGCATTCGCGACAGGTTTTGCAGAGAGTATCCACATATTCCGTCGCCTGTATCTCCAAAAATATATCATTGTACGAGACATAGTTCCGGGGATACGTCGTCATGGAAGTTAAGCTGCGTGAAAATGAATCTGCAAGGAGAAATTCGCTATAAATACAGGAAATATGTACAGATACCTCTGAAATACGTGCAATTTCAACCAAATTTGGTACACGTATTAGTTACGATCTGGAAAGGAAATAGACTGTGGTGGTGGATACTACCACCCTCCTATTGGGGGATACAACATGCAGACAGAAGGGGGAAGTAGGAGACGGGCACTGATAAGGGGAAGAGGAGAGGGAAGAGAAAGAAAAGAGGAAGAGATGGACTCTCAGAGAGGGGAGGGAGGATGAGATGGACAGCGAGAAGTAGGGAGAAAGAGATGAAGAGGAATGTGGGGAGGAGAAGATGGGCAAAGAGAGGGGGAGGAGATGAACAAAGAAAGGGTGAGGAGGAAATGGACAATGTGAGGGATGAGGATGAGATGGAGAAAGAGAGTGGTGAGGGACAAAAAGAGCTGTGATGATTTGGTCAAAGTGAGGGGTGAGGAGGACAAAGTGAGGGATGAGTACGAGATCGTCAAAATGAGAGGTGAGGAGGAGACAGACAAACACTGTGGTGAGGAGGATATGGACAAAGAGAGGGGTGAGGAAGAGATGGATAAATACGGGGTAAGTAGGGCATGGAATTAGAGGGGGGGGGGGCGGAAGAGAAGATGAACAGAGGCGGAAGGGATGGATAGAGCGGGTGCGAGTAGATGGACAGAGAGAGGAGGGAAGAACAGATGAACAGAGAGAGTGGGAGGTGAAGATAGACCCAGGGAGGTGCCGGCCGGAGAGGCCTTGCGGTTCTGGGCGCTACAGTGTGGAACCGAGCGACCGCTACGGTCGCAGGTTCGAATCCTGCCTCGGTCATGGATGCGTGTGTTGTCCTTAGGTTAGTTAGGTTTAAGCAGTTCTAAGTTCTAGGCAACTGATGACCTCAGAAGTTAAGTCACATAGTGCTCAGAGCCATTTGAACCCAGGGAGGACCAATTGGAGGTGTACAGAGAGAAAGAGACAGAGAGAGAGAGAGAGAGAGAGAGAGAGAGAGAGAGAGAGAGAGAGGGGGGGAGAGGGGGGGAGAGAGAGGAGGAACTAGTAGACGATTGCACCAGACAACGCCGGGTACTCAGGTAGTATACTATAATCCCACGTATGGTTCCCGTACAGATCGTGAAACCAAGATTAGGCTTAAAACAGCGCGCACAGAGACATTTCGGCATTCTGGCAGCGCTGTAGTTTCTCTCTTTTCCCTTCAAATTACCGAGCGAGGTGGCGCAGTGGTTAGCACACTGGACTCGCATTCGGGAGGACGACGGTTCAATCCCGTCTCCGGCCATTCTGATTTAGGTTTTCCGTGATTTCCCTAAATCGTTTCAGGCAAATGCCGGGATGGTTCCTTTGAAAGAGCACGGCCGATTTCCTTCCCAATCCTTCCCTAACCCGAGCTTGCGCTCCGTCTCTAATGACCTCGTTGTCGACGGGACGTTAAACAGTAACCACCACCTTCCCTTCAAATTGATGATTGGAATTTTATGCCGCTGTTTACTCATATTATCCAAACGTTATCGACGCAATAACCGTGTTATTGGAACAAAGCGCAAATACCATGTGTGCTTTCCTTGAGACGCCTAGGAACGACGAGTGTTCATTTCACAACGGCAATCTCGTCTGCCCCGTCCTCTTTTTAAGAGGACGCCATTCGTCGCTTCCGTAGCACGTCTCGGATAATGCAGACTTCGCGTGAAAACGTATAGGCTAACATCTAGCGGCGAACATTACGCACGCACAAGAAACAGAGCAAGAAAACACAGTTTATGAACCTCAGAAGCAACTACTGCGCGCAAAAAATAGGAACGTAAGTAAAGAAAACTTGTTCAGATCTGTTGGGTCTTTACATCAACGTATTACGATGTGTGGGGGAGTGTACTTAACACGGCGCCATTACGAGAAAATAATGTTAGTTGTTTTCGGAAACTGTGTCGAATCCTATAAACGTGTTAATTTGCAAATAGAAAACTCCCTGACTACTTCTCCAGTCCTCGTGTTCGCTAGGAGATGATTAAACTGACTCATCGAAACTGTGTGCTATTCGGACGAAGTCACTAGGAAACCGGAGGAAAACTTGACTGTAATTCACCTCGCCAGGTATAGGAGTGTGCACCGCACTTACGTGTTTCATGATCCATCAGGCTTACACTACCATACCCCGTGCAAGTTTTTGTGTAACATACATACGCACTTAGCTTTTAGTGCCAAAATAACGTCAATGGCAAATTTTCCTTGAACTCTTACACTAGTTAATTTCTCTGTCGTCTTTCTGCACCACTTTCCCATTTGTCTCGGATTAGATCAGCGCTAAACGCAGACTGAAGGTGCACAACCGTTGCAAAATTTCACGTTGCTACCTCCACTAACGTCTGGCCGTACTACAAAGTATGCATAAACAGATTATTATTATTTCGTAAAGGTAAACGATCCGGTACAAAACTTTCAGTTGCACGCCGCTTCGGTGACTTCCATGCACCCAGCCTACCCAATTTGTCCAAGTGAAGAAATGGTACCTACAGTTTGACGTGGAGTGCGAAACCACGTGTCGAATCTGCACATCACTGACACTTGTGAGCTACCTTAAAAGCTAGACTTCAAAATTCGTGGTCCGACCAGGGTTCGATCCCTCGACTTGTCGGTTCGCAGGCACACGCTTTGTGGGTAGACCAGCAGGCCCGACAACATCGGGATGAAGTGAAATGATCGTATGACAATAATTGTCGACAGATCTCATCTGGTGTAGTTCGGCCGCTTCGTGCAATTCCTTCTACTGGACGAAAGGTCGGCGACTTGCGGGTCGATGAAGATTAGGACAAGGTAAACAACCAGTCCCCGGGTTAAAAAATATCCGATCGGGCCGGGAGTCGAACCCGGGACGCTGTGACTTAGAGGCAGACCACTACACCACGTTCTGAAGACAATGCAGCAGTGATCACTACAGTACTAGAGCACGCATAAGCGTTCCAAGGTGCGTCCGGACTTCGAACACCTCCCGCCTTTTGTGTATAGCAAGGGTTGTAGTTCCAGAGCGAGTGTGCTTAGCTGGCTGGCTTGCGCGGTCTGTCGGAGCGCCTCGCTTGTACGACGCCAGCAGGCCTGCCGGTTTCTTTCACTTTTGCTGGCTGCCGCCGCCGACACACACACACACACACACACACACACACTCTCGGTCAGCGCCTGGCTCGCTTCCAAGCCTCTCCTCTGCTCCCCGCTCAGGACGGCCACTACTTGTTTTTATTTCTTTTTTTACTCTTGAAAAAGAAACAGAAGGGAGCGGTCGTATGAGAGAGAGAGAGAGAGAGAGAGAGAGAGAGAGAGAGAGAGAGAGAGCGACTCGCCGCCGGATGATAATGAGCTGTTTATGCAAGATGGCCGCCCCGCCTGGCCAGGCCGGGCCGCGCCGCCAGCGCCCCTGGCGGCGGCTCGCGCAAGCTGGCGGCGCCACCGCTGCCTACCGCCTCGGCGCCGCATCGCTCGCGCACAGTCTTCTCCAAACCCAAACTGCATCCCGGTTCACTTTCCTGTCGAAATACTGCATTTGCTGTGTGAGGAAAACGCCAGCATGTATACAGGGCGTTACAAAAAGGTACGGCCAAACTTTCAGGAAACAATCCTCACACACAAAGAAAGAAAATATGTGCACATGTGTCCGGAAACGCTTACTTTCCATGTTAGAGCTCATTTTGTTACTTCTCTTGAAATCACATTAATCATGGAATGGAAACACATAGCAACAGAACGTACCAGCGTGACTTCAAGCACTTTGTTACAGGAAATGTTCAAAATGTCCTCCGTTAGCGAGGATACATGCATCCACCCTCTGTCGCATGGAATCTCTGATGCGCTGATGCAGCCCTGGAGAATGGCGGATTGTACCACAGCCGTCCACAATACGAGCACGAAGAGTCTCTACATTTGGTACCGGCGTTGCGTAGACGAGAGCTTTCAAATGCCCCCATAAATGAAAGTCAAGAGGGTTGAGGTCAGGAGCGCGTGGGGGCCATGGAATTGGTCCGCCTCTACCAATCCATCGGTCACCGAATCGGTTGTTGAGAAGCGTACGAACACTTCGACTGAAATGTGCAGGAGCTCCATCGCGCATGAACCGCATGTTGATTCGTACTTGTAAAGGCACATGTTCTAGCAGCACAGGTAGAGTATCCCGTATGAAATCATGATAACGTGCTCCATTGAGTGTAGGTGGACGAAACTAAAATGAGCTCTAACATGGAAATTAAGCGTTTCGGACACATGTCCGCATAACATCCTTTCTTCATTTGTGTGTGAGGAATGTTTCCTGAAAGTTTGGCCGTACCTTTTTGTAACACCCTGTAATCGGTTTCACGTTTCTTGCTCCGCTGTCAAGGTAGCGCCAACGAAGGTAACATACACCGCCGCCTGGACCGCAGCAGTGAATCAAGTGTGCAATTTCGACATTTTAATTTCATCCATATTTCGCAGCTTCAACATGACTGTATTCAATACACTGGAAGCATGAAATAAAAAACGCCTTCAGTCACAAGTTTTCGTGTTTTATTAAGTACACGATGCATTTCGGACCCTGTGGGTCCATCATCAGATGTAATTTGCCTTGATACATGCTTTATTTTTTTCTCAAGAGAAACAAAATAAAGTAAAATGCATAATCCTGTCATGAAAATAACCTCTTTTCATGACTAGACAATCCATTTCACCTCATACAGGAGAAAAAATAAAGCATATATTAAGACAAATTATGCGTGATGATGAACCCACAGGGTCCGAAATGCATCGGTACTTAATAAAACGCGAAAAGTTGTGAATGAAGGCGTTCTTCAGTTTCGACATGCTCTACAGCAGAACTGTGTGCCATTCAAAAAATATTTTCGTCAATGATATTGACATTTACATTACTAAACGGTTCAAATAACAACCCAGTCTAAATTTGTGTTTCAGTATTTCATAGAATTATCGATCGGATTTAAAAAAAAATAAATGCTATCAAAATCCACCCATTAAAAGATAAAATCCTACAAAATTTTGTACATAGCTGCACGTTCAGAGACCGTGAATAGTTACAATTGAAAGAAAACAGCCCTCGGTCACTATTTTTAACGAATTAACCGGGTTTCAACACTGCTAGGAGTGTCTTCCTCAGAATTTAAATCAAAGAATGGTCTATATTCTATAACATGGTCACAGAATTATGACTAAAGACGTTCTGTGACCGTGTTATACAATATAGATCATTCTTTCATTTAAATCCTGAGGAAGACACTCCTAGCAGTGTTGAAACCCGGTTAATTCGTTAAAAATAGTGACCGAGGGCTGTTTTCTTTCAATTGTAAAATCCCACATTCACTGTTTAGCACAATAAGACAAGTACTGAAGTTAGGAGCTGTGTATATCGCAGCGTAACTGAATGCTCGCAAATTTACCCAGACTATATTCCTATAGTATTTGAGAATGAAAGCATTTGGTGACTACCAACAAACTTTGCACATAATTTCAAACCGACTCGAGAATTTCTCTCGCGACAGCCCCACAAAATCATGAAACGAAAACAGTTAATCGCTTACTACATACTGCAGTACAACTTCAGCATAAAGAATGACTTTTTCGTCAGTCTAAAGGTGAATAATCCGAAACTGACAAAACCAACATAATTAGGGATTCGCGTGTTCAACCGTGAAGATTTTACATGATTACCGTCAAACATTAACTCATTTATAGTCAGACGCTTCAAGTCAATTGTTTCCCCGATACCAAGTGTGCACAAGTGCACTCATGCCAATTGTAGGAGAGCTACTCAGAAATTAAATGAAACGAGCGTATGGCATCTTTGACCGGGAGACCTCTATTCGGCGAAGTTCGGCCGCCAAGCACGTCTTATTTCATTCGACGCCACATTGGGCGACTTTAGGCCGGTGATGAGGATGAAATGATGATGATGATGATGACAACACAACACCCAGTCCAAGAGCGGAGAAAATCTCCAGCCAGGCCGGGAATCGAAACCGCGCCCGCTTGCAGGGGAGGCAAGCACGTTACCATCCAGCTAAGCAGACGGACAGCTACTCTGAAAGTAAGGTCCGATCTGACTCGAATTGGAAACCACTCTGATAATCAAAATGTTTTGTTTGCAACAGTGAGCTACAGCTTCCAGCTACTTTTCTAGACAGTTGTCGCCCCCGCTTCCAGATGTACACCTACATGGTTACTGTGCAATTCACACTTAAGTGCCTGGCAGAGGGTTCATCGAACCATTTTCATACTACTTCTCTACCATTCCACTCTCGAATGGCGCATGCGAAAAAGGAACACCTAAATCTTTCCGTTCGAACTCTGATTTCTCTTATTTTATTATGATGATCATTTCTCCCTACGTACGTGCGTGTCAACAAAATATTTTCGCATTCGGAAGAGAAAATTGGTAATTGAAATTTCGTAAATAGATCTCGCCGCAAACAAAACCGCCTTTGTTTCAGTGACTGCTACCCCAACTCGCGTATCATATCAGTGACACTCTCACCCCTATTGCGCGATAACACGAAACGAGCTGCCCTTCTTTGCACTTTTTCGATGTCCTCCGTCAATCCTACCTGGTAAGGATCCCATAGCGCGCAGCAATATTCCAGCAGAGGACGGACAAGTGTAATGTAGGCTGTCTCTTCAGTGGGTTTGTCGTAGCGTTGTAGCAATTTTCCAATACCCTCCACATAGAAGGCAGCAGCCTGTGTTTTCTGCCAATTCTCTACGCTCGTCTACAGTTCGTTATTTGTGCCACAATGTTGTCTTAATAGCCAGTGGTTCATATGAGCAGAGAAGAAGGAGCCAAGTCCGCGCTGTGTGGTGGGTGATCAAATATTTTCCATCGAAAACGTTGCAGGAGCGACTTGATTGCCCCTGCAGTGTACGGCCGAGAGTTGTCATGAGAAAGGGCATGCATGACATATACGTTATGTGATTTGCATGAAATCGGGCAAGCGCTCATACCTAACTGGTATCATTCTACGCATCTTTACCTGTCGCATCGGGCAAATCATTACTTTACGGATGTATGTTTACTATGATTATTTGCTTAATTCATTGTCTTCTACGTGCCCCCTTTCGTTTGTACCGTAGACCTTACAAGGGAACCTCCCCATCGCACCCCCCCCCCCTCCCTCAGATTTAGTTATAAGTTGGCACAGTGGATAGGCCTTGAAAAACTGAATACGGCTCAATCGAGAAAACAGGAAGAAGTTGTGTGGAACTATGAAAAAAAAAAAAAATAAGCAAAATATACAAACTGAGTAGTCCATGCGCAAGATAGGCAACATCAAGGATAGTGTGAGCTCAGGAGCGCCGTGGTCCCGTGGTTAGCGTGAGCAGCTGCGGAACGAGAGGTCCTTGGTTCAAGTCTAACCTCGAGTGGAAAGTTTAATTCTTTATTTTCAGACAATTATCAAAGTTCAGGCAACTTCGCTCTCCAAAATTCCAGGACATGTCCAGATTTGCTTGGACATATGCAGGATTTGACGGTCTACACACGGAACAATTTGAAAACGTTAAAAACATATGTTTTGACAGAGCACAGGGAAAACTGTGCGACTGTGAAACTGTTCCATTCGTTTGTTGCAGTTTATGTGACAAACTCTTATGTTTTCATCACTTTTTTGGGAGTGATTATCACATCCACAAGAAAACCTAAATCGGGCGAGGTAGAAGAATCTTTTTACCCATTCGCCAAGTGTACAAGTTAGGTGGGTCGACAACATATTCCTATCATGTGACGCACATGCCGTCACCAGTGTCGTATAGAATATATCAGACGTGTTTTCCTGTGGAGGAATCGGTTGACCTGTGATCTTGCGATCAAATGTTTTCGGTTCCCATTGGAGAGGCACGTCCTTTCGTCTACTAGTCGCACTGTTTTTCGGTGCGGTCGCAAAACACAGACACTAAACTTATTACAGTGAACAGAGACGTCAATGAACGAACGGACAGGTCATAACTTTGCGAAAATAAAGAAAGTAAACTTTTCACTCGAGGGAAGACTTGAACCAAGGACCTCTCGTTCCGCAGCTGCTCACGCTAACCACGGGACCACGGCGCTCCTGACCTCATCCTATCCTTGGTGTTACCTATCTTGCGCATGGACTACTCAGTTTGTATATTTTGCTTATTTTTTTCGTAGTTCCACACAACTTCTTCCTGTTTTCTCAATTGATCTGTGTTCAGTTTTTCAAGGCCTGTCCACTGTGCCAACTTATAACTAAATCTGAGGGGGGTGCTATGGGGAGGTTCCCTTGTTAGTTCTTTCGCTCCAGTTGATTCGTGTACGGGATGGGACAGAAGATCTTAAGCATTAGTACGAAGTGCTCTCCACACTGCACTGTACGATGGCTTGGAACAGCCTCTGGCGGTTCTGGTTTCCGGAAGCACCACACTGCAGTACATACGACTATGCCGTTGTAGCACTAGGTGGTTCAGACTTGTACTGCGAACGACATGCTGAGAGTATCTAGTGGGGAACTCTGGGACGCAGTGGCGCTGCGTACACTTGCCGGAGGTGATTCAGCCGGGCCGCGTGTCACCCCCGGGGCACATTCCTAGGCCCGCCGCTATCTCCCCTTTCGCCGAACTGACAACCATCCGCTCGTCCTCTGATAAGGCGCAAGGACAGCCGCAAGGGCCGGAATGCGCCACACTCTGCGTTTCCTGTACCACACTGTCGGCACGCATCACTTCTGTACAACTAGGTCACTTTGTTCTGATTTCTTTTGGCATGTGACTGCCTTTGTAGTAAAGTTCCTCGAAGCTAGTTATAGGAGTTTCTACTTAGACAGACCTGATTTTACTATTTTGTCCAACCCCTCCCCCCTCTCCCCCCCAGTCGAGTCGTATGCGCAGCTGACAGCCACGCGGAAGACCCGGGTTCGGTTCCCGGTTCTGCCAGGACTTTTTCCTTCTTGGGAGCACTGGAACGAGATGCTCTCAGCCTCGTGAACCCAACTGGGGGGGGGGGGGGGGCTACTGGAGCTTGCGGTGGCGCCTCCAGGTCATGAAAACCAAGAACGGCCAGCTTGTGAACCCACGCCCCTCCATACCGCATCCAATGAAACATAGTCATAGGACGACACGACGGTCGGCCGTACCGATGGGCCCGTCAGGGCATGTGGACGAAATTACTTTTATCATTTTCTTCATGTCGTCATGCAGCTGCAGGCGACACAGCCTTTCTCACAATTTCTACCGTATTAAATTTCGAAAGACTTTCTGCATACTATTTAAGCTTGTCAGACCGAAAGTACATTGACGACAAAATTTGTAATCGAACACTGTTGATATATTAATCACAAACGCTACAGTGAGAAATGCTGCATTGCATTTGTAAACAGTGTAAATGTCTCTTATCCCTGCAGAACATATGACGCCGGCTGTGACCGAGCGGTTCTAGGCGCTTCAGTCCGGAACCGCGCGGCTGCTACGGCAGCAGGTTCGAATCCTGCCCCGGGCATGGATGTGTGTGATGTCCTTAGCTTAGTTAGGTTTGAGTAGCTCTAAGTTCTAGGGGACTGATGACCGCAGATGTTAAGTCTCATAGTGCTCAGAGTTATTTTTTGAACCGATTATGTGACGTGGTCCAGAAAACTGTTCCACAACTTTTTGCACCCAAGACACTATTGGTGAACACACATAATTATTACATCGACCAACTAAAACTCCAATTCTAGTAGTCGCGAAATTCGTATCAAGTACTGCCCTAAGAACACCTCAAAAATTGTGTAGGTATAAAAATAAGAGCCATATTTAGCAGCTTTCATTACGGTCACATATTTGCCATCTACTGCACCAAATAGGTAATAGAACGACCACCGCTTAGATATGTCTATTCCCTTTGTGGAATAATGACTACTGCAACTGCGCCAGCTGGCTGCGAGGACTTTGATTTCGGGAACTTAGATGGGAATCGCTCGAGGGAAGACAAAGTTCTTTTCGACGAGCTCTACTGAGACCGACTGCAGAACTATTCTATTACCGCCAACGTACGTTTCACGTACGGACCACGAAGATAAGATTAGAAAGATTAGGGTTCGTACGGAGGCATACAGAGAGCATACATCGCACGACTGGAAAAAAAATTGCCTAATATTTCTTTTGTGTAATCTGAAACTCCAGCCACACGACACTGTTCTCTTACTGTTCGACCCGCCTTTTTTTTCTCAGTAGTGTTAAATATACTATGTGCGGCCCAAAACGCTCGTCTTCGTCGAATGTGGCCCAGGTAAGGTAAAAGATTGGGCACCCCTGAGACAGAACGTCGACTTCGCTCTTCACTCAAGTGGCCGCGCGGGATTAGGCGAGCGGTTTAAGGCGCTTCAGTCATGGACTGTGCGGCTGGTCCCCTCGGGCATGGGTATGTGTGTGTTTCTCCTTATGATAATTTAGGTTAAGTAGTGTGTAATCTTAGGGACTGATGGCCTTAGCAGCTAAGTCCCATAAGATTTCACACACATTTGAATATTTTTCACTCAAGTGTCCGGCATTACTACTTTCTCTACTTTCGGCTCTCAGGAAAGAATTGGCTGCCATTCCTCGAGGTAACCTAAAGGGTTTGGCACAACTGAGATAGAATGTCTAGAGCGAAGTCGACGTTCTGTCTGATTTGTGCCAAACCTTTTAGCTTACCTCGAGGAATTGCAGCCAATTATTTCTCCAGCGTCCAACATCACTACTTTTTCTACTTTCCGCTGTCGAAGAAGAACTGGCTGTCATTCCTCTACGTAATCTAAAAGGTTGGGCGCCCATGGGCTATGACGTGGACTTCTCTCTACACTCCAACATCACAACTTTCTCTACTTTCGTGTGTAGAGTAAGAACTGGCTGCCATTCCACGACAGACATTCAAATACCTCAGTGAATGTGTCCCCAGAAGAGTAACCCTGTGTAAAAGTCTCCATTAATAGGCCTCCGGATACTTTGGACCTGGAAGCGTAAATATAACTGGGGTAAGTCATGTATGGGGTGTGAAACTGGCTGAAGCGAAATTGTCTTGAGGGCGCTGCCATCCACAGTTATGCGAGCCCACATTACCGACGTCTACTTGGCGCTGGAAGTTCCAGCACTTTAGAGCCGAGATGTCAGCGGTCGCCGGCGAGCCAACAGAGGCGCCGCGTGTGATCGGCGTGCACACGCAGAGAGCGTCGAGCCGTGACGCCGCCCGTGTTCAGCAGAATGCGAAGGCCGGGCCGTCCCTGAGCGGCCACAGATCAAACGGGCCGCTCTGGCCGAGGCTCAACTCGCCCGCGTCCGCCGTCGCTGAGCCAGCCTGCGGCAATCTACACCCTGCCCACCAGCACGTCCAGTCCCGAGGCACCGACTAGCTGAACCACCGTATACACCACGGCCTTCCACGCTAGAAGACGCGTCATGCAGGGACATGTGTCCTTACTCGGCAGAAGAGCATGCTTCGCTTCTGTGGTACCATCCTACCACTGTAAACAGCCTGACATGGTTTCCAGAATGAGATTTTCACTCTGCAGCGGAGTGTGCGCTGATATGAAACTTCCTGGCAGATTAAAACTGTGTGCCGGACCGAGACTCGAACTCGGGATCTTTGCCTTTCGCGGGCAAGTGCTCTACCAACTGAGCAACCCAAGCACGACTCACGCCCCGTCCTCACAGCTTTACTTCTGCCAGTACATCGTCTTCTACCTTCCAAACTTCACAGAAGATCTCCTGTGAACCTTGCAGAAATCAGCGCACACTCCGCTGCAGAGTGAAAATCTCATTCTGGAAACATCCCCCATGCGGTGGCTCAGCCATGTCTGCGCAATATCCTTTCTTCCAGGAGTGCTAGTTCTACAAGGTTCGCAGGAGAGCTTCTGTTCAGTTTGGAAGGTAGGAGACGAGGTACTGGGAGAAGTAAAGCTGTGAGGACGGGGCGTCAGTCGTGCTTGGGTAGCTCAGTTGGTACAGCACTTGCCCGCGAAAGGCAAAGGTCCCGAGTTCGAGTCTCGGTCCGGCACACAGTTTTAATCTCCCAGGAAGTTTCAGGCTGACATGGGTTTTCACTAAGTCCGCAGCTCGTGGTCCAGTGGCTAGTGTTGTTACCTCTGGAATAGGCGGTCCCGGGTTCGATTCCCGGCCGGGTTAAGGATTTTCTCTGCCTGGGGACTGGATGTATGTGTTGTCCTCATCATTTCGCCATCATCACTCGTGACAGTGGCTAGATTGGATTGTGTAAAAATTGGACTGTGTAAAAACTGGGACTTCGTATGGGTGATGATGACTGCGCAGCTGAGTGCCCCACAAACCAAACATTATCATCATCGCTCTTCACCAAACGTGCCGCCAGGTAGCAGGCTGCGCCGCGCGGGATTAGCCGAGCGGTCATGGACTGTGCGGTTGGTCCCGGCAGAGGTTCGAGTCCTCCCTCGGGCATGGGTGTGTGTGTTTGTCCTTAGGATGATTTAGGTTAAGTAGTGTGTAAGCTTAGGGACTGATGACCTTAGCAGTTTAAGTCCCCTAAGATTTTACACACATTTGAACAGGTGGCAGGCTGCTTGATGCCACCTTCAATCGAGAAGATTCGAATTCTGGGTGGAATGGCACCATCCGATATCAGACGGTAAGAAAATGGTTCAAATAACTCTGAGCACTATGGGACTTAACACCTGAGGTCATCAGTCCCTTAGAACTACTTAAAACTAACTAACCTAAGGACATCACACACATCCATGCCCGAGGCAGGATTCGAAGCTGCGACCGTAGCGGTCGCGCGTTTCCAGGCTGTAGCGCCTAGAACCGCTTGGCCACCTCGGCCGGCTAGACAGGTGTACCAGTTTCTTTGGCTCTTCAGTGTAGTTGGCGCTGAAGCTCGGCAATTAGACCACGTCGCTTCGTCAGGCATCTCACAGTGCACTGACAACTGGGCGAAATACTCCGTTGTTCCTGATGATGATGATTGATTTGTGGGGCGCGCAACTACGCGGTTATCAGCGCCCGTACAAATTCCCAACCTTTGCTGAGTCCAATCTCGCCAATTACATGAATGATGATGAAATGATGAGGACAACACAAACGACCAGTCATCTCGAGGCAGGTGAAAATCCCTGACCCCGCCGGGAATTGAACCCGGGACCCCGTGCTCGGGAAGCGAGACCGCGACCGCGAGACCACGAGCTGCGGACTCCGTTGTCGCTTTCGTGTATCACTTTGTTAATGTCGGACGCGCTCCCGATCAACCACGTTTTACAGGCCTGGCTTAGACCGCAGCTTGGTTCTGCAACTTGCCAGTAGGCGTACTTCAAGTCAACTAAAGTACCCCGAGTGGGCGATGGTTTTCACGCTGGCCCCGGCGTTACGCGGCTACCTGCAGCTGCTCCCCGATGACGTCAGTGCCCGCCGAGTGCCGGATCCGTGTGCTGGGAGCGGCAGCCGTCCCGTCGCGCGTGGCTTCGCCCTGGGACGCACCTGAGTTGCCGCGGGTCACTGGCAGGGACGCCGCGCCACGGCGCGATGTAAAAATAGCCGCGGCCAGATCTGCGCCAGGTGCGTCCGCGGCCACTTCTAATGGACGCTCCAGCCGGAATGCGGCCTTGGCAGTCCGCACCGGCCGCCATCGCGCTGGACGCTCCGCAGAAGTGCCTCTCCGCATTCTGATCGCCCGCCGGCCACCTACCAAATTCTCGTCCTTATCGGGAAAGGTCCAAACGGAATAATAAGCCCTCCCTTCACAAAAGGAAGCTGTACGAACTGTTGTAATGATAATCATCTTATTGTCGCCCAGTCCAAAAATATTTGGCCCGCCGGAGTGGTCGAGCGGCTCTAGGCGCTACAGTCTGGAACCGCGCGACCGCCACGGTCGCAGGTTCGAATCCTGCCTCGGGCATGGATGTGTGTGATGTCCTTAGGTTAGTTAGGTTTAAGTAGTTTTCAAACTCATAATAAACTAGCAGATGAGGTATCACAGAACGTGCTAAAGGAATACCTGAGGGACATAAATTAACATAAATTAATGTTAAAAAAATGAGATATACTAAATACCAAATACAGAAGAGCGTCTATTATCCGAACGTCGGTCAACCGAACCGAACTGTGTACTCGCTCGCACCTGTTACTCTCCCACCCTACCGTCGACCATCCCCCTCACTCGCAAACCAAGTTTCCCACAGTAGTCGCCGCACTGGGCCACCGCTGGCGGAACATTGCTTCTAATGGGGCCTTTTCCAATGAGTACAAGGTGGGGAAGTCGACAATTACGGATATAAAAAAACAAAAGACGAGCATAGCAAATTTTATAGCTATACTCGATTCTACTGATGGATCAACAAGCTGTAAAACTATGAAGCTCGCCACTAACACAAATCTAGATGATGCTGTTTACAAGTGGTTTACACAAAAGAGATCGGAAGGAGAACCTATCTCAGGTCCCATTCTGTGTAAGAACGCAATGCAGTTCAACGAAAAACTTGGAGCCGGCCGCGGTGGTCTAGCGGTTCTAGTCGCTCAGTCCGGAACCGCGCGACTGCTGCGGTTGCAGGTTCGAATCCTGCCTCGGTCATGGATGTGTGTGATGTCCTTAGATTAGTTAGGTTTAATTAGTTCTAAGTTCTAGGGGACTGATGACCACAGGTGGTTTAGTCCTATAGTGCTCAGAGCCATTTGAACCATTTTTTTTGAAAAACTTGGAGGGTCTTCGAACTTTAAAGCGAGCACGGGCTGGCTAAAACGCTACAAGTCAAGACACGGCATTCGTGAGTTTACAATACAGGGAGAAAAACTGCCGGCTCATTCTTTCAGAGTCAAACTAAGGGACGTATTAAGGGAAGAAGATTATGCTCTCGAAAACATTTACAATGCTGACGAAAGTGGACTTAAATGGAAAGCTTTACCGAGAAAAACTCTTGTTTCACGTCACGAATTAGCAGCACCTGGTCCTAAAACAAGCAAGGACCGTATTACAGCTTTGGCTCGTGCTAATGCTACTGGAAGTCACCGATTGCCTATGTTCGTCATTGGTAAAAGTAAAAAACCGCGTTGTTTCAGGCGCGTTAATATGTCAGCCTTGCCTGTTGTGCCTGGATGGATAGTACGATTTTTATGAAGTGGTTTCTGGACGTTTTCGTACCCTCTGTAAAAGCTCATCAGCTAAAGAATGGGAAGAGGGAGAAAACACTATTTCTCCTTGACAATGCACCAACTCATCCGTCATGTGATATTTTAAACGAAAAAGACGAGCTCATAAAGGTAATATTACTTCCACCTAACGTAACTTCATTATTACAGCCCATGGATCAAGGCGTATTAGAGACTTTCAAACGATATTACAGGAAATAATTGTTGCGTAAGTTATTGTTAGAAAGAGAAGAGGATGGAGAAGAACGTCTCTTAAGAAATCATAAAAATATTGACTTGAAAGACGCGTCCTACATGATCAGCGCAGCAAGGAATAGTGTAAAGGAAGAGAATTTGAAGAAAGCCTGGAATAAAATTTTGGACACAGAAGAAAATTCACAAGGTATGATTGAAAATGACGAACAGAATGATATGTCCGAACTTCTCGGTATGCTAAAAGAAATGGATTGCCACGAATGTGATGAAAAAGACGTTCATGAATGGATGAATATGAATGTGCAGATCCAGGACACCAAATCGTGCAGGACAGCGAGATTGTAAACGTCATCACTGATAAAGTTGACGCCGCCAGCACCTCATCAATCAGTGCTCCAGAAAGTGAAGATGAAAGTATACCAACAGATTCTGAGGCGTTCACTTGTTTAGATACTACCTTGCGATGGTTTGAAGCCCGAGATGAAAACTGTGCCACATACTATATATTCCCACTGAAGTTGCCTTTGTATGTTACTTTGTGATACTAAAAGAGATGCCTGTTTTTATGAATAAATTTACTGTACAGTACTTCTTTTTGGCAAATAAACATGTACAGTTCGATTATCCGAACAAACCAGTTTTCCGAACACCTATGTCCCCCAATTACTTCGGATAATCGACGCTCCACTGTACTCCTATACCGCCTGCGCGTGGTTAGGCCTACTTTCTCGTAGTCTGGAATCCGCCACGTACGGGACCAGGGGGAGTGGGGAACAATATCACCAACTAGACAAAGCACCGGATTTGACTTGGATTAGAACTAGTTAGTAGGACTTAGATTAGGAAATTAGTTATTAGGAACCTGCAGCGAATAACATCCTGGCCTGCCCAGTGTCAGGGGCACGCCCATCGGGATTAGTTCGATGGGCAAGGGAATAAAGTAGGTTAATATGTATCTCTGACACAACTGTGACGCTGCAGGCAATAGAGTTAGTTAAGATTACATACACTAAATACAAATACTTGTAGGAATTTAGCTGCCCATTGTAATTAGTTACAGCTGCAGCTCACAATTAATTAAATTACAATTAGCTGCAATTGATGTTTAAACAAATCAAGACCCACTACTCATATAAGGAAGTGGGTTATGTTGTATAATTATTGTTGTTGTTGTATTAAGAATTTTTAAAAAAAGGAAAAAACGGTCTAGGGGATTGATGACCTCAGAAGTTACGTCCCATAGTGCTCAGAGCCATCAAAAAATATTTAAGACAATACTCGACAAAACACTAAAGGAAATAATAGAATCGCAACTGCAGGAGGTGCAGTATGAGTTCAGAGAAAACTGTGCAGTTGTAGATCTCCTATTTGCATTCACAGTGCTGGTAGAAATGCAATGGGAGAAGGTCTTGAAAACGCGCTTGGAGGCAACTGACACGATGAGATGTAAAGTGGTTGCCTACCTGCAGGCGCCTAGCACTGCTTCGAAAGTTTTCTCTGTAAAGGCGCATTTCTAAAATTCTCAATAAATGGGGGCAGGTGCCACTGTGGTTATTGCCGAAGTGGTTGGTTTCAGAGGGACCCTTTGCCGATTTATTCACAAAGTGAATCATCATCTGAAAGTTACTTTTTTGTCTGTAAGATTTGCACAGAAGTGCAGTAACTCACACTGAGGTGTATCCTTGGAAACTTCACAAGGTACCAGTACTTGGGTGTTTATGATTGAAGTGCAGCTAGTCACAGAAGCCCAGTGACAGCTGTAATTATCGTATGGGAGCGAAACTTGGTAGATATCTCAATGTGGAACCGATTTACACTGGAAAAAATTAGTTCCAGTTTCGGCCATCAGGTGCGAATCTGGCGATATGGATGCAAGAAAGGCTTGTAGAAATGTTTCCATATGTAATAGATTAGGACTAGGACAAGCCTGTGAGAAAGGTAGCCTATAATGATGAATATATCAGCGCCGCTTCCACACTGTGCTCAATATCAGCACTGGAGACGTAGACGAGATGCTGTACAGCGCTAGATTTGCACCTGGTGGCCGAAAGTGGAACTATTTTTTTCACCAGAGACGTGGACGAGATGCTGTACAGCGCCATATTTACACCTGGTGGCCAAAATTGGAACTTTTTTTTTCACCGTACATCGGTTGCGCAGTAACGCATTATCATATCTATCGAGTTTCGCTGCCGTATCATGACTGCAGCCCATACTGGGCGTTCGTGAGCAGCTGCACTTTAATAGTAACCACCTGGTAGATTGAGTTGGCGCCGGCCAGACTGCAGCGGGAACGGTGAACGTTTTGCCGCTCTTTGGCGGCGGCCCTGGTGGCTGCTGCCCAGATGCACAGGCGCAGGTGCTCGGCCTGTTGGACCGGCCCGGCCCAGCGCGAGTGGACTGACTGGATAGGGCGCCGGTCACCGTCCAGTAGGCGCACACCTGTGCCAGCCCGCCTCAGGTGTGTGTCCCGCCACGCCAGCCACCTGCCGCTCTCCGCCTTTCCACGTTTCGGCGCTGTCCGCAGTTCCGGGACTGAGTTGTGGTCCCGGCGCGCCACTCGTTACGCTACGCTGCCGTCACGCCCTCTTCAGCTGACAAGGGGACCGCGCCTACTCCTCATCACCGATTTCGTCCAAATTTATGGTGTATGCTGTGCTTTGCCGAAAATGAAAGTAACAGACGTGGGAACTCCAGATGGACAAGCGCTTGGAAAAAAGATACCATTTTCGGCGCGCGTTGGACAATGCATGAGCCGTTTACGTAAGTGTAGCCTCCTGTGAGCAGCTGGCGCAACAGAAAAAGTGGAGAACGCTATGAAAGTGGAGTAAAACTGTGTGCTGCCCGCTGTGGCCGAGCGGTTCTACGCGTTTCAGTCCGGAACCGCGCAGCTGGTATGGTCACAGGTCGAATCCTGCCTCAGGCATGTATTTGTGTGATGTCCTTAGGTTAGGTTTACGTAGTTCTGAGTCTAGGGGACTGATGACGTCAGATGTTAAGTCCCGTAGTGCTTACAAGGGAACCTCCCCATCGCACCCCCCTCAGATTTAGTTACAAGTTGGCACAGTGGATAGGCCTTGAAAAACTGAACACAGATCAATCAAGTAAACAGGAAGAAGTTGTGTGGAACTATGAAAAAATTAAGCAAAATATACAAACTGAGTAGTCCATGCGCAAGATAGGCAATATCAAGGAGAGTCTGCGCTCGGGCGCGCCGTGGTCCCGTGGTTAGCGTGAGAAGCTGTGGAGCGAGAGGTCCTTGGTTCAAGGCTTCCCTTGTATGAAAAATTTTTCTTTCTTTATTTTCGCAAAGTTATGATCTGTCCGTTCGTTCATTGACGTCTTTGTTCACTGTAATAAGTTTAGTGTCTGTGCTCTGCGACCGCACCGCAAAACCGTGCGATTTAGTAGACGAAAGGACGTGCCTCTCCAATGGGAACCGAAAACATTTGATCGCAAGGTCATAGGTCAACCGATTCCTCCACAGGAAAACACGTCTGATATATTCTATACGACACTAGTGACGGCATGACAGGAATATGTTGTCAACCCACCTAACTTGTACACTTGGCGAATGGGTAAAAAGATTCTTCTACCTTGCCCGATTTAGGTTTCCTTGTGGATGTGATAATCACTCCCAAAAACTGATGAAAACACAAGAGTTTGTCACATAAACTGCAACAAATGAATGCAACCGTTTCACAGTCGCACAGTTTTCCCTGTGCTCTGTCAAAACATACTTTTTTAACGTTTTCAAATTTTTCCGTGCGTAGACCGTCAAATCCTGCATATGTCCAAGCAAATCTGAACATGTCCTGGAATTTTGGAGAGCGAAGTTGATTATGTGTGAGTGCCTGATCTTTGATAATTGTCTGAAAATAAATAATTAAAATATTCGCACGAGGGAAGTCTTGAACCAAGGACCTCTGGTACCGCAGGTGCCCCACGCTAACCACAAGACCACGACGCTCTCGAGCTCAGACACTCCTTGATGTTGCTTATGTCGCACATGGACTACTCAGTTTGTATATTTTGCTTATTTTTTTCATAGTTCCACACAACGTCTTCTTGTTTTCTCGATTGATCTGTGTTCAGTTTTTCAAGGCCTATCCACTGTGCCAACATATAACTAAATCTGAGAGGGGGGGGGGGGGGTGATGGGGAGGTTCCCTTGTTAGAGGCAAAACAGTGTGCCGGGCCGACTCGAAATCTGGACGTTTTGCCTTTCGTGGGCAAGTGCTCTACCGACTGAGCTACCCACGCAGACTCACGACACGACTTCACTGCTTTACTGCCACCAGCACCTCGTCACCTACCTTCGAAACTTTACAGAAGCTCTCGTGCGAAATTTGCAGAATTAGCACTCCTGTAAGAAAGGGTACTGGGGAGAACTGCCCTAGCCACTGCCTGGGGGATGTGTCCAGAATGAAATTTTCACTCTGCAGTGGAGTGTGCGCTGATACGAGACTTCCTGGAGGATTAAAACTGGGTGCTGGATCAAGACTCGGAAATCGGAACCGTTGCCTTTCACTGTCCGTCACACAGTGTTATCCGTCAGGAAGTTTCATATCAGCGCATACTCCGCCGCAGAGTGAAAATTCTTCCAGGAAACATCTCGCAGTCTGTGGCTAGAGCACGTCTCCACAATATCCTTGTGGCTAGACCACATCTCCACAATATCCTATCTTCCAAGAGAGCTAGTTCCGCAAGTTTCGCAGGAGAAGTTCTGTGAAGTTGTGAACATAAGAGATGAGATAGACCTACTGGCGGTAGTAAAGCTGCGAGGACGGTTCTTGAATCGTCCTTATAATAGTGTGCTCAGTCGGTAGATACGCCACGAGAGACATACGATCCTACAGCGACACGACAGGTACATTAGAAGTGTGTGCAATTATTAACGGCCTGTTGCAGATGATTTGCCCATCTCTTTTTACCATATCGTTGGTACATTGGGCAACAGAATCACAGGATCATTTTTCGAAACGCTGTAATTGTCTCGCTGTGCGACACATAAGTTTGAATTTTGTCCCACAGATGTCTACAGCCTTCCTTTGTAATGATGCAAAAGCTTGGCACGGTGCGATGTTAACTTCCAACTCGACAACGCTTCAAACAGCAAGATCATGACACCTGAGAAAAAAGTCCACAGCTCAGAAGTTCGTGTGACGCGTAGAGTGCGTTAATGATGTTTTGTTGGTACCAAATTTCACCGCACTTCTACTCAACGGAAGCCGTGGACGTCTCACACGATGGGAAGGTCGTCACAGCCCCTCTTACCCAGATTTCACCCCTTCGTTTGATGTCTGTATGATGGAGGTCAGGACCGCGACACCCAGCGTTGAAATCACACAGTTTCTTGTTAGTGGCCGAGGAAAACATTTAAGAAAAACCGCCGCTCACAATTAGACACGAAAAGGCCCCAAGAAGTGACGTAAAGGGTGTCAGTAAAAAAAAATCTTTTTCTTGATACGTCAATTCCCACACATTTCGCGGTGAAAAACGACGGCTTCCATTGTTATGAACAACAGGACATGGAGACGTTCTTCGCAATCTTTGATATTGCTAGCAGTCACATAATAACATGATCTCTCCCCTTTAGAATGCAGTACGACTGCAGTTTTTGCTCTGCTGTACTGGGTGCAACCACAAGGGACAGTTCGTCACGATTCGACGAAATTCGAACGTAATCCGAAGCAGCACATGGTACTTACGTTTCTTTAACAGCTCGTGTTTCTTGCCCTCTTGTGGCCTTATCACAGAGAGCTGCGCTTCAGTGTGGATCTTAAGGTATGCATTTCAGAGCACTTGTTTACTGGACAATTTTTCTTATTTTGCTCCACGCTACCAGTCCCCAAAATATGGAAAGCGAAGAGTTTCCAGTGGAAGAGAGTTGTTTCACAGTATCGAAGTTCAAGAATTCCTCATAACTCTTAAAGTATGCGTTTTAGAGCCCATGTTTATTGACTTTTTTGTTTCGAATGATCATTCCTGTCATATCCGTGAATGTTGACCCTCACTTCTGGAACAACCTGTATATTTGGCCTGAAGACGACCAGAGAAAGCCGGAAACGTCCCTCTGAAGTCGGACACGTGGCAACCCTACTTGCGGCGTATGCTCGTACAAAGGGCGTTCAAAAAGTTTTGCACAGTCCCCTCTAATTTTTTTTATTTTTTTCGGGAGGAGAATAAAATTCTTTGTGAACATACTTGGAACATTTCACTATAAGTTGGTATATAAAAGGATTTTCTTTTATTTACAGATGGGCCACAATGGACCGTGAAGTAGATGTCAGGTTGCGACGACGGTCGGTGATGGAGTTCCTCTTCAAGACCGGCGACGTTTTGACGGCGATTACCCAGTATGAAACATGGCTGTTTTTATCGGAACCTGAGAAGAAAACCCAATCCATGGAGTGGGGCCATACAGGTTCCCCTTGGACGAAGAAACCAAGACATTCATGAACAGCAGGCCGAAAGGTGACGGCCTCCTTCTTCTGGGATCAGTGTGGTGTCATTTTCATTGACTTTTTGTAACCTGACTCCACAATTAACCGAGACCATTACTGTTTGTCACTGGACCAGCTGCGACGTGCCATCAAGACCCACAGACCACAGCTTCAGGGTCAGCTCATCAGACTACACTATACAGCCCTTATGTCGCAGGAGAAAATCAGGTTCAAATGGCCCTGAGCACTATGGGTCTTAACTGCAGAGGGCATCAGTCCCCTAGAACTTAAAACTACTGAAACCTATCTAACCCAAGGACATCACGCCATCCAGACTGTAGCGCCTAGAACCACTCGGCCATCCTGGCCCGCAGAAAATCAGGAAAATGGGTTGGAAAATTGTTCCTCACCCTCCTTGGCTCCGCCTTACTTTTACCTCTTTGACGTGTGAAGGCCCACCTGCGCGGAAAAACATTGGATAGTAAGAAAGACCTTACTTCCTGTGTCAAGCGATGGTGTAAAAGTCAGTCCTCAGAATTTTGCCAAAGTGCATTTACATCATAGGAAGAACGTTGGGCCACAGCTGATGGAGGCTACGTTGAATAGGCTCAATGTATAGCTAAATGTTCCAAATATGTACACAAAAAATTTCATTTTCCTCCTGGAAAAAATGAAAAAATTAGAGAGTTCTGTAAAACTTTTTGAACGGCCTTTGTACGTACATGTACCTCTACATCCATACTCCGCAAGCCACCCGACGGTGAGTGGCGGAGGGTACCTTGAATACCTCTATCGGTTCTCCGTTCTATTCCAGTCTCGTATTGTACGTGGGAAAAAGGATTGTCGGTATGCCTGTGTGGGCTCTATTTTTATCCTCACGGTCTCTTCGCGAGATATACGTAGGAGGGAGCAATATACTGCTCGACTCCTCCGTGAAGGTATGTTCTCGAAACTTCAACAAAAGCCCCTACCGAGCTACTGAGCGTCTCTCCTGCAGAGTCTTCCACTAGAGTTTATCTATCATCTCCGTAACGCTTTCGCGATTGCTAAATGATCCTGTAACGAAGCGCGCTGCTCTCCGTTGGATCTTCTCTATCTCTTCTATCAACCCTATCTGGTACGGATCCCACACTGGTGAGCAATATTCAAGCAGTGGGCGAACAAGCGTACTGTAACCTACTTCCTTTGTTTTCGGACTGCATTTCCTTAGGATTCTTCCAATGAATCTCAGTCTGGCATCTGCTTTACCGACGATTAATTTTATATGGTCATTCCATTTTAAATCACTCCTAATGCCTACTCGCAGATAATTTATGGAATTAACTGCTTCCAGTTGCTGACGTACTATATTGTAGCTAAATGATAAAGGGTCTTTCTTGCTATGTATGCGATACATTACACTTGTCTAGCTGCGCGGGACTAGCCGAGCGGTCTGGGGCGCTGCAGTCATGGAATGTGCGGCTGGTCCCGGCGGAGGTTCGAGTCCTCCCTCGGACATGGGTGTGTGTGTTTGTCCTTACGATAATTTTGGTTAAGTAGTGTGTAAGCTTAGGGACTGATGACCTTAGCAGTTAACTCCCATAAGATTTCACACACACACACACACACACACACACACACACACACACACACACACACACACCCTTGTCTACACTGAGACGCAGACGTAGTGAAGGGCCTCCTGGGACTCGTCATTGGTGCTGCGTGGCTTTACTACAGTAATGAAGGGAGGAACGGCACAGTAACACAGTTGCGGTGCGGTCAACAGGGGGTAAGCCCAGTGCTGTTTTGTCTCCCTGATTAAATCAAAGATTTTAGGTTCGGAATGGTAGATTTTCTCCGACGTTGTGGACAGTTTGAGAAGCGGCCCCGGCCTGGAAGGCAGGCACACGTGGGCAGGGCGGCGCGGGCAATGGACTGAATGAAGGCGGCCGGCGGCGGCGGCGAAGCGCGTGTCGCAAGAGCTGGCCTTCCAGCGCGGCTGGCTGCCGCTCTGGCGCCACCGCCGTGTAGTGGGGACCGGTGGCGGACAGAAATAGCCGCGCCAGCACGTGGCCTAAAGCGGCCGCCAAGTCCTCACCCCGCCGGCGCGCCGCACACATCATCCCGATGGGAAGGTGTGGCCACACTGCTGCCCAATGCACGCCACCGGCTCGTCGGCACCGCGTGAGCGGAATCCGATAAACCTGTCCGTCTCGTCATCTCCGAGCCGGGTAACACTGCAACGCTGCTACACAACGTATCCCCGCACTGTCTGCGGCATGCAGTTGCCTTCCTCCTACTTGCTCCATTCAGTTACAGCTCAAAATGGCTCTAAGAACTATGGGACTTAACATCTGAGGTCATCAGTCCCCTAGAACTTGGAACTACTAAAACCTAACCTCACACACATCCATGCCCTAGGCAGGATTCGAACCTGCGACCGCAGCAGAAGCGCGGTTCCGGACTGAACCGCCTGGAACCGCTCAGCCACACCGCTGCCCCCCCCCCCCCCCCGCCCACACACACAAATATATATACAGGGTGGTCGATTGATAGTGACCGGGCCAAATATCTCACGAACTAAGCACTAAACGAAAAAACTACAAAGAACGAAACTCGTCTAGCTTGAAGGGGGAATCCAGATGGCGCTATGGTTGGCCCCCTAGATGGCATAAAAAATGGGGGTTCCTATAAAAAAAAACGCATTTGATATCCATATGGCAGCGCCATCTAGCGGGCGAACCATAGCGCCATCTGGTTTCCCCCTTCAAGCTAGACGAGTTTCGTTCTTTGTAGTTTTTTCGTTTGGCGTTTATTTCGTGAGATATTTGGCTCGGTCACGATCAATGGACCACCCTGTATAAACATGGCGTCTCAAAACACTCCGACAAACTTTAGGGACAGGCTCCTGATACAGAAAAATGTGGATGTAGGCTGGAATTTAGTACCTCAGTAAAAAGGTGAACGTCGCTAGGGAGGAATCTCCGCCCGGGGACTGCGTGTTTCAGTTGCCCTCATCATTCCATCATCATTCATGAAATTCGCGAGACGGGACAGTGAAGAGATGGGGAATTTGTACGGGCGCTGATAACTGCACCGTTGATTGTCCCACAAAAGAAATATCACGACCACCATCATTTGATGTTCAGCATTCTTCTATAGCATTAGTTCCCACTCAACGTCGCCAAACCGAGCGAGGTGGCGCAGTGGTTAGACACTGGACTCGCATTCGGAAGGACAACGGTTCAATCCCGCGTCCGGCCATCCTGATTTAGGTTTTCCGTGATTCCCCTAAATCGCTCCAGGCAAATGCCGGGATGGTTCCTTTCAAAGGGCACGGCCGACTTCCTTCCCCGTCCTTCCCTAATCCGATCAGACGGATGACCTCGCTGTCTGGTCTCCTTCCCCCAAAACCAACCAACCAACCAACCAACCAACCAACCAACGTCGCCAAGTCTTCTCTTGACAAAACTGCGCCGGCCGTTGTGGCTGAGCGGTTCTAGGCGCTTCAGTCTGGAAACGCGCGACCGCTACGGTCGCAGGTTCGAATCCTGCCTCGGGCATGGATGTGTGTGCTGTTCTTAGGTTAGTTAGGTATAAGTAGTTCTAAGTTCTAGGGGACTGATGACCTCAGATGTTAAGTCCCATAGTGCTCAGAGCCAGTTGAACCAGTTGACAAAACTGCCTGTCGGTCCTACCCAGTTAATGACTCCCGGCGGGTTAGAATAGCGTTGTCTGTCGGCGACAGTATGGCGCCGGGTCTCCATTATCTGGTAAGTCCAGGATTAAGCGAACTCTTGGCGCCCGTCTGTCCGGCGACTACTCTACACAGACCGCCGCCACGTGGAGAGGGTACCGTTAGCGGGACGCCCCAACCAGCGAGTGGTTGCCCACCCGGCGTGAGAGTGGCCAGGTAAACGGACGGGGATGCTGCTAAAGAGGACACCTGGCACTGTTCTCTGTACGGTAGGGCCGGGTTATGTGGGTAGCAAGCCCTATGGCTCGGGCCATGTGCGCAGCTAGGACGCCATTGTACAGGGTGATTCAAAAAATGTGTATTTAATGAAAGAAACAATATAACCTTCTGTTATACATCATTACAAAGAGTATTTAAAAAGGTTTTTTTCACTCAAAAACAAGTTCAGAGTTGTTCAATATGGCCCCCTCCAGACACACGAGCAATATCAACCCGATACTCCAACTCGTTCCACACTCTCTGTAGCATATCAGGCGCAACAGTTTGGATAGCTGCTGTTATTTCTCGTTTCAAATCATCAATGGTGGCTGGGAGAGGTGGCCGAAACACCATATCCTTAACATACCCCCATAAGAAAAAATCGCAGGGGGTAAGATCAGGGCTTCTTGGAGGCCAGTGATGAAGTGCTCTGTCACGGGCTGCCTGGCGGCCGATCCATCGCCTCGGGTAGTTGACGTTCAGGCAGTTACGGACAGATAAGTGCCAATGTGGTGGCGCTCCATCCTGCTGAAATATGAATTGTTGTGCTTCTTGTTCGAGCTGAGGGAACAGCCAATTCTCTAACATCTCCAGATACTGTAGTCCAGTTACAGTAGCACCTTCGAAGAAAAAGGGACCAAAAACTTTATTGACTGAGATGGCGAACAAATGTACAACTAAATGAAACTTTATAGCTCCCTTAATTCGCCGACAGATAGTGCTTAGCTCTGCCTTTTGTCGTTGCAGAGTTTTAAATTCCTAAAGTTGTGGTATTCTTTTTGAATCACTCTGTATTACACAGGACCGTAGCTCAAGCGGCAAGAAATAATACAGAAAGGAATAGAAGGGGGAAGACACTACTGCTTTTAACAAGCGGCCATGCAGTATGAAGCCTGTTTAAAAGAAGGCGTGTTATTGAAATATGCTAGTTACAAATCTTCGCGCTACAAGTTGTACAACATTCACCAGTTCGGTCGGCAGCAGACTAGCGATAACTGTTATAAATTTGAGCCACTGCTTACATTTAAAAAATAATAAGGGAATGGCGCTGTGTGAATCAGTCTTGGTGGGCTTTATTTATCGGATTATCATACGTACTATATCTTCTTTATTAAAGTATTAGGGTAAGTACACGCAATAATCACTGAGCCTCCTTTACAGAATTTGTTTTTCGAAAAATTCTAGACGTCGCCTGGAGACATGGAGCCGAGGTAGGAAACGCAGTGAAGGAATTGGAGTGCACGGGAATTATTTTCCCCTTAGACCCCAACAGAACACAACACTCACATCCCTTCCTTCGCCCACATTCCTGAATGATGAGTTACCACGGAATCAGAAGTAAATCCAGGCCCTGCAACTCCTTCTAATCCTCCAAGAAATTCGGGGAGTCAGAGCTCAGCAGCATCACCACCATCATCATTTTATTCTGTTTTGCCAACCCCACCGAAAACCACCGGTACTACTCTTACGAGGAGAGAAAAAAATTCACTTTTGACTTACGAAATTACACGTAACGATGGACCCACACCACAGGGTCCGAAATGCATCGTGCACTTTATAAAACACGAAATGTTGTGAGTGAACGCGCTTTCTAATTCATACATTCAGTGAATTGAATACAGTTACGTTTAAAGCTGTTAAATGTGGATAAAATTAAAAAGAAAAATTCAGCTTCCCACCTGACTACACTAGTTCATCTATCTTACAACAGGGAAGAGAAAATTCCATTTTGTTAACTACCAAACAAAGAATGTGAAGGGTTGCACAAATGCGTTGGATGTTGGAGCGAAATCTTCAAAGCCAGAAGGACACTCATCTTCATGATCACGTCAAACTGAATCGGAAGAAGGATACGTACACTGTTGTTCCTGCAGCATCAAATATTACGTCCATAGATCTGCGAAGAAAGGAGAATGGACCAAGTGTGATCAGGTGTCGTTACACGATATCTGTGTGGGAGCTGCTAATAGTAACCAATTCCACTGTAGGAAATGCATGTAATAACTACTGTAACAATTAGAAAGTGTAATCTTCCGTATTGCGTATAATTGCGTATAATTGTATGGCAGCCCCGTTTATCATTGAAATTTTTCGTTGTTTCAACATTTTAAATTATGAATACGAATTGATTTTTGATATTTGCCATTATAATTCAATATGTGTAATAACCTATTTAGTACATCTTTGGGGTCCAAAAAGATAAGTGACTCACTGAGCCCCACTCCAACAAGCTCCCCCAACCCATTTTGAATGCAACGAGCGAAGCTGCAAATCACCCAGTTCAAGATGGCACCAAACGTCATGCGACTCACGTAAAAACAAAGTTTCAGCATACCCATTCAAGAGTTTCGTTGATTGCTTTGAGACTCTAAGCTTTATTAATAGGAACGTGTACATATACTAGGCGCACGTAAAACAGATGTAGTGACGGGGGACATACGGTGCCATATGTAATTTTACTTATGATAGAAACAGGCTTGTGTCTGTTGAAGTTATTTTATTTTATTGATCTTGACGCAGCCGCTGGGCTAAGACATTTTTCAATTTTAAAAGCTTATGACTTCTGGAGAAGGCTATATTATTATTGCAGAAACCTCGTTCAAGGTTTAAAATAAACGTAATTAGTGTAGAAGGAGATTTTTACTCTGCAGCGGAGCGTATGCTGATATGAAACTTCCTGGCAGATTAAAACTGTGTGCCGGACCGAAACTCGAACTCGGGACCTCTTCCTTTCGCGGGCAAGTGCTCTACCATCTGCGCTACCCAAGCACGACTCACTCCCCGTCCTCACAGCTTTACTTCTGCCAGTACCTCGCCTCCTACCTTCCAAACTTTACAGAAGCTCTGCTGCGAATGTGGCTAAGCCGTGTCTCCACAATATCCTTTCTTTCAGGAGTACTAGTTCTGCAAGGTATGCAGGAGAGCTTCTGTGAAGTTTGGAAGGTAGGAGACGAGGTACTGGCAGAAGTAAAGCTGTGAGGACAGGGCGTGAGTTGTGCTTGGGTAGCTCAGTTGGTAGAGCACTTGCCCGCGAAAGACAAGGTCCCGAGTTCGATTCTCGGTCCGGCACACAGTTTTAATCTTTCAGGAAGTTTCACATCAGCGCACACTCCACTGCAGAGTGAAAATCTCATTTTAGTTAATAGTCGTGTTTTACTGTTCCTGTTAATTCAAACCAATAATTTAGGACCGCTCTATCGTATGGACGCGTGAAATCCTGCTTTAAAAACAATTTTGTGTATACAGCAAATCGAAGCTTCCCGTCGACAATCAATGTCGCGTCAAAGACGTCATAAGCAGCATTTATTTTGGCTCACTCAAGCTAAACGTTGCAGAAACGAAATTACAAATATCTGCCGTAACATCAGAGAAAATGTGCCTGACAATTCTTAGGAGGATCACCTGGTACATGTTACAGTTACTGCTGCTATATGGAGAAATCGCCCGCTACTCCCAGATGTAATTTCTTTTCTTACCGTAATTCCTGAACGTGAGAGTTTCCTCACCGTTACTTGACAATATCTGCCACTACGCTACAGCACGCCCTTTTGTTTTCAAGGCATAAAATATGGCGGAGGTTCGTTCAACTCGCTTGACTGTCTTCGGGGTGGTTTGGCCCTCTGAGGTATCCCATCTCTGTGTAAACACTCAAGGCCCGCGAGTGATACTCTGGTTCGGCTGCCCCGAGCAGGCAGCGCGCCGCAGGGTGGGGTCTCCACCCCCACCACCGGCGCATTCCTGACAGTGGGGTTTGGGAGGGGGGGAGTGTAGCCTGGAGCCGGCTACCTGCGTCCACGCGGGCCCCACACAAAAGATACGGACTACCCGCCACCGATACCGCTGACGGCCATTCTGACAACCCAGCGTCCAAGCAACGCTGTTACATCACAGGCCAGAAATACTCCTCAGCTCTCTAGCTTCCTGATATAACTGGGGCGGCACTTCAGCTAACACCAATAAAAACGTCAGATTTATGTTTCCAATTGTGAACGTCTTTCAGTTCTCTTAAAGGATACTTTTTGTTCGTATATGAAGTTCTGAGATGAAATGGTCTGGACAATACATGGACCCAATCCTTGAGCGAAAAACATCCCGACCCGATCGGGAATCGAACAGGGGACCCCGAAATCTAGTACGCAAACCACACGCCAGCGATCTGCGGACGTTACTGTAATAAAGACTTCTTGATATTCATACATCTTTACAGGTTTGATTGTTTCAATTCATGTTACTGGAATCGGGCGTGAATTATAAACTGGGTGTCCCAGAATTTAGGGGTATGACAGGAATGCTCATTTGTGGCTAAAAGCTTCATCACATGGGCATATCCCCTATTCTGAATGGTTTCTGAGATACCACATTTAACGTACATTATAGCTTATGCTTATCCATTACGGATATTTTAGAACCGTCACTGTATATTGAATGTAAATAAGCTATACAAAACTGCAACCATTCACTTTTTTGAATAATTATGTTTTATTTTAAAAACCGATTTTCGAACCTTTTCAGTTCATTTTCAGATGGTTTCAGGAAGTTACATAATTATTGCTAGCATAATGGTGGGTGCTGGCTCTATGACAGAAAGATGGAACACACTTTAATCTATCGCCATGACTATAGCTTATCCGTCGATATGAGTGCACGAATGGCAAAACGTTATTTTTTCGGATGAATCCAGGTTCTGTTTACAGCATCATGATGGTCGCGTCCGTGTTTGGCGAGATCGCGGTGAACCCACATTGGAAGCGTGTATTCGTCACCGCCATACTGGCGTATCACCCAGCGTGATGGTATGGGGTGCCACTGGTTACACGTCTCGGTCACCTCCTGTTCGCATTGACGACACTTTGAACAGTGGTCGTTACATTTCAGATGCGTTACGACACGTGGCTCTACCCTTCATTCGATCCCTGCGAAACCCTACATTTCAGCAGGATAATGCACGACCGCATGTTGCAGGTCCTGTACGGGCCTTTCTGGATACAGAAAATGTTCGACTGCTGCCCTGGCCAGCACATTCTCCAGATCTCTCACCAATTGAAAATGTCTGGTCAATGGTGGCCGAGCAACTGGCTCGTTACAATACGCCAGTCACTACTCTTGATGAACTGTGGTATCGTGTTGAAGCTGCATGGGCAGCTGTACCTGTACGCGCCATCCAAGCTCTGTTTGACTCAATGCCCAGGCGTACCAAGGCCATTATTATGGCCAGACGTGGTTGTTCTGGGTACTGAGTTTTCAGGATCTATGCACCCAAATTGCGTGAAAATGTAATCACATGTCAGTTCTAGTATATTTGTCCAATGAATACACGTTTATCATCTGTATTTCTTCTTGGTGTAGCAATTTTAATGGCCAGTAGTGTACTAGTCCCCCACCATGATCTTCAAAGCGAGCTTCGGAATTTGTATAAGACGGAGGGAGAAAATGTGATTTATAAGAATATTTTATGCTGTGAGTTTTAGATTTTAACCACACTGGTCCCGATTTTGTGGAGCAACCACAGTATTTGGCGGCCTTAACTCGACGTCCTCCGTTAAATGTACTGTTGGCGAGTTGTAAGAGGTAACACCTTCGTACGCAGCTGCAGCAGTGCGTGAGGTGCATGCGTGCCGGGCGTTATCGCGAGCCGACTGGGGGCACACTAGGCCGGCAGCAGATACCGTTGTGACGTCACCCGGTGGCTGTGCACCCGCAGATAAGCGCCTGCTCATCTTATCCGCTCCTCTGCGAAAAAGCTAGAGATCAGGCTCAACGTAGTTCAGCAGTGTCACGGCTTGTTTCACCACCAAATTACCTGTCTATCTACCTTATCCACATTATTATATTATTTATATACTGACTGAATAAAATCGCTGCATCAAGGAGGAGTTGTGCTACATAAACGAAAGTTGATAGGCGTGGTCCTACATCTGAAATAAGTGTATTCAAATTTCGTACCAGGCCATATGAGTGGCGCAAGTAGGATGCAATTCACGTTTGCTTTAAATGCACACCGTAGCGTTTACGTCAACTTCTACGTGATTACTCTGCGGAGGTTTCAATGAACCACCTTCAAGCTGTCTCTCTACCGTTCTACTCTCGAACGGCATGCGGGAAAATGAAATGGAAATGAAGTCCCATGCTTCTTTACAGAGCGTAGGGGAACGATGCGGGAGACCCGCACCGCCTTACTAGGCAAGGTCCTAGTGGAGGTGATTTGCCATTGCCTTCCTCCGACCGTAATGGGGATGAATGATGATGATGAAGACGACACAACAACACCCAGTCATCTCGAGGCAGGAAAAATCCCTGACCCCGCCGGTAATCGAACCCGGGACCCCGTGCTCGGGAAGCGAGAACGCTACCGCGAGACCACGAACACTTAAATTTTTCTGTGCGAGCTCTGATTTCTCTTACTGTATAGTGATGATCATTTCTCCCTATGTAGGTGGGTGCCAATAAAATGTTTTCGCAATCGGAGGAGAAAACAGGTGATTGAGACTTCATGAGAAGATACCGTAGCAACGAAAAACGCCTTTGTTTTAATATTTGCCACTCCAATTCACGTATTATGCCTGTGGCACCATCTCCCCTATTTCGCGATAATACAAAACGAGATGCCTTTCTCTGAACTTTTTCGATGTCATCCGTCAGTCCCACCTGATGCGGATCCCACACCGCACGCCGGCCGAAGTGGCCGAGCGGTTCTTGGCGCTACAGTCTGGAACCGCGCGACCGCTACGGTCGCAGGTTCGAATCCTGCCTCGGTCATGGATGCTTGTGATGTCCTTAGGTTAGTTAGGTTTAAGTAGTTCTAAGTTCTAGGGGACTGATGACCTCATAAGTTAAGTTCCATAGTACTCAGAGCCATTTGAACCCAAACTGCACGACCATACTCCAGAATTGAGCGGACAAGCGTGGTGTAAACAGTCTCTTTGGTAAACCTGTTGCACCTTCTAAGTGTTCTGCCAATGAATCGCAGTCTTTCGTTGAGCTCTACCAGCAACATTATCAATGTGATCGTTCCAATTTAAGGTATTTGTAATTGTAATGTTGTTGTTGTTGTTGTCTTCAGTCCTGAGACTGGTTTGATGCAGCTCTCCATGCTACTCTATCCTGTACAAGCTTCTTCATCTCCCAGTACCTACTGCAACCTACATCCTTCTGAATCTGCTTAGTGTATTCATCTCTTGGTCTCCCTCTACGATTTTTACCCTCCACGCTGCCCTCCAATGCTAAATTTGTGATCCCTTGATGCCTCAAAACATGTCCTACCAACCGATCCCTTCTTCTAGTCAAGTTGTGCCACAAACTTCTCTTCTCCTCAATCCTATTCAATACCTCCTCATTAGTTACGTGATCTACCCACCTTATCTTCAGCATTCTCCTGTAGCACCACATTTCGAAAGCTTCTATTCTCTTCTTGTCCAAACTGGTTATCGTCCATGTTTCACTTCCATACATGGCTACACTCCATACAAATACTTTCAGAAACGACTTCCTGACACTTAAATCTATACTCGATGTTAACAAATTTCTCTTCTTCAGAAACGATTTCCTTGCCATTGCCAGTCTACATTTTATATCCTCTCTACTTCGACCATCATCAGTTATTGTAATCCCTAAGTATTTAGTTGAATTTACAGCCTTCACATTTGTGTGACTTATCGCGTAATCGAAATTTAGCTGATTTCTTTTAGTACTCATGTGAATAACTTCACACTTTTCCTTATTCAGGGTCAGTTGCCACTTTTCGCACCATACAGATGTCCTATCTAAATCATCTGGCAACTCGTTTTGATCATCTGATGACTTTACAAAACGGTAAATGATAGCATCATCTGCAAAACAATGTAAGACGGCTACCCAGATTGTCTCCTTTTTCGTTAATATAGATAAGGAACAATAGAGGGCCTATAACACTTCCCTGGGGAACGCCGGATATCACTTCTTCCCGATATCTTATCTGCCTTCGAGTACATTCTAGGTTTATTCCTCAACAACTATGCAATAGATTCCTATCTTCTTTCTCTTGGAAATGAGGATCTTCTCCTCTGATGAACTACTGCCGCTGCTGCTGCTGCCATTGCTATACATTAGTCTTTCGTGAGCGGAGGCAACGCGCACGCAACATGATTGGTTACTTTACGTAGCTAATGCTTTGTGCTGTAGTCCCACTGTTAGTAGGTTTTATTACAAATAGAAGGCATTACTTCTGGAGCGATCACCGGCTGACGTGAGAAAGATCCAACGAGATCGCTCCCAAGTCTCTGGAGGGCGCGCTAATGCCGAGAAAATGCTCCTTTTTCTCGGTCGGCGGAGTACACCTCGCGAGAGATCGCCGACGATAAGCCAGAGAAATTGGATTACGCACACCGGCTGCCGAGCATATTTTTGCGGCCGTTTTTGCGATCGCGCTGCGCGCCCGGGCACAGCCGGACGAGACGCGCCCGAGAAGAAAACTGGAAGCGCAGAATTAAGAGCCGTGGGAAAGACGGAATGCTCGCGGAAGCTGCGCCTCAGACACCTGCAGCCGACCCACGCCCCGCACCGGGAATAAATACTGGAGTAATGGCGTGGCGTGCGGACGCGCGGAACCGCCGCCTGAGTTATATCGGCGAGGCCGCGATTAATGCCGCGTCCAGTTTCGCGCTATTACAACGAATAATAACAATAATAATAAAATACGGCGCAGCTGGGGTGTGCGGGCAGCACGCAGGAGCGCAGCGCCGGAGAGTAGAGGAGCGGAGAAAGAGTACAGTGGCCCCGGGCTGGGGGCTGAGGCGCCAACCGGTTCGCTAGAGCCAGAGGCCGAGTGCTGCCGTGGGAACGCACAGGGCATTGTACAGCGCGCGCCTCGGGCCGCTCTCACGGGCTACTTGCTACCAGCCTCAAACGCTCCTCTCTTCCGTGGTGCCCCGCGGACTCACATTCCCGCTCGCGGCCTGAATCCACGTTCGCTGTCTAACAGAAAATATCCGAACGGCCCTGTGTAATATGGTACGATTATAGGCCGCCAGAAGAAATGTACCAGGTGTACCGGTATGAAGTCAGCGTTTTTTTTTTTTTGTCAAAATGAAACACTAATTTTGAATTGAAAAGTAAAAACATTTTATTCAAAGTACTGACCATTGCTTTCTACACATTTTGAACGCGTTTCTGGGCCGGCCGGAGTGGCCGTGCGGTTTTAGGCGCTACAGTCCGGAACCGCGCGACCGCTACGGTCGCAGGTCGAATCCTGCCTCGGGCATGGATGCGTGTGATGTCCTTAGGTTAGGTTAGGTTTAAGGCTAGGGGACTGATGACCTCAGCAGTTAAGTCCCATAGTGCTCAGAGCCATTTGAACCACCTCTCTGGCAATTTGTTGACACCACCCCAATAGAAATGTTCGTCTTTTGAAGCAAACCAATCAGACACCCAATTTTCGACTTCTTCGTAGGAATCGAAGTGTTCCTCAGTCAATGCGTGTCCCATTGATGAAAACAAATGGTAGTCGGAACGGGCCAAGTCTGGTCAATACGGCGGGTGGGGTATGGTTCAAATGGCTCTGAGCACTATGGGACTTAACATCTGAGGTCATCACTCCCCTAGAAATTAGAACTACTTAAACCTAACTAACCTAAAGGCATCACACACATCCATTCCCGAGGCAGGATTCGAACCTGCGACCGTAGCGATCTCGTGGTTCCAGACAAGCGCCTAGAACCGCTCGGCCACACCGGCCGGCGACGTGGGGTAGCAGATCCCAGCCAAGTGTTTTGATTGTATCCTGAACCAGTTTTGATTTGTGTGCAGGTGCATTGTCGCGTAAAAAAAAAGTTTGCCATGTCTTCTGACCCATTCTGGTCTTTTTTTTTATCAATGCGTAGTTCAAATTGATCATTTTTTTGTCTGCAGCGATTAGTATACACAGTTTCACCGGGTTTTAGAAGCTCATGATACACCATACCTTTCTGATCCCACCAACAGAGACCATTGTTGTCTTGCCGAATAGATCTGGTTTTGCAGTCGATGTTGATGGTTGTCCCGGATTAACCCAAGATTTTTCCCGTTTAGGATCCTTAAAATAAATCCATTTTTCATCGCCAGTAACAATTCGATACAAAATTGATTTTCTTTCATGTCTTTGAAGCAAAGTTTGACAAATGGTTTTCCAGTTTTCCATTGTCTTTCATTCAATTCACGTGGCACCAATTTTCCACACTTTTGGATCTTTCCCATAGCTTTCAAACGGTCAGAAATTGTTTGTTGTGCAACATTTAACATTCCTGCCATTTGCTTCTGACTCAAAGTATCATCTTCATCCAATATTGCTTGCAATTCGACGTCTTCTAACTTTTTTGGTGGTCTTCCACGTTCTTCATTTCTTACATCAAAATCATTATTTCTGAACCGTTGAAACCATCTTTTGCATGTTGCTTCTGATAGAGCATGATCACCATGTTCCTCGGAAAGCATTCGATGCGACTCTGCAGCACTTTTTTCATGTGAAAACAAAATATTAGTGCTTTCCGCAAATCATCACTTTCTGGTACAAAATTCGACACTGTTAACACGATGAAAACATATGATGTTGTTTGTTCCATGACTTGATGTATACTAAATATCTTTGACAGATGTCATACCAGCCAAACAAAGAAAAATTAAGGCTCGTTCACAACAAATCTTCCCTATCGACACATTTGTATCTTAACCCTCATTTCATACCGGTACACCTGGTATACACTCTTTGTCAGGCTCTATCCAGATATCGATATTGTCGTTCGACTTGAGTTACGACGGTGTTGTAGTATGGTCTTTGGCTGAACGTTAGTACACACATCAAAACAAGTTTTGCATCACCCTGGCTCCTAGAACTCCTAAAGATAGACATTGACTATGGATATTGTATCACAGACTGTTCATAGATGTCACTAAACCCGCCCAAAGACGTAAACAACCATGCATGAGCAGCGCCTATTAGACGGAGGGGGTCCGACAGCCGATCAGTTCCAGTCATTCCACCACGAAGGAGGTACACGGCTCGTGTTGTCTGTAGTTCAACCATGCCTCAAAATGGTTCAAATGGCTCTGAGCACTACGGGACTTAACATCTGAGGTTATCAGTCCCCTAGAACTTAGAACTATCTAAACCTAACTAACCTAAGGACATCACATACATCAATGCCCGAGGCAGGATTCGAAACTGCGACCGTAGCGGTCGCGCAGTTCCAGACTGAAGCGCCTAGAACCGCTCGGCCACACTGACCGGCTCAATCATGCCTAAACGGTCAATACCACGGTTCGCATTGTTCCTTTGTGCCAGGAAGGGCTCTCAACAACGGAATGAACCAAAGCGATGTTGTTCGGACGTGGAGGAAACAGAGAGACAACAGAGAGACAGGAACTGTCAATGGCATGCCTCGCTCAGGCCGCCCAAGGGCTACTACTGCAGTGGACGACCGCTACCTGCGGATTATGGTTCGGAGGAACCCTGACAGCAACGCCACCTTGTTGAATAACGCTTTTCGTGCAGCCACAGGACGTCGTGTTACGACTCAAACTGTGTGCAGTAGGTTGCATGATGCGCAACTTCTCTTCTGACGTCCACGGCGAGGTGCATCTTTGCAACCACGACACCATGCAGCGCGGTACAGATGGGCCCAACAACGTGCCGAATGAACCGCTCAGGATTGGCATCACGTTCTCTTCACCGATGAGTGTCGCATATGCCTTCAACCAGGCAATCGTCGTGTTTAGAGGCAACCAGGTCAGGCTGAACACCTTAGACACACTGTCCAGCGAGTGCAGCAAGGCGGAGGTTCCCTGCTGTTTTGGGTTTGCATTTTGTAGGGCCGACGTACGCCGCTGGTGGTCATGGAAGGGGCCGAAACGGCTGTACGATACGTGCAACCATGTCGGCAGCATATTGGCGAGAACGTAGAAACAATCCCACACCTCCCAATACTCACTGGAAATTATGCTACAGCGGCGTAAGAACTTAATTTAACAGGTTTCAACTTGAGTATATCGTCCGCAGCTCGTGGTCGTGCGGTAGCGTTCTCGCTTCCCGCGCCCGGGTTCGATTCCCGGCGGGGTCAGGGATTTTCTCCGCCTCGTGATGACTGGGTGTTGTGTGCTGTCCTTAGCTTAGTTAGGTTTAAATAGTTCTAAGTTCTAGGGGACTGATGACCTCAGATGTTGAGTCCCATAGTGCTCAGAGCCAACTTGAGTATATCGAGCTGGTGTCTTAACGCTGGATGTTAGTGTTGTGCACATAGTTCCGCGTAGTCAGCGCGTACAGAACTTTCCCACTAGAGCGCCTTAGAGACGGACCAAATTCTGCTTCCGCCGATCCGCGAATTAATATGTAGCGCAGCCAACGAGATTGCTGCTAACGTAGAACGTTTTCTCCTCGCGGATCACACTCGCGCAGTGATACCTGAACGCGCGAGGTATTATAACGACTGTACAGACCTCCGATCAGTCAGTCTGCATTAGTCTCCACTAGTCTGTACCAGTCTGCATTTGTCTGTACCAGTCTATAGTCAAGTTTCAGTCTGCACCTAATAAGATTACCATATTCCTGTACATAGCCATGAAGATAAATGTATAGACACTTTGTCAAGTATCAGAGATATGTGAGAATAAGATTAACGTACCAATACCAAAGGAACTTCAGATTGTCAATTGTAAATAGCATCCAGAACCAAGTTACGTAATGTCTATGCTTTTTATTATTTTAATAAATGTGCTTGAAAATTAAGTTATGTTTAAAGTTGGTCACTGTCAATCTGCTAATCTAAGCGTGCAAGTGGCATTTCTATCGTCTGACCTAACGGCAGAAGATAAACACGCCACAATAAGACCAAGAGACATATTGCTGTCACTCGCCTACTTCGTTAGAGCGACAAGTCAAATAATCTGATGGTGTGTGTGCCGAAGGTGTGTACGCACACCACAGTTAGTATCTCTTAACAGGAGATTTTGGCAAGATTCATCATTCATTTCGACTTCCTAATTCATTCCCAGAACGGACACGCCGAGCTGTTCATCAAATTAATTGTCGGACACTTCGTAATCAACAGAAGACAAGAAAACACTTTTCATAAAGTTTCGGGCGTGCAGCCGCATAAATTCAGCATGCACATCAAAAAAATTTGTTTGCTTCGCGGCGTTGTGCCGACAGAAGCAGAACAAATTACCTCAGTTATGACTCCTTATGACCGCAGGAGGTTTATAAATCGACCAGATCCGTTTCTCTTTACAACGAAGAACCACACCCTGGTTGTAGCCTCCACACAGGTGTCGTCCCCAGCTGCTAGCACCAGTTTTTCCGCCAGAGGGCATCCGCATCGAGCGGTAAGTACGCTGTTGCGTTAATTGGCTGCATTAACTGCGTAACTACTTACGCGAACACGCAGAAACCGGGGGTTTCTCTGGTCGCTACAGGCCGTCAGGAAGTTTACACAGCAAAATTGCGCAACCATATACTTTAGCCTTGCGTAGCGCGGTGTCGTGTCTAAAAACATCACGTCCGTGTGAGAGCGCACACCTGGTCGATCAGCAGAAGCCGACATTTTACGGCCGCGTGTTTTATTACGATGCGAAACGAATCTGGACGAGATAGACTTAATGGCGTCACAAAAGGAAGTCCCACTCAAGTTATTAGTTCGAGAAAACCTTCCTGGCACATAATAACAAAGCTAGGTCAACTGGTCTTCAGTTCTCAATTTCTGTACGTACATCTGAACGCCACCGGCATTTTCTCTCGCAAAAACGGAAAACATTCTGTGTTAGGTCCAAATGTAAATGGTTCAAATGGCTCTGAGCACTATGTGATTTAACTTCTGTGGTCATCGCCAGCCTGAGTGGCCGAGCGGTTCTCGGCGCTC
Organism: Schistocerca americana; assembly: GCF_021461395.2. NCBI lineage: Eukaryota > Metazoa > Arthropoda > Insecta > Orthoptera > Acrididae > Schistocerca > Schistocerca americana. Next base: position 95,243,204 of record NC_060128.1, read on the forward strand.
CAGTCTGTAACGGCGCGACCGCTACGGTCGCAGGTTCGAATCCTGCCTCGGGCATGGATGTGTGTGATGTCCTTCGGTTAGTTAGGTTTAAGTAGTTCTAAGTTCTAGGGGACTGACGACCTCAGATGTTAAGTGCCATAGTGCTCAGAGCCATTTCGAACCATTTGAAGTGGTGTACACAACCCGAAGTGGACTACTTTGACGGTAATGGTGAGAAATAAGATATATGTGAAGTGTAATTTTCATTTATTGGTCTCTCCTGGAATCTTTTCGGTAGTACCTCCCATCTTTTACGAAAAAAATTTCACCCCACAATCTGATGGTCACATCAGCATACTTTTTAAAATTAATCTTTGAAATGTTAGTTCGTAAGGTTTTAGACTATTGGTCATACAGCGAAAGGCTCCTTCACCTCCACCTCTCCTAGCAAAGGATGTTTCTGTACCTTTACTCCCGTCTGAAATAATAGCGAATGAAAGAAATTTGCTGGGGACATTGAAAAGTTCATCTGTTCACGGACAGCAAGTAAGGCTTTAGTGTTGTCTTTTCACGAGTGTTATAGTATTTACACTCCAAACAGGGTTTGCAGTAAGCAATACAGGAACCTTTGAGACGCACTGCGAGGATCTTAACACACCAGTCTATGCCTCACAGAATTAAATGTCTTTTGAATTCAAAGGCGCCAGTTGTCAACTGTGTTAATGCCAATTTTTACCCATGTCGTCCGAACTGTCAGCTTCTCTCGGCGTAATGAATCGTCTATTATAGCCGGGAATGCAGCCGTGCTAACTTCATGCCGTCTTACAATACTTTCCAGACACCCACGAAGCGAGCGAAGAGTATTTGGCTATGCGGTCTATGGTATCCAAACATTATTACACACATAAATGGCATACTTGAGCCTAAACCGGTCGCCTGAAAAAAACTGCAATGTAAGTGCCTCAATGCTGACGGAAGTTATGTAGAAAAGTAGATTAAGGTATAGGCTTTCATGTAAAAATAAAATTATTGAGATATCTTAGCACGTCTTTTTTTATTTTCAGGCTGGTACTTCAAAGCAATCGTGAACAATTTGGCACGGTGACGTGACATCGTTGATTGGGAACGCGAAGTCAATGAATGGCTGCAAAAGGTCTCAGAGTCGCTGAACAAAATCATCTTCACTCAATAATTGCTTCACTTGGACCAGAGGACTCAGTCCATTTGATTCCATTCCATGTAAACACAGGCCACACCGATATGGAGCCATCACCGGCTTGCACAGTGCCTCGTTGACAACTCGAACCCTACCATCACCTCTTACCAACCGAAACAGGGACTCATCAGACTATGCCACTGTTTTCCAATCGTCTAGTGTCCAACCGATGTGGTCGCGAGCCCAGTAGAGGTTCTGCAGGTGCTGTTAACAAGGCACTAACGTCTGACGACCGCTGCCACAGCCAATTTCGCCTTATTGGCATAACGGATATGTTCGAAGTACGTCCCACATTAAGGTCTGCGGTTGCTTGTCTGCTAGCACTGACAATTCTACGGCACGCCGTCGGCCACTACGTTGTCCGTGTTGAGAAGTAATGCTAAAACTTGGTATTCTCGGGCACACTCTTGAGTCTCTGGATCCCAGAACATCGAACTCCCTAATCAATTCCGAACAGGAGGCCCCATGCGTCTAGCTCAAACAATCTTTCAGCGTTCAAAGTCTGTTGGCTCCCGTCGTGCGGCCATAATCACGTCGGAAATCTTTCCACTTGAATCATCTGAGTGTAAATGACAGATTTGCCAATGCACTCCCCTTATATACGCTGTGTACCCGATAGTGCTACCATCTCCGCATGTGGATATCGCTACCCCATGATTTTCGTCATCTTAATGTAAAGAAAACAGATTTACAGTGATGGGTACAAGATGCAAACGCCCCACCCGATAGCCACTTTTAACACACTGAATCTTTCTTTTCCTCAGTCCGATGTAGTGTTTTGTATCTGTGTGTGTCCAAAGTAAGGACTCTTCGGCGCCCCGTACTCTGGACCGGCAAACGTGGCCAGAGTATCGTCACAGAGCACACAGTTCCGCCCTGCGTGTCGCAGCACCAGCCAAGGATGTCGCAGATTGACGCAGTCGGCGCCGGCCAGTGTGTTATCTGCTCCCGACGCGACAGTTTCGCAACGGTGCGACGCCGAAAAGGCGGCCTTGACATACGGCCGTCCAGTCTCCCCCCCGTACCCGAACCTTGGAACCACCCAAACATGGCATGGTGTGTCGGTTGTACTGAATACATTCAGACGCGCCCTCGATAATGTAGGATGGTAGTGCGGCAAAAACAGGAGTTATTCCCTGCAGAAGGGTTACAAATTCGAAGCACTCAGAATGCTCTACGCTACGGGTATGCTGCGTCTACATCTTTGGGAAGTCAAGCGCTGGTGGTCACACCCTTGAGCGGCCATCACATGCATATAGCGGACATCAAACCACATACAGAGTATCCCAATATTCAGGGATATAGCAGGAGCAATCATTCGAAGCAAAAAGTGATGTAAGGCTGGGCTTCAAAATAGATACCTTCAGAGCTATGAGCATTTCTTCATCTTCAAATGGTTCGAATGGCTCTAAGCACTATGGGACTTAACGTCTGAGGTCATCAGTCCCCTAGACTTAGAACTACTTAAACCTATCTCACCTAAGGACATCACACACATCTATGCCCGAGGCAGGATTCGAAACTGCGACCGTAGCATCAGCGCGGTTACGGACTGAACCGCCTAGAACTGCTCGGCCACAGCGTTCTGGTTTTTCATATTCGATACTTCTGCACGCTCTTTGCCTTCCAAGTTTTGGGACGAGGCAGTATTCACCAAAACAAGAAAATATTATCTAGTAAACATGGGCTTTAAAATGTCTACTTTAAGAACTATGAGCACTAACTCCTTCTTCTGCAAGCTGCCGGCCGGGGTGGCCGAGCGGTTCTAGGCGCTACAGTCTGGAACCGCGCGACCGCTACGGTCGCAGGTTCGAATCCTGCCTGGGGCATAGATGTGTGTGATGTCCTTAGGTTAGTTACGTTTAAGTAGTTCTACGTTCTAGGGGACTAATGACCTAAGAAGTTAAGTCCCATAGTGCTCAGAGCCATTTTTCTGCAAGCTGTTTGCTTTCCACGTTTTATAAGGAGATAATATGACCACAAGGAGAAAACATTTGGCTCTAAAATACACGTCTTACGAGCTATGAGCATTGCTTTACTGGAAGAAATGTTTTTCTCAGTAGCAAAGATGAACAAGCGCTCATAGTTCTTAACTATGGACTTTGGAACCCACGTGACATTTTTCCTTTTTAGTCCATCCTACCACCTCTAAAAATATGGAAAGCAACATTTTGCAGCATCGGAGATGATGAAGTGCTCATAGATCTTTCGGTATGCATTTTACAGCCCTCGTTTATTTGACCTTTCTGCTTTGCCCATCATATCCTTGAATACTCACCCTGTATATTCGCTAATGAAATTCGTAGTAGGTAATCCATCACAGTTTGAGACCAGCAGTGAAACCATACCCATGACACTAGAGAAAGAAGTGGCCTTTATGAAAGCTTTTAGTTGAAATGGTTGAAATGGCTCAGAGCACTATGGGACAACATCTGAGGTCATCAGTCCCTTAGAACTTAGAACTACTTAAACCTAGATAACCTAAGGACATCACACACATCCATGCCCGAGGCAGGATTCGAACCTGCGACCGTAGCGGACTGAAGCGCCTAGAACCGCTCGGCCACAGCGGCCGGGCATATTGGTTCTGTTGCAGTTGTCTCACGCATCACTCTGGCCCGTTTCGCACGCGTCCTCTTCAATCGCTTGGGCACGGATTTCGTCGAACTAAATGGTGCGGCAAAGGATTAAGCTGTGTAGCTGTGTCCTTCCTTCCTCCCTCCCCCCTTTACTGTGTTATTCGGGAGTATTAGAACACCTGCTGCACAAGCACTCTTTACACTGATCCACAAAATGCAGACACGTGACGCTTCGTAACAATTGTGACGGAGACACAGTGAAGCCACGTCCCCAGGACTTCGCCCTAGACATAGCAGTCGATGTGTAAATATCGCGGCCCCGGTAGTGGTGCAGAGAGTAGAAGGCGAGACGGCGAGTGAGGATGCCCGCCTCGGCATCAGATAGGGCGGTGTGAAGGCGTGGCCGAGACTGCGGGATGAGTCACCGCGACTCGTCCACACTTTCACTGCTCGCCGCTCTCCGCCGTACCGCATTCCTCGGCCTACTTCCTGCTCTCTTATCTAGTATCCGCAGGCTCTGCTGCCGCACTGCAGGCGAGTGCTGTCATCCAGCGAGGGCTTTAATATCGGATCCTGTCACTGCGTATTACTCACCTCAGTCACGCACACCCTTCAGAACTACGACCGACCGCAACAACTACCTACTAGATGCTCTGGTCGTTACTTCATGCTTCCCTGTGACTTCCTCAAATAGTTAACAGCCTCTGTGCTTCCACACTTAAAACAGTCAAGTGTTCAGTCCCACTGAAATCTTCGAATTACATTTTCCTGGAGATGTGTGTGACTTTTCTTTATTTTCGATAAGGATAGATGCAGAAGCAATTAATTAAAATTTGTGCCATGGCCAGGACCTGAACCTGGCTCTTCTGCTTCCGGGGCAGATGTGCTAACCACTAAGCGACTATAGCATTGTGATTGCCACACCTCCACTGATTACTGCAGTCCAGTGCCGTCCCTAACACAATCTTCAGTTCGCACCTCTGCTCATCTTGATATTCCCCTTCTTAAATCGCCACTATTATTATAATGACTATTCCATCAAATCAATAAATCATCTACACCTGAGGTGCAGGTAGGATTTCCGCATTACGTACAAAGCTGGGACGCTATTCCAATATGGCAGAGCCTTAGCAATACTGACGATTTATGAAGGGGAAAATCAAATGGTTCAAATGGCTGTAAGCTGTATGGAACTTCACATCTGAGGTCATCAGTGCCCTAGACCTAGAACTACTTAAACCTAACTAACCTAAGGACATCACACACATCCATGCCCGAGGCAGGATTCGAACCTGCGACCGTAGCAGCCTGGAACCGCTCGGCCACCGCGGCTGACAACTTCAGGGAAACATCTGGGTGAAGAACAAACGCCAACTCCAGATTGCGGTTTATTGGTAGAATCCTGAAGCGATGCAGTCCTTCAACAAAGGAAATAGCTTACAATACGTTAGTTCGTCCACTCTTAAAAGTATTGTTCGTTTGTATGGGACGCTTAGCAGTTGGGTCTGATTCGAGAGATTGAGAAGGTCCAAAGAAGAGCGCCAAGATTCGTGACTGGTACATTTAGCCATCGCGAGAGCGTTACAAACCTCGTAGAAAGTTTAGAGTGGGACACACTTGCACATAGAAGACGCGCTAAAACGGAAAGGGCTGCTCGCTAAATTCGGAAATCCCATCTTCACGGAGGATGTAGAGTATTATTATTACCACCAATTTTCAAATCGCGCAGATAAAGGAAATTAGAGCTCGTACTGAGGCGTTCAGACAGTCGTTTTTCCCTCGCGCGATCCGCGAGTGGAACAGAGGGGGGGGGGGGGGGGGATATGACTTCGGCACGAATCCTCCGCCACACACCGCTTGGTGGCTAGATGTAGATGTAGAACAAATGAAAAAAATTGTGTTTTGCGCACGGCGAAACCCATACAAAAACAAATTTACTTGTAAGCAAACACGGCAGAAGAGCTTCAGCCGCAAGAGCAATTGTTCAAAAAAAAAGTCTAAAATAAAATATTCGTAAATAACTTATAATCATGCAACTTACATTGTGCATAACTGACACTCCAGGCTCACAAAATGAGCGAAGAAGTAATGACTAACGATAGTTGTAGGTAGCACATTGGTTCTGCAGCTTCCGTGCGTGTCCAAAACAAAAATGTTTTCAGGAAATACACTAATGGCCATTAAAATTCCTACACCAAGAAGAAATGCAGATGATAAATGAGTATTCATTGGACAAACAAATTATACTAGACCTGACATGTGATTACATTTTCACGGAATTTGGGTGCATAATCCTGAGAAATCAGTACCCAGAACAACCACCTCTGGCCGTAATAACGGTCTTGATACGCTTGGGCATTGACTCAAACAGAGATTGGGTGGCGTGTTCAGGTACAGTTGCCCATGCAGCTTCAACACGATACCACAGTTCATCAAGAGTAGTGACTGGCGTTTTGTGACGAGCCAGTTGCTCGGCTACAATTGACCAGACGTTTTCAATTGGTGAGAGATCTGGCCGTACAGGACCTGCAACATGCGGTCATGCATTATCCTGCAGAAATGTAGGGTTTCGCAGGGATCGAATGAAGGGTAGAGCCACGGGTAGTAACATATCTGAAATGTAACGTCCACTGTTCAAAGTGCCGTCAATGCGAACCAGAGGTGACCGAGACGTGTAACCAATGGCACCCCATACCATCACGCCGGGTGATACGCCAGTATGGCGATGACGAATGCACGCTTCCAATGTGCGTTCACCGCGATGTCGCCAAACACGGATGCAACCATCACGATGCTCTAAACGAAGCTGGATTAATCCGAAAAAATGACGTTTTGCCATTCGCGCACACAGGTTCGTCGTCGAGTACACCATCGCAGGAGCTCCTGTCTGTGATGCAGCGTCAAGGGTAACCGCAGCCGTGGTGTCAGAGCTGATAGTCTGTGCTGCTGCAAACGTCGTCGAACTGTTCGTGCAGATGGTTGTCGTCTTGCAAACGTCCCCGTCTGTTGACTCAGGGATCGAGATGTGGCTGCACGATCCGTTACAGCCGTGCGGATAAGATGCCTGTCATCTCGGCTGCTAGTGATACGGGATCCAGCACGGCGTTCCGTATTACCCTCCTGAACGCACCGATTCCATATTCTGCTAACAGTCATTGGATCTCGACCGAGGCGAGCAGCATTGTCGCGATACGATAAACGACAATCGCGATAGGCTACAATCCGACCATTATCAAAGTCGGAAACGTGATGGTACGCATTTCTCCTCCTCACGCGAGGCATCACAACAACGTTTCACCAGGCAACGCCGGTCAACTGCTGTTTGTGTATGAGAAATCGGTTGGAAACTTTCCTCATGTCTGCACGTTGTAGGTGTCTCCAACGGCGGCAACCTTGTGTGAATGCTCTGAAAAGCTAATCATTTGCATATCACGGCATCTTCTTCCTGTCGGTTAAATTTCGCCTCTGTAGCACGTCATCTTCGTAGTGTAGCAATTTTAATGGTCAGTAGTGTAAATACATCGCCAATAAAAACAGTTTTGCAAAATACTAAGTGAAAAAGGAGTATGGACATGCATGTGTGTGGGGGTGGGTGGGAGGGGGTACCCTGTGGGAGGGGGTACCCTACGGAGACATCCGTGGCGCCGGCGAGGCTGGGCGGCCGGCTGTATGAATGGCGCTAATACGCTTCCCGTGTCCGGGAGTGAATGGAATGCCGGCGGCAGGGGTTTTTGTGCCGTGTTTCGGCAGGCGGCCAGCTCCGGCCGCAGATAGCCGCCGCGCGGGACACGCCCGGCTCTTCCCCACCCTCCGCCACACACCGCCCACACATTTATCACCGCGTCCGAACGGTCTACTTCTCTCCTCTCTGCGGGGCCCACCGTTCTCACCTCAGCGCTCGAATTTTACTCGCGGGGAGTTACGGTCAAGCGCAGGGGCTGCGTCACAACTTGTGCGCGTACACACATTACATTGGGCATGCATAGGAAGAGAAATCCACTACTATACAGCTACACTATTGATGACAAACACCACAGGGCATTTTAATTTCCACTGTCTATACTTTTACAAATAAATTCATAAAACTTTGTCAGCATGACCAGGAAGGATTCGGGATTCACACTCATAGCAGTGGAAATTCAAAAACATAACAAAATAATTTTTTTTACATGTGGAATTTCATCATTTTTTTCGCTTACTATTGGCTGCATTTGTTGCTATAGGTACACTTTTCTTCATAAGTAAGAGAGACTGTTCGATGAATTTTGCACAGCATACAAACCATACTCTAGAATTTTCTAAATCTATTAAAAACGGTGGTAAAAATTGAGATAATCAACTAAAAAATTTGATTTTTTCGAAACAGAGTGTAAAACGTAACAGCTCATTCATTTTTTCATAAATTAAATAGATTCTAGAGTTTCTAACACCTGTAAATATGGTTTGTATGCTGTGCAAAATCCATCGAACAGTCTCTCTTACTTATGAATAAAAGTGTACCTATAGCAACACTTGCAGCCAAAAGTAAGTGAAAAAAATGATGAAATTTCACATGTAAAAAAATGTGTTTCGTTACGTTTCTGAGCTTCCACTGCTATCAGTATGGAACCTGAATCCTTCCTGGTCACGCCGTTAAATCTTTAGGACGGCCGGTGTGGCCGTGCGGTTCTAGGCGCTTCAGTCTGGAACCGCGTGACCGCTACGGTCGCTGGTTCGAATCCTGCCTCGGGCATGGATATGTGTGATGTCCTTAGGTTGGTTAGGTTTGGGTAGTTCTAAGTTCTAGGGGACTGATGACCACAGATTTTAAGTCCCATAGTGCTCAGAGCCATTTGTTAAAGTTTTATGAATTTATTTGTAAAAGTATAGACAGTGGAAATTAAAATGTCCTGTGCTGCCTCTCCTGCTCCAAGTCGGCCCGTTTGACGTCCTACCCCCCTTAAGTGGAATGACTACATAAAAAAGGTAGTGGGAAAAGCAAATACTAGACTCAGATTCATCGGAAGAATCTTAAGAAAATGTAATACATCCACGAAAGAAGTTGCTTATAAGGCGCTTGTTCTCCCTATACTTGAGTACTGTTCATCTATTCGAGATCCCTATCGGACTAATAGAGCAGATAGAGAAGATTCAACCGAAGAGCGGCGCGTTTCGTCAGTGGTTCGAGAGAGCGTTACGGAGATGCTAAACGAACTCCACTAGCAGACGTTACAAGAGAGGCGTTGTGCATGACGGAGAGGGTTACTATTGAAATTTCGGGACAGCACTTTTCAGGAAGGGCCGGCCGCGGTGGCCGAGTAGTTCTAGGCGTTTCAGTCCGGAACCGCGCGACTGCTACGGTCGCAGGTTCGAATCCTGCCTCGGGCATGGATGTGTGTGATGTCCTTAGGTTAGTTAGGTTTAAGCAGTTCTAAGTTCTAGGGGACTGATGACCTCAGATGTTAAGTCCCATAGTGCTCAGAGGCATTTGAACCATTTTGTTTTGTATTTCTTCCTTTTTGGTTTACGGGTTTTATTTACTAAAGAACACGTAATTCACTAACTGGTAGCGGAGCAACTCGGAACCTTACACGCATTTACTTGTGACCCACAATAGGTACGTTTCTGTTGTACAGTACTTCGCAGTTAACCAGCGGAGACCGCGAGATAGTCAAATAAAACAATAAATCTTACACCCATATGAACACATAATTGCCTAAAACAATGAAAAATAATAGTACTTGGCAGATTTAAGACTCCAACCCTGACCTGGACAGGCTTGATTCGCGCACGTCGGCCCAGGGCCACGCCAACGTTACTCTTGACTTGGGTCGGGAACATCGGGTGCGGTAGGCCAATAGGCTCCATCACCGCACGTGCGGCGAGGTACGTCATCTGGTGACGTCACATCCGCTTTTGCGGTATTTCCCGACATAAGTGCGCCCATGTGTCAGATTAAATTACTTGTCTCAGCATCATCTACGTCACTTTCGGTGTTTTTAAACAATAATAAGACTAACCCGCCAGGTTAGGCGAGCGCCCTTACACGCTGCTTCTTGGACTCGGGTAGGCGCGCCGGCCCCGGATCGAATCCGCCCGGCGGATTAACAACGAGGGCAGGTGTGCCGGCCAGCCTGGATGTGGTTTTTAGGCGGTTTTCCACATCCCCCTAGGTGAATACCGGGCTGGTCCCCGCGTCCCGCCTCAGTTACACGACTCGCAGACATCTGAACACTTTCGCACTATTCCATGGATTACGCTAGTCGCAGTCAGTTGGGATACACTAATTCCTTCCCGAGGGGTACGGGGCGGCAGGAAGGGCAGCCGGCCGCCCCTTCAACTAACATTGCCACATCCGATTAACCATGCCGACCCTGCGCGTATCCGCGGGAAAAACGGCACAAGTATATATATACAGGGTGATTCAAAAATGCATGTAAATATTTTAAGGGTGTATTTGTGAGGTAAATATAAGACAAAAATGTTCTATAAATGTTTTTCCATAAACGTTTAATTCCAGAGTTATCGTTAAATACGAAAGTCATGTCCGTATCAAAACGACGGCAGTGCAAGCGGCAGGATGCCATATTCTGGTACGTAATTCACATACGTATCTCCCAACAGTTGATTCGAAACTGCATGAATAGTGTTTGTTTTTGTTTGCACGTGATGTTTACTCCTACTGTACGGAAGATGGCGCTGATGTTGTTGGTAACGGAAAAGTACGTCCTGTCGTTCATTCATCGTCGGAAGGCTAAAGGTTTCGTCCACATGATGTACTCAAACAGTGAGTATGCTGATATGCACCTTGTGTATGGTGCAGCAGATGGAAATGCACTTGCAGCAAGACGAAGGTACAGTGAGCTGTTTCCAGGAAGACGGTTACCAAGTCATCAGACGTTTGTATCTGTGGACAGACGTATGCGGGAGTATGGCATTCGTCCTGGGCCACATTCAGGTCGACCACTTGAGCATGCAGTGAACGTCGAGGAACATGTTTTGGACCTGGTAGACCAAGATCCATCTATCAGTACGAGACAAATTAGTGCAGCTGTACGACTTCCACAATCTACTGTATGGCGGCTGCTTCGGAGACAACAGTTGCATCCATTTCACCTGCAAAAAGTGCACGAATTGACACCTGAAGACTATCCTCGCCGTCAGCAATTCTGCCAGTGGTTACAAGAGCGTCATTTGAATGATCCAATGTTCATTCGGCGGATATTATTCACAGATGAGGCCATGTTTACTCGTGCGGGTGTAATCAATTCGCATAATATGCAGCAGTGGGCTGTCGAGAATCCTGGCGCGAGAATTGTGCGTGGATATCAACATCAATTCTCCATAACCATTTGGTGTGGTATTGTGGGGAATTACTTACTCGGACCTCATGTTCTGCCTCCAAGGCTGAATGGGCACGCGTACTGCGAATTTTTGGAGGGAGAATTGCCTGGATTGTTACAGGATGTCCCTCTTGCAACACGAGCCACCATGTGGTTTATGCACGATGGTGCTCCCGCCCATTACAGCCGCAACGTAAGGGCGTACCTCAATTCTGCGTATCCACATCGATGGATAGGTCGCGGAGGACCAATTGCTTGGCCAGCCAGATCACCTGACCTGAACCCTTTAGACTTTTATTTATGGGGCCGACTAAAGACATTGGTGTATTCTTCTGCAGTACCGAACAGAGAAGTGCTACAACAAAGAATTGAAGGTGGTTGTGAAATTATTCGTGGAGAGTTGAACGGACTGTGTAATGTGCAGAGATCATTGATGCGACGAGCACGGGTCTGTCTGCAAGTTCAGGGACAGCATTTTGAACATGCATTGCATTAAGATTTGTGCAAATACAGTACAGTACAGTACAGTCTGTAAAATGCTTCAATTTTCCTTAGTTATTGTGCATTGCTGTAGTTCAATCAACAGGACCTAAATTAATACAGTGTTCGCGAGGAATTGTTGCAGTTTGTTACGTCACGTTTATTTATCAGTTTGCGTTGTTAGTCCAAATGCACTGTAATTAAACTGTGAACTCTGGGAATTAAATACCTTACGTTGTATTGAATGTATTATCCTGTTTTGTTCATAACTCTGTAATAAGCCAAGTATGGAAAAAATTGTATAGAACATTTTTGTCTTATATTTACCTCACAAATACACCCTTGAAATATTTACATGCATTTTTGAATCACCCTGTATATATATATATATATATATATATATATATATATATATATATATATATATATATATATGTGTGTGTGTGTGTGTGTGTGTGTGTGTGTGTGTGAACGTCAATAAAGCCGACAAACTGCAAGCACGGATTCCGAACTAGAGATATAGGAGAAAAGGTATGTGTACGGGAATGCATCGCTGCCGTGATAGATGGCGCTGACGGATGAAAGTTCTCTGACTATGTGCCGTATGTTCCTTGTGTGTTGCAGTCTGTATGATTGACGCAGCTACTGTAAGCAACGGAATGGTCCGGTATTCATGTCGGGAACAAGTCGAGATGGTGCTTGCGTAGGGCCAAGCAGATGGAAACGATCGAAAGCCAGCACGGTCGCACCAAAATAAGTACCTTCACGGAAACCAATAACATCATACAACGTATGAAGCACTTTTTGGGCGTTGGTGTGATCATGTGTCCTTTCAGAGAGAGCAAGATGCAGGGAGGCGGCGGACTGTATTATCGCGAAATAGGGGAGATAGTGTCACAGACATGATACGTGAATTGGAGAGGCAATCCTTAAAACAAAGGCGTTTTCTGTTGCGACGGGATCTTGTCATGAAATTTCAATCACCAGTTTTCTCCTCCGATTGCGAAAACATTCTGTTGGCACCCACCTACATAGGGAGAAATGATCATCACGATAAAATAAGAGAAATCAGCACTCCCACGAAAAATTTAAGTGGTCGTTTTTCCCGCGTGCCGTTCGAGAGTGGAACGGTAGAGAGACAGCATGAAAGTGGTTCACTGAACCCTCTGCCAGGCACTTTATTGTGAATAGGAGAGTAATCACGTAGATGTAGATTGTGCGTACACCACATTTGGAGGATCGGGATCTACAGGTTATTTAGACGAACCTAAGTACAAGCTTCAGGCATAAGCCATAGTACAGTTATGTCAATCTTTCATGACAACTAATATTGCTACTACCGTTGTAACCTTCAATCCCATAGGGGCTACTCTGAACATTTGTTGTGATGTGGATGCGAAGCAGCTCTGTAATGTGTTCCGGGACGATTTGTCGTCGTTGCACGCGCTTCATCCATTTCTAGACACATTTTCATAGCACCTTGTTTCCCCCATTTGCAGCCAGGAATACGGCCTGCAGATGGCCGGTTTTATTCATGTTCACCCCGTATATTTACTGCGACCTGGGGAAATAAACTTCTCTAGTAAGAAGATTTAAGGCAATGACCTCCGCAGTGGATACACAGGTTCCCGTGAGATCACCGAAGTTAAGCGCTGTTGGGCGTGGCCGGCACTTGGATGGGTGACCATCCAGCCGCTAGGCGCTGTTGCAATTTTTCAGGGTGCACTCAGCCTCGTGATGCCAATAGAGGAGCTACTCGACCGAATAGTAGCGGCTTCGGTCAAGAATACCATCATCACGACCGGGCGAGCGGTGAGCTGACCCCATTCCCCTCCTATCCGCATCCTCCTCTAAGGTTGACACGGCGGTCGAATGGTCCCGGTAGGCCACTGGTGGGCTGACGACGGAGTGAGTGAGTAAGAAGTTTTAATCAAATTCAGAGATCGCTCTCCTGCTGACAATGTCACCTATAATAATGAACAACTCGCGTTTGGAAGTCCGCTCTTTCTTCACAAGTCGCACGGTTTAGGAGACCGCCACGCCAGCAGGGGTTAAAGATATCCGCCGTTATTAAGAGGCCTTCCGCAGACTCGACGAAACCGCAGCGCTTCCTGCCCGTAATGAGAAGAGCACCCCCCCCCCCACCCCCACCAAACGCGCGCGCGCGCGCCCGCCGCCATCTTTATTTACCTTACCTGCGGCGATTAGTCGGAATAAAAGGACGGCGCCGGCCGCTCATGACTATCGCGTCGTGAGGAGACGGCGGATAATTTGGGAGCGGGCAGAACAGGTTGGGCGCGCTTTTTGCTGCGCGCCCTGTTATCAGCCGGCGCTCCTTTGTTCGGCGATCGCGTCCGCTGCGGCCCCCTCTGTAATTTCGGGGCCGACACAAATTCACAGCGGCCTCCTCCAGGCTCCTCGCCACTCGTTATCCACAACTCCCCCCCCCCCCCCCATGGCTGCGGCGCGGCAGCTGCGATCACACGACGAGACGCGCCATGGCGCCTGGCGCGGAAGGCAGCGAGGAAAAAAAAAGACTGATGAGTGGAGAAAGGGGGAAGGGTGGGGGGAGGGGGGAGAGATGACGCGCTGGCGCCCGCAGCCGCAAACAAGTGAAGGCTACTACCGCTAGCTCGTCTTCTCTTCCTTTCTGCGCGACGCGACGGCGAAGAAAGGTGTAGTGACGTAACAAGACTGTTACGCCACACGGTAGTAGCCAAAAGAAAGGCACGCTAGACTAATGCTGTAGCCGATAGTGCACGCACGGCATGAAGCAGACGGGCGTGAAGTCTGGAACATGAGAACTTATAAATGAATAAGAAGAAAAGTATGTAGATGCTTTTTACTTAACTTTTATTTATTCCTTGGAATACATCTCTCTTGAATACTCGTACGCTATAGGCACTGATACAAATGGCTCCTTGCTAGTTCGTAGCCATTAACTTAGATGGCTATTCTGTCTCTCGGCTAATGAGAGAGAAAGGCTTCGTACCACTGGGCGATAGCTAGGTTCGCGTACAACTGGGCGGTAGCTTGGTTCTCGTACAACTGGGGCCGAGTCCACTCTCGTATCACGAGACCTGCCTTGGTGGTGGCGCTAGGTCTGCGATCACAGTGGCGACACGCGGGTCCGACATGTACTACATGGACCGCGGCCGATTTAAACTACCACCTAGCAAGTGTGGTGTCTGGCGGTGACACCACAAAAGGTGCGAAGAGCACGCGGAAGAGGCGACGCGGATCAAAAACGACAAAGCGTGCTGTGGAGGCGACCACAGCCGCGGGGAAAGTGACAAGCGTGGGGCGCTGGTGCGAGAAGCCGCAAAATGAGATGCAGGCGTACTGCTGCGCTGAGCCAACACGTGGAACGTACCGTGACCCTTTTAGCGAGCAGTATAAAGAGAGGCAGTTAATTGATCGTACCTCCTGAAGACTTCGACGGCGGCTTAATTTATTTCTCTAACGCCTAATAAACTACTCACTTTGGCAAGGACATTCCTTCCCCTCTTTACGGAACCGACTTTCTCAGTCTAAATACACAAATAACTAGCCAGTCACTTTTGTCTATAACTAAGTTGCCCGCGTTTCCTGCGTCCGTACTTATGCCAATCATCTATCTACATCCATACTCCGCACACCACCTGACGGTGTGTGGCGGAGGGTAGCTTCAGTACCTCTATCGGTTGTCCTTTCTATTCCCGTCTCGTATTGTTCGTGCGAAGAAAGATTGTAGGTACGCCTCTGTGTGGGCTTTAATCTCTCTGATTTTATCCTCATGGTCTCTTCGCGAGATATACGTAGGAGGGAGCAATATACTGCTTGACTCCTCGGTATGTTCTCGAAACTTCAACAAAGCCCGTACCGAGCTACTGAGCGTCTCTCTTGCAGAGTATTCCACTGGAGTTTATCATCTACCTAGTAACGCTTTCGCGATTACTAAATGATCCTGTAACGAAGCGCGCTGCTCTGCGTTGGATCTTCTCTATCTCTTCTATCAACCCTATCTGGTACGGATCCCACACTGCTGAGCAGTATTCAAGCAATGGGCGAACAAGTGTACTATAACCTACTTCCTTTGTTTTCGAAGTGCATTTCCTTAGGATTCTTCCAATGAGTCTCAGTCTGGCATCTGCTTTACCGACGATTAATTTTATATGGTCATTCCATTTTAAATCACTCCTAATGCCTACTCCCAGATAATTTATGGAATTAACTACTTCCAGTTGCTGACCTGCTATATTGTAGCTAAATGATAAAGGATCTTTCTTTCTATGGATTCGCAGCACATTACGCTTGTCTACAATGATATTCAATTTCCATTCCCTGCACCATGCAGATCCTCCTGCATTTCAGTACAATTTTCCATTGTTACAACCTCTCGATATACTACGGCATCATCCGCAAAAAGCCTCAGTGAACTTCCGATGTTATCCATAAGGTCATTTATATATAAAGTGAATAGCAACGGTCTTACGACACTCCCCTGCGGCACACCTGAAATCGCTCTTACTTCGGAAGACTTCTCTCCATTGAGAATGACATGCTGCGATCTGTTATCTAGGAACTCTTCAATCCAATCACACAATTGGTCTGATAGTCCATATGCTCTTACTTTCTTCATTAAACGACTGTGGCGACCTGTATCAAACGCCTTGCGGAAGTCAAGAAACACGGCATCTACCTGGGTACCCGTCTCTATAGCCCTCTAAGTCCCGCGGACGAACAGCGCGAGCTGGGTTTCACACGATCGTCTTTATCGAAACCCATGCAGATTCCTACAGAGTAGTTTTCTAGTCTCCAGAAAAGTCATTATGCTATTATACCATCTCCTCATTTCCCTTCTCTCCGACCAACTCCTCCGCTTCCCAATGTGTCTATTTCCTTTCTCTCCCCTCTCTCTGTGCACCTCCTCTTCTCTCTTCTCCCACAGTTTCTATTTCCAGATAGTAGCAGTACGTGTACAACGTTTGGCTGAAATCGATCCAGGGGCTTTTGCGTAGCTCTTTACCCGTTGTTTAAGTCGCGTACGCGCATGTCACAAATATTTAACATATTTCACACATACTTATATACACAGCCTAAAAATATTGCTTACAAATCACTAGAGCGACCCATCCTAGGTAGAACATTGCTCAAGTGTACGGACTTAGACTGACGATTTGATACTCTTTTAAGTTTTCTGGTGTAAAAACTGGTGAGGAAAGTGTAACAATTGATTTGTTGTAATGGTTTGGTTGATGCCACGGAATTTCCCTTCCAAGCAACTCACAGATCACTAAATTTTTTCAAAGTTGGGTAACATTTCTCATTTTCCCACCAAATCGTGTTGATGTTAGTTGTATGTGTACACGCTTTGAAACTGTGTTTACAGTAACTTTTTATGTTTCTTTGGTGTACTTCAGCTTGTTATTTATTCTACCAGCTTCTTGCTACATTAACAAGAGATTACATAGCGTGTGAACTTGCATGTTTTTAGCTATAGGAATAAATTGTGGACTTTCCAGGGAACTTAATTTAACTGCAAACACGGAAAGAAAGGCGAGAGCTGCAGATACACAAAGCTGAATATGGTACTAAGAAGTTCAAAAGTAAGTGGTTATCACTGGCTTCGTTTCATTGCTACTATAATGCGAAATCCGTGTCGCCAGGGAAAGCTGCTTACAAAATATTTCTACTTAAATACTGCTTACATGTAAGTAGAGATCGCAACTACTCACAGAATGCTGCTTACATATATAGCACAGGTCGCAAACATTCGCCGAATGCTAAAAAGTCACAGAGAACAAGATAATTGCGCCAGCGTACATGTATTATAGACGAAGGCTTGCCTTCAATGAAAAGCGCTGTGCTGAAATATCGTTTTTCCAATTTCCGAGATGTTTATTGAAACGGTGATCTCGAACACTGGGCATTGAAACACATAATAGAATGTGACAAGCCTGAAACCGGTAGTGCATTAAGTAAAATCACTTTTTATTGTGACTGGTAGCGGATATTATTCTACAGCCTATGCAGGAACAGAGCTCATCTGCATCCATTAGGCCTACAGATAAAATTCAAATATCAATCCCTCAAAGCGCTACGATGCAATTCTTAAAAATTCGCCAGAAAATCGAATCTGAAGACTTTCGAGGAACTTAACTGGGTCAGGAGCGATGTTCCATAGCAGTCATCGGCGGCTTTGGCCAGTGCCGTAGGGTTAATGGCTGCTGTTATCACGTCACCTTTCGGTGCACCTATTGAGTTTTGTTGTTCGTTGGCTACGCTAACGAATCTCCAGAGGGTGGACAGCGATACCGGCGGTAACAGAAGAAGAAAAAAAAAAGAAAAAAAAAACAATGAGTAGGAACAGGAGTAGGAAGACGAGATGTGACAGTAAATAAGCATAAGGTACTGGCGATCTAGCCAAGAAATCACCAAATGCTATACACGGATGGTCACCTAAAGTTAAAGCATAGGATTAGCAATATTATTTCTCTACTAATAACCTTTCTCTCTCTCTCTCTCTCTCTCTCTCTCTCTCTCTCTCTCTCTCTGTGTGTGTGTGTGTGTGTGTGTGTGTGTGTGTGGAAGAACGCATTCCAAGGTAGTCAAGGTATCCACGGCCATTCACAAATCGGTGATGGCACTAACAAATATCTTCTCTACCCAATGTTCTTTTTATATTCTTCTTAAAAGAACAACAAAATTTTATTTAAATTTCTACCTTAAATTATCGATATTTTGAAAAGTATTATTCTTTGTAAATGTTGTAGATAAAACAAAAGAAATGAAAACAGCAAAAGAAAAACGGCCAGTTTTAAAATATCAGGTAACAGGTCTGTAATTTGGCAATAAATATATAAGTGAACGATCACCAATAACATTTAAGCTGTTGTTGTTGTTGCTGTTGTTGTTGTGGTCTTCAGTCCTGAGACTGGTTTGATGCTCTCCATGCTACTCTATCCTGTGCAAGCTTCTTCATCTCCCAATACATACTGCAACCTACATCCTTCTGAACCTGCTCAGTGTATTCATCTCTTGGTCTCCCTCTACGATTTTTACCCTCCACACTGCCCTCCAATACTAAATTGGCGATCCCTCGATGCTTCAGAATATGTCCTATTAACCGATCCCCTCTTCCAGTCAAGTTTTGCCACAAATTCCTCTTCTTCCCAATTCTACTCAATACTTCCTCATTAGTTATGTGATCTACCCATTTAACCTTCAACATTCTTCTGTAGCACCACATTTCGAAAGCTTCTATTCTCTTCTTGTCCAAACTATTTATCGTCCATGTTTCTCTTCCACACATGGCTACACTCCATACAAATACTTTCAGAAACGACTTCCTGACAAATCTAAACTCGATGTTAACAAATTTCTATTCTTCAGAAACTCTTTCCTTGCCATTGCCAGTCTACATTTTATATCCTCTTTTTCGGCCATCATCATTTATTTTGCTCCCCAAATAGCAAAACTCCTTTATTACCTTACGTGTCTCATTTCCTAATCTAATTCCCTCAGCATTACCCGACTTCAGTTATCGTTGCCATAATGTTAACAGCATTTGTCACGTGTTTATAATGTCAGTGGTCAAAGCTATAGAGTAAATATTTCTGGAGTGAGCATTGCGTCTTGCGCATGTTGTCAACATTAAACCAGGATTGTCACGTGTTTTCGGGACTTCGGTGTGCGTGTGTTCTTTCTGCAGCATTTGAAGTTTATAATATCAAGAATTTTTTTTGTATTTCACCGTTTGTTGATAGTGTAATAACGACAGTGAATTACTGTTGTTGCTACGGATGCAAAGAAAAATATGTGAAAGGAGGGATAGTAACTTTTCATGGGTACATACCATGTAGCTCTAATTACAGTTATCATATTAGTGAGAGACATTGTATATGTTTAAAAATTTATAATTTAGGCTTGATTCTGTAGACCTGTTTTTCTACGATTTTATGACTATACTACGGCTCGTACAAAAGCTTACAAACAATCGCTTCCTCTCGTAAATTTGCTAGTGTAACAGGAAAGGGAATGGTTAGTTGTTTCGGCAACTACTATACTCCATGCATTTATCAATGACTTGTCGATTATGTATATAGATTACTCAGTCTACTATTTATTTAATAAACTGGGAGCAAGTACGTAAAATGCGTTACATAAATAATTCGAAGTATCACCAGTGAGAAAAATTCTGTTTTAGATCGCAAAAACGAGAAAATAAATATGCAGAAACAGCAGAAAAAAGGACGAATTAGCAGGGATATTATCGCTGATGTGTGGCAAATTCGGTGTTTTTCGGGCACTTGCAAAAGTACTAGCGTAGTGTCAAGTTGTTTTGCCAGACTATCACTGCAAAAACGTACGTCTGGCTCTGTAATACTATAAAGTGCCGTATCATACCGAAAACAACCAAAAATCTAATGCATCTGAACTGTAACACCTATCGCAAAGAAGCAGAATGTAATATCACTTGCCCTTAAAAGTTACGTGGCTGGTTTATTCCCAATATCAAATGGATACTGTTAAAATTTCTGCGCAACATATATAAATAATCCACGACACGTACGAAAAGAATCCGTCTTTACTAGGTATCTAGTGACATTCTAAGTATACAGGGCGCTTATACGGACAAAGACACGACATCCCAAGAACACGTGACCAGGCTGGCAATGTATGTTGACAACACAAAATCTGTTCTGCGCATGTGAATGCTCACTTTAGAGATATTTACTCTATGGTCAGAGCCGACGGCCGGTATCGAACATTCTTCTATGTCACTGAACTTCACTTATCGCATATACAAAAAAATTACGAAAAATCCTTTGCCGGGTGGCCTCCTTGTTAGGGGTTAGTAAGAAGAGGAGAATACAAGAAATAGGCGTACTCACCGAGCGGACAGAGCCTGCTCCAGTGGTAGGGGTTGGCGCAGTGGTAGACGGGGTCCCTGACGGCTGCGCAGTGGGGGGCTGGCCTCAGCTGGTCCGGCTCCAGGTCGTCCCAGCGCCAGGCGCGGCAGCAGAGCGCGGCCAGGTCGGCCGCCTCGACGAGCACGCAGCCGCCCCCGGCGCCGGCGCCGCCTCCGCCGCCGGCCGCCACCGCCGCCGCCAGCAGCTCCAGCTGGCGGTCCGAGAGGCGGTCGAGCGCCAGGTCGGCGGCCGCGGCGGCTGCCGGCGACGCCGCCGCCGCATCGCGGGCCAGCCGCCTAGCTGCAGCGGCCGCGCGCCGCCGCCCGCGGCCCAGCATCGCCATCAGGCACCATCCGCATCGGGGGGCCAGCACGCGCTCGCCGCACACGCACACGCATGCGGACGCGGGGGGCTCGCCGCCGCCCGCCGCCTCCCCCTCCGCCTCCTCTAGCTGCCGCCGCGCGACGCCGGCGCCGCCTCCGCGCGGGCTCCTCTGCGCTCGAAGGGCCAACGAGCTCTCTCTGCGGCCCGGGTGCCTCGGCTGGTGCGTCTTCGGCCTATGCACTCCGGCTGCCGGTGTGGAATATCTTCGTAGCGGCTCTCGCGCCCAGCGCGGCCCAATTTGACTGGGCCGGTATTCCAATGCACACGTGTCTAAAAGCTGTTCTTACACTCAATCTTCACACACGCAGCAAGAACTCGAGCTTATCACGGAACGTAACAAGGAAAATTCAACATTCGATCGAAGATTAATGTTAAAACTGGACGGCACGAAGTTTGTGCTTTCGTTGTACACAAAATATTAAACTGTTCAGAAACAAAAGGATCACAGACTTTGATGATTGACGGCAAGCAGCGGCTCAGGCAGTTCAGTAATTCCGGTTCGTGTTTGCTGGCAAATCTTACAAAATGGCAAAAAACACCTCAGGCACATTCACTAGAGTAGCGCTGTCGAATAAGCGTACAAATACGAAACACATTCAAGTTTTCTGTTCACTATCCTTGTCTGCTGAGCACTTCTTGTAAGAGGCACTTTCTGGATACTGAAAACAAGCTAACAGTCAATGTCTCATGCTGCGACTATAAAACAGCCGAATCCGGAACACCTCTGGATCTTTATGTTGAACACTGAAACAGAGAAGGTAAATTCATTACAAAATCTCCTTATCGTTCCATGTGCTAAAAAATAAAAGCAAACGTTTTAAATTGTCTGTAAACGTAATACAATCTATTGAACGAAACATGGGTAATTTCCAAGAATGACTGCCTATCGAACTCAAGGGAGCCTCGCGATATATATCGAACGTGCGACTCGTGTCGACCATACAAATCTGGTGGTATTGTGCTAAATGTTCAGTGCGTTGCCAAGGGGACACAGTTTATCGTTTTCGGTTGTGAATAGCAATGAGTGAAAATGCCGACAGTTTCACATGGCGAAATCTAATTCCTTGGTTATGTAGTATGGAAAGACGTTTAAATTTTGTTGGGATTTGGCATTCCTTCCAAATGAGGATAGCAGAATACCATGGACTCAACGTGACTGACGAGTACAGTAAGTAAATTTAGTACTTTCATTTCCAATTAATTGTAAGTTAGTAAACGTTCGTCTTTTAACGTTGCTGTAGTGAACTTTGTAAATAGTAGCCATAGGTTTGCACGTTCGATATGAATCGTTAGCGGCCTTTGCGTTCGACAGGCAATCATTTTTGGTAATTACCGGAAAATAGATTTATTCAAAAATTAAAAACATAATGAGGCAGTGTGCAACAACACAACCCCGCCCTTAGCACACTACCTTCGATGATTAAACGAAGAGGCTATCGCTTTCAGAAACGCAGTACATCATATCCACGCTGCATTTCGTTCACTTCTTTCATTTAATACACTTTTATGATAAAATTATCTGTTTGTATAACAGGTTTTCACATGGAATTTCTAGTAATAAAAAGCTGCTCTGAACTTCATCGAAACATATTTTGCTGTTAGCGGAATCATCCATGATACTCCACAATCGTCATTTATAATGCTCGTGTAATTTTAAGCACTCACAAATAAACACTTACGACTGTAAACAGTGTAAGAGCTGGTCCAGTCCCCCAACGCAAAAAACGGATTCAAAATTGCAAACTTCGAGCTCGGTCTTTAGAGAATTACTATCCATCGGAAAGTTCTAGACTGCACTACATGATCGACACTCGACTGTAAACCAATATCTGACGATCAGCGAAACTCAAAGATCTGCTGCAAGAAGGACTTGCAACTACAATCTATACGGATAACATTATGGAATAAAATTTGATTAGGAAGATTCCGATATCTGTTAGCTTTCATACTTTCGTCATCCGCTGACGACTTCTAGATCGAAAAACATTGATATTCGAAACGAAATAGCAATTGAATTAACATTGACTTATTTAGCTGTGGCTGAAGTGCAGTGTGACACTGAGCAATAAAAAACATCGTGACTTCCGTTGACTTCTTTTGATAATGGAAAGGAACAGTTTTATTTACGAAATTCTAATATTATGAAGTAATTTATCTATATTGTTGCCGTACTAGCTAGGAATAACTACGAAATATTGTAACGCATTTCGAACCTTTTCAGGTTTTAAGGGCAAAAAATAAATAAATAAAAATAAATGCTACTATGAAACCACACAATCTAAATTACTCTACGTTTCGTTAGTGGTAGGAAACGAAGATACTGGGTAGAGAGAGAGAGAGAGAGAGATAGAGAGAGAGAGAGAGAGAGAGAGACAGAGGGGGGGGGGGGGAGGGGGGGTATTATGCGAATATCAGCACACTGCGATCTGCGTTAACTGCAACTAAGAAAAAATGTCCATGTTGTGAACTACGAGCACTCGTTCAGTGGAGATGCGTTTCATAGCAACGAAGTGGTGCTCGTAGCGTTTTAAGTCAGTGTTCATTGGACATCTTTTTTTTCTTGTTTTGGTGAACGCTACCACCTCTCACAACATGGAAAGCCAAGAGCTTGTTGTATACTCCTCTCAAAATATGGAATGCAAAGCGCTTGCAGCAGAAGAGATTTGTTTCACAGTATCTAAGATGAAGAAGTGTTCATAGCTCTTATGGTATGCATTTTAGAGCCCATGCTTAATTGATTTTTCGCTTTCGATGATCGTTCCTGTTATATAATTGAATATTGGTCACTCCTCCTGGGACGATGTATAGTACAATAGTATCCACTGAGTAACATTTCCTGATAAATCTTTTGTCATTGTCCTACAAGTTCACGGATAATCTTTTTCGTAGTGGACATAAACATATATTTTATTTAAAAAAATAAGAGAATATCAGTTGTAATTGTGTAATTAATCTGCAAAATTGAAACGGCTAAGTCGTGGATCACGGAAACCAGAAACGACACAGAGGAACTCAAAACTACCCTAGAAGATATCGAAGTACGTACATCGCTTAAAGAATATACACTAAATCATGCAAGTTTCCAGTAAAGGCCCAGAAAGAAAACTGTTGTAACATGGACTGAAGAAAGACATAAGGAAATGTGGAGAACATGGAAGGAAAGATGCAGCTGATTAAAATTTGATTGTGAAAGACTGACATACATTTACATTCCATTTTCTAGGCGTATTATTCATTTCTGACACGTGTGATCGTTTTTAATCTCTGTATTGTGACGACCTACGTCTACATACATACACAATTAGTGGCACAGGACACGTCGTGCCAATGTTATCGATTTTCTTTCACGTTACATTCGCGTGTTGAGCGTGGGGGAAAATGACTGCGTAAATGCCACTGTACGAGCTCTAATTTCTGCCAGGTTTTCTCACGACCCCTACGCGAAGTATACATTCATGGCAGCACAATGGTTGCATAGTCATATTCAAATATCTGTTCTCTAAATTTATTCTAAAGTGTTGTCTTTCTTCTAAAGACAAAAAAATATTATAAATGGCTTGATAGCAGAATGAAAATCGACTTTTGATTCCTCAGCGAAGGAGCAGTTTAAGCGATCCACAATAGTGAGAAATAGACACATGCTATGGTCTTCGTACCCATAAGTAAACCAACAGCGCAAATCACTTCGTCACTACCCGGAAACCTGAATACGGCACGTTTCAAAAACATAATCCACATCTTTATCCCTCTTCATGACCACTACACGAAATTGTCTTTACTGCTGGCGCGCGTTAGTATTGTGATGGTACTTCAAAAATAAATAAAACAACTAAAAAAGAATCTATAACCATGACAGAATCAATCCCTATGTCAGCAATAACAAAACACAGTCCCATTCACATACCAGGCCTCACGTTTTCCGCGCTTTTACTCTCAAGGTTTCATCTACATTTGCTCTAGTGAGACTTCGAACCACTTCTTAAGGGAGAAAACCTTAATTTCGCAAGGGAGAGAATTTAACACTTTGAGGTACGAATATATTACTTTAAAAGATTTCGCGATAAGGAATCGTGGGACATCAATGTTATGAGAGATTTTTTCCCATTTTTATAAAACTGCAATAAACTATCTTCGAATTAGGTTTAATGGGGATACCGGAAGTAAATTCTGTATGTAGGTCTACTACCCTATGTTATGTAATCTGTACATTGAACAAGCTATGAAAGAAATCAAGCAGAAATTTGGAAAAGAAATTAAAAGTTCAGATAGACGAAGTAGAAGTCTGCCAGTGACATTGTAAGATCTGAAAGAGCACTTGAACGGGATGGTGCATTGAAGTGAGATAAAACTATAAAACAGGGTCATGGAATGTAATCGAAGTAATTCAGACGATGCTAAGGGAATTAGATTAGAAAATAAGAGATTAAAAGTAGTAGATGGGTTTTGTTATTTAGGCAACAAAATAACTGATGGTGGACGAGGCAGCGAAGATATGAAATGCAGTCTGCCAATAGTAACAAGAGCATCTACGAGAGTTTGTTAACACCTGATTTCAATTTAAGTATTAGGAACTCTTTTCTGAAAATACTTGTCTAGAGTGAAGCCGTCTATGTAAGTGAAATGTGGTCGACAGGCAATTCAGACAAGAAGACGGTATAAGCTTTTGAAATGTAGTGCTGCAGAAGAATGCTGAAGATTAGCTGGGTACGTCGAACAATAAATGAGGAGATGCTGAATCGGAGTAAAAGTAAATTTCTGGTACAATCTGACGAAAAGATGGATCCGTTGGCAGCGCCACCTGAAGGCATCAAGGAATCGTCGATTTGGTAATGGAAGGAAGTGTGTGGGGTAAAAGTTGTAGGGGGAGACGAAAGAGTGAATATAGTAAGCAGTTTGAAATGTACTTAGCCTGTAGTAGTTATGCAGAAACGACAGGATAGGCAAGCATGAAGTGCTGCATCCAATCAGCTTTTGCAGTGAAAACCACAATATCAAGGTCTACAAAATCTGGCTTAGAAGAGAATTATTATTACAAACAAATCAGTTCGATCGAACTTTTTGTGAACTTTTTACAAGCGATGTTTCCATACATACAGAACTTGGGTACGATCAGTAGATCCAATTCTGAGGCAATAACGTTCATGTTTTTAGAATAGTTAGAGGAACGCGTTTAAGCTCCCGTCGAAATATATATGAATGTGGAAGAAACAAAGCAATTGAATCTAAACATGGATAGCTTTTCAAGTTGCAAAATGGCTGAAAGCAGTTATTGTATACTCCAAGACGTGTGAGCAGAATAAT
This sequence comes from Schistocerca americana, assembly GCF_021461395.2. Taxonomy (NCBI): domain Eukaryota; kingdom Metazoa; phylum Arthropoda; class Insecta; order Orthoptera; family Acrididae; genus Schistocerca; species Schistocerca americana. The sequence continues at coordinate 95,269,359 of NC_060128.1, forward strand.
TACAATGGAGTAACGGAAGCGCACAACAACCTAATACTCGACTGAACGAAAAGACAGTTTAGGATTTCATACATTTGGCACAAAACTTCAGAAGAGGGCACCGCCTCTAAAGGTTAAACATCAGACACACAAAATCTCAATTAGAATAAGATATAAGAAAAGGAACTCAGACACAATATAAGAAATGAATACTACTAAAATAGCTAGGGAATTTAACCAAAGGTTCCACGTCAAATTTGTAATTAATAGCCCCTTTCCGTTTAGAGCAACAGCATGTTCAAAATTGCAACACTGGGAGAACATTTGCTTCATTGAATGTTTGGTTTTTGACTCACAAATGATTGAACGATTTATGCAATGTTATAGAAAGATAAAAAATAGTTAATAATTATAAACAGTCACTTTTGGCTGTATAGGTGAATTCCCCAAACAAATATTTAACGTGTATAGTGTAGAGCGATTTGTAGTAGCATCATCATTTAATGAACATTTTTTCAGTGTTTGATGGACGACCGATTATTGACCTGCTTGCAGTTACATCTACATTTGAATAATGTCCGAAAAGCAGCTAAAGCATAACTTGTTTCAATTCAATGCATATGTCAGGTTCATTCTAATGGTATTGTACCTTAACTTCACTAAAAAAGTATGGTACAAATAATTACCTTGAATATCTGTAAAAACTTTCGAGACAATGGGGATACAAATAACTACATAACAGCTTCATTTATCGGCAGATCTACCACTAAAAGACCATCACAAAGCCAAAGAAATGGTGCGGTTTGCTACAACAGCATAGAATAATGTTTCCTATACGTTAATGAATCAGATTTCATCCTGTAAAAGGGAAGGTACTGCGTACATTCTTTCGAGTCTTACCTCACAATACGTAAATATCTGTCACATCGCAAAACGTGATTTAGTGAACTAATTCCAATCCTTCATTCACCATATGTCTCATACAGTATTTTTTATGAGACAATTGCTGTTGAGAGAACTGGATTGATATCTCTGGCTAAACGTTGCTAGTCACTCGTGTCACATCTATTAATGTACTCTCAAAGTGCAAAGAGAATGATTATAAATATCACCTTTAGAGACACGAAGCAGAAAAATTACATGGGGTGGGTATACGCATACAAAAAGGAAGAAGTATTTTAACATGACTCACTAATTTCTGCATTCAGATCGAAATTGTCACCATGAACATCTGAGCGCTTTGCCAGCCAAAGCCGTTTTTACGCATCGCTTGTATGTCTAAAATATTTGAAGTAATTGCACTCTTTACCGACACGGATGATACTCTTCTGGAAGCATAATCCAATAATAGTACAGTCATCTTATGGAAAAATGAGACCCAAGTATTAAAATGCAGGCTACGCTCAAGCCAAAGAGTTTATCTTGTTAACGCCAGTAACATAGCATCGTCGAAATAAACAATTCCTGTAAGAAGTGTTAAATTAGCCTTTTATATAGCTACTTTCTGAGTGAATCTGTTTTCATTAACATTTGTGAAGGAATCGAAGCGATAAACTGTTTTCAACTAAACATGTAACGTCTTTACGAACGGATCTGCACTTTGATACCTGTTACGTAATTCAATTTTCCGTCAGCGGGTTTGTTTTGTTTCACGCCGGTAACGCTCAAAGATATAAGGAGGAAGATATACCATTATCACGTGTGTGATGTACGCGACTCATCTCCAATTTTTGTTGTACCACATACATGGAGTAACAAATAAGAATGTAAAAAACGATAAGTAATGAATTGCGCCGCCTTCGACATTCGGCACAACAGAAAAATATTCAGGGATGATAATGAACAGCCTGTAAATATGACACTAGAGATGAAGAAACTGAAGGACGAATAGCCTTTGTGTTTGTCGAAGCTGCAGAACTTGTTTTTCCATCCCACGGCACAGCAAGATAAGCAGGTCACTGATACAGACAACTCTCTGAAGTTTGCCAGGTACTTTTTGATATCTAAAATTACATAACTGCCAAATGTATGTACTGTAGTGAAATGTTCTTAAGACAGTAGGTGCTTATAACTTACTGTTAGGAGCATGTGAAAAAAACTGAAAAAGACACTTTGAAATTTTTGCTTTTATTCAGCCAGTTTTACGCCGGCCCGGGCCAATTCCACATGAGTCTGTACAAACAACAATTACATTCCGCTTTTTTGCCTATTATAAGTCACTTAGTGTGCATCTTAACTCGAGAATAGAGTTCTGCCTTTGGGTGGAGTTATAGAAGGGTTGAATCAGTGCAGAAGTTATACAAATGACGCAAATTCACTCTCCAGGGATCGATAATAAGGTGCACACAAACGATAGGGTTTCAGGTATAATACAATCACGATTCTACTTTAGGCGGGTACAAACTCAAGTTTTCATCATTTATCTGATCTGCTCCCAAGCGATTAAGACTAAATGTGGCACAGCCGACGAGTAGAACGTCATCATTGACGTTGTTTATCTATCAGTTTTCAGTTGTTCCTAATGTTAAAACAATGAATTTGAGGTTATGTCTGTCTGTACTTACGTAGACAGAATTTATATTATGCCATACACGTTTCGTCCAAATTCATTAAATGATTTTCAGTTGCAATATATGGTGCGCAATATACGTGCTCGTATCGGTGGAAAATTGTGTATGACTCTTTTATTTAACCGGCTTTCGGCATTTCCACATACAGCCGTCTCAACAGTGGAATATCATTTATGGCGATACGAACATAAGTACAACGCAGCACCCAGTCCCCTAGTGGAGAATATTTCCGATCCGGCCGGGAATCAAACCCCGGCCACGCACTTGTGTGCTTGCGCTCTGTGTTGGGAGTGCTGAAGGCAGAACAGTTTCACCACAGTAAAAGCAAGCATAGTCACACTGTGTAACCCCAGTACCACAGAAGATGCACTATTAAATTATGTTTGATCAGTTCCAGGAGAAGAGTAAAACACCACCTTGCGCAAAAACAAAAGATAAGTAATGGTCGAAGATACAGGTAACTAGCCTGGACACGGTTTTGGAGTCTGGATAATGTTAAATACCTTAAAGTGACTATTACGGTTTTGTTCTCAACACTGCAGGTGTAGTGGAAAGTAACCACGGCAAAGGGGACAATCGTCTGGGTCAAAATTTGTAAAAACTGGTCTTCTACAAACTCGGCATTTCCGAACGTCTGCATCTCGATTCGCGACACATTATATGTTACTATGCGGCTTGTTCCACAGGTCAATTTTAAGCTCGCGAGTGCGGCCCGCAAGCAATCACGTGGTGCACCGCGAAACAGTTACGAAACGAATTTATTTATTGTTGTCGCGGGAGGGCAGTGACGGACGTCAGCATACGGAGGAGGCGTGGCGTGTCCCGTGCTCTCGCGTCGCAGGCCACATTTATAGCCGTCTCCTTCTCCTCCGCCTCGCCTCCTCTGCGGCTTCGCATTTGCGTCGACGCGGTCGCTCGCGCACACGACCACGTGCGTTCGCGTCCGCTGCTATAAATTGCGCCCGGCGCCGAAGTCAGAAATACATTTTTAAAAAGAGAGCGAGCAACACTTCTCGGCACGTAGCACACGAAGACCGCCCCCCTCAGGGTCTCCAGCGACAATGATTTCGCTTGTGTGTAGGCGCGAATCAACCAGTAGCAGCTGACTCGCACCATATACGGGGTGCACAATTGATGACGACACAGTTGTGTATTGCAGCAAGAATTAGAGGCAGAAACACGTAGCGTAAGAAATCAGCAAGAAAATAGTGCTGCAACGAATATGACCGCAATTCGTGTGACTCAGAGTCGAAATCTAGCCTTTTGGCCAAATACTGTGTATTTCAATGCAGAATGACAAAGAAACGCCTTGAACGAGAGCTGTTGTGGCATAAGTAGTAGTTCTGGAAGGCAACTAGTATCACGTATAGGCGGATATGATGAAAATACAACTAGGAGGGCAGGATGGGGGTGTTGTACCTGAATGCTGGTCCTTTAACGTGGTTACGTCACACGCGAGAAGGCGAATTTGAAGCGATTCTACAGCGCGGCAGAGAGAATGATTTTGCTGTGGGTTGACTACCTCGAACGGTGTGCGTCCACCGACGGTAGGGGAGAGATGCCAGGTACAGACGCGGACGGCGAGAAGGCAAGAAGGACGCGGAAGCAGCAGCGGACGCTGCGGACGGAGGAAGGCAGAACAAGGCACTCCGGCGTCGTCCCCTCAGAAGGCGGCGTCCAGACGGCGTCGCCTCGCAGAACAGCGGCCGCCGCGTCCGGCCGGAGGGCACGACATGCTGCAGTCTTCAGTCGCGTCACAGCGGGAATCTCGGTGCACACGCGACGGAGCGGAAACGCGCACTGCACGGGAGGTTTGTGTGTAATGTTGTGTGTCGCGGTTGGCGGGCAGCGAGCACCGCTCGACTTGCGCACACGGCCACGCTCGGAGCTCGACTGGCTGGCTGCGGCGGGCGCCGGCGGCGGCGCGCCTGTCGCCGGGCCCCCTCCCCTCCCGCGCCGCTCCCCGCCACGGCCGTGGCGGGCGCGCCTGGCGCCTGCGCCCCCTCCCCGCCCACCCGAGGGCGACGGGCTGGCGCCAGCCGCGGCGCGACAAACCGACCTGGCCGCCGCCGCGAGGCCGCGCGCTACTAACCGTCCCGCAAACATCCGGCCGCCGGCGCCGCGCCTAGGGCGGGCAGGTGGAGGCGCACGGAGCTGCTCACTCGCCGACGACGCGTTTACAATTATCTACTATACTGGCCATTAAAATTGCTACACCAAGAAGAAATGCAGATGATAAACGCATATTCATTGGACAAATATATTATACTAGAACTGACATGTGATTACATATCCACGCAATTTGGGTGCATAGATCCTGAGAAATCAGTACGCAGAACAACCACCTCTGGCCGTAATAACGGTCTTGATACGCCTGGGCATTGAGTCAAACAGAGCTTGGATGCGTTGTACAGGTACAGCTGCCCATGCAGCTTCAACATAATACCACAGTTCATCAAGAGTAGTGACTAGCGTATTGTGACGAGCCAGTCGCTCGGTCACCATTGACCAGACGTTTTCAGTTGGTGAGAGATCTGGAGAATGTGCTGGCCAGGGCAGCAGTCGAACATATTCTGTCTCCAGAAAGGCCCGTACAGGACCTGCAATATGCGGTCGTGCATTATCCTGCTGAAATGTAGGGTTTCGCAGGGATCGAATGAAGGGTAGAGCCACGGGTCGTAAGAGGTCTGAACTGTAACGTCCACTGTTCAAAGTGCCGTCAAAGCGAACGAGAGGTGACCGAGACGTGTGACCAATGGCACCCCATACCATGACGCCGGGTGATACGCCAGTATGGCGATGACGAATACACGCTTGCAATGTGCGTTCACCGCGATGTCGCCAAACACGGATGCGACCATCACGATGCTGTAAACAGAACCTGGATTCATCCGCAAAAATGGCGTTTTGCCATTCGTGCACCCAGGTTCGTCGTCGAGTACACCTTCGAAGGCGCTCCTGTCTGTGATGCAGCGGCAAGGGTAACCGCAGCCACGGTCTCCGAGCTGATAGTCCACAGTTCTACACAACTTCTTCCTGTTTTTTCAATTGATCTGTGTTCACTTTGTCAAGGCCTATCCACTGTGCCAACTTATAACTAAATCTGAGGGGGGGTGCGATGGGGAGGTTCCCTTGTAAGGACAAACACACACCCATGCCCGAGGGAGGACTCGAACCTCCGCCGGGATCAGCCGCACAGTCCGTGACTGCAGCGCCTAAGACCGCTCGGCTAATCCCGCGCGGCGCCTTTTGTACAATAGCAGGCATTTGAAGAGGCGAACAAGATCCTGAAGCAGGCCCTCCTATCCTGTATACAAGAAGAGTAAAAGAACATTAGAGTAATAGAACATTAGCAATTCTCACACAGTGGTGCCAAAGCACGAGAATGACTATTGCGCCTAACAAGTCGACATATCTATTACTGAAAGGCCAATTGGCCAGGAATCCAACGGTGAGAATCGAGGGCTCACCGGTGATTCGGCGTCGTGAGGCCCGGTATCTAGGAGTAATAATCGATGACAGGTGGAACTTTGCCAAACATATTGAAACAGCTACACAAGAATCACTAGAAGCCTTAAATAGTTTAATCATGATAGGACACAGCAGATTTCATCTTCCAGCAGAGCTCATAGAGCTGTACCATAACACCATTCTTGTTTCCATTGTGGGTTACGGATCCGGAGTGTGGGCACACAGGCTCACGAGGGTCGTGCCCGCCATGTTGTAAGTAGGCTGTTTAGGTTCTTATATTGGTAACGCCGCCGCCACTGTATGAAAATCACTGGCTGTGCTGTGTGCAGTCTGTGGCTAGTTTGCATTGTTGTCTGCCATTGTAGTGTTGGGCAGCGGCAGCTGGATGTGAACAGCGCGTAGCGTTGCGCAGTTGGAGGTGAGCCGCCAGCAGTGGTGAATATGGGGAGAGAGATGGCGGAGTTTTGTAATTTGTCATGAACTGATATATATATTGTGACCATTAAGGTAAATACATTGTTTGTTCTCTATTAGAATCTTTCATTTGCTAACTATGCCTATCAGTAGTTAGTGCCTTCCGTAGTTTGAATCTTTCATTTAGCTGGCAGTAGTGGCGCTCGCTGTATTGCAGTAGCTTGAGTAACGAAGATTTTTGTGAGGTAAGCGATTTGTGAAACGTATAGGTTAATGTTAGTCAGGGCCATTCTTTTGTGGGGATTTTTGAAAGTCAGATTGCGTTGCGCTAAAAATATTGTGTGTCAGTTTAAGCACAGTCATGTATAATTGTTCAAAAGGGGACGTTTCATATGTCGACCCTTAGCCGAGGATACCTCACTGGAATCTTCTGATTTTTTCTTGTAGTTTGTGTAATAAGTATAGCTTTTGTTTATTGCTAGCGCGTAATTGTAAAGAGAATCTCCTTTGTAGTTGCAGTCTTTCATTGTTGTACAGTAAATCAGTTGTGGGATGCATGTAAATTTGCATCAAGTATTTCGCAGCTGCAATTAACTAGATATTATTTTCAGTCTTATGTTAATGTGTTCTCTTATTTTGCTCTTCAAATTGTGCTTTTCTGTGTTATCGTGTGAAATATTGTGACAATAATGGCGTGTGAAAAACGTAATACTAGGCTCCAAAGTAAACTGAGAAATGACAGTGAAAACGAAAGCAGTGTGTTAGCGCCACCGAGTAATGAATTAACTGATGTTCAAAGTAGTAATTTGGTAATTATGCATAGGGAAATGGAGCGGGCTGCAAACAATGGTGTAGACAGTGAAACAATTAGTGAACAGCGAAGCATTATCGATCGATCGGTCGGCAACAGCTCGCCTCAGGAATCCGAAATGACAGAACACAATATTGCAAATACTGTAGACTTAGGTTTTGGGTCCTCACCGTTTTCTCAAATGAGCCAAGACACATTTTCTGCTTGTCAAAATGTGAATGTTGCCGGTGAAAATGCACTGCCAAAAAGCATAGAGAAACAGATTCCAGACACTAATACATTATTATTGCAATTAATGCAACAAATGGAACAAAATCAGAGACAAATGGGACAAAAGCTTCAAAAGTTAGACACAATGCAAACTAGCCACAGACTGCACACAGCACAGCCAGTGATTTTCATACAGAGAGCGCTACGTGGCGGCGGCGTTACCAGTATAAGAACCTAAACAGCCTACTTACAATGTCTGTGAGGAGGGTGCAACGCAACATGCTTCTACGCTCCACTGGAGCATACAGAACATCTCCGGGAGGGGCACTACTAACACTCATGGGGGTGTGTCCCCTGGACATCAAAATCCGGGAACAAGCAGCTTGGTACTGGGTGAAAAGGGGAGATGTAGAAAAGACTGAGAGCATCTTGGGAGTGCGGGTGGGGGACAAGTTTGCAATCAAGAGAAGAGGAGAAGAGCTATGGCAAGAACTCTGGGACACAGAGGCAACAGGCCGAAGGACTTACCAGCTGCTCCCAAACATCAAAGAACGCCTCCAACTTTCGCACTTCCAACCGAGTAAGGCATTGCAGTTCCTCACAGGTCATGGACCGTATCCGGTATGTCTTTGCCGATTCGGGAAAAGGGCTACCCCCTCGTGTGACTGCGGAGCTGAATGGGGTACCCCGGACCACGTGATCTATGACTGCCCTGTCTTCGATGACGTAGCCAGTGATTTAAGAAACCAGCTACCTAACAACAATACATATCAACTAATCAGAGACCCTACCACATTCAACATAATACGAGGTGTGGCTAGAAAAAAACCGGACTAGTACTGGAGAAACAATAAAACGAATGCAATAAGGCTGAAAGTCGCGTGGCCTGTCACGTGATTCTCGCTCCGCCTACTGCTCGAGTTTCATCTGCCTCCTGCACTCAGTCTGCCCGTGGCGTCTGTTTTAAGTAGTTGACGTTTTGTCTGTGCGTCGGAAAATGTTGAGTGTACAGAAAGAACAGCGTGCTAACATCAAATTTTGTTTCAAACTAGGAAAATCTGCAAGTGAAACGTTTGTAATGTTACAACAAGTGTACGGCGGTGATTGTTTATCGCGAACACAAGTGTTTGAGTGGTTTAAACGATTTAAAGATGGCCGCGAAGACACCAGTGATGACACTCGCACTGGCAGACCATTGTCAGCAAAAACTGATGCAAACATTGAAAAAATCGGTAAACTTGTTCGACAAGATCGCCGTTTAACAATCAGTGCAGTGTCTGAGTTAACAGGAGTTGACAAGGAAAGTGTTAGGCAGATTCTTCATGAAAGTTTCAACATGAACAAAGTGTGTTCAAAAATGGTTCCAAAGTGTCTCACAATTGAACAGAAGGAACGCCGAAGAATGATTTGTTCTGACATCCTGGAAAACATTGAAAGTGATCTCACCTTCTTACAAAATGTTATTACTTGCGATGAATCGTGGTTTTTTACTTACGATCCCGAAACTAAACGCCAATCGATGCACTGGAAAACTCCTGGTTCTCCACGACAAAAAAAAGCACGAATGTCAAAATCGAAATTCAAGGCAATGATGATTGTTTTTTTTGACATCAAAGGGATTGTGCACATTGATTGGGTACCAGAGGGACAAACAGTGAATCAGCATTACTACATTAGCGTCCTGGCTACCCTACGTGAGCGAGTACGGAGAAAACGGAACGATTTGTGGAGAAAAAAAGTCATGGATCCTTCACCAAGACAATGCCCCAGCTCACAGTGCGTTGTCAGTGAAGACGTTTTTGGCAAAACACAACATTCCCATCTTAGATCATCCACCCTACTCACCTGATTTGGCCCCCTGTGACTTTTTTCTTTTCCCTAAAGTCAAGTCAGCTTTGAAAGGAACTAGATTTGAGACTGTTGAAGCAGTAAAAGCAAAAGCGACGGAAGTAATGTATGGACTTACCGAAAATGATCTGCAGCATTGCTATGAACAGTGGAAAATTCGTATGGAGCGGTGTAGAGACCGAGGAGGAGAGTACATTGAAGGAGATAACATGAAATTGTAAATAATTGTAAATAAATGTTTTTTCCAGCATCAGTCCGGTTTTTTTCTAGCCGCACCTCGTAAACCGCCTTGCCAGCGAGGTATCAGCAAAGGTCCTGCGGGAATATCTAAGGGAAAACATATGAACTATCAGACATGACAAGACTTAAGGCGACCCATCCCATTCCGCCAGGGCGTGAACTGGCCAATCGCCGTGACGGTAGGAATCCGCCACGCTCTGGAACAGGGGGAGGGAGCGCCAACACCCAAATTTGACATTGCGCACCGATAGTGACTCAGTAGTTATCTAACCCTATGTAGATAATAGAAAGAATACCTTAAACAGAACCTGCAGCGATCATCTAAAAGGCCAGCTCGGTGCCAGGGGCATGCCCACTGGGATTAGCTCAGTGGGCACGGCCACATAGTAGGTTTATATGCAACAACTGGCACGCCTGTAACGCTGCAGGAAGTAGCCTCTAGATTAGTTAATTAAGTCCAGACACTAGATGTAGTGTTAGCAGTTAGCCAACACTACGAACACTACCTGAGTGAGGAAGCCGATATGCACGCGTTACACTCACGCAGACTAGAGATAGGTCTGAAACAGGATACGTAATGAATGCTATAAAGAAAAGTACGTAGCTTCTGGAATAGTTAACTTTAATCCATCGTCGTGGTACATCGCTCTTGACGATACAAGTGAGACTCTTTAGATACAAGCTATGTAAGGCTAATGGCGCCTTGCTAGGTCGTAGCCATGGACTTAGCTGAAGGCTATTCTAACTATCTGCTCTGCAAATGAGCGAGGCTTCGTCAGTGTGCATCGCTAGCGAAGTCGTCCGTACAACTGGGGCGAGTCTAGTCCGTCTCTCGAGACCTGCCGTGTGGTGGCGCTCGGTCTGCGATCACTGACAGTGGCGACACGCGGGTCCGACATGTACTAATGGACCGTGGCCGATTTAAAACTACCACCTAGCAAGTGTGGTGTCTGGCGGTCACACCACACTAGACCTTACCCACTAAGTAACTAACTTATAATTTCCTGTAGCAAGTAAGCTTACTAATACTAGAATTACAAGTATAAATGCTGCTAATACAAACAAATGTAATGTAGATTGAAGACCCACTAATGTATAAGGTGGGGGGTTATGATGTACGAAATAATTGGATAGAATAAAGATTTTTTTTAAAAAAAAGGACCAGAAAAATTATAAACCAATATCCTTCACATCAGTTTACTGCAGAATGTTGAACATATTTCCTTGAGACCAAGTAGCCGATGTCTAACGAAACAGCACGGTCTTAAGAATCATCGCCCGTCCAAAACTCAGCTTGTCATTTTCTCGCATATTATACTGCGAACTATGAAAGAAGGCAACGGGCAGGTTCAATTTTCTAGATTCCCGAAAAGCACCGGACACGATGCCCCCACTACAGATGTTGACGTAGGCACGAGTATGTGCAGTACCTGTAGTTTCATTACATATGTGAGTGGCTCGAGCCGGCCGGGGTGGCCGAGCGGTTCTAAGCGCTACAGTCTGGAACCGCGCGACCGCTACGACCGCAGGTTCGAATCCTGCCTCGGGCATCGATGTGTGTGATGTCGTTACGTTAGTTAGGTTTAACTAGTTCTAAGTTCTAGGGGACTGATGACCTAGAAGTTAAGTGCCATAGTGCTCAGAGCCATTTCTTTTTCTTTTCTTTTTTTTCTTTTTAAGTGGCTCGACGACTTCTTAATTAATAGAACACAGTATATCGATCATTTTGATTTGCAGCTCCTTGTATTGGCCGTATTTGCTGTTAAAATTGTTGGATGTGAGGTCCGCCAGTTATGCAAAACACCGTTTTTCTCAGTACCCAAACATGTTTCGGCGCCATTGTGCCATCACTAGTGGGTTTTCGTTCTTATTTATTCTGCAATGTGTACATTTTTGTTGAATGATTATAAAATTATGTGCACTTTTAGTTCAAACAACAGATCGTTTCTTTTTGCAAATACCTTTACACTTGGTGTGCATGGATTTTCTGGATCACTTGTCTGTTAATTAATACAGCTAGCTTGTCATCTGCGACCAAACGACGTTGATGAGAATTTATACTTTTGCTCCGAGTTAACCTGTCTTCTAGAATGTAATGTAAAAACGAGTATAGGCGCGAAAACATCGCGAAAAACTGAATTACATTCTAGAAGATTGGTTAACTCCCAGAAAAAAAACATCAACATCGTTTGGTTGAGATGACAAGCTACCTGTATTAATTAACACACAAGTGATCCAGAAAATCCATGCACACCAAGTGTAAAGGTATTTGCAAAAAGAAACGATCTGTTGTTTGAACTAAAAGTGCACATAATTTTATAATCACTCAACAAAGATGTTCACATTGCAGAATAAATAAAGACGAAAACCCACTGGTAATGGCACAATGGCGCCCAAACATGTTTGGGTACTGAGAAAAACGGTGTTTTGCATAACTGGCAGACTTCACATCCAACAATTTTAACAGCAAACACGGCCAATACAAGGAGCTGCAAATCAAAATGATCGATATACTGTGTTCTATTAATTAAGAAGTCGTCGAGCCACTAAAAAAAAGAAGAAAAAATAAAAGAAAAAGAAATGGCTCTGAGCACTATGGGACTTAACTTCTAGGTCATCAGTCCCCTAGAACTTAGAACTACTTAAACCTAACTAACCTAAGGACATCACACACATCCATGCCCGAGGCAGGATTCGAACCTGCGACCGTAGCAGTCCCGCGGTTCCGGACTGAGCGCCTAGAACCGCTGAACTGGTAGAAGCCGACCTCGGCGAAGATCAGTTTGGATTCCCCAGAAATGTTGGAACACGTGAGGCAATACTGACCCTACGACTTATCTTAGAAAGTAGATTAAGGAAAGGCAAACCTACATTTCTAGCATTTGTAGACTTAGAGAAAGCTTTTAAAAATGTTCATTGGAATACTCTCTTTCAAATACTGAAGGCGACGGGGGTAAAATACAGGGAGCGAAAGGCTATTTACAATTTGTACAGAAATCAGATGGCAGTTATAAGGGTCGAGGGGCATGAAAGAGAAGCAGTGGTTTGGAAGGGAGTGAGACAGGGTTGTAGCCTATCCCCGATGTTATTCAATCTATATATTGAGCAAGCAGTAAAGGAAACAAAAGAAAAATTCAGAGTAGGTATTAAAATCCATGGAGTAGAAATAAAAACTTTGAGGTTCGCCGATGACATTGTAATTCTATCAGAGACAGCAAAGGACTTTTAAGAGTAGTTGAACGGAATGGACAGAGTCATGAAAGGAGGGTATAAGATGAACATAAAAAAGAGCTAAACGAGGATAATGGAATATAGTCGAATGAAGTCGGGTGATGCTGAGGGAATTAGATTAGGAAATGAGAAACTTAAAGTAATAAAGGAGTTTTACTATTTAGGGAGTAAAATAACTGATGATGGTCGAAGTAGAGAGGATATAAAATGTAGACTGGCAATGGCAAGGCAATCGTTTCTGAAGAAGAGAAATTTGTTAACGTCGCGTATAGACTTAAGTGTCAGGAAGTCGTTTCTGAAAGTATTTGTATGGAGTGCAGCCATGTATGGAAGTGAAACATGGACGATAACTAGTTTGGACAAGAAGAGAATAGAAGCTTTCGAAATGTGGTGCTACAGAAGAATGCTGAAGATAAGGTGGGTAGATCACATAACTAATGAGGAGGTATTGAATAGGATTGGGGAGAAGAGAAGTTTGTGGCACAACTTGACTAGAAGAAGGGATCGGTTGGTAGGACATATTTTGAGGCATCAAGGGATCACAAATTTAGCATTGGAGGGCAGCGTGGAGGGTAAAAATCGTGGAGGGAGACCAAGAGATGAATACACTAAGCAGATTCAGAAGGATGTAGGTTGCAGTAGGTACTGGGAGATGAAGAAGCTTGCACAGGATAGAGTAGAATGGAGAGCTGCATCAAACCAGTCTCAGGAGTGAAGACAACAACAACAACAACAACAACAGGCGTACCAAATAGGATAATTCTTTTTGATACATCTTGTATATCGTCGAAACTGGTAGCCCAATAAAATAACACTTTGGAAATTAGACCGTTGGAAAATGTTTGACTTGACATTCTGTACTGAAAATCCGAGGACTCGCAACCATATGTGAAAAAACGGATATATAGAGACGTAGGAATGAGGGTCGCGCGACGCGACGCTTACCAATGCGACACTCGTATTACATCTGCATCTACATCTACGTGATTACTCTGCTATTCACAATAAAGTGCCTGGCAGAGGGTTCAATGAACCACCTTCATGCTGTCTCTCTACCGTTCCACTCTCGAACGGCACGCGGGAAAAACGACCACTTAAATTTTTCCGCGGGAGCCCTGATTTCTCTTATTTTATCGTGATTATAATTTCTCCCTATGTAGGTGGGTGCCAACAGAATGTTTTCGCAATCGGAGGAGAAAACTGGTGATTGAAATTTCATGACAAGATCCCGTCGCAACGAAAAACGCGTTTGTTTTAATGATTACCACTCCAATTCACGTGTCATGTCTGTGACACTATCTCCCCTATTTCGCGATAATACAAAACGAGCTGCCCTTCTTTGTACTTTTTCGAAGTCATCCGTCAGTTCCACGTGATGCGGATCCCACACCACACAGCAGTACTCCAGAATAGGGCGGACAAGCGTAGTGTAAGCAGTCTATTTGGTAGGCCTGTTGCACCTTCTAAGTGTTCTGCCAATGAATAGCAGTCTTTGGTTTGCTCTACCCACAGTATTATCTATTTGATCGTTCCAATTTAGGTTATTTGTAATTGTAATCCCTAAGTATTTAGTTGAATTTACGGCCCTCAGATTTGTGTGGCTTATCGCGCAATCGAAATTTAGCGGATTTCTTTGAGTACTCATGTGAATAACTTCACATTTTTCTTTATTCAGGGTCAATTGACGCTTTTCGAAACACAGATATCTCATCTAAATTATTTTGTAGTTCGTTTTGGTCATCTGATGACTTTACAAGACGGTAAAAGACAGCATCATCTACAAACAATCTAATTCGGCTACTCAGATTGTCTCCTATGTCGTTAATATAGATCAGGAACAATAGAAGGCCTATAACACTTCCTTGGGGAACGTCAGATATTACTTCTGTTTTACTCGATGACTTTCCGTCTATTACTACGAACTGTGACCTTTCTGACAGGAAATCACGAATGCAGTCGCACAACTGAGGCGATACTCCGCAGGCACGCAGTTTGATTAGAAGACGCTTGTGAGGAACGGTGTCGAAAGCCTTCTGGGATGAAAGGATGCTCGCCATACGACAAGCACCAAGGCAGCACAAATCACGTTTCAGTTACAGTTGTAGTCACGAGCTCTTCTTAGATGACACTTCGTGGCTTATCATTAACTAAAGCTCAAGAAACTGGAAAAAAGGAACGGAAGCACTGGGTGGACCCGTTCAACGGTATGAATACCTACTGCTGTTCTGGTGTGGATTCTTTTGAGCAGCCCCAACACCAATACAAACTTGACGACTGCTACAGAATTAGTCGAGATAGTGTCCAGTTTTTGGAGTAACTGGTATCGGCTACTCTGACAAAGCAGGACAGAAATTTTGAACTTAGTACTTCTCCTCCTGAGAAGCTATTCCTGGCACCAAAGTTAGTGACCAGTCCTTAGCGAATGACACAGGAACTGAACCACTGACGGTAGCAGAGCAAAGGATAAATTGCTTAACTCTGTTTTGAAATGTTCGTTTACAGAGGAAAACCCAGGAGAACTGCCCCAGTTTAATCCTCGTACCATTGAAAAGACTGTAACCTGCCCACTATATTTGTTTGTGTATGAAATTTATCCCAGCTTTACCTCCCACACTAAAAAAATCTATGTATTACCAAAACTATGTATCCACAAACTGTTATCCAACTAACACTCGTATATTCACCTTTGACTAAAGAGAAGCTGATTTCAACTGAACAGTATCTCACTGCAGCTTATCTTTGTATTAAATGAGCAACCGAAGTAGAATAATTATCTGGCTCTAATTAAAATTTCCACTTACCTCGCGTCTTGGCACCATTGTTGCAGATTTCTCGAAAGCACAACACCAGTCAGCAAGCAGGTACCAGCTAAGCTAGATTTCTGTTTCTAAATAAAATTTCCAAACTATATGGTTCAAATGGCTCTGAGCACTATGGGACTTAACTTCTGAGGTCACCAGTAACCTAGAACTTAGAACTACTTAAACCTAACTAACCTAAGGACATCACACATATCCATGCCCGAGGCAGGATTCGAACCTGCGACCGTAGTGATCTACGTCTACATCTACATCCATACTCCGCAAGCCACCTGACGGTGTGTGGCGGAGGGTACCTTGAGTACCTCTATCGGTTCTCCCTTCTATTCCAGTCTCGTATTGTTCGTGGAAAGAAGGATTGTCGGTATGCCTCTGTGAGGGCTCTAATCTCTCTGATTTTATCCTCATGGTCTCTTCGCGAGATATACGTAGGAGGGAGCAATATACTGCTTGACTTTTCGGTTAAGGTATGTTCTCGAAACCTCAACAAAAGCTCGTATCGAGCTACTGAGCGTCTCTCCTGCAAAGTCTTCCACTGGAGTTTATCTATCAACTCCGTAACGCTTTCGCGATTACTAAATGATCCTGTAACGAAGCGCGCTGCTCTCCGTTGGTGAATAACGCTTCATCGCTGAATAGAAGGCGTGCAAAAAATCTGTCATCGTCCCGTAATTTCACTTGTGCCCAGTGGCAGAACTGTACACGGCGTTCAAAGTCGTCACCATGCAATTCCTGATGCATAGAAATATGGTACGGTTGGAATCGATGTTGATGTAGCATTCTCAACACCGACGTTTTTGTGATTCCCGATTCTCGCGCAATTTGTCTGCTACTGTGCGCGGATTAGCCGCGACAGCAGCTAAAACACCTACTTGGGCATCATCATTTGTTGCATGTCGTGGTTGACGTTTCACATGTGGCTGAACACTTCCTCTTTCCTTAAATAACGTAACCATCTGGCGAACGGTCCGGACACTTGGATGATGTCGTCCAGGATACCGAGCAGCATACATAGCACACGCCCGTTAGGCGTTTTGATCACAATATCCATACATCAAGACGATATCGACCTTTTCCGCATTTGGTAGCGGTCCATTTTAACACGGGTAATGTATCACGAAGCAAATACCGTCCACACTGGCGGAATACTACGTGATACCACGTACTTACACGTTTCTGACTATTGCAGCGCCATCTATGACAAAGCGAAAATAGTGGTCCAACTAAAATATTCATATTTCTTTACGTACTACACGAATATGTAAATATGTAATAAAAACTGGTGGTTCCTGTTTTAAAAAACGCATTTTAACATTCTTCTACTGATATAGTCTCGTTTTGTTTACTCAAAACATTTTAGTACAAAGCAGGTACATTGCCAGACTGTCCAACCCACGCTGCCTGCTATTCTCTACAAAACCAAGTAACCTCTTTGATCAACATCTGTGGTTTCAGAATCAGACTTACAAAGAATATGATTATGTTAATACTACAGGAGTTACTTTATCAGATTCACAACTTAATTCAAAACTGTGGCCAAAACTTCTTGAAAATCGACATGGAAAATAGGACAGCCCCCTTTTTTATGTCTCCACCGATTTATTAAAGGAGATTCCCTCAAACTCTTACTGAATGTAATCCATCTAATTATAGCTTAGTGTATTAAATGTGGTATTACTGTTGTCAAGGGCGCCATCGGAACTTAGTCGTATCAAACCTACAGTAATCGCACGAAAAGTTGCCCGATTACACCAAGGCCTGTGAAGTATAGAGGGCCGCGCGTAATTAGCCGAGCGGTCTAGGACGCTGCAGTCATGTACTGTGCGGCTGGTCCCGGCGGAGGTTCGAGTCCTCCCTCGGGCATGGGTGTGTGTGTTTGTACTTAGGATTATTTAGGTTAAGTAGTGTGTAAGCTTAGGGATAGGTGACCTTAGCAGTTAACTCCCATAAGATTTCACACACATTTGGACATTTTGAAGTATAGAGGAAATGCAGACATGTCACTGAGTGGCGTCGGGATGCAGAAAGGGAAATGTTTTCGTGTTTGTGTCCAAGACGCTTTCTGCCGTGAGCGCCTAGTAGCAGGCAGCTGGTATGGGAAAATAACACACGTAAGTAACATGGATTCGTGAATGCGGATTATACAGACTCTGATTTCAAACGAAGAGTTTATTTGTACGAAGACTGTTGTCATACCATACTCAATACCCAATAGAAGAAATGAACAAATTTTATGCAAGTTGTCAGGAATTTTATGTGAAAGTAACATTGCAGGTAAAACAGCGGTTCAACTTGGATGAGAAACCTTAGGATTTATCGAAATATCTAGATCGCTAAGAAGTCCGAAATATTTTGAAACAGCCTGTGAAAGATAGGCAAAAAGCAGACAATGGATGGAGACATCCAGAAGGGAGAAATAAAAAAAAGTGCTCCAGCTGAAATTTGTTTGAATAGGATACTAATCTTGAAAGCTCATATTGACAATTTTATTTACGAAAACCTTGCAGTGATCATTTCACTTTTACTAGCAGTTGCATCTTCAAATACTGAAGTAGAAAGATTATTCACCTAAAAATGTAAAAACGGACAAATGAAATAGATTTAGTAATGAAATCCTTAATGGGTTAGCTCTGTACAAAAGTACGAATGGTAGCAAACAATTGCTCAATTTTAAAACTGAATAGCTCCGTGCTAAATGTAGGTAGAAAAGTAATGCTTCAGCTCATGATCCTGTAAATGTATAATTTTTTTGAATAATGCAGCATACATAGCACTCGCCCGTTAGGCATTTTGATCACAATATCCATACATCAAGGCGATAACGACCTTTTCGGCGATTGGTAACGGTCCATTTTAACAAGGGTAATGTATCACGAAGCAAATACCGTCCGCACTGGCGGAATGCTACGTGATACCACGTACTTACACGTTTGTGACAATTACAGCGACATCTATGACAAAGCGAAAATAGTGGTCCAACTAAAACATTCATATTTCTTTACGTACTGCACGAATATGTAATAAAAACTGGTGGTTCCTATTTTAAAAAACGCAGTTGATATCCGTTTACCTTTGGCAGCGCCATCTAGCGGGCCAACCATAGCGCCATCTATCAATGGACCACCCTGTATATATATATATATATATATATATATATATATATATATATATATATATATATATATATATATATATATATATATAACTGAATTACCCTGTATATATTTCGTGTTATGAAATAATGAAATAACATTATTATAATTATGCCCCCTAAACCTAGGGTTTTTAAAGACTTATAGGATATTTTAGGGATAATTCAGAATGAAACTAGCGTAAACCAGTATCCTAAGTGGACACACTGGCTGTTGTATGGTCTGCCCTTGGTCGGCAGGTGATGGTTGACGTGGTCACTATAGCAAAAATCTACGAATACCTCTGGTTTGATCACAAGCGAAGTAGATCAGGGGCCTGAAGATGGCGTAGTAAAACGCTGAAACCGATTGCCAAATAAAGTAAGGTTGGAAGTTTGACGTCTGAAAGGTGTTTAATTTGATGTGCTCCATCGAACAGTCAAGTCCCGCAACTATCTTAAAAAAGGTGGTCATACAGAGACTTAATGCATATATAGGCTATAAACTGTTGTGGTGGTTAGCTTCTCTTTGGCGTAGTAATAATTTAAAATTCTACTTACAGGCCCCATGGATGTTGTTCTACATGTTGTGTTTTTGTTCATTGATGAAAACCTATAGTGTACTTCCCGTTGGTCTACAATCATGAAATTAGGCGAAGAGGAAGGTTTCACAGTACAGCCAAAAGAAAAATTTGTAATTATACAAAAAAAATTGTCATTTATCTGTGAGTCCGTGTGTTAAGACTCCTTTTTCTCAGGTATCGATAGACGTATCAAGTTGAAATGTATGTCACACACTGAGGTCTATGGTCCTTTGGCAGTCTAAAAGCTTCTAAGTCAATATAGTCAAAAGATACGGCCATTTATGGCAGATATTTTGATACTTGCAAACTCACTCATCAAAACCTATTGTGGGGCGGTAGTAGTAGTAGTAGTAGTAGTAGTAGTAGGAAATATTGTTCGCCGTCTTTTACAAGAGCCTGAAAACTATTTCTGTGATCAGCCAGAAAGTGATGGTTCAAATTGGTTCAAATGGCTCTGAGCACTATGGGACTTAACATCTTAGGTCATCAGTCCCCTAGAACTTAGAACTACTTAAACCTAACTAACCTAAGGACATCACACACACCCATGCCCGAGGCAGGATTCGAACCTGCGACCGTAGCAGTCACGCGGTTCCGGACTGAAGTGCCTAGAACCGCACGGCCACCGCGGCCGGCTCACACACACACAACATAGTAATATTGCTGATGGTACTAATAATAATTAATAGATGTCTCTATCATAAACAGCACCATGAGCAATTCACAGGCGACCTCTACGGTAAGTTCCCGTTAAAAGGTCTTTCGCCCTGACTTCTGACAATCAAAGTTGATTGCTCGCCACAAAAGTGGAAAATGATGTCACCGCTTGTCACGCGGTTTTGTCAACATTACGGGTGGCACAAAAACACTTACTGCCGCGAAATCTGAGCGATCGAAGACGGTGTACAGTCCTCGCGCGTTCACGTCATGTTGTCGTAGAAGAATCTGAGTACCACTGCGATGTAGTGGTTATGATACCAAACTCTTGCATGCAGGGCCGTAAGTTGAAAACTCTCCTGGACTGTAAAATTTTAATATACATATTCGGTTCGATTATATTCTAGAAGTAGCCACAAATGTTAAGAATCATTGTACTGGAATGTACTGTAGCTGTATACAGGGTGAAAAGTACTTAAACCGACAAACTCTGGGAGGTTGTAGGGGACATCAAAACAAATATTTTTCCCTAATGCCATTTTTTACTATGAGGAGTATTTAAACTGGTAATGAAGATTTCTCTGGCAGTAAAGTAATTAAGCCAACAAACACTTTTCGATTTTTTTATGACCAAGAGACAAGACATTAACACAACCCAATTTAAATTACAGTAGATTTACAAAAATGCCTCCATTGACACGTAAACAAAGGTTACACTGTCGGATCATGTTCTGTCTGACACGGGCAAAAACCCCAGGAGTATCCTGAATTGTTCCTGCTGCTGCTACTATGCGGGCAACCAGATCCTCTTCTGATGCAACAGGAGTTGCATAAACAGGGTTGCGCATCTCTCCCCACACAAAAAAGTCCAGAGGGGACATATCTGGGGATCGAGCAGGCCATGGTACAGGACCACCTCTGCCAATCCACGTTTCTGGGAACTGTCGGTCCAGGAATCGCCGCACACGACGACTGAGATGTGCTGGCGCCCGTCATGTTGGAACGACGTGCGTTGTCTTGTAGGGAGCGGGACGTCTTCCAGCAATTCTGGCAATGCTCTGGCGAGAAAATTTTAATAGTGCCTGCCATATAATGGCCTACCTAGCAGATACGGCCCAATTAAACAGTCCCCAACAACACCGACCCACACATTAACGAAGAACCGCACTTCACTTCATGAGCGCTAGTAACTGTGGCATGTGGGTTATCCTCACTCAAACCAAGCGAATTGTGCATGTTGAAGACTCCATCACGCCTGAAAGTTGCTTCATCGGTAAACAACACAGAGGATGGAAATGTAGGATGCAATTCACACTATTCCAGGTACCGCTGCGAAAACTGTGCTCTGGGTGGATAATCAACTGGTTCCACGTTGTGGATACGCTGTAAGTGAAATGGACGTAACAACTGCTCTCGAAGGACTGTTCTTACATTCGTCTGATTCGTCCCCATGTTACGTGCAAATGCACGAGTGCTGATTGAAGGATCCCGCTCCACATGCTGTAAGGCAGCTTCCTCAAATTGCAGCGTTCTTACCGTGCGACGGCGTCCATGTCCAAGTAATCTGCTAAATGACCCGGTCTCAAGCAGACGTTGGTACACAGCAGCAAAGGTCGTATGATGCGGGATACGGCGATTAGGATATTGTTGTTGATAAACCCGCTGTGCAGCTCGTCCGTTGTGGTGCGCTACGTAGTACGCACCAAGCATATCAGTGTACTCACTGCAGGAGTATCGCTCTACTAGTAAACAGAGACAATGCACTACTACACTGGTGGACAGCAGTTGCATACAACTGAAGAGCGTAATACGGCTTCTAACAACTAAAGATCGTAATACAGCCTCCACCGGCTTAAATAATCCTCATAGGAAAAAATGACATTAAGAAAAAATATTTGTTTCCATGTCCCCTACAACCTAGCAAAGTTTGTCGGTTTAAATACTTTTCACCCTGTATATACTGTAGAAGCCGAGCTCGGGGAAGATCGGTTTGGATTCCGTAGAAATACTGGAACACGTGAGGCAATACTGACCTTACGACTTATCTTAGAAGAAAGATTAAGGAAAGGCAAACCTACGTTTCTAGCATTTGTAGACTTAGAGAAAGCTTTTGACAATGTTGATTGGAATACTCTCTTTCAAATTCTAAAGGTGGCAGGGGTAAAATACAGGTAGCGAAAGGCTATTTAAAATTTGTACAGAAACCAGATGGCAGTTATAAGAGTCGAGGGACATGAAAGGGAAGCAGTGGTTGGGAAGGGAGTAAGACAGGGTTGTAGCCTCTCCCAGGTGTTATTCAATCTGTATATTGAGCAAGCAGTAAAGGAAACAAAAGAAAAATTCGGAGTAGGTATTAAAATCCATGGAGAAGAAATAAAAACTTTGAGGTTCGCCGATGACATTGTAATTCTGTCAGAGACAGCAAAGGACTTGGAAGAGCAGTTGAACGGAATGGACAGTGTCTTGAAGGGAGGATATAAGATGAACATCAACAAAAGCAAAACGAGTATAATGGAATGTAGTCGAATTAAGTCGGGTGATGTTGAGAATATTAGATTAGGAAATAAGATACTTAAAATAGTAAAGGAGTTTTGATATTTGGGGAGCAAAATAACTGATGATGGTCGAAGTAGAGAGGATATAAAATTTAGACTGGCAATGGCAAGGAAAGCGTTTCTGAAGAAGAGAAATTTGTTAGCATCGAGCATAGATTTAAGTGTCAGGAAGTCGTTTCTGAAAGTTTTTGTATGGAGTGTGGCCTTGTATGGAAGTGAAACATGGACGATAAATAGTTTGGACAAGAAGAGAATAGAAGCTTTCGAAATGTGGTGCTACAGAAGAATGCTGAAGATTAGATGGGTAGAACACATAACTAATGAGAAGGTACTGAATAGGATTGGGGAGAAGAAGAGTTTGTGGCACAACTTGACTAGAAGAAGGGATCGGTTGGTAGGACATGTTCTGAGGCATCAAGGGATCACCAATTTAGTATTGGAGGGCAGTGTGGAGGGTAAAAATCGTAGAGGGAGACCAAGAGATGAATACCCTAAGCAGATTCAGAAGGATGTAGGTTGCAGTAGATACTGGGAGATGAAGAAGCTTGCATAGGATAGAGTAGCATGGAGAGGTGCATCAAACCAGTCTCAGGACTGAAGACCACAACAACAACAACATATACTGTATACGTATATTCTGGCCGGAGGCAGTTCGCTCAGCGCTCTTGTATGTGCAAGTGCTGAATAAACCTTCGTTAAGTGAAGTCAGTGTTCGTCATTCATCTGATTACAGCTTCTTCCACGTGACATTATTCTGGTGGAGGCGACGGGTATTGGATCTTGTGATAGCGTACGTTATCGACAACACAGTGGCTCCCATCAGGCCTCGACAGAGCCGCCGTTTAGGTGGCGAGAAACCCAAGTTCCAGCCACATTCAATAGATCACAATCTACAGGAGACAGAAGAAGAAGAGGACGTTACGATGACAGCAACTGGGTGCCACCACATGAGACATCCTTCCGGGTTCTCTGGTGACGATGGCCAAGATCCAAACAAGTGGCTGAAGGTATCTGAGCGCATAGCCGAATTTAACAAATGAGAAGACACCGTGTGTTTGGCTAACGTATTTTTCTGCTTGGAGGGCACTGCCAAGCAATGGTATGAGAACAACGAGAAGTTCGCCCACATCTCGTGGTCGTGCGGTAGCGTTCTCGCTTCCCACGCCCGGGTTCCCGGGTTCGATTCCTGGCGGGGTCAGGGATTTTCTCTACCTCGTGATGGCTGGGTGTTGTGTGATGTCCTTAGGTTAGTTAGGTTTAAGTAGTTCTAAGTTCTAGGGGACTGATGACCTCAGATGTTCAGTCCCATAGTGCTCAGAGCCATTTGAACCATTTGAGGAGAAGTTCACAAGCTGGGAAGTATAGAATGAAGGAGGAAGATAAGGTTGCACATCTCATGAAGGGTGTTGCTGCGGACATGTATATAACCTTACTCCTGAAGGAGGTTTCGACAGCACACGACTGCATAAAACGGTGCCAGTATATCGAGACAATGCATCAAAAAGGAATTACACGCAAGAAGTTTGAACGGCTTCCAAACGTCGTATCGATGTCTGTGATGGAGGAAGCAACTGATTTCACAAGTGTTCTTCGTCAGATAGTAAGTTCAGAAGGCACTTGGATTGCACGGCCCGCAAAAAACCGACACGCTTCACGATGTCATAAGGGAGGAAGTCGAATAGACATTGAACCGCAGATCCTTCCAAGACGCATGTGCGTAGCAAACGCATAGCCGTTAGTTGAAGAACAAAAGAAATGGCTCTGAGCACTATGGGACTGAACATCTGAGGTCATCAGTCCCCTAGAACTTAGAACTACTTAATCCTAACTAACCCAAGGACATCACACACATTCATGCACGAGGCAGGATTCGAACCTGCGACTGTAGCAATCACGCGGTTCCGGACTAAAGTGCCTAGAACCGCACGGCCAACGCGGCCGGAATTGAAGAACAGCTGAGCCTCATAGAAACCTACCATCCCGAGTCTGTGGGCGAAATTAGCGCTACCGCTGCGAGACAAGATCTTTTTGCTGGCTGTCACCAGATTCCACTAAGGAACAACAGAAAAAACTACTTGCCATTTTTCAAGAGTTCTCTGAATGCTTCAATCGACAGGTGAAGAGGGAGAGGTCGAAGTAGAGTGTGATTGTGAAGTTATCTGGACACGTTTACAGGGCTAGGGGAAATAAAGTTAATTGTCGGGTGTTATTACCGGCCACCAGGTTCCACCGTGACAGTTCTAGAATCATTCAAAGGGAGTCTATATTCTGTATCGCAAAAGTACCCAGATCATGCTATATTAGTCGGAGGCGACTTCAACCTATTTAGTATAGACTGGGATGTCTATGGATTCATTGCAGGTGGTACAAACAAGCCGTCGTGTGAATTACTTTTGAACACATTATCCGAAAACTGTATCGAGCAGCGAAATCGACAGCCAACGCGTAATGGAAATATTTTAGATCTGGTAGCCACGAACAGACCAGACCTCATCGACGGTGTCAGTGTTGAGACAGGGATTCGTGATCATTACGGCTATGGTTACGAAAATTAAAAAGTCGGTCAAGAAGGCTAGGAGAGTATTCTTACTAGAAAGAGCAGATAAGCAGTTGTTAGCATCCCACTTAGTAAATGAAACGACTTCATTTACTTCCGGTACGATGGACGTGGAAGAATTATGGGCAAATTTTAAACACATTGTAAATCACGCATTGGACAAGTATGTGCCGAAAAAGTGGGTTACGGACGGAAAAGACCCACCGTGGTTTAACAGCGCAATTCGGAGAATGCTCAGGAAGCAAAGGCAGTTGCACTCGCGGTACAAGAAAGATCGCGAGAATGAGGACAGGCAAAAGTTAGTAGAGATTCGTGCTGCTGTAAAAAGAGCGATGCGCGAAGCATTCAACCACTACCACGTCATACATTAGCAAAAGATCTTGCTGAAAACCCAAGGAAATTCTGGTCTCACGAAAAATCGGTAAGCGGGTCGAAGACTTCCATCCAGTCACTCACTGATCAATATGACCTGGCAACGGAAGACAACAAAACTAAAGCTGAAATTTTAAATTTAGCATTTGAGAAATCTTTCACGCAGGAGGATCGTACAAACATACCGCCGTTTGAGTGCCGTACAGATTCCCGTATGGAGGACATAGTGATAGACGTCCCTGGGGTTGTGAAGCAGCTGAATGGGTTGAAAATAAATATATCGCCAGGTCCTGATGGGATTCCAATTCGGTTTTACAGAGAGTACTCTACTGAATTGGCTCCTTACTTAGCTTGCATTTATCGCGAATCTTTTGCCCAACGTAAAGCCCCGAACGACTGGAAAAAAGCGCCGGTGACGCCTGTATATAAGCAGTTGTTGTGTATATAAGAAGGATAGAAGGACAGATCCTCAAAATTACAGACCAATATCCTTAACATCCGTTTGTTGCAGGATTCTCGAACATATTCTCAGTTCGAATATAATGAATTTCCTTGAGACAGAGAAGTTGCTGTCCATGCATCAGCACGGCTTTAGAAAGCATCGCTCCTGCGATACGCAACTCGCCCTTTTTTCACATGAGATCTTGCGAACCATGGATGAAGGGTATCAGACGGATGCCATATTTCTTGACTTCCGGAAAGCGTTTGACTCGGTTCCCCACTGCAGACTCCTAACTAAGGTACGAGCATATGGGATTGGTTCCCAGGTATGTGAGTGGCTCGAAGACTTCTTACGTAATAGAACCCAGTACGTTGTCCTCGATGGTGAGTGTTCATCGAGGGTGAGGGTATCATCTGGAGTGCCCCAGGGAAGTGTGGTAGGTCCGCTGTTGTTTTCTATCTACATAAATGATCTTTTGGATAGGGTGGATAGCAATGTGCGGCTGTTTGCTGATGATGCTGTGGTGTACGGGAAGGTGTCGTCGTTGAGTGACTGTAGGAGGATACAAGATGACTTGGACAGGATTTGTGATTGGTGTAAATAGTGGCAGCTAACTCTAAATATAGATAAATGTAAATTAATGCAGATGAATAGGAAAAAGAATCCTGTAATGTTTGAATTCTCCATTAGTAGTGTAGCGCTTGACGCAGTCACGTCGATTAAATATTTGGGTGTAGCATTGCAGAGCGATATGAAGTGGGACAAGCATGTAATGGCAGTTGTGGGGAAGGCGGATAGTCGTCTTCGGTTCATTGGTAGAATTTTGGGAAGATGTGGTTCATCTGTAAAGGAGACCGCTTATAAAACACTAATACGACCTATCCTTGAGTACTGCTCGAGCGTTTGGGATCCCTATCAGGTCGGATTGAGGGAGGACATGGAAGCAATTCAGAGGCGGGCTGCTAGATTTGTTACTGGTAGGTTTGATCATCACGCGAGTGTTACGGAAATGCTTCAGGAACTCGGGTGGGAGTCTCTGGAGGAAAGGTGGCGTTCTTTCCGTGAATCCCTACTGAGGAAATTTAGAGAACCAGCATTTGAGGCTGATTGCAGTACAATTTTACTGTCGCCAACTTATATTTCGCGGAAAGACCACAAAGATAAGAGAGATTAGGGCTCGTACAGAGGGATATAGGCAGTCATTTTTCCCTCGTTCTGTTTGGGAGTGGAACAGGGAGAGAAGATGCTAGTTGTGGTGCGAGGTACCCTCCGCCACGCACCGTATGGTGGATTGCGGAGTATGTATGTAGATGTAGATGTAGAAATTAGACAAATCACCGGTGAAGGACCGGATTAGCACTGGAGACCATCAACTAATAAGCCACAGACAATACCGTGTATCAGGAACGGAACGTCGAATAATTCGCGACGATGTTTTACCCTCTCCACGAATTGACGATACACTAGGTTGTCTGAAGGGGGCTAAGTTTTTCTCAGCCATGGACATGTACTCTGGATACTGGCGAATCGAAGTAGATGAGGCTGATCTTGAGAAAACTGCATTCATCAGCCCTGAGGGCCTGTGTGTAATGCACCAGCAACTTTTGAACGGATGATGGATAACCTTCTACGTCACCTTAAGTGGACGACGTGTCTTTGTTATTTAGATTACATTATGGTGTTCTCAGAGACATTTGATGAACATATAAAAAGTGTCTCCAACAACGCGGACTGAAACTTAATCCAAGAAAGTCTCTCTTTGGAGCAAAAGAAATCAAAATACTTAGACACCTTGTGTCAAACGAAGGTGTGCGGCCAGACCCAGAAAAGGTGAGATATATAACGGAATTTCCTATTCCTAAAAGTATTAGAGATGTGAGAAGCTTCCTCGGATTATGTTCTTATTACCGTCGTTTTGTCAGACTTTTGTATCAAAGCCAGACCACTCCAAGAGTTGTTAAAAGTTGATGCTAAATTTATCTGGGGTGGTGCTCAACAATATTCTTTCAATGTGTTGCGAAAAGCTCTGACGACTGACCCTGTATTTGGTCTGAATGATGAGAGAGCACCAGTGGTATGGGATTGGTGCTGCTATGGTGCAAATTTCCGATGGAAAAGTGAAGATTATCTCCTATGCTTCTAGGACACTTACAAAAGCCGAGAGAAACTACTCAACTACAGAAAGAGAGTGTCTTGCTGTGATCTGGGCCATGTGCAAATTTCGAAAGTATCTCTATGGAAGGCCATTCACAGTTGCTACAGACCATCATTCACTTCGTTGGTTGACAGATCTTAAGGATCCTACAGGACGACTCGCCAGGTCGGCACTAGGTCTTCAAGACTATGACTTTACCATAGTGTACAAAAGTGGAAGAAAACACCAAGATGCCGACTGTCTCAAGAAACCCTGTGCAAGACCATCAAGACTTTGATGAAGATAGTGACTGTCTCGCTGTACTCCAGGATCTCTCTGCTGAGCAGAAGAAGGACCCCAAGATACCTCAAATTATGCTTGCCTTAAATCGGTCAGAGGATGTGAAAGGACAATTTAAGCTAGTTAATGGATTACTTTGCAAGAAAAACTTTGATCTGTTTGGAAAGAGGTGGCTACCAGTGGTTCCTAAACACATGCGCTTAGATATTCTACAGAAATTCCATGGCACACCTGAGGCCGGACATTTAGGATTTATTAAGACATACGATAAAATCCGCAAGAAATTTTTTCTTGCCAGGTTTATTTAGGAGTGTCCGTCACTATGTGTCGCACTGTCGAGAGTGCCAGAGGAGAAAGGTAGTCCCTCAGAAACCACCTGGCCGACTCATACCAATTCCACCAGCTGGAACGCCTTTCCAGCATATTGGGATTGATCTCCTCGGGCGATTTTCAACATCTGCTAGTGGCAGATATTGAGATAGCCGGTCGCGGAATTGAAAAGCAGCTACAATCGCTCAGTAATCGAAGGGCGTCAGGACCGGATGAGATACCTATAAGATTCTGTAACGATTATGCGAAAGAACTTGCTCCGCTTCTAGCAGTACTTTATCGGAGATCGTTTAAGCAACGAAAGGGACCTAACGACTGGAAAAAAGCGCAGGTCATTCCCGTTTTTAAGAATGGCCGGAAGACAGATCCACACAATTATAGACCTATATCGTTGACGCCAATCTGTTGTAGAATTATGGAATGTTTAATGCTCAACAATTATGACGTTTTTGGAAAATGAACATCTCTTTAAAGATCAAAGTGGATTCCGTGAACAGAGATCCTGCGAAACTCAGCTCGCTCTGTTCCTCCATGAGATCCACAGCGCAGTGGACAGCGGCGCTCAGGCTGACGCCGAGTTCCGTGATTTCAGTGAGGCATTCGACACCGTCCCGCATTGCCGCTTAATGAAAGAAATACGATCTTACGGAGTATCGGAGCAGACCTGTGAATGGATTCAAGACATTCTTGCAGGTAGAACTCAACAGGTTACTCTTAACGGAACTAAATCTACAGATGTAAAAATCCGGAGTACAACAGGGAAGTGTGATAGGACCGTTGCCGTTTACAGTATGTACAAATGATCTAGTAGAAAGCGTTGGATGCTCTTTAAAGCTACTGGCAGATCATGCAGTTGTCTGTACCAAAGTAGCAACGCCAGTAGATAGTAAGAATTTGCCCGGATTTGAATGCGCGCCACGATTCGTATTGCGCGCCACAGGCTACACAGCCAATCACAAGCCGCGAGGCAGCCACCGCAGCGGCTAGGTCCCGCTCAAGGTCACCCGCCTATCAAGCAACCAACTTATAAGTGAATTTTGTTTTTAATTTTAAAAAAAAATCTCACGGGATAGATAAGGATGGTTCTCGGGTAGGACAAATTTTATTGTCTGTAATACAACATACAATCACCATTGATCTTTATTTTGCAATTTCCATTACCAATCTTAGCCCATATAAACATGTACTCATCGGCATTCAATTTCTTCTTCCTTCGGGTACTCAAAATAAATGGCATACTCGGAACAACTGTACCATAAGGCTGTTTAGCCAAAAGTCCTGTTGTCTCTGCTATACTCCATGTCTTCCATGTCAAAATATTTCCATCTGGAAAGGCTTCAAGGCCACCATAATCAGCATGGTTGCCCCATACAACACCAAGAGTAAGCCATGTACTACCTCCAAAAACTGCTTCTACATCACATGTAAAGTTCAAATGGAGTCCACGAAACACATTTGGACCTCGAATCAACTGTTGTTTATTAAACTGTCCAGCCAAATCAATGTCAATAGCCTTCAAACTGCGGTACACAGCAACGCTGCGCCATGCACGTCGCTGAGGCACTGCCGTGGCACGTTAACACAAGTGAACGTAGCAAGCCAACGCCCAGCGAGACACCCAGAGCTATGCGTCCGCACTTCTCCGCATGGACCTGCAGAGAACTGATGAATGGTGCAGGCTCTGGCAGTTGACCCTGTAACATGCATGGGAAAAGAAATCCACTACTGTACGGCTACACTATTGATGATAAACAGCCGGAGACAGCGTCTGTCATAAAATATCTAGGCGTAACTATCCAGAGCGACCTTAAGTGGAATGACCACATGAAACAGATGGTGAGAAAAGCAGACACCAGACTCAGATTCGTCGGAAGAATCTTAAGGAAACGTAACTTATTCATGAAACAAGTGGTTTAAAAGGCGCTTGTTCGCCCGATTCTTGAATATTGTTCATCTATCTGGGATCCCTGTCAGAGCAGATAGAGAAGATCCAACGAAGAGCGGCGCGTTTCGTCACGGGATCGTTTAGCTGGCGAGAGAGCGTTACGGAGATGCTAAACATATCGTGTCACATATCAAAACAAACTCCACTGACAGACGTTACAAGAGAGGCGTTGTGCATCATAGAGAGATTTACAATTGAAATTTCGTGACAGCACTTTTCGGGAAGAGTGGGACAACATATTCCTTCCACTCATATACATCTCGCGTATTGACGACGAGGAGAAAATTCGAGAAATTAGAGCCAATGCACACCCTTACCGACAATCGTTCTTTCCACGCACTATTCGCGAGTGGAACAGGGTTGGAGGAATCAGATAGTGGTAACGAAAGTACCAGCCACACACCATTAGGAGGCTTGCGGACTATGATGTAGATGTAGAAATGGTTGACAAGAGGACTGTGTCCCCATACGAAAAATGAGTCCACTTCATACTCAGCAACTATTTGAAAATGGTACAGTAACCAAAGTCGAGGTAGTGTAAATTAAGAAATTGTTCAAATGGCTCTGAGCGCTATGGGACTTAACATCTGTGGTCATCAGTCCCCTAGAACTTAGAACCTATTCAGACCTAACTAAGGACAGCACACACATCCATGCCCGAGGCAGGATTCGAGCCTGCAACCGTAGCGGTCACACGGTTCCAGACTGAAGCGCCTGGAACCGCACGGCCACACCGGCCGGCTGTAAATTAACACATTTTGTTACAGTAGATGTAGATAATGTTGTCATTTCTAATATATTGCAGAACTGCTGATGCAAGTAAACACAAAGCAATAACAACGATAAGTGGTGAACATACTCAAGAAACTGTAAAAGACAGTGCAACGCATAAAATTGTTTTACATCAGCAGAGGTATCGCTTATATTGCGGTCTCAGAAGATAAAACAAAGAAATCATAGTGCATCACTGATACTTAAATAGAAAGTGTAAAGTAATAGGGCATTGTTCATACATGTAAGCGAAATACAGGGTGATTCAAAAAGAATACCACAACTTTAGGAATTTAAAACTCTGCAACGACAAAAGGCAGAGCTAAGCACTATCTGTCGGCGAATTAAGGGAGCTATAAAGTTTCATTTAGTTGTACATTTGTTCGCCATTTTAGCCAATAAAGTTTTTGGTCCCTTTTTCTTCGAAGGTGCTACTGTAACTGGACTACAGTATCTGGAGATGTTAGAGAATTGGCTGTTCCCTCAGCTCGAACAAGAAGCACAACAATTCATATTTCAGCAGGATGGAGCGCCACCACATTGGCACTTATCTGTCCGTAACTACCTGAACGTCAACTACCCGAGGCGATGGATCGGCCGCCAGGCAGCCCGTGACAGAGCACTTCATCACTGGCCTCCAAGAAGCCCTGATCTTACCCCCCTGCGATTTTTTCTTATGGGGGTATGTTAAGGATATGGTGTTTCGGCCACCTCTCCCAGCCACCATTGATGATTTGAAACGAGAAATAACAGCAGCTATCCAAACTGTTACGCCTGATATGCTACAGAGAGTGTGGAACGAGTTGGAGTATCGGGTTGATATTGCTCGTGTGTCTGGAGGGGGCCATATTGAACATCTCTGAACTTGTTTTTGAGTGAAAAAAAACCTTTTTAAATACTCTTTGTAATGATGTATAACAGAAGGTTATATTACGTTTCTTTCATTAAATACACAAAGTTGTGGTATTCTTTTTGAATCACCCTGTATTTCAATATGATACGTTTACTTACCGCGTGCTACAGATATCTCGAGATCCTTAAGTCGAGAGTGAGGGTGTTTCACAATTCCAGGTACAGGTTGCACAAAAAAGGCAAAAAAGGAGTTTACAACTTTAAAAATTAATATAAATTTATTGAAAAGATATGGAGTTGGGTTTAGTGTTATTTTGTAGGGAAAGACATCAAGTTTTTTTTTACCTTAAACTAAAGATGTTTTATGCTGGACACATCCCATCGGAAGTCGATTTCCTCCCAAACCCGCTGTAGCATTTGTAAGTAGGCTGTTTAGGTTTTCTTATTGGTAACGCCACGTAGCGCTCTGTGTGAGAATCACTGGCTGTGCTGTGTGCAGTCTGTGTCTAGTTTGCATTGTTGTCTGCCATTGGAGTGTTGGGCAGCGGCAGCTGGATGTGAACAGCACGTAGCGTTGCGCAGTTGGAGGTGAGCCGCCAGCAGTGGTGGATGTGGGGAGAGAGATGGCGGAGTTTTGTAATTTGTCATGAACTGCTATATATATTATGACTATTAAGGTAAATACATTGTTTGTTCTCTATTAAAATCTTTCATTTGCTAACTATGCCTATCAGTAGTTAGTGCCTTCCGTAGTTTGAATCTTTTATTTAGCTGGCAGTAGTGGCACTCGCTGTATTGCAGTAGTTCGAGTACCCAAGATTTTTGTGAGGTAAGTGATTTGTGTAACGTACAGGTTAATGTTAGTCAGGGCCATTCTTTTTTAGGGATTTTTGAAAGTCAGATTGCGTTGTGCTAAAAATATTGTGTGTCAGTTTAAGGACAGTCGTGTATAATTCTTCTAAGGGGACGTTTCACATTGCAGGTGTAACTTGCTCAGTTGCGGCGTAAATTCTTCCTCTAAGCTCAGGTACAGAAGCCGGTACAGGAGGTACAAGCACTATATCCTTGATGAATCCCCATAAGAAAAAAAAAATCGAATGGTGTCAGGTCTGGGGAACGTGGGGGCCATTCAATTGGTGCATCACGGCCAATCCACTGACCTGGAAAGCGGTCATTGGGAAAGTCCCAGACGTCAGCCAGGTAGTGGGCTGGTGCACCATCTTGCGTGAAGTAAACATTTCGTTTTTGGTCATCCTCATCGATCTGTGGTATCAAAAATTGTTGTAACATATCCAGGTACACTATCCCGTTGATGGTTCTCTCACAGAAAAAAAGGGGGCAGTACTCTTTGTTCTTGCTCAATACACAAGAAACGTTCATTTTAGGGCTATCACTAGCATGCTGCAATATTTGTTGTAGATTTTCACTGCCCCAAATCCTACAGTTACGTCTGTTAATCTTGCCAGTTAAATGAAAAGTCGACTCGTCAGAAAAGATGATTTTGTCCAAGAAATCTTCATAGTCATGTAATCGATTTAACATATATGCACAGAAGATCTTGTGAGCAATTTGATCAGTGTCTTTTATTGCTTGTACGAACGTCAATCTGTACGGTTTCAAATGCAGACGGTCTCTCAACACACACCAAACAGTTGTATGTGGGATTTGCAGTTCGAGAGCTGCGCGCCTGGTCGATTTCGTAGGGCTGTTGACAAAACGTTGTCTCACTCACTAAACGACATCGTCAGATGTGCTTGGGCGACCTGATGATTTCCCATGTTTCTACAAAACATATATACCACTCATAAACTGTAGGCCTACTAAGAGGATCTTTAGCTTACTTGGTTAGGCTGAACTGTTGTCACCGACTTCGATTCTTCAAACCAAAACATACAGCTAGCATGCTCGGGTCCAGTGACGGCAGCCATCTTTAACGCAACTGCCACTAGCGCTCCTTACGGTGCGATTCGGTACTAGCGAACTATGCGAGACAAAACTTGATGTATTTACCTAGAAATTGACACTACAATCATCTCTGTAGGTACTATGAATTAATTTATGTGACATCCTAGTCGCCGTTGACTGTATGAAATATTTATTATTACGATTGTAATTTCAAGTAACACTGCAAAAGTTACATTCTCTCAGAATATAAGACTATCTGACATGAGTACATGTCTTATATTCTGACAGAATGTAACTTTTCCAGTGTTACTTGAAAATGGCCCTAAGGCCGAAATTGCAATCGTAATAATAAATATTGCATACAGTCAACGGCGTCTATGATGTCTTTCAAGAAATATTATAAGACTGTGAATCCCAGCCATGAGAAGTTAATCTAATTTATATGAATTTTCAAAGTGATAAGTCCTTTTTGAAACACCCTGAACCTTACTCTCAGATCCGAAATGCGTATTCGCCTATACCTACGTGTTAATGCTCGCCCCAAGCCTATGTACCGTCTGCACTCATCTCTATTTATCATTCTCACTATCTTCTCTCGCTTTTGCTCGAATTGCACTCTCTCCATCCATCTCTCTGTCCCTTTTACTACCACTATCTCACTGACCATTACTATCTCCTCTCTCTCTCACTCCCTTTGCTATTGTCTTCATTTATCTCTCTTTCACTGCCATTTCTTCCCTCCCACCATTACTGTCTCCTCCCAGTTTCTGTCCCACTGGCAGTGTGTGCTCTCCCTTCCACCGCCAATATCTCTCTGCTGTTTTCTTTTCAGCACAGAAAAACGCCAAATTGTTTGCATGCCAAAATTTTTGGCTAGGAAGGTGGAATTGAGGCAGCTGCTTCCCCACTTTTTCGTCAGAATATTTTCAAGAGAAACATGTTCGGCTCTTTTGTGCTTCGTCAGGAACATTTTCCACTGCTTATCGTCTCTTCCCTGTTGCAACAGGATGTTTTGGTTATACACTGAAGAGCCAGAGAACTAGAACACCTGCCCCTGCCAGCCGCACAAGTGCCACAACACGACGTGTCATGGGCTCGACTAATGTCTGAAGTAGTGCTGGAGGGAAGTGACACCATGAATCATGCAAGAGCTGTCCATACACCCGTAAGAGTACGAGGGGGTCAGATCTCTTCTGAACAGGACGTTGCAAGGCATCCCAGATACGCTCCACGTTTGGGAAGTTTGGTGACCAGCGGAAGCGTTTAAACTCAGAAGAGCGTTCCTGGAGCCACTCTGTACCCATTCTAGACGTGTGGGGTCCGTTGCCCAAGTCCGTCGTAACTCACAGTGGACATGAATGGATACAGGTGATCAGACAGGATGCTTACGTATGTGTCATCTGTCTGAGTCGTGCCGGCCGGAGTGGCCGAGCGGTTCTAGGCGCTTCAGTTTGGAAGCGCGCGACCGCTACGGTCGCAGGTTCGAATCCTGTCTCGGGCATGGATGTGTGTGATGTCCTTAGGTTAGTTAGGTTTAAGTAGTTCTAAATTCTAGGGGACTGATGACCTCAGACGTTAAGTCCCATAGTGCTCAGAGCCATTTGAATCATTTTTTTGTCAGAGTCGTATGTAGACGTATCAGAAGTCCCATACCACTCCAACTGCACCCGCCCCTCGCCATTACAGAGCCTCCGCCAGCTTGAACAGTGCCCTGCTGAAATGCAGGGTCTATGGATAAATGAGGTTGTCTCTGTTGGCAAGACAGCCAAGTCACAATGAGAGGAAGCCGAAAGGCACGCGCTTAAGCTCACGCAGGCTGGCGCGAGGTCTGGAACAGTTAAGGGAATTACTAGTAGCAAATAAAGTAAGTAGTTGATATAATACTTAACTTTAATCCAGAAGTGGTGTACATCGCTCTTGACGGTACATGTTTTATAATGGCAGTATAACTGGTAATGGCGCCTTGCTAGGTCGTAGCAAATGACGTAGCTGAAGGCTAAGCTAACTATCGTCTCGGCAAATGAGAGCGTATTGGTCAGTGTAGTTTCGCTAGCAAAGTCGGCTGTACAACTGGGGCGAGTGCTAGTAAGTCTCTCTAGACCTGCCGTGTGGTGGCGCTCGGTCTGCTATCACTGACAGTGGCCGATTTAAAGGCCACCACCTAGCAAGTGTGGTGTCTGGCGGTGACACCACAGTCTCCATACCTGTCCATCCGTTCGATACAATTTGAACCGAGGCTCGTCCGACCTGGCAACATGTTCCCAGTCATCAACAGTCCAGTGTCGGTGTTGAAGGGTCCAGGCAAGGCGTAAAGCATTGTGTCGTCCAGTCAAGGGTATAGGAGTGAGCCATCGGCTCCGAGAGCTCATATCGATGATGTTTCGCACGTTGACACTTGTTGATGGCCCAGCATTGAAATCTGCAGCAATTTGCGGTAGGGTTGCACTTCTGTAACTTGGAACGATTAAGTCGTCGTTGGTCCCATTGTTGCAGGATCTTTTTCCGGCCGTAGCGATGTTTGCGATTTGATGTTTTACGAGATTCCTGATATTCACGGTACATTCATGAAATGGTCGTACGGGAAAATCACCGCTTCATAGCTTCCTCGGAGATACTGTTTCTCATCGCTCGTGCGGCGACTATAACACGACGTTCGGAGTCACTGAAATCTTGTTAACCTGCCACTCTAACAGCAGTGACCGATCTGACAACTGCGCCAGACACTTGTTGTCTTATATAGGTGTTGCTGGCTGCAGTGCCGTATTCTGATGTTTGCATATCTCTGTTCAAATTGTTCAAATGGCCCTGAGCACTGTGGGACTCAACATCTGAGGTCATCAGTCCCCTAGAACTTAGAACTACTTAAACCTAACTAACCTAAGGACATCACACACATCCATGCCCGAGGCAGGATTCGAACCTGCGATCGTAGCGGTCGCGCGGTTCCACACTGAAGCGCCTAGAACCTCTCGGCCACTCTGGACGGCACATATCTCTGTATTTGAATACGCATGCCTATACCAGTTTCTTTGGCACTTCAGTGTACTTTCACACATACAAAGTACAAATAAGTACGCATAACATAGGGTTAACACAAAACGTTTGCTTTAGATTTTTTCTGGATGTTTTGTTCATCGATCGCAGTTCATCGAATATCTCCGGCTTACTATTTGTATGTTGAAAGAGTAAAAATGTTATTAGAAATATTTTACTGGATTTGCAGTCTTTCCAGTGTTACATATTTTTGGCAGTCATTTTAAGTTCTTTTCAGGGCTGTTAAGATCCTTCTTAGCACTTTTTGTCACAGTAGTACTACTTCGGGCATGACAGAGCGTGAAATTCCCATTATACAGAGAGAACCCGTTATAAAGTTTTGTTCATGAAAAAATGTTAACCTAAAACATACTTTTGTGACATCAGAAAGCTTGCGATGACCCTAGAACCCTTGGCATAAGTTCACTACGCCAGTTAAAAGTACATTTACGCTTCAGATCAGATATTACGTGGATATTGTCCCTGCATAAGTACGGTAACTTTGAACTTCTGGATCTCGGTAAGGGATAAATTATCTGGAAAAGAAGTTTCAGGGATTCCCGAGAATATCATCTTAAAAGATACGGTAATAAATATCGACGATTTTTCATGAATAGAAATTACTAAAGTGCCAATTCGCACGGTTGGTACTTTAGGTAAGCAAAAATTATAGTTTTTCAGGTGTATCTTGTTAATGCATACCGATTTTCAAGAACGGGAAAATGGCGTTCCTAAATGAATGTCTGAAGAATGTACAGTTGAAATTTGAGACTTTTTCTACATCTACATCTATACTCCGCAAGCCACCTGACGGTGTGTGGCGGAGGGTACCTTGAGTAACTCTATCGGTTCTCCCTTCTATTCCAGTCTCGTATAGTTCGCAGAAAGAAGGACTGTCGGTATGCCTCTGTGTGGGCTCTAATCTCTCCGATTTTATCCTCATGGTCTCTTCGCGAGATATACGTAGGAGAGAGCAATATTCTGCTTGACTCCTCGGTGAAGGTATGTTCTCGAAACTTTAACAAAAGCCCGTACCGAGCTACTGAGCGTCTCTCCTGCAGACTCTTCCACTGGAGTTTATCTATCATCTCCGTAACGCTTTCGCGATTGCTAAATGATCCTGTAACGACTCCGTTGGATCTTATCTCTCCTATCAACCCTATCTGGTACGGATCCCACACCGGTGAGCAGTATTCAAGCAGTGGGCGAACAAGTGTACTGTAACCTACTTCCTTTGTTTTTGGATTGCATTTCCTTAGGTTTCTTCCAATGAATCTCAGTCTGGCATCTGCTTTACCGACGATCAACTTTATATGATCATTCCATTTTAAATCACTCCTAATGCCTACTCCCAGATAATTTGTGGAATTAACTGCTTCCATTTGCTGACCTGCTATATTGTAGCTAAATGATAAGGGATCTTTCTTTCTATGTATTCGCAGCACATTACACTTGTCTGCATTGAGATTCAATTGCCATTCCCTGCACCATGCGTCAATTCGCTGCAGATTCTCCTGCATTTCAGTACAATTTTCAATTGTTACAACTTCTCGATATACCACAGCATCATCCGCAAAATGCCTTAGTGAACTTCCGATGTCATCCACAAGGTCATTTATGTATGTTGTGAATAGCAACGGTCCTACGACACTCCCCTGCGGCACACCTGAAATCACTCTTACTTCGGAAGACTTCTCTCTATTGAGAATGACATGCTGCGTTCTGTTATCTAGGAACTCTTCAATCTAATCACACAATTGGTCTGATAGTCCATATGCTCTTACTTCGTTCATTAAACGACTGTGGGGAACTGTATCGAACGCCTTGCGGAAGTCAAGAAACACGGCATCTACCTGGGAACCCGTGTCTATGGCCCTCTGAGTCTCGTGGACGAATAGCGCGAGCTGGGTTTCACACGATCATCGTCTTTTTCGAAACCCATGCTGATTCCTACAGAGTAGATTTATAGTCTCCAGAAAAGTCATTATACTCGAACATAATACGTGTTCCAAAATTCTACAACTGATCGACGTTGGAGATATAGGTCTATAGTTCTGCACATCTGTTCGACGTCCCTTCTTGAAAACAGGAATGACCTGTGCCCTTTTCCAATTCTTTGGAACGCTACGCTCTTCTGGAGACCAACGGTACACCGCTGCAAGAAGGGGGGCAAGTTCCTTCGCGTACTCTGTGTAAAATCGAACTGGTATCCCATCAGGTCCAGCGGCCTTTCGTCTTTTGAGCGATTTTAATTGTTTCTCTATCTCTCTGTCGACTATTTCGATATCTACCATTTTGTCATCTGTGCGACGATTTAGAGAAGGAACTACAGTGCAGTCTTCCTCTGTGAAACAGCTTTAGAAAAAGACATTTAGTATTTCGGCGTTTAGTCTGTCATCCTCTGTTTCAGTACCATTTTGGTCACAGAGTGTCTGGACATTTTGTTTTGATCCACCTACCGCTAGGGTTAGTAGTTTAGGTAGTGGCGATCCACCGTGATATAACGGCTGAAAACCGGTTTTGCGGTTTTCTGCATCAGTACGGTAACTTTGAACCTCTGGATCTCGGAAACGAATAATGCTATCTAAAAAAAAAGTTTCGAAGTTCCTATAGAATATCATCCTATGAACATATGGCAAAAATTTCGACGATCTGTCGTGGATAGGAATTATGGAATTGTCCATCCCCATAATAGGTACTTTTCGCACCAAAAAATCATGGTTCTTCGGTGTTTTCTGAGGACCCATGAACGGATGGTGCTTTTATAAGGCACCTAAGGTTGACCTTATTAGACCACACCTAATGCAAAAGAACCAACCGATTTCCTCACTTCGCCTGGCACTGAATAAGTGTGTTCAAAAATGGTTCAAATGGCTCTGAGCACTATGGGACTTAACATCTGAGGTCATCAGTCCGCTAGAACTTTGAACTACTTTAACTTAACTAGCCTAAGGACATCACACACATCCATGCCCGAGGCAGGATTCGAACCTGCGACCGTAGCAGTCGTGCGATTCCGGACTGAAGCGCTTAGAACCGCTCGGCCACCGCGGCCGGCCGTAAGTGTGTCATGTGTGAATTTTGGCCCTGTTCTGTACGGTAGTTAGAGTATGTCCGTTCTTCTGATACGTATACAAATCGTCGCTGGGGCGTGGGCTATCCAAAACACTTGACCCCTTTATCTCCGTGATGAATAGAACTCGAGATATGAACCCTTGAAAAATGGCATTTTCGTGCGCGGCATATTGGAACTACCGCGCACGGAGTGATATCAAATATTGAAAGTCAAATTTTTTTTGCCGTTAGATAGGGATGCAGCAACTGGAACGGGGTTAGCCGGTTAGTAATATAGAAACTGCTGCATAAAGGGTGAGGAGAGGAAATACGGACAAATGAAACGTTTTTGAAAAGCAATTTTATTAAAACGGGATACAAATGATAATGAAAATCATTTCACATATAAATGGTGATATCATTCGAGAGTAACATTACTCGATGTTGCCTCCTTCAGCCGCAGTGACCGGCTCCGGTCTTGTCCTGAAGCAATCGCAGGCAGTCTTTAAAACAGCGCTTTCCGTATTCGCGATGCTTCTAAATAGGCTGTTTAGGTTCTTATGTTGGTAACGCCAGATTATAAATATGAAGGGAGACATAAGGCCAGAAATCTATCGACGCATCAAGCATGGCTGGCCAGCATTTGGGAAGAATTCAAAAGTATTCAGATCAAAAATGCCAGTAAATCTGAAGAAAGCAGTATTTGATCAATGCATTCTTCCTGTGATGACGTATGGCTGCGAGACATGGACACTGAACTCATTTACAAAAGGGAAACTTAGGACAGCACAGAGAGCCATGGAGAGATCAAAGCTGGGCTATACAAGAAAGGACAGGAAAAGGGAAGATGACATCCGGTCTGTGACGAAGGTTAATGACATCTTAGAGACAGTAGGTTCCTCGAAATGGCAGTGGGCTGGCCACGTCGCAAGAAGAAAAGACAACAGATGGACGAAGCTAGTACCGGAGTTGAGAGAGCACCGGAGGCCTAGAGAAAGACCACCAGACAGATGGGACACCTGGCAGAGAACTGCCCAAGACCGTCCCACTTGGAGAAGCCTACCTGAATCCACGACTCGAAGAGGCCACATCATTTAATGATTGAATTGGCTGATGATGATGATGATGATGATGAACGACACGTAACGCTCTGTATGAAAATCACTGACTGTGCTGTGTGCAGTCTGTGGCTGGTTGGACTCACTTGTGTACTGTTGGGCAGTTGGATGTGAACAGCGCGTAGCGTTGCTGAGTTGGAGGTGAGCCGCCAGCAGTGGTGGATGTGGGGAGAGAGATTGCAGAATTTTGAGAGCGGACGATCTGGACGTGTGTCCATCAGAAAGATGGATTAGGGTAAAAACATTGTTTGCTCTCTATCAAAATCTTTCATTTGCTAACTATGCCTATCAGTAGTTAGTGCCTTCAGTAGTTACAACTTTTTATTTAACTGGCAGTAGTGGCACTCGCTGTATTGCAGTAGTTCGAGTAACGAAGATTTTTGTAAGTAATTCATGAAAGGTATAGGTTACTGTTAGTCAGGGCCATTCTTTTGTGGGGATTATTGAAAGTCAGATTGCGTCGCGCTAAAAAAATATTGTGTGTCAGTTTAGTGATGATCAGAATAAGTAAAGAGAGAACTGTCCGAGTACGTTCAGTTTTACTCAGCTGTCTTTGTATCAAATAACGTAGAAGTTTACCAGCACAGTAATTCATAATTTTTCTAAGGGGACGTTTCATGCTGCTTCGACAGCCGTTCCTTAAGATGCGACATAAAGGTGTCTCGTCTTAGTCGTAACTCTTTCCACTCCAAACATAGTAGTTGAGGGGGCTCATTTGTTTTGCTTCTTGTTTGGCTGAAACTAATCGAACTCCTTTTCATTTTTCTGAGGACGAGTCTGAATTAGTTTCAGGGTTTAATATTGAATATGGTGCAGGCGGTTTTTGGGGGCCAGAACTGCTTTGACCAGAACATATCAACGTTACGTGAGAGCCAGTTTTTGGACTAAATGGCCCGTGTGAGGTCCTTCTCTCCTATCCGACGTTGGCTCGCTGACGTTAATACTGACGCCAATTTCCTCAGCGATTGCCCCGGGTCCTCCGAAATCGTCACCTGATGGGCCTTTTCGGTGACTGCCGCAGTTCATGACACGTGTCTCCTCGAATGAGGTTTCCTCGCCGGGTTAGCGGAACCTTCCCCAGACCTCTCCGAAGCATTATACTTGGCCACAATAGC
Source organism: Schistocerca americana (assembly GCF_021461395.2). NCBI lineage: Eukaryota > Metazoa > Arthropoda > Insecta > Orthoptera > Acrididae > Schistocerca > Schistocerca americana. Next base: position 95,311,806 of record NC_060128.1, read on the forward strand.
CGGCCGCTGTGGCCGAGCGGTTCTAAGCGCTCCAGTCTGGAACCGCGCACCGCTACGGTCGCAGGTTCGAATCCTGCCTCGGGCATGGATGTCTGAGCTGTCCTTAGGTTTGTTAGGTTTAAGTAGTTCTAAGTCTAGGGGACTGATGACCTCAGATGTCAAGTCCCATAGTACGCAGAGCCATTGGAACTATTTTGGCCACAATTTCGATTTAGACAATAAAAATATGACTGACGTACTCTGTTTTGATTAATAAGCGCTGTGCAGAAGTAATAATGAATCGTAATAGATAACTCGTCGTAATGAGGAGGCAAGCCTTTAACACTGATAAAGTGAATGATCTGATTGCAAGAATTTTGAACACTGTAAACTGTCTGAATAATGAACTTTGACATAAAACCTACGCTAATTAGTTTTGTAAAACTGATCCCAGATCCCAGAACTAAAAGTGATACACAACACAGAAAATATGTGTCTCTGAATGACCTAACCTGGCCCTGATTGTATAAATAAAAATAAAAAAATCACAATCTTTCCTCCTTACCTCTATTCTGTCCGCCCCAGGTAGCTGTGTGGTCAGCGCGACAGAATGTCAATCCTAAGGGCCCGGGTTCGATTCCCAGCTGGGTCGGAGATTTTCTCCGCTCAGGGACTGGGTGTTGTGTTGCCCTAATCATCATCATTTCATCCCCATCGACGCGCAAGTCGCCGAAGTGGCGTCAAGTCGAAAGACTTGCACCAGGCGAACGGTCCACCCGACGGGAGGCCCTAGCCACACGACCTCTATTCTGCGCAAATCTGGATAATGCGTTGCAATACTGCTCTGTCTTTCGCGCCGCTATGCTGAAGCTGCAAATTACTGTATCTACACAGAGGTACTCGTGAGGTGCAGTGAGTTCTCTGTTAGTTGCAAATCCAAGTTTTTTCAGAACACAATTGGATCCTTTTCTACTTTAAAAAAAAAACCATGATCAATTAAAAAATTCTAAAAGTAGGTGAAAAATGGCGTTCGGACAGTAAAAGAGTGACTTCAAAAAAATTACCTTATAATTCCTATTCACGTAAATAAAAGATTCCATTACACTTCCTCCTTCTCAGATCAGTCACCATTACATAACCATCTTAATTCAAAAATCAAATGGCTCCAAGCACTATGGGCTTTAACATGTGAGGTCATCAGTCCCCTCAACTTACAACTACACCACTGGCCATTAAAATTGCTACACCAAGAAGAAATGCCGATGATAAACGGGTATTCATTGCACAAATATACACTCCTGGAAATTGAAATAAGAACACCGTGAATACATTGTCCCAGGAAGGGGAAACTTTATTGACACATTCCTGGGGTCAGATACATCACATGATCACACTGACAGAACCACAGGCACATAGACACAGGCAACAGAGCATGCACAATGTCGGCACTAGTACAGTGTATATCCACCTTTCGCAGCAATGCAGGCTGCTATTCTCCCATGGAGACGATCGTAGAGATGCTGGATGTAGTCCTGTGGAACGGCTTGCCATGCCATTTCCACCTGGCGCCTCAGTTGGACCAGCGTTCGTGCTGGACGTGCAGACCGCGTGAGACGACGCTTCATCCAGTCCCAAACATGCTCAATGGGGGACAGATCCGGAGATCTTGCTGGCCAGGGTAGTTGACTTACACCTTCTAGAGCACGTTGGGTGGCACGGGATACATGAGGACGTGCATTGTCCTGTTGGAACAGCAAGTTCCCTTGCCGGTCTAGGAATGGTAGAACGATGGGTTCGATGACGGTTTTGATGTACCGTGCACTATTCAGTGTCCCCTCGACGATCACCACTGGTGTACGGCCAGTGTAGGAGATCGCTCCCCACACCATGATGCCGGGTGTTGGCCCTGTGTGCCTCGGTCGTATGCAGTCCTGATTGTGGCGCTCACCTGCACGGCGCCAAACACGCATACGACCATCATTGGCACCAAGGCAGAAGCGACTCTCATCGCTGAAGACGACACGTCTCCATTCGTCCCTCCATTCACGCCTGTCGCGACACCACTGGAGGCGGGCTGCACGATGTTGGGGCGTGAGCGGAAGACGGCCTAACGGTGTGCGGGACCGTAGCCCAGCTTCATGGAGACGGTTGCGAATGGTCTTCGCCGATACCCCAGGAGCAACAGTGTCCCTAATTTGCTGGGAAGTGGCGGTGCGGTCCCCTACGGCACTGCGTAGGATCCTACGGTCTTGGCGTGCATCCGTGCGTCGCTGCGGTCCGGTCCCAGGTCGACGGGCACGTGCACCTTCCGCCGACCACTGGCGACAACATCGATGTACTGTGGAGACCTCACGCCCCACGTGTTGAGCAATTCGGCGGTACGTCCACCCGGCCTCCCGCATGCCCACTATACGCCCTCGCTCAAAGTCCGTCAACTGCACATACGGTTCACGTCCACGCTGTCGCGGCATGCTACCAGTGTTAAAGACTGCGATGGAGCTCCGTATGCCACGGCAAACTGGCTGACACTGACGGCGGCGGTGCACAAATGCTGCGCAGCTAGCGCCATTCGACGGCCAACACCGCGGTTCCTGGTGTGTCCGCTGTGCCGTGCGTGTGATCATTGCTTGTACAGCCCTCTCGCAGTGTCCGGAGCAAGTATGGTGGGTCTGACACACCGGTGTCAATGTGTTCTTTTTTCCATTTCCAGGAGTGTATTATACTAGGACTGACATGTGATTACAAATTCACGCAATTTGGGTGCATAGATCCTGATAAATCAGTATCCAGAACAACCACCTCTGGCCGTAATAACGGCCTTGATACGCCTGGGCATTGAGTGAAAGAGCTTGGATGGCGTGTACAGGTACAGCTGCCCAGGCAACGCCGGTCAACTGCTGTTTGTGTATGAGAAATCGGTTGGAAACTTTCCTCATGTCAGCATGTTGTAGGTATCGCCACCAGCGCCAACCTTGTGTGAATGCTCTGAAAAGCTAATCATTTGCATATCACAGCATCTTCTTCCTGTCGGTTAAATTTCGCGTCTGTAGCACGTCATCTGCGTGGTGTAGCAATTTTAACGGTCAGTAGTGTACTGAAACGTAACTAACCTAAGGACAACACACACATCCATGGCCGAGGCAGGATTCGAACCTGCAGCAGCGTGGTTCCGGACTGAAGCGCCTAGAACTGCTCGGTCACAACGGCCGGCTAATTATCGTAATTAAACACATCGATAAAGTGAGACTTTACATTTGAAACATAACATTACAACTACTTCCTCACTGTAACACAGCTAACCACTATTTGCTACTGCCTACGCGCACACCATAAGATGATGTTAACCTGAGATACAGGTTACAACATCATTGCTCGCTCACATGTAACAGCTCGACAGCAAAGACATGACATTATTATACGAGGGCGCTTCAGAAAGTAACCTCCGATTGGTCACAGTGCGGGTTGTGGGTGGAGTAGCGACGCCATCTGTGCGTTCACGCACTCAACAGGTCAGTCGGCATCAAGCCGTGGTCGAGTGAACGTCGTACCTGCGCTAGTTTAGTTTTTGTGCCAGTTTGAAATGTGTGCTGCAATAGAAAACCCCGCCAAATGTGAAGTGCGTGCTGTCATAAGGTTTTTTTACAGTCAAAGGATATTCTGCAGCAGCTATTCATCGTGAGCTTTGTGCCGTGTACGGACCAAGAGTTATGAGTGAAGGAGTTGTCCGTGAATGGGTACGTTTATTTAAAAGTGGACGAGAAAACGTTCATGATGAAGAGAGGAATGGTAGACCATCATTGGTGACTGACGAACTCGTTCAGACAGTTGATGCAAAAGTTCGTGAAAATCGACGTTTCTCATTGTCGGAGTTGTCTACTGGTTTTCCACAGATTTCTAAGACTCTCTTGTACGAGATAGTGACAGCAAGATTGGGTTACCGTAAGTTCTGTGCACGATGGGTGCCCAAAATTCTTACCGACCACCACAAAACTCAAAGAATGGCCTCTGCATTAGACTTTCTGTCACGTTATGAGGACGAAGGAGAACCATTGTTAAACAGAATCGTGACCGGTGACGAAATCTGGATTAAGTACGTGAACCCTGAGACAAAAGAACAATCAAAGATGTGGGCACATTCAAATTCGCCTACCGAACCAAGAAAAGCCTCGCAAGATTTTTCTGCCAGAAAACTGATGGCAACGGTGTTTTGGGATGCCAAAGGGGTGTTGTTGGTTGAATTCATGGAACGTGGTACGACCATTAATCAAGACGTGTACTGTGAAACAATAAAAAAGTTACGACGGGCTATACAGAACAAACGCCGTGTGCACGATAACGCCCGTCCTCACTCTGCTCGCAGAACAACGGCCCTTCTTGAGTCCTTCAAGTGGGACGTTATCAACCATCCACCTTACAGCCCAGACCTGGCGCCAAGTGATTATCACCTCTTCATGCATTTGAAGAAATGGCTCGGGTCACAGCGGTTTGATGACGACGAAGAGCTCAAAGATGCGGTCACAGGCTGGCTCCAGGCACAAGCAGGTGATTTTTATGCAGAAGGAATTTCAAAGCTTGTGAAGAGATACGATAAGTGCCTCAATCGCTATGGAGACTATGTAGAAAAATAGTGCAAAGATGTAGTTGTAAGATGTATATATTAAAATATTTTTATTTAACTTGGTGTATTTTTTTAAATCAACCGGAGGTTACTTTCTGAACGGCCCTCGTACTAAATACTAAAATGACACCTATCAAAGTATTTCAGTGGGCGAACGCCCAGCGCCAGACTTTCGATAATAGCGGCTCTTCGGTTGTACTCCGCACTTTCCCGTACCATCTAGGCCGTTTGAGGTTCTGACTTTACTAGGTGCCTATGTCCGCCCCGATAACTGAATGGTAACCGTGACGGATTGCCGTCCTACGGCCCCATGTTCGATTCCCGGCCGGGTCGGAGATTTTCTCCGCTTAGGAACTGGATGTTGTGTTGTCTTCATCATCATTTCATCCCCATACGGCGCGCAGGTCGCCCAATGAGGCGTCAAATGTATTAAGACCTGCACCAAGGCGGCCGGACCTGCCCTGTAAGGGCCAATGACGCCAAACGCACATAAGAGTCGAGGGGCATGAAAGGGAAGCAGTGGTTGGGAAGAGAGTGAGACAGGGTTGTAGCCTCTCCCCAATGTTATTGAATCTGTATATTGAGCAAGCAGTGAAGGAAACAAAAGAAAAATGCTGAGTAGGTATTAAAATCCATGGAGAAGAAATAAAAACTTTGAGGTTAGCCGATGACATTGTAATTCTGTCAGAGACAGCAAAGGACTTGGAAGAGCAGATAAATGGAATGGACAGTGTCTTGAAAGGAGGTTATAAGACGAACATCAATAAAAGCAAAACGAGGATAATGGAATGTAGTCGAATTAAGTCGGGTGATGCTGAGGGAATTAGATTAGGAAATGAGACACTTCAAGCAGTAAAGGAGTTTTGCTATTTGGAGAGCAAAATAACTGATGATGGTCGAAGTAGAGAGGATATAAAATGTAGACTGGCAATGGCAAGGAAAGCGTTTCCGAAGGAGAGAAATTTGTTAACAACATATATATATATATATATATATATATATATATATATATATATTTAAGTTTCTGAGAGTCGTTTCTGAAAGTATTTGTATGGAGTGCAGCCATGTACGGAAGTGAAACATGGACGATAAATAGTTTGGACAAGAAGAGAATAGAAGTTTTTGAAATGTGGTGCTACAAAAGAATGCTGAAGATTAGATGGATAGATTACATAACTAATGAGGAGGTTTAATGTAACCAAAGGACCGAAAAGCGATACAATAAAGGATCTGTTTGAAAAATTTCAACGGACTGGGAACGTGACGGATGAATGTGCTGGAAAGGTAGGGCGACCACGTACGGCAACCACAGAGGGCAACGCGCAGCTAGTGCAGCAGGTGATCCGACAGCGGCCTCGGGTTTCCGTTCGCCGTGTTGCAGCTGCGGTCCAAATGACGCCAACATCCACGTATCGTCTCATGCGCCAGAGTTTACACCTCTATCCGTACAAAATTCAAACGCGGCAACCCCTCAGCGCCGCTACCATTGCTGCACGAGAGACATTCGCTAACGATATAGTGCACAGGATTGATGACGGCGATATGCATGTGGGCAGCATTTGGTTTACTGACGAAGCTTATTTTTACCTGGACGGCTTCGTCAATAAACAGAACTGGCGCATATGGGGAACCGACAAGCCCCATGTTGCAGTCCCATCGTCCCTGCTTCCTCAAAAAGTACTGGTCTGGGCCGCCATTTCTTCCAAAGGAATCATTGGCCCATTTTTCAGATCCGAAACGATTACTGCATTTCGCTATCTGGACATTCTTCGTGAATTTGTGGCGGTACAAACTGCCTTAGACGACACTGCGAACACCTCGTGGCTTATGCAAGATGGTGCCCGGCCACATCGCACGGCCGACGTCTTTAATTTCTTGAATGAATATTTCGATGATCGTGTGATTGCTTTGGGCTATCCGAAACATACAGGAGGCGGCGTGGATTGGCCTCCCTATTCGCCAGACATGAACCCCTGTGACTTCTTTCTGTGGGGACACTTGAAAGACCAGGAGGTGTACCGCCAGAATCCAGAAACAATTGAACAGCTGAAGGAGTACATCTCATCTGCATGTGAAGCCATTCCGCCAGACACGTTGTCAAAGGTTTCGGATAATTTCATTCAGAGACTACGCCATATTATTGCTACGCATGGTGGATATGTGGAAAATATCGTACTATAGACTTTCCCAGACCGCAGCGCCATCTGTTGTTGAAAATTGTAACTACTGTAATTTCGAAAGTTTGTCCGCCTGAAAATGTACTGTTGTCCCAAGCATATTGCAACAAACGGTGTATTTCTATCGCTGCTCGTTTAGTTTTTATTGCCGTTTCAAATATACCGGTCATTTTTGAAACACCCTGTATGATAGGTTCAATTGGACCAGAGGACCCAGTCCATCCCATATAAGCACAGCCCACACCATTATGGAGACACCACGGTGCCTTCTTGACAAGGTGGGTCCATGGATCTGTGGGTTCCACGCCATCGGCTTTCACGAACCGAAATGTGGACTCATCTGACCAGCCCATGGTTTTCCATTCGTCTAGGGTCCGACGGATATGGTCACGAGCCCAGGAGACGCGCTGCAGGCGATGTTGTGCTGTTGGCAAAGACAATCGCGATGGTCGTCTGCTGCCACATTGACGCACATTTCACAGCAATTTTGGCCAGATGCAACGGGGCAATGTCATCCATCAAAATATGTCGTTGTTTGGGAACTTGAACATGGACGCAATTACTCTCCACGTAGCGGAAAGTAACCATTTCCAGTCAATGATCAGTTCAGTTGGAACAGTAGACACAGCCCACACCATTATGGAGGCACCAGCACCTTACACAGTGCCTTGTTGAGAACATGGGGTCACGGACTCGTGGGGTCCGCGCCATACTCTAACCCCACGGTCAGCTCTTACCAACTGAAATTGCGGCTCATCTGACCAGAGCACGGTTTCCCAGTCGTCTAGGGTCCAACCGATATGGTCAGACGCCCAGTAGAGGCAATGCAGGGAATATTGTGTTGTTGACAAAGGCCCTCGTTGTTGACAAAGGCGTAGGCCGCTGTGGCCGTGCGGTTCTAGGCGCTTCCGTCCGGAACCGCGCTGCTGCTGCGGTTGCAGGTTCGAATCCTGCCTCGGGCATGGATGTGTGTGATGTCCTTAGGTTAGTTAGGTTTAAGTAGTTCGAAGGGACTGATGACCTCAGATGTTAAGTCCCATAGTGCTCAGAGCCATTTTTGTTGACAAAGGCCCTCGCGTCCATCGTCCGCTGCCATGGTTCTTCAACGCCATATCCGCCGCTATGTCCTAACGGATACGTTCGTCGCATGTCCCACACTGGTTTCTGCGGTTAGTTAACGCAATGTTGCTCGGCTGTTGGCACTGACGACCGTACGGAAACCCCGCTGCTCTCGGTCGTTAAGTGAACGCCGTCGGCCGCTGCGTTGTTCGTGGTGAGAGGTAACGCCTGGAATGTGGAATACTCGGCGCACTCTTGACATTGTGGACCTCGGAATACGGAATTCTCGGACGTTTTCCGAAAAGAAGTGTCTCATGTGTCTAGCTGCAACTACCAGTTTGTGTTCAAGACCCTATTAAGGTGAGGTTTACTATTTTTGGCCCGAAAAAAGCATGTTCTTTGAGAATTATTTTCTCTGGATGTGTTATGGATATCAGTGTCAAATTTGGTCAAAATTTTTATTGATATTTCCTCTACAAACTGGAATTATTTTCGACCGGAAATGTCGAAGAGAAAAGGCGGAAGTGTCGTCGGAACGAAACAAAATTTCGATGCAGACCTTCACGCCCGGTATGTCACAGGTCAACCAGCTCGTCTGAAATCAAAACTGAGTTGACGTTAGCGACGTATTTGAGATTCTTTAGGAGTTGTACCTAGTTTAAGTTATTTGGACCATAGGAAACAAAATAGCGGCCATTTGAAACAAAATAGGGTTTTTTCATCGATTTTTTGACTTCGTCAGCCAATTAAAAATATTTATAGTGGATGGATCGGAATAAAAGTGGTACAACTACTAGACAATTTAGTTAGCTTCGTCAGAAACAAAGAATTATGCCAAACGGTTCAGTAGATTTGAAGTTACCATGCCGCGCGATTAAAAAAAAGTCATTCCGAGAAAAACGCGTTTGAAGTTTTGACACATATAAATGCAATATTACGCAACGTACGTTCAATCTGCTATTCCGGGTCCATAAACTAGTCCATCCTCTTCCTCACAGAGGGCGTTCTGCTCGATCTGGGCCATCCTGCGCTGCTCCAGAGCCGCTCGTACGGCCGGTGACAAGCGGTTTTCGGCCGCTCGAATCCGGTGGTCGTCCGAATGCTTGGCGAACTGCGCCGAATTGGGTCCCACGGCGACGTCCATCGTTGTCATGGTCTTCAGAACTGCTGAATACCCTTCGTTGAAGCTGCTCACTACCAGGAAATTCGCAATCTCCACCGTCTTCGCTCTAGAATCCAAATGCTTGGGGGCTAACTTCCAAAGACACGCGTTCAGACTTTCATTTGAATTTTGTGTGTTTCCTCCCAAGCACCGGTACAATAACTCGTCTTCCGAAAGAAAAAAAACAGGTGCGCGAGAAAGGCCGATTTCAGGCAGGTGCATTTTTTTGTTCAACAGCGAATAAAAAACATTTCCGTTCGGTATTCGGAAAAACCGTTTCAATGGTGGATTCTAAACACTTTTATGGATCCAAAAATGCAATTGAAGAAAAATAGATTTTTTGAACCAAAAGATAGTAAACTTCCCCTTAATTCCTGTCGTGCGGCGATAGTCAAATCGGAAACCTGTTGACATGGATCACTGCAGTACAAACGACAGCCCCGCCAATGCACTGCCCTGTTACACCTTGTGTACACAATACTATCGCCTTCTGTGTATGTGCATATCGCTGCTATCCCATGACTTTCATCATCTCAGTGTATTTTCAGCACCATGCCCAGCTACAGCATGTGGTCGTTATGCTGGCACAAACAACGAAAATTTAGTTACCGGTAAACGAAAAATTATGAAACAAAAGAGTGTTATGTTTTAGGATACACTGTACTGTCTTGTGATAGCCGAGAAGAACTGATTCTAATAACGTACATTTGGTGGTTTATACGCTACTAGCCATTAATATTGCTACACCACGAAGATGACGTGCTACGGACGCGAAATTTAACCGACAGGAAGAAGATGCTGTGATATGCAAATGATTAGCTTTTCAGAGCATTCACACCTGGTTGGCGCCGGTGGCGACACCTACAACGTGCTGACATGAGGAAAGTTTCCAACCGATTTCTCATACATAAACAGCAGTTCACCGGCGTTACCTGGTGAAATGTTGTTGTGATGCCTCGTGTAAGGAGGAGAAATGCGTACCATCACGTTTCCGACTTTGATAAAGGTCAGTCAAGTGTTTCGTAAAGTATTCACCTGTCCCATCATATTGAGTAATCGAACTCTGCCACCTGCATAGCTACAACTGAGCCCGTGGGATCATTCCACTCCACATGCCTGCAAATTGTTACACTGAGGCTTCTGCACGAGTTGACTGATTGCAACTAGCTCTTTATGGTCACAAGTTAAAGTTGTAAAACTACTGTAGGCTATCATTAGATTAGATTAGATTTACTTTCATTCCAATTGATCCGTAGTGAGGAGGTCCTCCAGGATGTGGAACATGTCAGAAAAACAACAATACGTGACAAATATTTACAACTAAAACAAATAAGCTAATGTACCATTCCACAGGACCCAAGTGGAATGATCGTCATTTTTTAATGAACACTAAGAGTCATTTTACAAATACTAATGCACTGAATTTAAAATAAAAAAGTTTTTTATTTATTTATAAGGTAATACAACTACTGTAATACTTATTTACAATGAACACATTACTGCACTGAAATGGTGCAGAAGTTAGATTATACTAACACACACACACACACACACACACACACACACACACACAAATTTTCAATGAACACATTACTGCACTGAAATTGTGCAAAAGTTGTGTTGTACTTATATACAAATCAGTTGATTTTACTAACAAATTAATCAATGGAGTAGAAGGAGTTGGCCACCAATAAATCCTTTAGGCTTCTCTTACGAGGTGCATTCAAGTTCTAAGGCCTTCGATTTTTTTTCTCCGGACTGGAAAGAGATAGAAACATGCGCATTGTTTTAAAATGAGGCTGCGTTCATTGTCAATACGTCCCAGAGATGGCAGCACCGTATGGCAGATGGAATTTTACCGCCAGCGGCGAGAATGAGAACTGTTTTAAATACTTAAAATGGCGACGTTTTCCTTACTTGAACAGCGTGCAATCATTCGTTTTCTGAATTTGCGTGGTGTGAAACCAATTGAAATTCATCGACAGTTGAAGGAGACATGTGGTGGTGGAGTTATGGATGTGTCAAAAGTGCGTTCGTGGGTGCGACAGTTTAATGAAGGCAGAACATCGTGTGACAACAACCCGAAACAACCTCGGGCTCACACAAGCAGGTCTGACGACATGATCGAGAAAGTGGACAGAATTGTTTTGGGGGATTGCCGAATGACTGTTGAACAGATTGCCTCCAGAGTTGGCATTTCTGTGGGTTCTGTACACACAATCCTGCATGACGACCTGAAGATGCGAAAAGTGTCATCCAGGTGGGTGCCACGAATGCTGACTGGCGACCACATGGTTGCCCGTGTGGCATGTTGCCGAGCAATGTTGACGCGCAACGACAGCACGAATGGGACTTTCTTTTCGTCGGTTGTGACAATGGATGAGACGTGGATGCCATTTTTCAATCCAGAAACAAAGTGCCAGTCAGATCAATGGAAGCACACAGACTCACTGCCACGAAAAAGATTTCGGGTAACCGCCAGTGCTGAAAAAATGATGGTGTCCATGTTCTGGGACAGCGAGGGTGTAATTCTTACCCATTGCATTCCAAAGGGCACTACCTTAACAGGTGCATCCTACGAAAATGTTTTGAAGAACAAATTCGTTCCTGCACTGCAACAAAAACGTCCGGGAAGGGCTGCGCATGTGCTGTTTCACCAAGACAACGCACCCGTACATCGAGCTAACGTTACGCAACAGTTTCTTCGTGATAACAACTTTGAAGTGATTCCTCATGCTCCCTACTCACCTGACCTGGCTCCTAGTGACTTTCGGCTTTTTCCAACAATGAAAGACACTCTCTGTGGCCGCACATTCATCAGCCGTGCTGCTATTGCCTCAGCGATTTTCCAGTGGTCAAAACATACTCCTAAAGAAGCCTTCGCCGCTGCCATGGAATCATGGCGTGAGCGTTGTGAAAAATGTGTGCGTCTGCAGGGCGATTACGTCGAGAAGTAACGCGAGTTTCATCGATTTCGGGTGAGTAGTTAATTAGAAAAAAAATCGGAGGCCTTAGAACTTGAATGCACCTCATAAACTGAATTTCATTGGTTGTTAAGCTTTTTATGGCTGCTGGCAAGTTATTGAAAATGTGTGTTCCTGAATAATGCACACCTTTTTGTACAAGACTAAGTGACTTTAAATCCTTGTAAAGATTATTCTTATTTTAGTATTGAGTAAGTTTCCTAGTAGCTTTGGTCAGTTTAGGTCATACCAGCGTAACCTGTGTGTTACGTGTTTTGAAAATCTGTCAGGCGTTACCTCACATCGATCGTTTTTTTTTGCACATGTGACCAGTAACTCGCTAAATTCCCTTAAAAACCGTAAGGGATGAACGTCTAGACACTGAGTGAGGATATACAGGGTGAGTCACTAACTATTGCTACCAAGAATAGCTCCGAAAGTATGATAGGGGCTGAAAAGTTTGTGGCACAAATGTTGCATGGGACAATGGGGGTCATAATATAACATTTGTTTTTTGTTGCTAGGTGGGCTCACGTCAGAGATATGAACGTCAACTTTGTCTTTTTAAATTGTGTGCTGTAGTTTGGCACTTATTTTCTGATGGCGGGATTAGCCGAGCGGTCTAATGGCGCTATAAGATTTCGCACACATCTGAACATTTTGAGACGAAACCAGTGACGTGTAAGAGTAAGGTCTTTGAAGGTCAACGAAGGTTACAAAGGTGGCGTGAACGTCCATTTACAGAAGGTGTTCGACGTGGTGACCATTGGCATGATTGCAGTGCTGCAATCTTCTTGTCATGGATGGAGTGATATTCCTTATCACATCGACACTTATCGAAGCATATGCTCTGACAATTCTCTCTCGTATGTCGTGCAAATCGTAAATATTCGCAGAATACGGCGTATCCATCTAACGTGCCTTTGATATGTAAACACCATTCGACAGTTTCGCAATACAACGCTAATAGGAATGGTAAGAATAGTATCGTCGAATCAAGCAAATGTGAAGAACAAGTCGATATGCTTCTCATTCACGGAGAATGCCAACGAAATTCAGTGAGAGCTAGAGAATTATACGCTGGAAGATATCCTCAACGTACTCACCCTACACGTCGTACATTTAAATATGTGTATGATAAATTGAGAACAACTGGATGTTTAACGCATCGGAAATGATGTGTTGGCAGAAGAGCCAACACCGTGTTGCTAGAGGAGGCCGAAAGGCACGCGTTTTAACTCACGCAGACTGGCGTGAGGTCTGGAACAATTAAAGGAGTTGAGTCTAATAAATAAAGTACGAAGCTCTTGGAATACTTAACTTTAATCCATAACTGGAGAACATCGCTCTTGATGATACATAATTACAATCTCACTATAAACTGGTAATGGCGCCTTGCTAGGTCGTAGCAAATGACGTAGCTGAAGGCTATGCTAACTATCGTCTCGGCAAATGAGAGCGTATTTTGTCAGTGAACCATCGCTAGCAAAGTCGGCTGTACAACTGTGCTAGGACGTCTCTCTAGACCTGCCGTGTGGTGGCGCTCGGTCTGCAATCACTGACAGTGGCGACACGCGGGTCCGACGTATACTAATGGACCGCGGCCGATTTAAATGCTACCACCTAGCAAGTGTGGTGTCTGGCGGTGACACCACAGGAAACATCTCCGGAAAAGGAGAGTTACTAACGAGGAAACGGAAATTGGTACTCTTGCCACTGTGGTTCGAGATCCTTGTGTTAGTTCGCGTCAAATCTCAAGGGAATCTGGTATAAGCCAGAATAGTCTTATTTATGTTCTGCATCGCCATAAATATCTTGCTTGCCATATCAGAAGCCACCAAGAATTAACTAGTACGGATTGTATGCGTCGCATTTAATTCTGCCGATGGGCTCAACTTCAGATTCAGAGGGATGACACATTTATTAATTTGATTTTATTTACTGACGAGGCTACATTCACGAACTATGGAAATGTTAATTTGCATAATATGCATTATTGGGCAACGGAAAATCCTTGTTGGCTGCGGCAAGTTACACACCAAAAACCGTGGTCGGTGAATGTATGGTGTGTGAGATTCTGGAGGACAGAATTATAGGCCCCTACTCCATCGAAGGAAATCTTAATGGTAGGAAGTACACTAAGTTCCTGCAAGAAACATTAGGTCTGTTATTGGAAGAAATACCTTTAGGAACAAGGAATAGAATGTGGAATCAACACGACGGATGTACGGCACATTTTTCGATGATGGCTAAAAATGAGTTGCAGAGACAGCTCCCAAATCGTTGGACGCGGAGGAGATGTGTTGTGGCCGGCTCGTTCGCCAGACTTGACGCTTTTGGATTTTTTTCTTGTGGGGATTCGTAACAGACTTTGTTTATAAAGACATTCCAACTACACCTGGCCGGCCGGTGTGGGCGAGCGGTTCTAGGCGCTACAGTCTGGAACCGCGCGACCGCTACGGTCGCAGGTTCGAATCCTGCCTCGGGTATGGATGTGTGTGATGTCCTTAGGTTGGTTAGGTTTAAGTAGTTCTAAGTTCTAGGGGACTGATGACCACAGATGTTAAGTCCCGTAGTGCTCAGAGCCATTTGAACCACTTGTGAAACGCCCCCTTAGAAAAATTATTGAATTACTGTGCTGATAAATCTCTTACATTATTTGATTTTCAAACAGTTGAGCAAAACTGAACGTACTCAGACATTTCGCTCTTTACCTATTCTGATCAATACTAAACTGACACACTGTTTTTTAGCGCAACGGAATCTGACTTTCAAAAATCCCTACAAAAGAATGGCCCTGAGTAACATTAACCTATACCTTTCACAAATCACTTACCTCACAAAACTCTTCGTTACTCGAACTACTGCAATACAGCGAGCGCCAATACTGCCAGCTAAATAAAAGATTCAAACTGCTGAAGGCACTAACTACTGATAGGCATAGTTAGCAAATGAAAGATTTTGATAGAGAACAAACAATGTATTTACCTTAATAACGTTCAAAAGTCATAATATATATAGCAGTTCATGAAATCCGTTCTTACAAATGTACTGTTTCTGAAGGACACACGTCCAGATCATCCGCTCTCAAAACTCCGCCATCTCTCTCCCCACATCCACCACTGCTGGCGGCTCACCTCCAACTGCGCAACGCTACGCGCTGTTAACAGCCAACTGCCCAACAGTACAATAGCGAATATTCCAACAATGCCAACCAACCACAGACTTCACACAGCACAGTCAGTTATTTTCATACAGAGCGCTACGTGGCGGTGGCATTACCAATATAAGAACCTAAACAGCATACTTACACTTGAACCACCTGGCAACAAAAAACCAATGTCATATTATGGACCCCCGTTGTTCCTGTCAACTTTTGTCCCACAAACTTGTGAGTTCCTATCATACTTTCGGAGTTATTCTTGGTGGCAATAGTTAGTGACTCACCCTGTATAGAGGTCCAGTTAACCTACAGAACTTATTTTTGCGTAGTTATTCTCCCGCTTGACTCCCCTGATCACGTCTTGCAGAATATCGTGTGTCAAAAGTGCGTGTCGGATTCCACATGAACAGTGTTTCTGGAATTCATGCTGGTTGTCATGAAGGAGGTCATTGTGTAGAGTAGATTTTTCATTTTAGGACGGACACAACCGATTTCCTTAAACGTCTTTCTCAATCGTAGATCGTGCCGAGTCCCCCCCGATGTCGACGGGTCGTTAAATCTGCGATCTTCCTTCCACCGCACGACTTGGAATCTGTTGGCGCAGCGCCGAGACAGCACGGCTGTTTCGCGACCATAAGCGGCCGCTGGGGCTCCGCATGCGCTGAATGCCTCGCGCGCGGGGTCGATCGGAATGCTGCGGGCGTTCTCGCGGAGCAAGTAACGCCGTTCGCCACTCGCATGTTATCTCCTTGACACGGCCCCATTACACAGGAACGCACAAGACCGTTCCTGGTGTTCGGGGCGCGGCAGAGATGTCACTCACCAAGAATATTAAAAAAAAAAAGTCTGATCGACGGAACTACTGTACTAATACGCCCGCTAAACCCGCAGGGCAAAACACGTGACTAGGATTGTGGAAAGCGCCAAATAAGGTGTCGGTCAGGTTCACTCAAAATTGTAAATTACACTACTGGCCATAAAATTGCTACAACACGAAGAAGACGTGCTACAGACGCAATATTTAACCGACAGGAAGAAGATGCTGTGATATGGAACTGATTACCTTTTCAGAGCATTCGCACAAGGTTGCCACCGGTGGCGAAACCTACAACGTGCTGACATGACGAAAGTTTCCAACCGATTTCTCATACGCAAACTGCAGTTGACCTTCGTTGCCTCGTGAAACGTTGTTGTGATGCCTCATGTAAGGAGGAGAAATGCGTACCATCACGTTTCCGACTTTGATAAAGGTCTGATTGTAGCCTATCGCGATTGCGGTTTATCGTTTCGCGACATTGCTGCCATCGTTGGTTGAGATCCAATGACTGTTAGCAGAATATGGAATCGGTGGATTCAGGAGGGTAATACGGAACGCCGTGCTGGATCCCAACGGCCTCGTATCACCAGCAGTCGAGATGACAGGCATCTTATCCGCACGGCTGTAACGGATCGTGCAGCCACGTCTCGATCCCTGAGTCAACAGATGGGGACGTTTGCAAGACGACAACCATCTGCACGAGCAGTTCGGCGACGTTTGTAGCAGCACGGACTATCAGCTCGGAGACCACGGCTGCGGTTACCCTTGACGCTGCATCACAGACAAGGGCGCCTGCGATGGTGTACTCGACGACGAACCTGTGCGCACGAATGGCAAAACGTCATTTCTTTCGGATTATCCGGGTTCTGTTTACAGCATCATGATGGTCGCATCCGTGTTTGGCAACAACGCGGTGCACCCACATTGGAAGCGTGTTCTCGTCATCGCCATACTGGCGTATCACCCGGCGTGATGGTATGGGGCGTCATTGGTTACACGTCTCAGTCACCTCTTGTTCGCATTGACGGCACTTTGAACAGTGGACGTTGCATTTCAGATGTGTTACGACCTGTGCCTCTACCCTTCATTCGATCCCTGCGAAACCCTACATTTCAGCAGGATAATGCAGGACCGCATGTTGCAGGTCGTGTATGGGCCTTTCTGGATACAGAAATTGTTCGACTGCTGCCCTGGACAGCACATTCTCCGGATCTCTCACCAATTGAAAACGTCTGGTCAACGGTGGTCGAGCAACTGGCTCGTCACAATACGCCAGTCACTACTCTTGATGAACTGTAGTATCGTGTTGAAGCTGCATGGGCAGCTGTACCTGTACACGCCATCCAAGCTCTGTCTGACTCAATGCCCAGGCGTATGAAGGCCGCCATTACGGCCAGAGGTGGTTGTTCTGAGTACTGGTTTCTCAGTATCTATGCACCCAAATTGCGTGGAAATGTAATCACATGTCAGTTCTAGAACGATATATTTGTCCAATGAATACCCGTTTATCATCTGCATTTCTTCTTTGTGTAGCAATTTTAATGCCCAGTGGTGTATTATAACTTAATAACACCTTTAAACCAAAACGGCGTATAGCCGAACCTTTACAACTAACAGTTTCAGAAAGGCAATTATTTCACAACTGAGGGCCTCCAAACAAGAAATCTTAAAAGTCAAAAAATAAAAATGCAGTTAAAATAGCAAATAAAATAATTAAAATATATATGGTCTCACAGCTAGGCTCGAAAGCCTCAAGGTAAAAGTAGATAGAACAAACATATGCAAGGTGCAGTACAAGCTGCTAAGGGCCACAATTAAATTTGAAAACTTTAAAATATATTACCTTAATCTTTTAAGGCAGAAGGCCGCAATGATTTTGCTTAAGGGGTAATTTCGAGAATAAGGTTTTAAGCGGCTTAAGGCCCACAATTTACAATTTGTACAGAAACCAGATGGCAATTATAAGAGTTGAGGGCCACGAAAGGGATCAGTAGTTGGGAAGGGAGTGAGGGTTGTAGCCTATCCCCCATGTTATTCAATCTGTATAGTGAGCACGCAGTAAAGGAAACAAAAGAAAAATTCAGAGTAGGTATTAAAATCCATGGAGAAGAAGTAAAAACTTTGAGGTTCGCCGACGACGTAGTAATTCTGTCAGACACAGCAAAGGACTTGGAAGAGCAGCTGAACGGAATGGACAGTGTCTTGAAAGGAGGATACTAGATGAACATCAACAAAAGCAAAACGAGGATAATGGAATGTAGTCGAATTAAGTCGGGTGATGCTGAGGGAATTAGATTAGGAAATGAGACACTTAAAGTAGTAAAGGAGTTTTGCTATTCTGGGAGTAAAATAACTGATGATGGTCGAAGTAGAGGGGATATAAAATGTAGACTGGCAATGGCAAGGAAAGCGTTTCTGAAGAAGAGAAACTTGTTAACATCGAGTATAGATTTAAGTGTCAGGAAGTCGTTTCTGAAAGTATTTGTATGGAGTGTAGCCATGTATGGAAGTGAAACATGGACGATAACTAGTCTGGACAAGAAGAGAATAAAAGCTTTCGAAATGTGGTGCTACAGAAGAATGCTGAAGATAAGGTGGGTACATCACGTAACTAATGAGGAGGTATTGAATAGGATTGGGGAGATGAGAAGTTTGTGGCACAACTTGACAAGAAGAAGGTATCGGTTGGTAAGACATGTTCTGAGGCATCAAGGAATCACAAATTTAGCATTGTAGGGCAGCATGGAGGGTAAAAATTGTAGAGGGAGACCAAGAGATGAATACACCAAGCAGATTCAGAAGGATGTAGGTTGCAGTAGGTACTGGGAGATGAAGAAGCTTGCACAGGATAGAGTAGCATGGAGAGCTGCATCAAACCAGTTTCAGGACTGAAGACCACAACAACGACAAGGCCCACAATTGATTTTACAAAATTCATAAATACATAAACTCCAGTGAAAACAAGAATCTTTAAATCATTGGCTGTGATAGATTATAAACAGGCAATTAAACACCGGCGAGAAGAACAATAAAGAAAACGGCACTCAGAAGCCTCCAGAGTGAGGTCGTTCTGGCCTCGTTCACTTAGGTGAGACAGGTGGTTAGCCCAACGACATTTGATCCGTCGGTACCCAACTAAGGGACAGCCACGGACCGACCGTCACAACGACTTGCTTGCCACCAATCAGTACATGAAAACTCAACACAAAAGATTACGAACATGATAATCCCCGAAGGAGTACGTATCAGCTGTCAAAACTACACACAATGTTGGAGAGCGACAACAGGTGAGGAAAGGACGCTGCCTCAAATTGCGTTAGTGGCCAGGGCAGGTAACCGGAACACGAACGGCCACAAAGCAGAAAATTCCGCTATTACACTTGAATTTGAAATACAGTAATATACTAACTTCACCCAAAAGGAACGCTGCCTGAATTTAAATCAGCGGGCAGTGCAGGTAACCAGAACACTAACGGCCACAAGGCAGAAAATTCCGCTGGTGCACTCAAATTTTAGTCAACCAATATAGTTAATTCCACCGCATGGCGGCTAAATTTCAGCAGTAGAAACACTCGGTGTTGCTCACAGGAAAACCTCCCCGACAGCGTACCACTGAAACGAACCACCACAACATGAATGGACGTGGCTTGGGTAGTTGAAACCCCTGCTCAACTTTGACGTCCTGGGTCGGTGAGCCACGAAGCTCGTAGCGATCGGACAGCTCCACACACGCTCCGACACTGCGCAGGGACCGGCAGCGGACCCAGCCGACTGCACCGCGCGGAGATAACTTTGCTGGTCCGCAGCGACCGACCGACTTCCTGCAGACCCCCTAGCTGGAACCTAAATGCACAAAAACCGAAGATGGTACACGGTGCAAATATTGATACTCATCACTGCTGCCACACATAGAAGGAAGAAGAACCACGACATAAACGCAACAAGGGCGGGAAACCAAACACAGATAGACAGCGAAGTTCACGCAAATACTGTACATAGCGAGCGCGGCTCATGTACTACATCTCTGACCTGCATGTGTAGCATAATTCTACTATTTGACAGCAATGACTCGTAATAATAATAATAATAATAATAACAGCCGCGCGGGATTAGTCGAACGGTCTAGGGCGCTGCTGTCATGGACTGTGCGGCTGGTCCCAGCGGAGGTTCGAGTCCTCCCTAGGGCATGGGTGTGTGTGTTTGTCCTTAGGATAATTTAGGTTCAAAAATGGTTCAAATGGCTCTGAGCACTATGGGACTTAAAATCTATGGTCATCAATCCCCTGCTTAAAGCTAACTAACCTAAGGACATCACACAACACCCAGTCATCACGAGGCAGAGAAAATCCCTGACCCCGCCGGGAATCGAACCCGGGAACACGGGCGCGGGAAGCGAGAACGCTACCGCACGACCACGAGCTGCGGACGGATGTTTTACTAAACACTAAACGTGTGTCTAACAGTGAAAATAAAACAAGACCCAAAATAGTTCATGAGACCGATGACCTCGCTGTTTGGTCTCTTCCACCAAATCAACCCAACACAACCCAAAATAGTTTCCAGATGCCTTCTTTGTTTACATGATATGATAGTTTACATGTGATGTGTTACGACAATGAATGGAACCCGTGACGACTGGAGGTATTCTATTGTACTTGTTTTATTTTCAGTGTCAGATACACGTTTAGTTTTTAGTCAAAGAAACCCAAACCATGTTCTGCAGTAATGTTTCGTTTCTCCACAAGTTCCCCCAAACATCGTAACATAACACACACATACACTATTTGATCAAAAGTATCCGTACACCCTCAAAAACATACGTTTTTCATATTAGGTGTATTGTGCTGGCACCTACTGTCACGTACTCCATATCAGCGACCTCAGTAGTCATTAGACATCGTGAGACAGCAGAACGGGGCGCTCAGCGGAACTCACGGACTTCGAACGTGTTCAGGTGATTGGGTGTCACTTGTGTCATACGTCTGTACACGAGATTTCCACACTCCTAAACATCCCTAGCTCCACTGTTTCCGATTTGACAGTGAAGTGGAAACGTACAGCACAAAAGCGTACAGGCGGAGCTTGTCTGTTGACTGATAGAGACTGCCGACAGCTGAAGAGGGTCGTAATGTGTAATAGGCAGACATCTATCCAGACCATCACACAGGAATTCCAAACTGCACCAGGATCCACTGCAAGTACTATGGCAGTTAGGCGGGAGGTGAGAAAACTTTTCATGGTCGAGCGGCTGCTCATAAGCCACACATCACACCGGTAAATGCCAAACAACGCCTCTCTTAGTGAAAGGAGCGTAAACATAGGACGATTTAACAGTGGAAAAACGTTGTGTACAGTGACGAATCACGGTACACAATGTGGCGATCCGATGGCAGGGTGTGGGTATGGCGAATGCCCGGTGAACGTCTTCTGCCAGCGTGTGTAGTGGCAACAGTAAAATTCGGAGGCGGTGGTGTTATGGTGTTGTCGCGTTTTTCATGGAGACGGCTTGCACCCGTTGTTGTTTTGAATGGCACTATCACGGCACAGTCCTAGATTGATGTTTTAAGAACCTTCTTTCTTCCCAGTGTTGAAGAACAATTCGGGGATGGATTCCTTCTTTTGTAATAGACGGCCTGTGGCGGAGTGGTTACACGACAGTACTATCCCCGTAATGGACGGGTCTGCACAGAGTCCTGACCTGAATACTATAGGACACCTTTGGGATGTTTTGGAACGCGACTTCGCTCCAGGCCTCACCGACCGACATTGATACCTCCACTCAGCGCAGCACTCCGTGAAGAATGGGCTGCCATTCCCCAAGAAACCTTCCAGTACCTGACTGAACGTATGCCTGCGAGAGTGGAAGCTGTCATCAAGGCCAAGGGTGGGCCAACACCATATTGAATTCCAGGAGGGCGCCACGAACTTGTAAATCATTTTCAGCCAGGTGTCCGGATACTTTTGATCACATAGTGTATGTCATACTAACAGACGTAAGTCCACCTGATGATGGAAGTTTAAATCTTCGAAATGCGTCGTGCAGATAAATAGATAATAACTGGTAACAGTAAACTTGTTGTTTCATTTGATGTCAATGACAGTCGCGGTAAAGCAAAACCTAGAATGTTCGCCTTTAAAATCTTATTCGAGACGCCTGATTTAGCAACGATACAAGTCTCACTGCCACAGCCAAGGTCAGGAATTTAATTTTAGATTCTTTCCTCGTCTTATTTTCTGGGTCTCGTATCTCAGTCGGTAAAAATGGAACCTTTATATGATCGTTATGTTGTCCGTCTGTCTGTCTGTCTGTCCGACTTAAAAAATCTCATTTTCTCCTTAACGGATTGAGATTCAAGTAACATACGAAGATCTACGGTCTCTTGGCGGTGTAGAAAATTAAAGCTTCTAATTCACTGCAGTCAAAAGTTACGTTTATTTATATATATTTCGTTCACTTTACGTCTATGGTCACAAATTTTCTTTCATCAGACCATCGGTTTCGGTCTATAATGACCATCTTCAGATCTGTTTTATAAAAACATGTCTTGCAGTGGTGCTGACAAGATGGCTCTTGGATATGCTGTTATTTATATATATTTGATGATGCAGGTGCTAATTTTGTGTTTAATATTTGAAGATGCCACTATGGCTGCAGTACATTAGGACATGTTTTTATAATACAGATCTGAAGATGGTCATTATAGAGCGAAGCCGGTAGTCTGATCACAAAAACTTTGTGACCATAGACGTGTAGCAAAGGAAATTTATACTATTTCGGGTCACTGTTTTATTTTTCATGAAAGGAGGAGAACAGGATTGAGAGCTTACCTGAACTAACGATGAGATTAGTAGCACGTAAGCTTGTGAGTGGGTAATTTATGTCGAATACACTACTGGCCATTAAAATTGCTACACCACGAAGAGCCGGCGGTGTGGCCGTGCGGTTCTAAGTGCTTCAGTTTGGAACCGCGTGACCGCTACGGTCGCAGGTTCGAATCCTGCCTCGGGCATGGATGTGTGGGGTGTCCTTAGGTTAGTTAGGTTTAAGTAGTTCTAAGTTCTAGGGGACTGATGACCTCAGTAGTTAAGTCCCATAGTGCTCAGAGCCATTTGAAGCACACCACGAAGAAACGCAGATGATAAACGGGTATTCATTGGACAAATATATTATACTAGAGCTGACATGTTATTACATTTTCACTCAATTTGGGTGCATAGATCCTGAAAAATCGGTATCCAGAACAACCACCTCTGGCCGTAATAACGGCCTTGATACGCCTGGGCATTGAGTCAAGCAGAGCTTGGATGGCGTGTACAGGTACAGCTGCCCATGCAGCTTCAACACGATACCACAGTTCATCAAGAATAGTGACTGGCGTATTGTGACGAGCCAGTTGCTCGGCCACCATTGCCCACACGTTTTCAATTGGCACCCCGTAGCATCACACCGGGTGATACGCCAGTATGGCGATGACGAGTACACGCTTCCAATGTGCGTTCACCGCAGTGTCGCCAAACACGGATGCGACCATCAAGATGCTGTAAACAGAACCTGGATTCATCCGAAAAAATGACGTTCTGCCGTTCGTGCACCCAGGTTCGTCGTCGAGTTCACACCATCGCAGGCGCTCCTGTCTCTGATGCAGCGTCAAGTGTAACCGCAACCAGGGTCTCCGAGCTGATAGTCCATGCTGCTGCAAACGTCGTCCAACTGTTCGTGCAGATGATTGTTGTCTCGCAAACGTCTCCATCTGTTGACTCAAGGGATCGAGATGTCGCTGCATGATCTGTTACAGTCATGCGGATAAGATGCATGTCATCTCGAGTGCTAGTGATACGAAGCCGTTGGGATCCAGCACGGCGTTCCGTATTACCCTCCTGAACCCACCGATTCCATATTCTGCTAACAGTCATTGGATCTCGACCGACGCGAGCAGCAATGTCGCGAAACGATAAACCGCAATCGCGATAGGCTACAATCCGACCTTTATCAAAGTCGGAAACGTGATGGTACGCATTTCTCCTCCTTACACGAGGCATCACAACAACGTTTCACCAGGCAACGCCGGTCAATTGCTGTTTGTGTACGAGAAATCGGTTGGAAACTTTCCTCATGTCAGCACGTTGTAGTTGTCACCACCTTGTGTTAATGCTCTGAAAAGCTAATCATTTGCATATCACAGCATCTTCTTACTGTTGGTTAAATTTCGCGTCTGTAGCACGTCTTCTTCGTGGTGTAGCAATTTTAATGGCCAGTAGTGTAGGTCTAAGTGTAGGGGACTGATGACCTCAGATGTAAGTCTCATCGTGCTTAGAGCCATTTGAACATCTGCCAAAACTGCATCTGACGATTCGTAGGACAGTCAGCCGGATATATATATATATATATATATATATATATATATATATACATATATATATATATATATATATATATATATATATATAAACGAAGGAGAGATGGCGGCGCGAAGTTTCTGATCGGCAATGTCCGGGAGTAAATTACAATTCCCTCAGCAGTGTCTTCTGATGTGAGGCCATGTGACACTGTTGATATTATACATTCGTCTGATGTTGACCTTGGCAAGAGCTACCATACAGAATTTCTGCATCTGCTCTCCTTCGCTCATTTGCACAGTATCGGACTACTTTGACGTCAAAGTTGTGATGGTTCTCATCAACATTAACGCAAGCTAGCTATGGGTCACAAAATCACCGAGATTACACTCCGTGGATCCACACCTTATGACATTTTACTGTTGGATTTTATTAGTAGGTTCTAATAACGAACAGAGCAAGATCCCGACGTTCGAACAGACTGATGTATAAGCGCCTCGGGTTTCTTCGTGTTGCGTCCCTTTAGATGACCTCCCGCGCAGGATTTTTGGTTAGCAAGCAGGACTCGTTCAAAAGAAACTGCAGCATCTCACTCAGCAGACACTAGGCAGAAAATACTATTTTGTACTTATGACAGGTGTTGAGCCTGTTTTCCACGCCTTCCGTTATCTCGCACATCTGTAGTTTACATGCGGCGACGTGCGATGAGTTTCAGCCTCGGTGAGATGTCTGGCAAATGGGCACACTGGACAAATAATTAGTCATCTCCTGAAGACATGACGCTAGTGCTGTATTATACCGTTTTCAGCGCAGTTTGGTGAGGAAGACTGTCTACATCTACGTCTACATACTTATTCTGCAAGCAACCATACGGTGCGTGGTGGAGGGTACCGATTACCACTACTAGTCATCTCCTTTCGCGTTACACACGCGAACAGATCGAGGGAAAAACGACTGTCTATATCCCTGTGTCTCCGTACGAGCCCTAACCTCTCTCGTCTTGTCTTTACGCACTATGTACAGGGTATTTCAAAAATGACCGGTATATTTGAAACGGCAATAAAAACTAAACGAGCAGCGATAGAAATACACCGTTTATTGCAATATGCTTGGGACAACAGTACATTTTCAGGCAGACAAACTTTCGAAATTACAGTAGTTACAATTTTCAACAACAGATGGCGCTGCAAGTGATGTGAAAGATACAGAAGACAACGCAGTCTGTGGGTGCGCCATTCTGTACGTCATCTTTCTGCTGTAAGCGTGTGCTGTTCACAACGTGCAAGTGTGCTGTGGACAACATGGTTTATTCCTTAGAACAGAGGATTTTTCTGGTGTTGGAATTCCACCGCCTAGAACACAATGTTGTTGCAACGAGACGAAGTTTTCAATGGAGGTTTAATGTAACCAAAGGACCGAAAAGCGATACAATAAAGGATCTGTTTGAAAAATTTCAATGGACTGGGAACGTGACGGATGAACGTGCTGGAAAGGTAGGGCGACCGCGTACGGCAACCACAGAGGGCAACGCGCAGCTAGTGCAGCAGGTGATCCAACAGCGGCCTCGGGTTTCCGTTCGCCGTGTTGCAGCTGCGGTCCAAATGACGCCAACGTCCACGTATTGTCTCATGCGCCATTGTTTACACCTCTATCCATACAAAATTCAAACGCGGCAACCCCTCAGCGCCGCTACCGTTGCTGCACGAGAGACATTCGCTAACGATATAGTGCACAGGATTGATGACGGCGATATGCATGTGGGCAGCATTTGCTTTACTGACGAAGCTTATTTTTACCTGGACGGCTTCGTCAATAAACAGAACTGGCGCATAAGGGGAACCGAAAAGCCCCATGTTGCTGTCCCATCGTGCCTGCATCCTCAAAAAGTACTGGTCTGGGCCGCCATTTCTTCCAAAGGAATCATTGGCCCATTTTTCAGATCCGAAACGATTACTGCATCACGCTATCTGGACATTCTTCGTGAATTTGTGGCGGTACAAACTGCCTTAGACGACACTGCGAACACCTCGTGGTTTATGCAAGTTGGTGCCCGGCCACATCGCACGGCCGACGTCTTTAATTTCCTGAATGAATATTTCGATGATCGTGTGATTGCTTTGGGCTATCCGAAACATACAGGAGGCGGCGTGGATTGGCCTCCCTATTCGCCAGACATGAACCCCTGTGACTTCTTTCTGTGGGGACACTTGAAAGACCAGGTGTACCGCCAGAATCCAGAAACAATTGAACAGCTGAAGCAGTACATCTCATCTGCATGTGAAGCCATTCCGCCAGACACGTTGTCAAAGGTTTCGGGTAATTTCATTCAGAGACTACGCCATATTATTGCTACGCATGGTGGATATGTGGAAAATATCGTACTATAGAGTTTCCCAGACCGCAGCGCCATCTGTTGTTGAAAATTGTAACTACTGTAATTTCGAAAGTTTGTCTGCCTGAAAATGTACTGTTATCCCAAGCATATTGCAACAAACGGTGTATTTCTATCGCTGCTCGTTTAGTTTTTATTGCCGTTTCAAATATACCGGTCATTTTTGAAACACCCTGTATGTTGGCGGCAGTAGAATGGTTCTGCAATCAGCTTCAAATGCCTGCCCTCTAAATTTTCTCAGTAGAGTTCCTCGAAAAGAACTCCATCTTCCCTTCAGAGATTCCGATTTGAGTTCTCGACGCATATGCGCAACACTTGCGTGGACCAGTAACAAATCTAGCAGCCCGCCTCTGAACTACTTCGATGTCTTCTTTTAGTCCGACCTGGCGTGGATTCTAAACACTCGAGCAGTACTCAAGACAGATCGCACTAGAGTCCTATAAGCAATCTCCTTTACATACGAAGCACACTTTCCCAAAATTCTCCCAAGAAACCGAATTCGACCATTAGCGTTCCCAACCACAATACTCAAATCACTGATCAGGCACAGGTGTTGATAGTTCCAGGAACAACCTCAACAAAGGACAAAGGTCAACAGGAGATTCCATATTTCTAGATTTCCAGAAAGCATTTGACACACGTTGCCCAACTGCAGGCCGTCAACAAAGGTACGAGCCTATGGAATAAAAAAAAAGCACTCCGTCTTCAGGCCACGAGTGGCCTACCGGGACCATCCGACCGCCGTGTCATCCTCAGAGGAGGATGCGGATAGGAGGGGCGTGTGGTCGGCACACCGCTCTCCCGGTCGTTATGATGGTATTCTTGACCGATATTCGGTCGAGTAGCTCCTCAATTGGCATCACGAGGCTGGGCGCACCCCGAGAAAATGGCAACAGCGCATGGCGGCCTGGATAGTCACCCATCCAAGTGCCGGCCACGCCCGACAGCGCTTAACTTCGGGGATCGCACGGGAACCGGTGTATCCACTGCGGCAAGGTCGTTGCCGGGTTATGGAATAAGTAAACAGATGTGTGAGTGGCTTGAAGACTTCTTAAATAACAGAAGCCAGTATGTTGTCCTCGACATCGAATGTTCATCAGAGACAAGGGTATCGTCAGGAGTGCCCCAGCGAAGTGTGACAGGACCGCTGTTGTTCTCTGCATACATAAATGGTTTGGCGGACAGGGTGGGCAGCAATCTGCGGTTGTCTGCTGATGATGCCGTGTAGTGCGGTGTTGAAGTTAAGTGCCTGTAGGAAGATACAAAGCGACTTAGACCAAATTTCCAGTTGCTGTGATGAATGACAGCAAACTTTAAATGTGGAAGAACGTAAGATAATGCTGATGAGCAGCAATAACAAACCTCTGACTCTGGCATACACTATTAGGAGTGTTCTGCTTGACACAGTCGAGTCGTTTAAATAGCTGGGCGTAATCTTGCAAAGTGATATGAGGTGGAACTATGTAACGTTGTTGCTTTAATTTGCTATGAAATCGGTGCTAATATACAATAAAAGCGGGTTAAAAGCTGTGAGCTGTCTGGGGAAGTTAACCTTGCATTACTGAGAAACTGTTTCACCAGGTATCCAGTCTAGCTTACCAAATTCCCAACCAGACTAACATTAATTATAATCTTTTAATAGTCATACGACAACCGGTGATATATATATATATATATATATATATATATATATATATATATATATTCCTGGAAATGGAAAAAAGAACACATTGACACCGGTGTGTCAGACCCACCATACTTGCTCCGGACACTGCGAGAGCGCTGTACAAGCAATGACCACACGCACGGCACAGCGGACACACCAGGAACCGCGGTGTTGGCCGTCGAATGGCGCTAGCTGCGCAGCATTTGTGCACCGCCGCCGTCAGTGTCAGCCAGTTTGCCGTGGCATACGGAGCTCCATCGCAGTCTTTAACACTGGTAGCATGCCGCGACAGCGTGGACGTGAACCGTATGTGCAGTTGACGGACTTTGAGCGAGGGCGTATAGTGGGCATGCGGGAGGCCGGGTGGACGTACCGCCGAATTGCTCAACACGTGGGGCGTGAGGTCTCCACAGTACATCGATGTTGTCGCCAGTGGTCGACGGAAGGTGCACGTGCCCGTCGACCTGGGACCGGACCGCAGCGACGCACGGATGCACGCCAAGACCGTAGGATCCTACGCAGTGCCGTAGGGGACCGCACCGCCACTTCCCAGCAAATTAGGGACACTGTTGCTCCTGGGGTATCGGCGAGGACCATTCGCAACCGTCTCCATGAAGCTGGGCTACGGTCCCGCACACCGTTAGGCCGTCTTCCGCTCACGCCCCAACATCGTGCAGCCCGCCTCCAGTGGTGTCGCGACAGGCGTGAATGGAGGGACGAATGGAGACGTGTCGTCTTCAGCGATGAGAGTCGCTTCTGCCTTGGTGCCAATGATGGTCGTATGCGTGTTTGGCGCCGTGCAGGTGAGCGCCACAATCAGGACTGCATACGACCGAGGCACACAGGGCCAACACCCGGCAGCGTGGTGTGGGGAGCGATCTCCTACACTGGCCGTACACCACTGGTGATCGTCGAGGGGACACTGAATAGTGCACGGTACATCCAAACCGTCATCGAACCCATCGTTCTACTATTCCTAGACCGGCAAGGAAACTTGCTGTTCCAACAGGACAATGCACGTCCGCATGTATCCCGTGCCACCCAACGTGCTCTAGAAGGTGTAAGTCAACTACCCTGGCCAGCAAGATCTCCGGATCTGTCCCCCATTGAGCATGTTTGGGACTGGATGAAGCGTCGTCTCACGCGGTCTGCACGTCCAGCACGAACGCTGGTCCAACTGAGGCGCCAGGTGGAAATGGCATGGCAAGCCGTTCCACAGGACTACATCCAGCATCTCTACGATCGTCTCCATGGGAGAATAGCAGCCTGCATTGCTGCGAAAGGTGGATATACACTGTACTAGTGCCGACATTGTGCATGCTCTGTTGCCTGTGTCTATGTGCCTGTGGTTCTGTCAGTGTGATCATGTGATGTATCTGACCCCAGGAATGTGTCAATAAAGTTTCCCCTTCCTGGGACAATGAATTCACGGTGTTCTTATTTCAATTTCCAGGAGTGTATATACATAAAAGAGAATTTAAATAAAAAGAAATAAATCAGTTTATATTTGGAAATTTATTTTAACATTGATCATTGAAATTTCAGCATATTAAACGTGAGTCATAACCAAGCTGGTGCCTTATTTAGGACTGTGAAAATGTCAGTTTGTAATCTTACGGAGCACATCAAATATGGAGCCAAGATTGGGAGACTGCATACGACACTGCACTCATAAAATAACACACGAAGAACGTTGAAACATATGCAAGAGGAAATTAACCACAACCAACCGATTCAATTTTCACCCAAAGAAGTTACGTTCGTAGCTCAATTCTGTCCGTCATGTAATTACCACACACTGGTATACTAAATTCAAATTAACTCCCTGTGAAATCTTCCTGAAAAGAATAGCTGAGGGCTACTTTGATAATTACGCCACATACTACACGTGGTCAACTTGGTTTACATAAAGAGCGTAACTCCACAATAATTTTGATAATCAAAATAAACTACATCGAAACGCAATTTACAAAAGAAAAACCTCAAACTGGTTACTATCGTCTTACTATTAAGCACGTGGGACTGGTCTCGCAAAGTACGCCCCACTTGGGTTGAACATAAAGAAAAGTTGCTATATTGAAAAATATTGTCAAGACGAGACGGTATAATCTCACGCACATTCGCATTTAAGATTGATGATCTTAGTTAGAGTTACGGATCAACACGTGGTTCCGGTTTACTCACAAAGTAGTGACAAAGCAACAACCGGAATATATTCTGAACTTCACACTCGAATCACACTGCGTTGCAATTTAATATAACATTAGATATTTTAGAGCTAAACCTGAAATAAAGGTGATTAAATTTTCAGTTAGGCTGAACTTAAGAAATCCATTGTCCTACGGACTTAGCAGACACGCGCTTAGCCGGAGACCTTACCACTTCAGACGCTCGCCGCGGACAGACAGACGTGGTCTCTTCCTGAGGGTGGCTCACAAATACAAACGGAAGTGGCCAGAGGGGCAGCTTCCTATACCAACATGACAAGGGACGGACAGGACCATACTAAGAATAGAAACCTCTCTGCTTTTAGAAAGCATAGCTACCTGTTCCGACGTTTGTCCTACTGTTCTCTAGCAGACAGGCTTGTCTGCTACCCTCAAGCATGCAACTAGAAATACATTTGCACATTCATCCTCTCACACAGAAGGGAAGGGGGATGACAGTATCTTATCATATACAGTATATAAAAGAAAGCGGATGTAGGTTCCGTATGAGACTGTGTGACATGAATTACATATAAACTGTGTTTTAAAGTGTAGTAGTGTGACAGATCGTTCTTGTTTATGTGTAAAAGTAACACGTTCCACTACTCAGTCTCCTCCCAGATAGTCAGAAACGCCACAGTAAATTTAGAAGAGGAATTTATGCCGTAAATGACAACAGATTTAAGAAATTAACATGAAAGGAATCCAACAGAGACCTTTCAACTAGCATGTGGGAACTGTGGTAAGGGCTGGGGGTGGGGGGGGGGGGGGGGCGGTGAATGGTCCACTTCGTTTTATGGGGAGAATTTTAAGAAAGAGTTGTTCATCTGTAAAGGAGACCGCATATAGGATGCTGGTGCGAGTACTGCTCGAATATTTGGGATCCGTACCAGGTCGGATTGAAGCAAGGCACCGAAGCAGTTCAGAGGCGGGCTGCTAGATTTGTTACCGGTAGGTCCGAAGAATACGTAAGTATTACGGAGGTGTTTCAGGAACTCAAACGGGAATCCCTGCAGCGTGTTCGGCGTTCTTTTCGGGAAATATTATTGAGGACATTTAGAGAACCGGTATTCGAAGCTGACTGCGGAATGATTATGTTGCCGCCAACATACATTGCGCATAAGGACCATGAAGATAAGATACGACAAATTAGGGCTCATACGGAGGCATATGGACAGTCATTTTTCCCTCGCTCTGTGGAACAGGACGGGAACTGAGTACTAGTGGTGGTACAGAGTACCCTCCACTATCCACCGTATGGTGGCTTGCGGAATATGTATGTAGATGTAGATGTAGGACCTTGTCAAATGGGGAGTTTCCAAAGAATCCACACAATGTGAGTGCACAGGAGAATAGTAGTCATATACAACGGCTCGCTCATAGGAAGATCCATACCTGAAGAATGGAAAATTGCTCAAGTCACACCAATACCCAAAAAAAGAAAGAGGAGTAATCCGTGGGATTACAGGTCCATATCACTAACGTCCCCCCCATGAACCATGGACCTTGCCGTTGGTGGGGAGGCTTGCGTGCCTCAGCGATACAGATGGCCGTACCGTAGGTGCAACCACAACGGAGGGGTATCTGTTGAGAGGCCAGACAAACGTGTGGTTCCTGAAGAGGGGCAGCAGCCTTTTCAGTAGTTGCAGGGGCAACAGCCTGGATGATTGACTGATCTGGCCTTGTAACACTAACCAAAACGGCCTTGCTGTGCTGGTACTGCGAACGGTTGAAAGCAAGGGGAAACTACAGCCGTAATTTTTCCCGAGGACATGCAGCTTTACTGTATGATTAAATGATGATGGCGGCCTCTTGGGTAAAATATTCCGGAGGTAAAATAGTCCCCCATTCGGATCTCCGGGCGGGGACTACTCAAGAGGACGTCGTTATCAGGAGAAAGAAAACTGGCGTTCTACGGATCGGAGCGTGGAATGTCAGATCCCTTAATCGGGCAGGTAGGTTAGAAAATTTAAAAAGGGAAATGGATAGGTTAAAGTTAGATATAGTGGGAATTAGTGAAGTTCGGTGGCAGGAGGAACAAGACTTTTGGTCAGGTGATTACAGGGTTATAAATACAAAATCAAATAGGGGTAATGCAGGAGTAGGTTTAATAATGAATAAATAAATAGGAGTGCGGGTTAGCTACTACAAACAGCATAGTGAACGCATTATTGTGGCCAAGATAGACACAAAGCCCATGCCTACTACAGTAATACAAGTTTATATGCCAACTAGCTCTGCAGATGATGAAGAAATTGATGAAATGTATGACGAGATAAAAGAAATTATTCAGGTAGTGAAGGGAGACGAAAATTTAATAGTCATGGGTGACTGGAATTCGTCAGTAGGAAAAGGGAGAGAAGGAAACATAGTAGGTGAATATGGATTGGGGGGAAGAAATGAAAGAGGAAGCCGCGTTGTAGAATTTTGCACAGAGCATAACCTAATCATAGCTAACACTTGGTTCAAGAATCATGAAAGAAGGTTGTATACCTGGAAGAATCCTGGAGATGCTAAAAAGTATCAGATAGATTATATAATGGTAAGACAGAGATTTAGGAACCAGGATTTAAATTGTAAGACATTTCCAGGGGCAGTAGAAGAAGAATGGGTAGCTCTGAGGGATGAAGTAGTGAAGGCAGCAGAGGAACAAGTAGGTGAAAAGACGAGGGCTAATAGAAATCCTTGGGTAACAGAAGAAATATTGAATTTAATTGATGAAAGGAGAAAATATAAAAATGCAGTAAATGAAGCAGGCAAAAAGGAATACAAACGTCTCAAAAATGAAATCGACAGGAAGTGCAAAATGGCTAAGCAGGGATGGCTAGAGGACAAATGTAAGGATGTAGAGGCTTGTCTCACTAGGGGTAAGATAGATACTGCCTACAGGAAAATTAAAGAGACCTTTGGAGAGAAGAGAACCACTTGTATGAATATCAAGAGCTCAGATGGCAACCCAGTTCTAAGCAAAGAAGGGAAGCAGAAAGGTGGAAGGAGTATATAGAGGGTTTATACAAGGGAGAAGTACTTGAGGACAATATTATGGAAATGGAAGAGGATGTAGATGAAGACGAAATGGGAGATAAGATACTGCGTGAAGAGTTTGACAGAGCACTGAAAGACCTGAGTCGAAACAAGGCTCCGGGAGTAGACAACATTCCATTAGAACTACTGATGGCCTTGGGAGAGCCAGTCGTGACAAAACTCTACCATCTGGTGAGGAAGATGTATGAGACAGGCGAAATACCCTCAGACTTCAAGAAGAATATAATAATTCCAATCCCAAAGAAAGCAGGTGTTGACAGATGTGAAAATTACCGAACTATCAGTTTAATAAGTCACAGCTGCAAAATAATAACGCGAATTCTTTACAGACGAATGGAAAAACTGGTAGAAGCGGACCTCGGGGAAGATCAGTTTGGATTCCGTAGAAATGTTGGAACACGTGAGGCAATACTAACCTTACGACTTACCTTAGAAGAAAGATTAAGAAAAGGCAAACCTACGTTTCTAGCATTTGTAGACTTAGAGAAAGCTTTTGACAATGTTAACTGGAATACTCTCTTTCAAATTCTGAAGGTGGCAGGGGTAAAATACGGGGAGGGAAAGGCTATTTACAATTTGTACAGAAACCAGATGGCAGTTGTAAGAGTCGAGGGACATGAAAGAGAAGCAGTGGTTGGGAAAGGAGTGAGACAGGGTTGTAGCCTCTCCCCGATGCTATTCAATCTGTATATTGAGCAAGCAGTAAAGGAAACAAAAGAAAAATTCGGAGTAGGCATTAAAATTCATGGAGAAGAAGTAAAAACTTTGAGGTTCGCCGATGATATTGTAATTCTGTCAGAGACAGCAAAAGACTTGGAAGAGCAGTTGAATGGAATGGACAGTGTCTTGAAAGGAGGATATAAGATGAACATCAACAAAAGCAAAACGAGGATAATGGAATGTAGTCAAATGAAATCGGGCGATGCTGAGGGAAGTAGATTAGGAAATGAGACACTTGAAGTAGTAAAGGAGTTTTGCTATTTAGGGAGTAAAGTAACTGATGATGGTCGAAGTAGAGAGGATATAAAATGTAGACTGGCAATGGCAAGGAAATCGTTTCTGAAGAAGAGAAATTTGTTAACATCGAGTATAGATTTAAGTGTCAGGAAGTCGTTTCTGAAAGTATTTGTATGGAGTGTAGCCATGTATGTAAGTGAAACATGGACGATAAATAGTTTAGACAAGAAGAGAATAGAAGCTTTCAAAATGTGGTGCTATTGAAGAATGCTGAAGATTAGATGGGTAGGTCACATGACTAGTGAGGAGGTGTTGAATAGAATTGGGGAGAAGAGACGTTTGTGGCACAACTTGAGTAGAAGAAGGGATCGGTTGGTAGGACATGTTTTGAGGCATCAAGGGATCACAAATTTAGCATTGGAGGGCAGCGTGGAGGGTAAAAATCGTAGAGGGAGACCAAGAGATGAATACACTTAGCAGATTCAGAAGGATGTAGGTTGCAGTTGGTACTGGGAGATGAAGAAGCTTGCACAGGATAGAGTAGCATGGAGAGCTGCATCAAACCAGTCTCAGGACTGAAGACCACAACAACAATAACATCACTAACGTCGATTTGCAGGAGGGTTCTGGAACATATACTGTGTTCGAACATTATTAATTACCTCGAAGAAAACGCTTCTTGACACATAGCACGGATTAAGAAAATATCGTTCTTGTGAAACACAACTAGCTCTTTATATTCATGCAGCAATGAGTGCTATGCAGAGGGGATGTCGAATTGACTCCATATTTTTAGATTTCCAGAAGGCTTTCGACACCGTTCCTCACAAGCGTCTTCCAACCAATCTGCGTGGCTATGGAATATCGCCCTAGTTGTGCGGCTGGATTCGTGATTTCCTGTTAAAAACGTCACAGTTCGTAGTAATAGACGGAAAGTCATCGAGAAACAAAAGTAATATTGGGCGTTCCCCAGGGAAGTGTTGAACGCCCTCTATTATTACTGATCTATATTAACGACATGGGAGACACAGATGACCAAAACGAACTGTAAAATAATTTAGATAAGATGTCTGTGTGGTGCGAAAAGTGACGATTGACCCTGAATAAAGAAAAGCGTGAAGTTATTCAGAGGAGTACGAAATGAAATCCGCTAAATTTCGATTACGCGATAAGTCACACAAATCTGAAGGCTGTAAATCCAACTAAATACTTAGGGATTACAATTACAAATAACCTAAGTTGCAACGATCACATAGATAATGTTGCAGGTAGAGCAAACCAAAGACTGCCATTCATTGGCAGAACACTTAGAAGGTGCAACAGATCTATTAAAGAGACTGCTTTACACCACGTTTGTTCGCCCTATCCTGGAGTATTGCTGTGCGGTGTGGGATTCGTATCAGATGGGACTGACGGATGGTATCGAAAAAGTTCAAAGAAGGGCGGCTCGTTTTGTATTATCGCGAAATAGGGGAGATACTGCCACAGACATGATACGTGAATTAGAGTGGCAATCATTAAAACAAAGGCGTTTTTCGTTATGACGGGATCTTCTCATGAAAAAAAAGGGTTCAAATGGCTCTGAGCAGTATGCGACTTGACTTCTGAGGTTATCAGTCCCCTAGAACTTAGAACTACTTAAACCTAACTAACCTAAGGACATCACACACATCCATGCCCGAGGCAGGATTCGAACCTGCGACCGTAGCGGTTGCGTGGCTCCAGACTGTAGCGCCTAGAACCGCTCGGCTACTTCGGCTGGCCTTCTCATGAAATTTCAATCACCAGTTTTCTCCTCCGATTGCGAAAAAATTCTGTTGGCAACCATCTATATAGGGAGAAATGATCATCACAACAAAGTAAGAGAAATCAGGGCTCGAACAGAAAAATGTAGGTGCTCGTTTTTCCCGGGCGCCGTTCGAGAGTGGTATGGTAGAGAGACAGCTTGAAGGTGGTTCATTGAACCCTCTGCCAGGCAGTTTGTTGTGAATAGCAGATGGATGGATGGAGAGGGTTTTAAGGGGGCACGACGGCAAGGTCTTCAGCGCCCGCTCAGTAAAAGATTGAGACGGGTGCCAAGACAAGACTCAGAACAATAAGATAAGACAGAACGTAAGACAGAGGTAACGAGCTTGGAAAAATATGTGCCTACCCACACCGAAGGGTGGGACGAAGCATGCCGCCAGCAGTAAAACATGGACAACCCAGGAAGAAAGTGGTTGAGGGAACTAAAACAATATAGCAGATGGAAGTGGCTGGCTGGCCGCAAGGAAAAAAGGGAGGAGCCAGCCACTTTGCAATACACTAAAAGCTTAGGCCAGAGTCCAGACCACAAAATTTTAAAACACTAGACACACACGTCTCATCATTAGCTAAAACACAGGGCAGATCCCCATAAACTTGTGCTTCTGCCCTTGCACCACGGTATAAAATGCAGTCTGTGCACACCACAAGCATCACAAAACGGGGGATCCTCCCGCCGTGATAGAAAGCTATGTGTGGGTGGACAGTGCCCAATCCGAGGACGCGTGAGGGTCACTTCTTCCCGCGAGTAATCACGTAGATCTAGAACAGACTGTGGATCGCCAGTGCCACTGTTTAAACTGCCCAGAATCATTCAGTGCGAAAGAACTGACCTGCGTTCAAGACAGCGCAGCTGCTGTTTCCGAAATGCTGCTCGAAGCTCATTTAATTTTTCTCCTCCTTCGTTTAGTTATGTAAACTATGTAAGTCGCATTTTTAGATGGTGTAAATTGTTGTTTCAGCAGTATTCCTTGGTGTTGTTTGGTCTTTAGTCCTGAGACTGGTTTGATGCAGCTCTCCATGCTACTCTATCCTGTGCAAGTTTCTTCATCTCCCAGTACCTACTGCAACCTACATCCTTCTGTATCTGTTTGGTGTATTCATCTCTTGGTCTCCCTCTACGATTTTTACCCTCCGCGCTGCCCTCCAGTACCAAATTGGTGATCCCTTGATGCCTCAGAACATGTCCTACCAACCGGTCCCTTCTTCTAGTCAAGTTGTGCCACAAACTTCTCTTCTCCCCAATTCTATTCAATACTTCCTCATTAGTTATGTGATCTACCCATCTGATCTTCAGCATTCTTCTGTAGCACCATATTTCTAAAGCATCTATTCACTTCTTGTCCAAACTATTTATCGTCCATGTTTCACTTCCATACATGCCTATACTCCACACAAATACTTTCAGAAACGACTTCCTGACACTTAAATCTATACTCGATGTTAACAAATTTCTCTTCTTCAGAAACACTTTCCTTGCCATTGCCAGTCTACATTTTATATCCTCTCTACTTCGACCATCATCAGTTATTTTGCTCCCCAAATAGCAAAACTCCTTTACTACTTTAAGTGTCTCATTTCCTAATCTAATTCCCTCAGCATCACCCGACTTAATTCGACTAAATTCCATTATCCTCGTTTTGCTTTCGTTGATGTTCATCTTATATCCTCCTTTCAAGACACTGTCCATTCCGTTCAGCTGCTCTTCCAGGTCCTAAGCTGTCTGTGATAGAATTACTACGTCATCGGCAAACCTCAAAGTTTTTATTTCTTCTCCATGAATTTTAATACCTACTCCGAATTTTTCTTTTCTTTCCTTTACTGCTTCCTCACTATACAGATTGAATGACATGGGGGATAGGCTACAACCCTCACTCCCTTCCCAACCACTGATCCCTTTCGTGGCCCTCAACTCTTATAACTGCCATCTGGTTTCTGTACAAATTGTAAATAGCCTTTCGCTCCCTGTATTTTACCCCTGCCACCTTCAGAATTTGAAAGAGAGTATTCCAATCAACATTGTCAAAAGCTACAAATGCTAGAAACGTAGGTTTGCCTTTCCTTAATCTAGCTTCTAAGGGAAGTCGCAGGGTCAGTGTTGCCTCACGTGTTCTGATATTTCTACGGAATCCAAACTGATCTTCCCCGAGGTCGGCTTCTGCTAGTTTTTCCATTCGTCTGTAAAGAATTCCATTGCGGTATTCCGTAATACTGCACAATCATAAAGTTTTGGAATTTTATTTTCGAGTTCTGAGTAAATAAAATGAAGAACTCCATAGTGATGATTGTGCCCTTGAGGAGGGCGAGTAATATTTTTTTCCGGTGAGCTTTTTCCTTGGATGTCAAATGACCTGAAGTTTAGCTCGTGTGGCGCATGTGGTAGCAGCTCAGTGTGTCAACCCTTTGAGACGCAGAGCCCGGCAGCTGTGGCGGTCGTTGTTGGCTGGGTGTCCGGTGATTACCGGCGCCGCAGTGTCGCCGTCAACAGCTGACTCACCCACACACACCCGGCTCCGCTGGCTACTGGTCTGAATGTGTGTACGCCGCTAACGGTCGCCCGTCCGGGTGTGTGATAACAGCGTGACTGGACTGTGTGTCGGCGCCGTGCCGGCCGAGACACGGCGCCGCGTGTTGATCCACGGCAGGGGGCTGCCGGCTGCCGTGATAAGCGCCGCGGCTGCGGGGGTTTCGCCTCCCGCGGCCGCGTCTCGACACCCATCCTGAGGGGACATCCTCCCAGTGCAGACTGCGGCTCCCAGAGTCCTGTAATGTGCCTGCTGCATTGTCAGGGGCTTCTTGGCACCAAAACACGGATTGTGCGAGCGGCGTTCAATAAGTAACGCATTTTTATTCTCGGTTGAAGATATGTGGAATTTGTAGTGAGAGGTCGTGGAATATTCCTGTTTCAGCCCCTAGAGTTCCATGAAGTTTGTGATGTGTCGACAGAAGTGCCGACACAGTGTGGTTTGAGGAGACCGATATGCACGCTATAAGCTCACGCAGGAAGGCACAGATCCTCTCTGTCCAATCCAACTATTTGGATGCAATTCGTAAAGGAATGCTGCAATACCCATTGCATGTCTTTGAGCGTAGTTGAAGTGTCCTTGTTGACAACATCTTTTAGGTTTCCACACAAAAAAGTTTCCGGTCTTTAAACCTGGCGAATGGGCGGGCCAAGGCACAGATCCTCTCTGTCTAATCCAACTATTTGCATGCAATTCGTAAAGGAATGCTGCAATACCCATTGCATGTCTTTGAGCGTAGTTGAAGTGTCCTTGTTGACAACATCTTTTAGGTTTCCACACAAAAAAGTTTCCGGTCTTTAAACCTGGCGAATGGGCGGGCCAAGGCACAGATCCTCTCTGTCCAATCCAACTATTTGGATGCAATTCGTAAAGGAATGCTGCAATACCCATTGCATGTCTTTGAGCGTAGTTGAAGTCTCCTTGTTGACAACATCTTTTAGGTTTCCACACAAAAAAGTTTCCGGTCTTTAAACCTGGCGAATGGGCGGGCCAAGGCACAGATCCTCTCTGTCCAATCCAACTATTTGGATGCAATTCGTAAAGGAATGCTGCAATACCCATTGCATGTCTTTGAGCGTAGTTGAAGTGTCCTTGTTGACAACATCTTTTAGGTTTCCACACAAAAAAGTTTCCGGTCTTTAAACCTGGCGAATGGGCGGGCCAAGGCACAGATCCTCTCTGTCTAATCCAACTATTTGCATGCAATTCGTAAAGGAATGCTGCAATACCCATTGCATGTCTTTGAGCGTAGTTGAAGTGTCCTTGTTGACAACATCTTTTAGGTTTCCACACAAAAAAGTTTCCGGTCTTTAAACCTGGCGAATGGGCGGGCCAAGGCACAGATCCTCTCTGTCCAATCCAACTATTTGGATGCATTCGTAAAGGAATGCTGCAATACCCATTGCATGTCTTTGAGCGTAGTTGAAGTGTCCTTGTTGACAACATCTTTTAGGTTTCCACACAAAAAAGTTTCCGGTCTTTAAACCTGGCGAATGGGCGGGCCAAGGCACAGATCCTCTCTGTCCAATCCAACTATTTGGATGCAATTCGTAAAGGAATGCTGCAATACCCATTGCATGTCTTTGAGCGTAGTTGAAGTGTCCTTGTTGACAACATCTTTTAGGTTTCCACACAAAAAAGTTTCCGGTCTTTAAACCTGGCGAATGGGCGGGCCAAGGCACAGATCCTCTCTGTCCAATCCAACTATTTGGATGCAATTCGTAAAGGAATGCTGCAATACCCATTGCATGTCTTTGAGCGTAGTTGAAGTGTCCTTGTTGACAACATCTTTTAGGTTTCCACACAAAAAAGTTTCCGGTCTTTAAACCTGGCGAATGGGCGGGCCAAGGCACAGATCCTCTCTGTCTAATCCAACTATTTGCATGCAATTCGTAAAGGAATGCTGCAATACCCATTGCATGTCTTTGAGCGTAGTTGAAGTGTCCTTGTTGACAACATCTTTTAGGTTTCCACACAAAAAAGTTTCCGGTCTTTAAACCTGGCGAATGGGCGGGCCAAGGCACAGATCCTCTCTGTCTAATCCAACTATTTGCATGCAATTCGTAAAGGAATGCTGCAATACCCATTGCATGTCTTTGAGCGTAGTTGAAGTGTCCTTGTTGACAACATCTTTTAGGTTTCCACACAAAAAAGTTTCCGGTCTTTAAACCTGGCGAATGGGCGGGCCAAGGCACAGATCCTCTCTGTCCAATCCAACTATTTGGATGCAATTCGTAAAGGAATGCTGCAATACCCATTGCATGTCTTTGAGCGTAGTTGAAGTGTCCTTGTTGACAACATCTTTTAGGTTTCCACACAAAAAAGTTTCCGGTCTTTAAACCTGGCGAATGGGCGGGCCAAGGCACAGATCCTCTCTGTCCAATCCAACTATTTGGATGCAATTCGTAAAGGAATGCTGCAATACCCATTGCATGTCTTTGAGCGTAGTTGAAGTGTCCTTGTTGACAACATCTTTTAGGTTTCCACACAAAAAAGTTTCCGGTCTTTAAACCTGGCGAATGGGCGGGCCAAGGCACAGATCCTCTCTGTCTAATCCAACTATTTGCATGCAATTCGTAAAGGAATGCTGCAATACTCATTGCATGTCTTTGAGCGTAGTTGAAGTGTCCTTGTTGACAACATCTTTTAGGTTT
The DNA here is from genome assembly GCF_021461395.2 of Schistocerca americana. NCBI lineage: Eukaryota > Metazoa > Arthropoda > Insecta > Orthoptera > Acrididae > Schistocerca > Schistocerca americana. The sequence continues at coordinate 95,353,330 of NC_060128.1, forward strand.
CCACACAAAAAAGTTTCCGGTCTTTAAACCTGGCGAATGGGCGGGCCAAGGCACAGATCCTCTCTGTCCAATCCAACTATTTGGATGCATTCGTAAAGGAATGCTGCAATACCCATTGCATGTCTTTGAGCGTAGTTGAAGTGTCCTTGTTGACAACATCTTTTAGGTTTCCACACAAAAAAGTTTCCGGTCTTTAAACCTGGCGAATGGGCGGGCCAAGGCACAGATCCTCTCTGTCCAATCCAACTATTTGGATGCAATTCGTAAAGGAATGCTGCAATACCCATTGCATGTCTTTGAGCGTAGTTGAAGTGTCCTTGTTGACAACATCTTTTAGGTTTCCACACAAAAAAGTTTCCGGTCTTTAAACCTGGCGAATGGGCGGGCCAAGGCACAGATCCTCTCTGTCTAATCCAACTATTTGCATGCAATTCGTAAAGGAATGCTGCAATACCCATTGCATGTCTTTGAGCGTAGTTGAAGTGTCCTTGTTGACAACATCTTTTAGGTTTCCACACAAAAAAGTTTCCGGTCTTTAAACCTGGCGAATGGGCGGGCCAAGGCACAGATCCTCTCTGTCCAATCCAACTATTTGGATGCATTCGTAAAGGAATGCTGCAATACCCATTGCATGTCTTTGAGCGTAGTTGAAGTGTCCTTGTTGACAACATCTTTTAGGTTTCCACACAAAAAAGTTTCCGGTCTTTAAACCTGGCGAATGGGCGGGCCAAGGCACAGATCCTCTCTGTCCAATCCAACTATTTGGATGCAATTCGTAAAGGAATGCTGCAATACCCATTGCATGTCTTTGAGCGTAGTTGAAGTGTCCTTGTTGACAACATCTTTTAGGTTTCCACACAAAAAAGTTTCCGGTCTTTAAACCTGGCGAATGGGTGGGCCAAGGCACAGATCCTCTCTGTCTAATCCAACTATTTGCATGCAATTCGTAAAGGAATGCTGCAATACCCATTGCATGTCTTTGAGCGTAGTTGAAGTGTCCTTGTTGACAACATCTTTTAGGTTTCCACACAAAAAAGTTTCCGGTCTTTAAACCTGGCGAATGGGCGGGCCAAGGCACAGATCCTCTCTGTCCAATCCAACTATTTGGATGCATTCGTAAAGGAATGCTGCAATACCCATTGCATGTCTTTGAGCGTAGTTGAAGTGTCCTTGTTGACAACATCTTTTAGGTTTCCACACAAAAAAGTTTCCGGTCTTTAAACCTGGCGAATGGGCGGGCCAAGGCACAGATCCTCTCTGTCCAATCCAACTATTTGGATGCAATTCGTAAAGGAATGCTGCAATACCCATTGCATGTCTTTGAGCGTAGTTGAAGTGTCCTTGTTGACAACATCTTTTAGGTTTCCACACAAAAAAGTTTCCGGTCTTTAAACCTGGCGAATGGGCGGGCCAAGGCACAGATCCTCTCTGTCTAATCCAACTATTTGCATGCAATTCGTAAAGGAATGCTGCAATACCCATTGCATGTCTTTGAGCGTAGTTGAAGTGTCCTTGTTGACAACATCTTTTAGGTTTCCACACAAAAAAGTTTCCGGTCCTTAAACCTGGCGAATGGGCGGGCCAAGGCACAGATCCTCTCTGTCCAATCCAACTATTTGGATGCATTCGTAAAGGAATGCTGCAATACCCATTGCATGTCTTTGAGCGTAGTTGAAGTGTCCTTGTTGACAACATCTTTTAGGTTTCCACACAAAAAAGTTTCCGGTCTTTAAGCCTCGTGAATGGGCGGGCCAAGGCACAGATCCTCTCTGTCCAATCCAACTATTTGCATGCAATTCGTAAAGGAATGCTGCACTACCCATTGCATGTCTTTGAGCGTAGTTGAAGTGTCCTTGTTGACAACATCTTTTAGGTTTCCACACAAAAAAGTTTCCGGTCTTTAAGCCTCGTAAATGGGCGGGCCAAGGCACAGATCCTCTCTGTCCAATCCAACTATTTGGATGCAATTCGTAAAGGAATGCTGCAATACCCATTGCATGTCTTTGAGCGTAGTTGAAGTGTCCTTGTTGACAACATCTTTTAGGTTTCCACACAAAAAAGTTTCCAGTCTTTAAGCCTCGTGAATGGGCGGGCCAAGGCACAGATCCTCTCTGTCCAATCCAACTATTTGGATGCAATTCGTAAAGGAATGCTGCAATACCCATTGCATGTCTTTGAGCGTAGTTGAAGTGTCCTTGTTGACAACATCTTTTAGGTTTCCACACAAAAAAGTTTCCGGTCTTTAAACCTGGCGAATGGGCGGGCCAAGGCACAGATCCTCTCTGTCCAATCCAACTATTTGGATGCAATTCGTAAAGGAATGCTGCAATACCCATTGCATGTCTTTGAGCGTAGTTGAAGTGTCCTTGTTGACAACATCTTTTAGGTTTCCACACAAAAAAGTTTCCGGTCTTTAAACCTGGCGAATGGGCGGGCCAAGGCACAGATCCTCTCTGTCCAATCCAACTATTTGGATGCAATTCGTAAAGGAATGCTGCAATACCCATTGCATGTCTTTGAGCGTAGTTGAAGTGTCCTTGTTGACAACATCTTTTAGGTTTCCACACAAAAAAGTTTCCGGTCTTTAAACCTGGCGAATGGGCGGGCCAAGGCACAGATCCTCTCTGTCTAATCCAACTATTTGCATGCAATTCGTAAAGGAATGCTGCAATACCCATTGCATGTCTTTGAGCGTAGTTGAAGTGTCCTTGTTGACAACATCCTTTAGGTTTCCACACAAAAAAGTTTCCGGTCTTTAAACCTGGCGAATGGGCGGGCCAAGGCACAGATCCTCTCTGTCCAATCCAACTATTTGGATGCAATTCGTAAAGGAATGCTGCAATACCCATTGCATGTCTTTGAGCGTAGTTGAAGTGTCCTTGTTGACAACATCTTTTAGGTTTCCACACAAAAAAGTTTCCGGTCTTTAAACCTGGCGAATGGGCGGGCCAAGGCACAGATCCTCTCTGTCTAATCCAACTATTTGCATGCAATTCGTAAAGGAATGCTGCAATACCCATTGCATGTCTTTGAGCGTAGTTGAAGTGTCCTTGTTGACAACATCTTTTAGGTTTCCACACAAAAAAGTTTCCGGTCTTTAAACCTGGCGAATGGGCGGGCCAAGGCACAGATCCTCTCTGTCCAATCCAACTATTTGGATGCAATTCGTAAAGGAATGCTGCAATACCCATTGCATGTCTTTGAGCGTAGTTGAAGTGTCCTTGTTGACAACATCTTTTAGGTTTCCACACAAAAAAGTTTCCGGTCTTTAAACCTGGCGAATGGGCGGGCCAAGGCACAGATCCTCTCTGTCCAATCCAACTATTTGGATGCAATTCGTAAAGGAATGCTGCAATACCCATTGCATGTCTTTGAGCGTAGTTGAAGTGTCCTTGTTGACAACATCTTTAGGTTTCCACACAAAAAAGTTTCCGGTCTTTAAACCTGGCGAATGGGCGGGCCAAGGCACAGATCCTCTCTGTCTAATCCAACTATTTGCATGCAATTCGTAAAGGAATGCTGCAATACCCATTGCATGTCTTTGAGCGTAGTTGAAGTGTCCTTGTTGACAACATCTTTTAGGTTTCCACACAAAAAAGTTTCCGGTCTTTAAACCTGGCGAATGGGCGGGCCAAGGCACAGATCCTCTCTGTCCAATCCAACTATTTGGATGCATTCGTAAAGGAATGCTGCAATACCCATTGCATGTCTTTGAGCGTAGTTGAAGTGTCCTTGTTGACAACATCTTTTAGGTTTCCACACAAAAAAGTTTCCGGTCTTTAAACCTGGCGAATGGGCGGGCCAAGGCACAGATCCTCTCTGTCCAATCCAACTATTTGGATGCAATTCGTAAAGGAATGCTGCAATACCCATTGCATGTCTTTGAGCGTAGTTGAAGTGTCCTTGTTGACAACATCTTTTAGGTTTCCACACAAAAAAGTTTCCGGTCTTTAAACCTGGCGAATGGGCGGGCCAAGGCACAGATCCTCTCTGTCTAATCCAACTATTTGCATGCAATTCGTAAAGGAATGCTGCAATACCCATTGCATGTCTTTGAGCGTAGTTGAAGTGTCCTTGTTGACAACATCTTTTAGGTTTCCACACAAAAAAGTTTCCGGTCTTTAAACCTGGCGAATGGGCGGGCCAAGGCACAGATCCTCTCTGTCCAATCCAACTATTTGGATGCAATTCGTAAAGGAATGCTGCAATACCCATTGCATGTCTTTGAGCGTAGTTGAAGTGTCCTTGTTGACAACATCTTTTAGCTTTCCACACAAAAAAGTTTCCGGTCTTTAAACCTGGCGAATGGGCGGGCCAAGGCACAGATCCTCTCTGTCCAATCCAACTATTTGGATGCAATTCGTAAAGGAATGCTGCAATACCCATTGCATGTCTTTGAGCGTAGTTGAAGTGTCCTTGTTGACAACATCTTTTAGGTTTCCACACAAAAAAGTTTCCGGTCTTTAAACCTGGCGAATGGGCGGGCCAAGGCACAGATCCTCTCTGTCTAATCCAACTATTTGCATGCAATTCGTAAAGGAATGCTGCAATACCCATTGCATGTCTTTGAGCGTAGTTGAAGTGTCCTTGTTGACAACATCTTTTAGGTTTCCACACAAAAAAGTTTCCGGTCTTTAAACCTGGCGAATGGGCGGGCCAAGGCACAGATCCTCTCTGTCCAATCCAACTATTTGGATGCATTCGTAAAGGAATGCTGCAATACCCATTGCATGTCTTTGAGCGTAGTTGAAGTGTCCTTGTTGACAACATCTTTTAGGTTTCCACACAAAAAAGTTTCCGGTCTTTAAACCTGGCGAATGGGCGGGCCAAGGCACAGATCCTCTCTGTCCAATCCAACTATTTGGATGCAATTCGTAAAGGAATGCTGCAATACCCATTGCATGTCTTTGAGCGTAGTTGAAGTGTCCTTGTTGACAACATCTTTTAGGTTTCCACACAAAAAAGTTTCCGGTCTTTAAACCTGGCGAATGGGCGGGCCAAGGCACAGATCCTCTCTGTCTAATCCAACTATTTGCATGCAATTCGTAAAGGAATGCTGCAATACCCATTGCATGTCTTTGAGCGAGGTTGAAGTGTCCTTGTTGACAACATCTTTTAGGTTTCCACACAAAAAAGTTTCCGGTCTTTAAACCTGGCGAATGGGCGGGCCAAGGCACAGATCCTCTCTGTCCAATCCAACTATTTGGATGCATTCGTAAAGGAATGCTGCACTACCCATTGCATGTCTTTGAGCGTAGTTGAAGTGTCCTTGTTGACAACATCTTTTAGGTTTCCACACAAAAAGTTTTCGGTCTTTAAGCCTCGTGAATGGGCGGGCCAAGGCACAGATCCTCTCTGTCCAATCCAACTATTTGGATGCAATTCGTAAAGGAATGCTGCAATACCCATTGCATGTCTTTGAGCGTAGTTGAAGTGTCCTTGTTGACAACATCTTTTAGGTTTCCACACAAAAAAGTTTCCAGTCTTTAAGCCTCGTGAATGGGCGGGCCAAGGCACAGATCCTCTCTGTCCAATCCAACTATTTGGATGCAATTCGTAAAGGAATGCTGCAATACCCATTGCATGTCTTTGAGCGTAGTTGAAGTGTCCTTGTTGACAACATCTTTTAGGTTTCCACACAAAAAAGTTTCCGGTTTTTAAACCTGGCGAATGGGCGGGCCAAGGCACAGATCCTCTCTGTCCAATCCAACTATTTGGATGCAATTCGTAAAGGAATGCTGCAATACCCATTGCATGTCTTTGAGCGTAGTTGAAGTGTCCTTGTTGACAACATCTTTTAGGTTTCCACACAAAAAAGTTTCCGGTCTTTAAACCTGGCGAATGGGCGGGCCAAGGCACAGATCCTCTCTGTCCAATCCAACTATTTGGATGCAATTCGTAAAGGAATGCTGCAATACCCATTGCATGTCTTTGAGCGTAGTTGAAGTGTCCTTGTTGACAACATCTTTTAGGTTTCCACACAAAAAAGTTTCCGGTCTTTAAACCTGGCGAATGGGCGGGCCAAGGCACAGATCCTCTCTGTCTAATCCAACTATTTGGATGCAATTCGTAAAGGAATGCTGCAATACCCATTGCATGTCTTTGAGCGTAGTTGAAGTGTCCTTGTTGACAACATCTTTTAGGTTTCCACACAAAAAAGTTTCCGGTCTTTAAACCTGGCGAATGGGCGGGCCAAGGCACAGATCCTCTCTGTCTAATCCAACTATTTGCATGCAATTCGTAAAGGAATGCTGCAATACCCATTGCATGTCTTTGAGCGTAGTTGAAGTGTCCTTGTTGACAACATCTTTTAGGTTTCCACACAAAAAAGTTTCCGGTCTTTAAACCTGGCGAATGGGCGGGCCAAGGCACAGATCCTCTCTGTCTAATCCAACTATTTGGATGCAATTCGTAAAGGAATGCTGCAATACCCATTGCATGTCTTTGAGCGTAGTTGATATGTCCTTGTTGACAACATCTTTTAGGTTTCCACACAAAAAAGTTTCCAGTCTTTAAACCTGGCGAATGGGCGGGCCAAGGCACAGATCCTCTCTGTCCAATCCAACTATTTGGATGCAATTCGTAAAGGAATGCTGCAATACCCATTGCATGTCTTTGAGCGTAGTTGAAGTGTCCTTGTTGACAGCATCTTTTAGGTTTCCACACAAAAAAGTTTCCGGTCTTTAAACCTGGCGAATGGGCGGGCCAAGGCACAGATCCTCTCTGTCCAATCCAACTATTTGGATGCAATTCGTAAAGGAATGCTGCAATACCCATTGCATGTCTTCGCGCGTAGTTGGTGTGCCCTTGTTGACAACATCTTTTAGGTTTCCACACAAAAAAGTTTCCGGTCTTTAAACCTGGCGAATGGGCGGGCCAAGGCACAGATCCTCTCTGTCTAATCCAACTATTTGCATGCAATTCGTAAAGGAATGCTGCAATACCCATTGCATGTCTTTGAGCGTAGTTGATATGTCCTTGTTGACAGCATCTTTTAGGTTTCCACACAAAAAAGTTTCCAGTCTTTAAACCTGGCGAATGGGCAGGCCAAGGCACAGATCCTCTCTGTCCAATCCAACTATTTGGATGCAATTCGTAAAGGAATGCTACAATACCCATTGCATGTCTTTGAGCGTAGTTGAAGTGTCCTTGTTGACAACATCTTTTAGGTTTCCACACAAAAAAGTTTCCGGTCTTTAAACCTGGCGAATGGGCGGGCCAAGGCACAGATCCTCTCTGTCTAATCCAACTATTTGCATGCAATTCGTAAAGGAATGCTGCAATACCCATTGCATGTCTTTGACCGTAGTTGATATGTCCTTATTGACAGCATCTTTTAGGTTTCCACACAAAAAAGTTTCCGGTCTTTAAACCTGGCGAATGGGCGGGCCAAGGCACAGATCCTCTCTGTCCAATCCAACTATTTGGATGCAATTCGTAAAGGAATGCTGCAATACACATTGCATGTCTTTGAGCGTAGTTGAAGTGTCCTTGTTGACAACATCTTTTAGGTTTCCACACAAAAAAGTTTCCGGTCTTTAAACCTGGCAAATGGGCGGGCCAAGGCACAGATCCTCTCTGTCCAATCCAACTATTTGGATGCAATTCGTAAAGGAATGCTGCAATACCCATTGCATGTCTTCGAGCGTAGTTGGTGTGTCCTTGTTGACAACATCTTTTAGGTTTCCACACAAAAAAGTTTCCGGTCTTTAAACCTGGCGAATGGGCGGGCCAAGGCACAGATCCTCTCTGTCTAATCCAACTATTTGCATGCAATTCGTAAAGGAATGCTGCAATACCCATTGCATGTCTTTGAGCGTAGTTGATATGTCCTTGTTGACAGCATCTTGTAGGTTTCCACGCAAAAAAGTTTCCAGTCTTTAAACCTGGCGAATGGGCGGGCCAAGGCACAGATCCTCTCTGTCCAATCCAACTATTTGGATGCAATTCGTAAAGACATGCTGCAATACCCATTGCATGTCTTCAAGCGTAGTTGGTATTTCCTTGTTGACAGCATCTATTAGGTTTCCACACAAAAAAGTTTCCGGTCTTGAAACCTGGCGAATGGGCGGGCCAAGGCACAGATCCTCTCTGTCCAATCCAACTATTTGGATGCAATTCGTAAAGACATGCTGCAATATCCATTGCATGTCTTCGAGCGTAGTTGGTATTTCCTTGTTGACAGCATCTTTTAGGTTTCCATACAAAAAAGTTTCCGGTCCTTAAACCTGGTGAATGGGCGGGCCAAGGCACAGATCCTCTCTGTCCAATCCAACTATTTGGATGCAATTCGTAAAGGAATGCTGCAATACCCATTGCATGTCTTCGAGCGTAGTTGATATGTCCTTGTTGACAACATCTTTTAGGTGGTGATGGTGGTGGTGGTTAGTGTTTAACGTCCCGTCGACAACGAGGTCATTAGAGACGGAGCGCAAGCTCGGGTTAGGGAAGGAGTGGGAAGGAAATCGGCCGTGCCCTTTCAAAGGAACCATCCCGGAATTTGCCTGAAACGATTTAGGGAAATCACGGAAAACCTAAATCAGGATGCCCGGAAATGGGATTGAACCGTCGTCTTCCCGTATGCGAGTCCAGTGTGCTAACCACTGCGCCACCTCGCTCGGTCATCTTTTAGGGTTCCACACAAAAAAGTTTCCAGTCTTTAAACCTGGCGAATGGGCGGGCCAAGGCACAGACCCTCTCTGTCCAATCCAACTATTTGGAAGCAATTCGTAAAGACATGCTGCAATACCCATTGCATGTCTTCGAGCGTAGTTGGTATTTCCTTGTGACAGCATCTTTTAGGTTTCCACACAAAAAAGTTTCCTGTCTTTGAACCTGGTGAATGGGCGGGCCAAGGCACAGATCCTCCCTGTCCAATCCAACTATTTGGATGCAATTCGTAAAGACATGCTGCAATACCAATTGCATGTCTTCGAGCGTAGTTGGTATTTCCTTGTTGACAGTATCTTTTAGGTTTCCACACAAAAAAGTTTCCGGTCTTTAAACCTGGTGAATGGGCGGGCCAAGGCACAGATCCTCTCTGTCCAATCCAACTATTTGGATGCAATTCGTAAAGACATGCTGCAGTACCCATTGCATGTCTTCGAGCATAATTGGTAGTTCCTTGTGGACAGCATCTTTTAGGTTTCCACACAAAAAAGTTTCTGGTCTTGAAACCTGGTGAATGGGCGGGCCAAGGCACAGATCCTCTCTGTCCAATCCAACTATTTGGATGCAATTCGTAAAGACATGCTGCAATACCCATTGCTTGTCTTCGAGCGTAGTTGGTATTTCCTTGTTGACAGCATCTTTCAGGTTTCCACACAAAAAAGTTTCCGGTCTTTAAACCCGGTGAATGGCCGGGCCAAGGCACAGATCCTCTCTGTCCAATCCAACTATTTGGATGCAATTCGTAAAGGAATGCTGAAATACCCATTGCATGTCTTCGAGCATTGTTGGTGTGTCCTTGTTGACAGCATCTTTTAGGTTTCCACACAAAAAAGTTTCGGTCTTTAAACCTGGTGAATGGGCGGGCCAAGGCACAGATCCTCTCTGTCCAATCCAACTATTTGGATGCAATTCGTAAAGACATGCTGCAATACCCATTGCATGTCTTCGAGCGTAGTTGGTATTTCCTTGTTGACAGCATCTTTTAGGTTTCCACACAAAAAACTTTCCAGTCTTTAAACCTGGTGAATGGGCGGGCCAAGGCACAGATCCTCTCTGTCCAATCCAACTATTTGGATGCGATTCATAAAGACATGCTGCAATACCCATTGCATGTCTTCGAGCGTAGTTGGTGTTTCCTTGTTGACAGCATCTTTTAGGTTTCCACACAAAAAAGTTTCCGGTCTTTAAACCTGGTGAATGGGCGGGCCAAGGCACAGATCCTCTCTGTCCAATCCAACTATTTGGATGCAATTCGTAAAGACATGCTGCAACACCCATTGCATGTCTTCGAGCGTAGTTGTTATTTCCTTGTTGACAGCATCTTTTAGGTTTCCACACAAAAAAGTTTCCGGTCTTTCAACCTGGTGAATGGGTGGGCCAAGGCACAGATCCTCTCTGTCCAATCCAACTATTTGGATGCAATTCGTAAAGACATGCTGCAATACCCATTGCATGTCTTCGAGCGTAGTTGGTATTTCCTTGTTGACAGCATCTTTTAGGTTTCCACACAAAAAAGTTTCCGGTCTTTAAACCTGGCGAATGGGCGGGCCAAGGCACAGATCCTCTCTGTCCAATCCAACTATTTGGATGCAATTCGTAAAGACATGCTGCAATACCCATTGCATGTCTTCGAGCGTAGTTGGTATTTCCTTGTTGACAGCATCTTTTAGGTTTCCACACAAAAAAGTTTTCGGTCTTTAATCCTGGTGAATGGGCGGGCCAAGGCACAGATCCTCTCTGTCCAATCCAGCTATTTGGATGCAATTCGTAAAGACATGCTGCAATACCCATTGCATGTCTTCGAGCGTAGTTGGTATTTCCTTGTTGACAGCATCTTTTAGGTTTCCACACAAAAAAGTTTCCGGTCTTTAAACCTGGTGAATGGGCGGGCCAAGGCACAGATCCTCTCTGTCCAATCCAACTATTTGGATGCAATTCGTAAAGGAATGCTGCAATACCCATTGCATGTCTTCGAGCGTAGTTGGTGTGTCCTTGTTGACGGCATCTTTTAGGTTTCCACACAAAAAAGTTTCCGGTCTTTAAACCTGGCGAATGGGCGCGCCAAGGAACAGATCCTCTCTGTCCAATCCAACTATTTGGATGCAATCCGCAAAGGCATGCTGCAATACCCATTGCATGTCTTTGAGCGTAGTTGGTATGTCCTTGTTGACAGCATCTTTTAGGTTTCCACACAAAAAAGTTTCCGGTCTTTAAACCTGGCGAATGGGCGGGCCAAGGCACAGATCCTCTCTGTCCAATCCAACTATTTGGATGCAATTCGTAAAGACATGCTGCAATACCAATTGCATGTCTTCGAGCGTAGTTGGTATTTCCTTGTTGACAGCATCTTTTAGGTTTCCACACAAAAAAGTTTCCGGTCTTTAAACCTGGCGAATGGGTGGGCCACGGCACAGATCCTCTCTGTCCAGTCCAACTATTTGGATGCAATTCGTAAAGACATGCTGCAATACCCATTGCATGTCTTTGAGCGTAGTTGATATGTCCTTGTTGACAGCATCTTTTAGGTTTCCACACAAAAAAGTTTCCAGTCCTTAAACCTGGCGAATGGGCGGGCCAAGGCACAGACCCTCTCTGTCCAATCCAACTATTTGGAAGCAATTCGTGAAGACATGCTGCAATACCCATTGCATGTCTTTGAGCCTAGTTGGTATGTTCTTGTTGACAGCATCTTCTAAGTTTCCACACAAAAAAGTTTCCAGTCTTTAAACCTGGCGAATGGGCGGGCCAAGGCACAGATCCTCTCCGTCCAATCCAACTATTTGGATGCAATTCGTAAAGGAATGCTGCAATACCCATTGCATGCCTTCGAGCGTAGTTGGTGTGTCCTTGTTGACAGCATCTTTTAGGTTTCCACACAATAAAGTTTCCGGTCTTTAAACCTCGCGAATGGGCGGGCAAAGGCACAGATCCTCTCTGTCCAATCGAAGTATTTTGATGCAATTCGTAAATGAATGCTGCAATACCCATTGCATGTCTTTGAGCGTAGTTGGTGTGTCCTTGTTGACAGCATCTTTTAGGTTTCCACACAAAAAAGTTTCCGGTCTTTAAACCTGGTGAATGGGTGGGCCAAGGCACAGATCCTCTCTGTCCAATCCAACTATTTGGATGCAATTCGTAAAGACATGCTGCAATACCCATTGCATGTCTTCGAGCGTAGTTGGTATTTCCTTGTTGACAGCATCTTTTAGGTTTCCACACAAAAAAGTTTCCGGTCTTTAAACCTGGTGAATGGGCGGGCCAAGGCACAGATCCTCTCTGTCCAATCCAACTATTTGGATGCAATTCGTAAAGGAATGCTGCAATACCCATTGCATGTCTTCGCGCGTAGTTGGTCTGTCCTTTTTGACAGCATCTTTTAGGTTTCCACACAAAAAAGTTTCCGGTCTTTAAACCTGGCGAATGGCCGGGCCAAGGCACAGATCCTCTCTGTCCAATCCAACTATTTGGATGCAATTCGCAAAGGAATGCTGAAATACCCATTGCATGTCTTCGAGCATTGTTGGTGTGTCCTTGTTGACAGCATCTTTTAGGTTTCAACACAAAAAAGTTTCCGGTCTTTAAACCTGGCGAATGGGTGGGCCAAGGCACAGATCCTCTCTGTCCAATCCAACTATTTGGATGCAATTCGTAAAGGAATGCTGCAATACCCATTGCATGTCTTCGAACGTAGTTGGTATGTCCTTTTTGACAGCATCTTTTAGGTTTCCACACATAAAAGTTTCCGGTCTTTAAACCTGGCGAATGGGCGGGCCAAGGCACAGATCCTCTCTGTCCAACCAACTATTTGGATGCAATTCGTAAAGGAATGCTGCAATACCCATTGCATGTCTTTGAGCGTAGTTGATATGTCCTTGTTGACAACATCTTTTAGGTGGTGATGGTGGTGGTGGTTAGTGTTTAACGTCCCGTCGACAACGAGGTCATTAGAGACGGAGCGCAAGCTCGGGTTAGGGAAGGAGTGGGTAGGAAATCGGCCGTGCCCTTTCAAAGGAACAATCCCGGAATTTGCCTGAAACGATTTAGGGAAATCACGGAAAACCTAAATCAGGATGCCCGGAAATGGGATTGAACCGTCGTCCTCCCGTATGCGAGTCCAGTGTGCTAACCACTGCGCCACCTCGCTCGGTCATCTTTTAGGGTTCCACACAAAAAAGTTTCCAGTCTTTAAACTTGGCGAATGGGCGGGCCAAGGCACAGACCCTCTCTGTCCAATCCAACTATTTGGAAGCAATTCGTAAAGACATGCTGCAATACCCATTGCATGTCTTCGAGCGTAGTTGGTATTTCCTTGTGACAGCATCTTTTAGGTTTCCACACAAAAAAGTTTCCGGTCTTTGAACCTGGTGAATGGGCGGGCCAAGGCACAGATCCTCCCTGTCCAATCCAACTATTTGGATGCAATTCGTAAAGACATGCTGCAATACCCATTGCATGTCTTCGAGCGTAGTTGGTATTTCCTTGTTGACAGCATCTTTTAGGTTTCCACACAAAAAAGTTTCCGGTCTTTAAACCTGGTGAATGGGCGGACCAAGGCACAGATCCTCTCTGTCCAATCCAACTATTTGGATGCAATTCGTAAAGACATGCTGCAATACCCATTGCATGTCTTCGAGCGTAGTTGGTATTTCCTTGTTGACAGCATCTTTTAGGTTTCCACACAAAAAAGTTTCCGGTCTTTAAACCTGGTGAATGGGCGGGCCAAGGCACAGATCCTCTCTGTCCAATCCAACTATTTGGATGCAATTCGTAAAGACATGCTGCAATACCCATTGCATGTCTTCGAGCGTAATTGGTAGTTCCTTGTTGACAGCATCTTTTAGGTTTCCACACAAAAAAGTTTCCGTTCTTGAAACCTGGTGAATGGGCGGGCCAAGGCACAGATCCTCTCTGTCCAATCCAACTATTTGGATGCAATTCGTAAAGACATGCTGCAATACCCATTGCTTGTCTTCGAGCGTAGTTGGTATTTCCTTGTTGACAGCATCTTTTAGGTTTCCATACAAAAAAGGTTCCGGTCTTTAAACCTGGTGAATGGGTGGGCCAAGGCACAGATCCTCTCTGTCCAATCCAACTATTTGGTTGCAATTCGTAAAGACATGCTGCAATACCCATTGCATGTCTTCGAGCGTAGTTGGTATTTCCTTGTTGACAGCATCTTTTAGGTTTCCACACAAAAAAGTTTCCGTTCTGTAAACCTGGTGAATGGGCAGGCCAAGGCACATGATCCTCTCTGTCCAATCCAACTATTTGGATGCAATTCGTAAAGACATGCTGCAATACCCATTGCATGTCTTCGAGCGTAGTTGGTATTTCCTTGTTGACAGCATCTTTTAGGTTTCCACACAAAAAAGTTTCCGGTCTTTAAGCCTGGTGAATGGGCGGGCCAAGGAACAGATCCTCTCTGTCCAATCCAACTATTTGGATGCAATTCGTAAAGACATGCTAAAATACCCATTGCATCTCTTCGAGCGTAGTTGGTATTTCCTTGTTGACAGCATCTTTTAGGTTTCCACACAAAAAAGTTTCGGTCTTTAAACCTGGTGAATGGGCGGGCCAAGGCACAGATCCTCTCTGTCCAATCCAACTATTTGGATGCAATTCGTAAAGACATGCTGCAATACCCATTGCATGTCTTCGAGCGTAGTTGGTATTTCCTTGTTGACAGCATCTTTTAGGTTTCCACCCAAAAAACTTTCCAGTCTTTAAACCTGGTGAATGGGCGGGCCAAGGCACAGATCCTGTCTGTCCAATCCAACTATTTGGGTGCGATTCATAAAGACATGCTGCAATACCCATTGCATGTCTTCGAGCGTAGTTGGTATTTCCTTGTTGACAGCATCTTTTAGGTTCCCACACAAAAAAGTTTCCGGTCTTTAAACCTGGTGAATGGGCGGGCCAAGGCACAGATCCTCTCTGTCCAATCCAACTATTTGGATGCAATTCGTAAAGACATGCTGCAATACCCATTGCATGTCTTCGAGCGTAGTTGTTATTTCCTTGTTGACAGCATCTTTTAGGTTTCCACACAAAAAAGTTTCCGGTCTTTCTACCTGGTGAATGGGTGGGCCAAGGCACAAATCCTCTCTGTCCAATCCAACTATTTGGATGCAATTCGTAAAGACATGCTGCAATACCCACTGCATGTCTTCGAGCGTAGTTGGTATTTCCTTGTTGACAGCATCTTTTAGGTTTCCACACAAAAAAGTTTCCGGTCTTTAAACCTGGCGAATGGGCGGGCCAAGGCACAGATCCTCTCTGTCCAATCCAACTATTTGGATGCAATTCGTAAAGACATGCTGCAATACCCATTGCATGTCTTCGAGCGTAGTTGGTATTTCCTTGTTGACAGCATCTTTTGGGTTTCAACACAAAAAAGTTTCCGGTCTTTAAACCTGGCGAATAGGCGGGCCAAGGCACAGATCCTCTCTGTCCAATCCAACTATTTGCATGCAATTCGTAAAGACATGCTGCAATACCCATTGCATGTCTTCGAGCGTAGTTGGTATGTCCTTGTTGACAGCATCTTTTAGGTTTCCACACAAAAAAGTTTCCGGTCTTTAAACCTGGTGAATGGGCGGGCCAAGGCACAGATCCTCTCTGTCCAATCCAACTATTTGGATGCAATTCGTAAAGGAATGCTGCCATACCCATTGCATGTCTTCGAGCGTAGTTGGTGTGTCCTTGTTGACAGCATCTTTTAGGTTTCCACACAAAAAAGTTTCCGGTCTTTAAACCTGGCGAATGGGGGGGCCAAGGCACAGATCCTCTCTGTCCAATCCAACTATTTGGATGCAATTCGTAAAGACATGCTGCAATACCCATTGCATGTCTTCGAGCGTAGTTGGTATTTCCTTGTTGACAGCATCTTTTAGGTTTCCACACAAAAAAGTTTTCGGTCTTTAATCCTGGTGAATGGGTGGGCCAAGGCACAGATCCTCTCTGTCCAATCCAACTATTTGGATGCAATTCGTAAAGACATGCTGCAATACCCATTGCATGTCTTCGAGCGTAGTTGGTATTTCCTTGTTGACAGCATCTTTTAGGTTTCCACACAAAAAAGTTTCCGGTCTTTAAACCTGGTGAATGGGCGGGCCAAGGCACAGATCCTCTCTGTCCAATCCAACTATTTGGATGATATTCGTAATGGAATGCTGCAATACCCATTGCATGTCTTCGAGCGTAGTTGGTGTGTCCTTGTTGACAGCATCTTTTAGGTTTCCACACAAAAAAGTTTCCGGTCTTTAAACCTGGCGAATGGGCGGGCCAAGGCACAGATCCTCTCTGTCCAATCCAACTATTTGGATGCAATCCGCAAAGGCATGCTGCAATACCCATTGCATGTCTTTGAGCGTAGTTGGTATGTCCTTGTTGACAGCATCTTTTAGGTTTCCACACAAAAAAGTTTCCGGTCTTTAAACCTGGCGAATGGGTGGGCCAAGGCACAGATCCTCTCTGTCCAATCCAACTATTTGGATGCAATTCGTAAAGACATGCTGCAATACCAATTGCATGTCTTCGAGCGTAGTTGGTATTTCCTTGTTGACAGCATCTTTTAGGTTTCCACACAAAAAAGTTTCCGGTCTTTAAACCTGGCGAATGGGTGGGCTTTGGCACAGATCCTCTCTGTCCAGTCCAACTATTTGGATGCAATTCGTAAAGACATGCTGCAATACCCATTGCATGTCTTTGAGCCTAGTTGGTATGTCCTTGTTGACAGCATCTTCTATGTTTCCACACAAAAAAGTTTCCAGTCTTTAAACCTGGCGAATGGGCGGGCCAAGGCACAGATCCTCTCCGTCCAATCCAACTATTTGGATGCAATTCGTAAAGGAATGCTGCAATACCCATTGCATGTCTACGAGCGTAGTTGGTGTGTCCTTGTTGACAGCATCTTTTAGGTTTCCACACAAAAAAGTTTCCGGTCTTTAAACCTCGCGAATGGGCGGGCAAAGGCACAGATCCTCTCTGTCCAATCCAACTATTTTGATGCAATTCGTAAATGAATGCTGCAATGCCCATTGCATGTCTTTGAGCGTAGTTGGTGTGTCCTTGTTGACAGCATCTTTTAGGTTTCCACACAAAAAAGTTTCCGGTCTTTAAACCTGGTGAATGGGTGGGCCAAGGCACAGTTCCTCTCTGTCCAATCCAACTAATTGGATGCAATTCGTAAAGGAATGCTGCAATACCCATTGCATGTCTTCGAGCGTAGTAGGTGTGTCCTTGTTGACAGCATCTTTTAGGTTTCCTCACAAAAAAGTTTCCGGTCTTTAAACCTGGCGAATGGGCGGGCCAAGGCACAGATCCTCTCTGTCCAATCCAACTATTTGGATGCAATTCGTAAAGGAATGCTGAAATACCCATTGCATGTCTTTGAGCATAGTTGGTGTGTCCTTGTTGACAGCATCTTCTAGGTTTCCACACAAAAAAGTTTCCGGTCTTTAAACCTGGAAAATGGGCGGGCCAAGGCACAGATCCTCTCTGTCCAATCCAACTATTTGGATGCAATTCGTAAAGGAATGCTGCAATACCCATTGCATGTCTTCGAGCGTAGTTGGTATGTCCTTGTTGACAGCATCTTTAAGTGTCCACACAAAAAAGTTTCCGGTCTTTAAACCTGGTGAATGGGCGGGCCAAGGCACAGATCCTCTCTGTCCAATCCAACTATTTGGATGCAATTCGTAAAGACATGCTGCAATACCCATTGCATGTCTTCGAGCGTAGTTGGTATTTCCTTGTTGACAGCATCTTTTAGGTTTCCACACAAAAAATTTTCCGGTCTTTAAACCTGGCGAATGGGCGGGCCAAGGCACAGATCTTCTCTGTCCAATCCAACTATTTGGATGCAATTCGTAGATGAATGCTGCAATACCCATTGCATGTCTTCGCACGTAGTTGGTCTGTCCTTTTCGACAGCATCTTTTAGGTTTCCACACAAAAAAGTTTCCGGTCTTTAAACCTGGCGAATGGCCGGGCCAAGGCACAGATCCTCTCTGTCCAATCCAACTATTTGGATGCAATTCGTAAAGGAATGCTGAAATACCCATTGCATGTCTTCGAGCATTGTTGGTGTGTCCTTGTTGACAGCATCTTTTAGGTTTCCACACAAAAAAGTTTCCGGTCTTTAAACCTGGCGAATGGGTGGGCCAAGGCACAGATCCTCTCTGTCCAATCCAACTATTTGGATGCAATTCGTAAAGGAATGCTGCAATACCCATTGCATGTCTTCGAACGTAGTTGGTATGTCCTTTTTGGCAGCATCTTTTAGGTTTCCACACATAAAAGTTTCCGGTCTTTAAACCTGGCGAATGGGCGGGCCAAGGCACAGATCCTCTGTGTCCAATCCAACTATTTGGATGCAATTCGTAAAGAAATGCTTCAATACCCATTGCATGTCTTTGAGCGTAGTTGATATGTCCTTGTTGACAACATCTTTTAGGTGGTGATGGTGGTGGTGGTTAGTGTTTATCGTCCCGTCGACAACGAGGTCATTAGAGACGGAGCGCAAGCTCGGGTTAGGGAAGGAGTGGGAAGGAAATCGGCCGTGCCCTTTCAAAGGAACCATCCCGGAATTTGCCTGAAACGATTTAGGGAAATCACGGAAAACCTAAATCAGGATGCCCGGAAATGGGATTGAACCGTCGTCCTCCCGTATGCGAGTCCAGTGTGCTAACCACTGCGCCACCTCGCTCGGTCATCTTTTAGGGTTCCACACAAAAAAGTTTCCAGTCTTCAAACCTGGTGAATGGGCGGGCCAAGGCACAGATCCTCCCTGTCCAATCCAACTATTTGGATGCAATTCGTAAAGACATGCTGCAATACCCATTGCATGTCTTCGAGCGTAGTTGGTATTTCCTTGTTGACAGCATCTTTTAGGTTTCCACACAAAAAAGTTTCCGGTCTTTAAACCTGGTGAATGGGCGGACCAAGGCACAGATCCTCTCTGTCCAATCCAACTATTTGGATGCAATTCGTAAAGACATGCTGCAATACCCATTGCATGTCTTCGAGCGTAGTTGGTATTTCCTTGTTGACAGCATCTTTTAGGTTTCCACACAAAAAAGTTTCCGGTCTTTAAACCTGGTGAATGGGCGGGCCAAGGCACAGATCCTCTCTGTCCAATCCAACTATTTGGATGCAATTCGTAAAGACATGCTGCAATACCCATTGCATGTCTTCGAGCGTAATTGGTAGTTCCTTGTTGACAGCATCTTTTAGGTTTCCACACAAAAAAGTTTCCGGTCTTGAAACCTGGCGAATGGGCGGGCCAAGGCACAGATCCTCTCTGTCCAATCCAACTATTTGGATGCAATTCGTAAAGACATGCTGCAATACCCATTGCTTGTCTTCGAGCGTAGTTGGTATTTCCTTGTTGACAGCATCTTTTAGGTTTCCATACAAAAAAGGTTCCGGTCTTTAAACCTGGTGAATGGGTGGGCCAAGGCACAGATCCTCTCTGTCCAATCCAACTATTTGGTTGCAATTCGTAAAGACATGCTGCAATACCAATTGCATGTCTTCGAGCGTAGTTGGTATTTCCTTGTTGACAGCATCTTTTAGGTGTCCACACAAAAAAGTTTCCGTTCTGTAAACCTGGTGAATGGGCAGGCCAAGGCACAGATCCTCTCTGTCCAATCCAACTATTTGGATGCAATTCGTAAAGACATGCTGCAATACCCATTGCATGTCTTCGAGCGTAGTTGGTATTTCCTTGTTGACAGCATCTTTTAGGTTTCCACACAAAAAAGTTTCCGGTCTTTAAGCCCGGTGAATGGGCGGGCCAAGGAACAGATCCTCTCTGTCCAATCCAACTATTTGGATGCAATTCGTAAAGACATGCTACAATACCCATTGCATCTCTTCGAGCGTAGTTGGTATTTCCTTGTTGACAGCATCTTTTAGGTTTCCACACAAAAAAGTTTCGGTCTTTAAACCTGGTGAATGGGCGGGCCAAGGCACAGATCCTCTCTGTCCAATCCAACTATTTGGATGCAATTCGTAAAGACATGCTGCAATACCCATTGCAAGTCTTCGAGCGTAGTTGGTATTTCCTTGTTGACAGCATCTTTTAGGTTTCCACAATAAAAACTTTCCAGTCTTTAAACCTGGTGAATGGGCGGGCCAAGGCACAGATCCTGTCTGTCCAATCCAACTATTTGGATGCGATTCATAAAGACATGCTGCAATACCCATTGCATGTCTTCGAGCGTAGTTGGTATTTCCTTGTTGACAGCATCTTTTAGGTTTCCACACAAAAAAGTTTCCGGTCTTTAAACCTGGTGAATGGGCGGGCCAAGGCAAAGATCCTCTCTGTCCAATCCAACTATTTGGATGCAATTCGTAAAGACATGCTGCAATACCCATTGCATGTCTTCGAGCGTAGTTGTTATTTCCTTGTTGACAGCATCTTTTAGGTTTCCACACAAAAAAGTTTCCGGTCTTTCAACCTGGTGAATGGGTGGGCCAAGGCACAGATCCTCTCTGTCCAATCCAACTATTTGGATGCAATTCGTAAAGACATGCTGCAATACCCATTGCATGTCTTCGAGCGTAGTTGGTATTTCCTTGTTGACAGCATCTTTTAGGTTTCCACACAAAAAAGTTTTCGGTCTTTAATCCTGGTGAATGGGCGGGCCAAGGCACAGATCCTCTCTGTCCAATCCAACTATTTGGATGCAATTCGTAAAGACATGCTGCAATACCCATTGCATGTCTTCGAGCGTAGTTGGTATTTCCTTGTTGACAGCATCTTTTAGGTTTCCACACAAAAATGTTTCCGGTCTTTAAACCTGGTGAATGGGCGGGCCAAGGCACAGATCCTCTCTGTCCAATCCAACTATTTGGATGCAATTCGTAAAGGAATATTGCAATACCCATTGCATGTCTTCGAGCGTAGTTGGTGTGTCCTGGTTGACAGCATCTTTTAGGTTTCCACACAAAAAAGTTTCCGGTCTTTAAACCTGGCGAATGGGTGGGCCAAGGCACAGATCCTCTCTGTCCAATCCAACTATTTGGATGCAATTCGTAAAGACATGCTGCAATACCCATTGCATGTCTTCGAGCGTAGTTGGTATTTCCTTGTTGACATATCCTTTAGGTTTCCACACAAAAAAGTTTCCGGTCTTTAAACCTGGCGAATGGGCGGGCCACGGCACAGATCCTCTCTGTCCAATCCAACTATTTGGATGCAATTCGTAAAGACATGCTGCAATACCCATTGCATGTCTTTGAGCGTAGTTGATATGTCCTTGTTGACAGCATCTTTTAGGTTTCCACACAAAAAAGTTTCCGGTCTTTAAACCTGGCGAATGGGTGGGCAAAGGCACAGACCGTCTCTGTCCAATCCAACTATTTGGAAGCAGTTCGTAAAGGCATGCTGCAATACCCATTGCATGTCTTTGAGCCTAGTTGGTATGTCCTTGTTGACAGCATCTTCTAAGTTTCCACACAAGAAAGTTTCCAGTCTTTAAACCTGGTGATTGGGCGGGCCAAGGCACAGATCCTCTCTGTCCAATCCAACTATTTGGAAGCAATTCGTAAAGACATGCTGCAATACGCCATTGCATGTTTTTGAGCGTAGTTGGTCTGTCCTTGTTGACAGCATCTTTTAGGTTTCCACACAAAAAAGTTTCCAGTCTTTAAACCTGGCGAATGGGTGGGCCAAGGCACAGATCCTCTCTGTCCAATCCAACTATTTGGATGCAATTCGTAAAGGAATGCTGCAATACTCATTGCATGTCTTCAAGCGTAGTTGGTATGTCCTTGTTGACAGCATCTTTTAGGTTTCCACACAAAAAAGTTTCCGGTCTTTAAACCTGGCGAATGGGCGGGCCAAGGCACAGATCCTCTCCGTCCAATCCAACTATTTGGATGCAATTCGTAAAGGAATGCTGCAATACCCATTGCATGTCTTCGAGCGTAGTTGGTGTGTCCTTGTTGACAGCATCTTTTAGGTTTCCACACAAAAAAGTTTCCGGTCTTTAAACCTCGCGAATGGGCGGGCAAAGGCACAGATCCTCTCTGTCCAATCCAACTATTTTGATGCAATTCGTAAATGAATGCTGCAATACCCATTGCATGTCTTTGAGCGTAGTTGGTGTGTCCTTGTTGACAGCATCTTTTAGGTTTCCACACAAAAAAGTTTCCGGTCTTTAAACCTGGTGAATGGGTGGGCCAGGGCACAGTTCCTCTCTGTCCAATCCAACTAATTGGATGCAATTCGTAAAGGAATGCTGCAATACCCATTGCATGTCTTCGAGCGTAGTAGGTGTGTCCTTGTTGACAGCATCTTTTAGGTTTCCTCACAAAAAAGTTTCCGGTCTTTAAACCTGGCGAATGGGCGGGCCAAGGCACAGATCCTCTCTGTCCAATCCAACTATTTGGATGCAATTCGTAAAGGAATGCTGAAATACCCATTGCATGTCTTTGAGCATAGTTGGTGTGTCCTTGTTGACAGCATCTTCTAGGTTTCCACACAAAAAAGTTTCCGGTCTTTAAACCTGGAGAATGGGCGGGCCAAGGCACAGATCCTCTCTGTCCAATCCAACTATTTGGATGCAATTCGTAAAGGAATGCTGCAATACCCATTGCATGTCTTCGAGCGTAGTTGGTATGTCCTTGTTGACAGCATCTTTAAGTGTCCACACAAAAAAGTTTCCGGTCTTTAAACCTGGTGAATGGGCGGGCCAAGGCACAGATCCTCTCTGTCCAATCCAACTATTTGGATGCAATTCGTAAAGACATGCTGCAATACCCATTGCATGTCTTCGAGCGTAGTTGGTATTTCCTTGTTGACAGCATCTTTTAGGTTTCCACACAAAAAATTTTCCGGTCTTTAAACCTGGCGAATGGGCGGGCCAAGGCACAGATCTTCTCTGTCCAATCCAACTATTTGGATGCAATTCGTAGATGAATGCTGCAATACCCATTGCATGTCTTCGCGCGTAGTTGGTCTGTCCTTTTCGACAGCATCTTTTAGGTTTCCACACAAAAAAGTTTCCGGTCTTTAAACCTGGCGAATGGCCGGGCCAAGGCACAGATCCTCTCTGTCCAATCCAACTATTTGGATGCAATTCGTAAAGGAATGCTGAAATACCCATTGCATGTCTTCGAGCATTGTTGGTGTGTCCTTGTTGACAGCATCTTTTAGGTTTCCACACAAAAAAGTTTCCGGTCTTTAAACCTGGCGAATGGGTGGGCCAAGGCACAGATCCTCTCTGTCCAATCCAACTATTTGGATGCAATTCGTAAAGGAATGCTGCAATACCCATTGCATGTCTTCGAACGTAGTTGGTATGTCCTTTTTGACAGCATCTTTTAGGTTTCCACACATAAAAGTTTCCGGTCTTTAAACCTGGCGAATGGGCGGGCCAAGGCACAGATCCTCTGTGTGCAATCCAACTATTTGGATGCAATTCGTAAAGAAATGCTTCAATACCCATTGCATGTCTTTGAGCGTAGTTGATATGTCCTTGTTGACAACATCTTTTAGGTGGTGATGGTGGTGGTGGTTAGTGTTTATCGTCCCGTCGACAACGAGGTCATTAGAGACGGAGCGCAAGCTCGGGTTAGGGAAGGAGTGGGAAGGAAATCGGCCGTGCCCTTTCAAAGGAACCATCCCGGAATTTGCCTGAAACGATTTAGGGAAATCACGGAAAACCTAAATCAGGATGCCCGGAAATGGGATTGAACCGTCGTCCTCCCGTATGCGAGTCCAGTGTGCTAACCACTGCGCCACCTCGCTCGGTCATCTTTTAGGGTTCCACACAAAAAAGTTTCCAGTCTTCAAACCTGGCGAATGGGCGGGCCAAGGCTCAGACCCTCTCTGTCCAATCCAACTATTTGGAAGCAATTCGTAAAGACATGCTGCAATACCCATTGCATGTCTTCGAGCGTAGTTGGTATTTCCTTGTGACAGCATCTTTTAGGTTTCCACACAAAAAAGTTTCCGGTCTTTGAACCTGGTGAATAGGCGGGCCAAGGCACAGATCCTCCCTGTCCAATCCAACTATTTGGATGCAATTCGTAAAGACATGCTGCAATACCCATTGCATGTCTTCGAGCGTAGTTGGTATTTCCTTGTTGACAGCATCTTTTAGGTTTCCACACAAAAAAGTTTCCGGTCTTTAAACCTGGTGAATGGGCGGACCAAGGCACAGATCCTCTCTGTCCAATCCAACTATTTGGATGCAATTCGTAAAGACATGCTGCAATACCCATTGCATGTCTTCGAGCGTAGTTGGTATTTCCTTGTTGACAGCATCTTTTAGGTTTCCACACAAAAAAGTTTCCGGTCTTTAAACCTGGTGAATGGGCGGGCCAAGGCACAGATCCTCTCTGTCCAATCCAACTATTTGGATGCAATTCGTAAAGACATGCTGCAATACCCATTGCATGTCTTCGAGCGTAATTGGTAGTTCCTTGTTGACAGCATCTTTTAGGTTTCCACACAAAAAAGTTTCCGGTCTTGAAACCTGGCGAATGGGCGGGCCAAGGCACAGATCCTCTCTGTCCAATCCAACTATTTGGATGCAATTCGTAAAGACATGCTGCAATACCCATTGCTTGTCTTCGAGCGTAGTTGGTATTTCCTTGTTGACAGCATCTTTTAGGTTTCCATACAAAAAAGGTTCCGGTCTTTAAACCTGGTGAATGGGTGGGCCAAGGCACAGATCCTCTCTGTCCAATCCAACTATTTGGTTGCAATTCGTAAAGACATGCTACAATACCAATTGCATGTCTTCGAGCGTAGTTGGTATTTCCTTGTTGACAGCATCTTTTAGGTGTCCACACAAAAAAGTTTCCGTTCTGTAAACCTGGTGAATGGGCAGGCCAAGGCACAGATCCTCTCTGTCCAATCCAACTATTTGGATGCAATTCGTAAAGACATGCTGCAATACCCATTGCATGTCTTCGAGCGTAGTTGGTATTTCCTTGTTGACAGCATCTTTTAGGTTTCCACACAAAAAAGTTTCCGGTCTTTAAGCCCGGTGAATGGGCGGGCCAAGGAACAGATCCTCTCTGTCCAATCCAACTATTTGGATGCAATTCGTAAAGACATGCTACAATACCCATTGCATCTCTTCGAGCGTAGTTGGTATTTCCTTGTTGACAGCATCTTTTAGGTTTCCACACAAAAAAGTTTCGGTCTTTAAACCTGGTGAATGGGCGGGCCAAGGCACAGATCCTCTCTGTCCAATCCAACTATTTGGATGCAATTCGTAAAGACATGCTGCAATACCCATTGCAAGTCTTCGAGCGTAGTTGGTATTTCCTTGTTGACAGCATCTTTTAGGTTTCCACAATAAAAACTTTCCAGTCTTTAAACCTGGTGGATGGGCGGGCCAAGGCACAGATCCTGTCTGTCCAATCCAACTATTTGGATGCGATTCATAAAGACATGCTGCAATACCCATTGCATGTCTTCGAGCGTAGTTGGTATTTCCTTGTTGACAGCATCTTTTAGGTTTCCACACAAAAAAGTTTCCGGTCTTTAAACCTGGTGAATGGGCGGGCCAAGGCAAAGATCCTCTCTGTCCAATCCAACTATTTGGATGCAATTCGTAAAGACATGCTGCAATACCCATTGCATGTCTTCGAGCGTAGTTGTTATTTCCTTGTTGACAGCATCTTTTAGGTTTCCACACAAAAAAGTTTCCGGTCTTTAAACCTGGTGAATGGGTGGGCCAAGGCACAGATCCTCTCTGTCCAATCCAACTATTTGGATGCAATTCGTAAAGACATGCTGCAATACCCATTGCATGTCTTCGAGCGTAGTTGGTATTTCCTTGTTGACAGCATCTTTTAGGTTTCCACACAAAAAAGTTTTCGGTCTTTAATCCTGGTGAATGGGCGGGCCAAGGCACAGATCCTCTCTGTCCAATCCAACTATTTGGATGCAATTCGTAAAGACATGCTGCAATACCCATTGCATGTCTTCGAGCGTAGTTGGTATTTCCTTGTTGACAGCATCTTTTAGGTTTCCACACAAAAATGTTTCCGGTCTTTAAACCTGGTGAATGGGCGGGCCAAGGCACAGATCCTCTCTGTCCAATCCAACTATTTGGATGCAATTCGTAAAGGAATATTGCAATACCCATTGCATGTCTTCGAGCGTAGTTGGTGTGTCCTGGTTGACAGCATCTTTTAGGTTTCCACACAAAAAAGTTTCCGGTCTTTAAACCTGGCGAATGGGCGGGCCAAGGCACAGATCCTCTCTGTCCAATCCAACTATTTGGATGCAATCCGTAAAGGCATGCTGCAATACCCATTACATGTCTTTGAGTGTAGTTGGTATGTCCTTGTTGACAGCATCTTTTAGGTTTCCACACAAAAAAGTTTCCGGTCTTTAAACCTGGCGAATGGGTGGGCCAAGGCACAGATCCTCTCTGTCCAATCCAACTATTTGGATGCAATTCGTAAAGACATGCTGCAATACCCATTGCATGTCTTCGAGCGTAGTTGGTATTTCCTTGTTGACATATCCTTTAGGTTTCCACACAAAAAAGTTTCCGGTCTTTAAACCTGGCGAATGGGCGGGCCACGGCACAGATCCTCTCTGTCCAATCCAACTATTTGGATGCAATTCGTAAAGACATGCTGCAATACCCATTGCATGTCTTTGAGCGTAGTTGATATGTCCTTGTTGACAGCATCTTTTAGGTTTCCACACAAAAAAGTTTCCAGTCTTTAAACCTGGCGAATGGGTGGGCAAAGGCACAGACCCTCTCTGTCCAATCCACCTATTTGGAAGCAGTTCGTAAAGGCATGCTGCAATACCCATTGCATGTCTTTGAGCCTAGTTGGTATGTCCTTGTTGACAGCATCTTCTAAGTTTCCACACAAGAAAGTTTCCAGTCTTTAAACCTGGTGATTGGGCGGGCCAAGGCACAGATCCTCTCTGTCCAATCCAACTATTTGGAAGCAATTCGTAAAGACATGCTGCAATACGCCATTGCATGTTTTTGAGCGTAGTTGGTCTGTCCTTGTTGACAGCATCTTTTAGGTTTCCACACAAAAAAGTTTCCAGTCTTTAAACCTGGCGAATGGGTGGGCCAAGGCACAGATCCTCTCTGTCCAATCCAACTATTTGGATGCAATTCGTAAAGGAATGCTGCAATACTCATTGCATGTCTTCAAGCGTAGTTGGTATGTCCTTGTTGACAGCATCTTTTAGGTTTCCACACAAAAAAGTTTCCGGTCTTTAAACCTGGCGAATGGGCGGGCCAAGGCACAGATCCTCTCTGTCCAATCCAACTATTTGGATGCAATTCGTAAAGGAATGCTGCAATAACCATTGCATGTCTTCGAGCGTAGTTGGTGTGTCCTTGTTGACAGCATCTTTTAGGTTTCCACACAAAAAAGTTTCCGATCTTTAAACCTGGCGAATAGGCGGGCCAAGGCACAGATCCTCTCTGTCCAATCCAACTATTTGGATGCAATTCGTAAATGAATGCTGCAATACCCATTGCATGTCTTCGAGCGTAGCTGGTGTGTCCTTGTTGACAGCATCTTTTAGGTTTCCACACAAAAAAGTTTCCGGTCTTTAAACCTGGCGAATGGGCTGGCCAAGGCACAGATCCTCTCTGTCCAATCCAACTATTTGGACGCAATTCGTAAAGGAATGCTGCAATACCCATTGCATGTCTTCGAGCGTAGTTGGTGTGTCCTTGTTGACAGCATCTTTTAGGTTTCCACACAAAAAAGTTTCCGGTCTTTAAACCTGGCGAATGGGCGGGCCAAGGCACAGATCCTCTCTGTCCAATCCAACTATTTGGATGCAATTCGTAAAGGAATGCTGAAATACCCATTGCATGTCTTCGAGCATAGTTGGTGTGTCCTTGTTGACAGCATCTTTTAGGTTTCCACACAAAAAAGTTTCCGGTCTTTAAACCTGGTGAATGGGCGGGTCAAGGCGCAGATCCTCTCTGTCCAATCCAACTATTTGGATGCAATTCGTAAAGACATGCTGCAATACACATTGCATGTCTTCGAGCGTAGTTGGTAATTCCTTGTTGACAGCATCTTTTAGGTTTCCACACAAAAAAGTTTCCGGTCTTTAAACCTGGCGAATGGGCGGGCCAAGGCACAGATCCTCTCTGTCCAATCCAACTATTTGGATGCAATTCGTAAAGACATGCTGCAATACCTATTGCATGTCTTCGAGCGTAGTTGGTATTTCCTTGTTGACAGCATCTTTTAGGTTTCCACACAAAAAAGTTTCCGGTCTTTATCTGGTGAATGGGGGGGGCCAAAGCACAGATCCTCTCTGTCCAATCCAACTATTTGGATGCAATTCGTAAAGACATGCTGCAATACCCATTGCATGTCTTCGAGCGTAGTTGGTATTTCCTTGTTGACAGCATCTTTTAGGTTTCCACACAAAAAAGTTTTCGGTCTTTAAACCTGGTGAATGGGCGGGCCAAGGCACCGATCCTCTCTGTCCAATCCAACTATTTGGATGCAATTCGTAAAGACATGCTGCAATACCCATTGCATGTCTTCGAGCGTAGTTGGTATTTCCTTGTTGACAGCATCTTTTAGGTTTCCACACAAAAAAGTTTCCGGTCTTTAAACCTGGTGAATGGGCGGGCCAAGGCACAGATCCTCTCTGTCCAATCCAACTATTTGGATGCAATTCGTAAAGGCATGCTGCAATACCCATTGCATGTCTTTGAGCCTAGTTGGTATGTCCTTGTTGACAGCATCTTCTAAGTTTCCACACAAAAAAGTTTCCGGTCTTTAAACCTGGGGAATGGGCGGGCCAAGGCACAGATCCTCTCTGTCCAATCCAACTATTTTAAATGCAATTCGTAAAGACATGCTGCAATACCCATTGCATGTCTTCGAGCGTAGTTGGTATGTCCTTGTTGACAGCATCTTTTAGGTTTCCACACAAAAAAGTTTCCGGTCTTTAAACCTGGCGAATGGGCGGGCCAAGGCACAGATCCTCTCTGTCCAATCCAACTATTTTAAATGCAATTCGTAAAGACATGCTGCAATACCCATTGCATGTCTTCGAGCGTAGTTGGTGTGTCCTTGTTGACAGCATCTTTTAGGTTTCGACACAAAAAAGTTTCCGGTCTTTAAACCTGGCGAATGGGCGGGCCAAGGCACAGATCCTCTCTGTCCAATCCAAGTATTTGGAAGCAATTCGTAAAGGCATGCTGCAATACCCATTGCATGTCTTTGAGCCTAGTTGGTATGTCCTTGTTGACAGCATCTTCTAAGTTTCCACACAAAAAAGTTTCCAGTCTTTAAACCTGGTGAATGGGCGGGCCAAGGCACAGATCCTCTCTGTCCAATCCAACTATTTGGAAGCAATTCGTAAAGACATGCTGCAATACGCCATTGCATGTCTTTGAGCGTAGTTGGTATGTCCTTGTTGACAGCATCTTTTAGGTTTCCACACAAAAAAGTTTCCGGTCTTTAAACCTTTCGAATGGGCGGGCCAAGGCACAGATCCTCTCTGTCCAATCCAACTATTTGGATGCAATTCGTAAAGGAATGCTGCAATTCCCATTGCATGTCTTTGAGCGTAGTTGATATGTCCTTGTTGACAGCATCTTTTAGGTTTCCACACAAAAAAGTTTCCAGTCTTTAAACCTGGCGAATGGGTTGGCCAAGGCACAGATCCTCTCTGTCCAATCCAACTATTTGGATGCAATTCGTAAAGGAATGCTGCAATACTCATTGCATGTCTTCGAGCGTAGTTGGTATGTCCTTGTTGACAGCATCTTTTAGGTTTCCACACAAAAAAGTTTCCGGTCTTTAAACCTGGCGAATGGGCGGGCCAAGGCACAGATCCTCTCTGTCCAATCCAACTATTTGGGACAATTCGTAAAGGAATGCTGCAATACCCGTTGCATGTCTTCGAGCGTAGTTGGTGTGTCCTTGTTGACAGCATCTTTTAGGTTTCCACACAAAAAAGTTTCCGGTCTTTAAACCTGGCGAATGGGTGGGCCAAGGCACAGATCCTCTCTGTCCAATCCAACTATTTGGATGCAATTCGTAAAGACATGCTGCAATACCCATTGCATGTCTTCGAGCGTAGTTGGTATTTCCTTGTTGACAGCATCTTTTAGGTTTCCACACAAAAAAGTTTCCGGTCCATAAACCTGGTGAATGGGCGGGCCAAGGCACAGATCCTCTCTGTCCAATCCAACTATTTGGATGCAATTCGTAAAGACATGCTGCAATACCCATTGCATGTCTTCGAGCGTAGTTGGTATTTCCTTGTTGACAGCATCTTTTAGGTTTCCACACAAAAAAGTTTCCGGTCTTTAAACCTGATGAATGGGCGGGCCAAGGCACAGATCCTCTCTGTCCAATCCAACTATTTGGATGCAATTCATAAAGGAATGCTGCAATACCCATTGCATGTCTTCGAGCGTAGTTGGTATTTCCTTGTTGACAGCATCTTTTAGGTTTCCACACAAAAAAGTTTCTGGTCTTTAAACCTGGCGAATGGGCGGGCCAAGTCACAGATCCTCTCTGTCCAATCCAACTATTTGGATGCAATTCGTAAAGACATGCTGCAATACCCATTGCATGTCTTCGAGCGTAGTTGGTATTTCCTTGTTGACAGCATCTTTTAGGTTTCCACACAAAAAAGTTTCCGGTCTTTAAACCTAGTGAATGGGCGGGCCAAGGCACAGATCCTCTCTGTCCAATCCAACTATTTGGTTGCAATTCGTAAAGGAATGCTGTAATACCCATTGCATGTCTTCGAGCGTAGTTGGTATTTCCTTGTTGACAGCATCTTTTAGGTTTCCACACAAAAAAGTTTCCGGTCTTTAAACCTGGTGAATGGGCGGGCCAAGGCACAGATCCTCTCTGTCCAATCCAACTATTTGGATGCAATTCGTAAAGACATGCTGCAATACCCATTGCATGTCTTCGAGCGTAGTTGGTATTTCCTTGTTGACAGCATCTTTTAGGTTTCCACACAAAAAAGTTTCCGGTCTTTAAACCTAGTGAATGGGCGGGCCAAGGCACAGATCCTCTCTGTCCAATCCAACTATTTGGTTGCAATTCGTAAAGGAATGCTGTAATACCCATTGCATGTCTTCGAGCGTAGTTGGTATTTCCTTGTTGACAGCATCTTTTAGGTTTCCACACAAAAAAGTTTCTGGTCTTTAAACCTGGCGAATGGGCGGGCCAAGGCACAGACCCTCTCTGTCCAATCCAACTATTTGGAAGCAATTCGTAAAGACATGCTGCAATACCCATTGCATGTCTTTGAGCCTAGTTGGTATGTCCTTGTTGACAGCATCTTCTAAGTTTCCACACAAAAAAGTTTCCAGTCTTTAAACCTTGTGGATGGGCGGGCCAAGGCACAGATCCTCTCTGTCCAATCCACCTATTTGGAAGCAATTCGTAAAGACATGCTGCAATACGCCATTGCATGTCTTTGAGCGTAGTTGGTATGTCCTTGTTGACAGCATCTTTTAGGTTTCCACACAAAAAAGTTTCCGGTCTTTAAACCTGGCGAATGGGCGGGCCAAGGCACAGATCCTCTCTGTCCAATCCAACTATTTGGATGCAATTCGTAAAGGAATGCTGCAATACCCATTGCATGTCTTTGAGCGTAGTTGATATGTTTTCATCTATTTTTAGGTTTCAGATATATATTTTAACTGTTTTTGTGATAATATTTACTGTATAAGTGACTTATTAGTGGTTTCTTCATTCACCTCTGCATTTCTTGTGTTGTGGCCTGATATTTGTGAGTGTTTCGTATCGAGCAACTTAACCTCTTACCCGTGTTTACATTCCGCGCTGACCAGTTGCAGCTGTAGCGGCGCATCGAAAGCTAAGTACTAATTAATTGTTTGTGTATAGTAGATTATTTAGGAACTTTAGTAGTCTTCAACCGGTGTTCTTGGTGTTTTCCGCTGAAATAACTTCAGAAGAAATTTTTGCGAACTGCTTTCAGTTTCGTTACTGTCATTAGACGTTTGATTTTCTTTCTGTGTTAGTATTTTGTTATATTCTCATTTGTTGTTGATTAATACTGTCAATAATAGTAGTTACTTCCCTTGTAGAGCAAGTTTGTCATTATTGTAGTCAGTTTTTAACATCTTCTTATTGTAGTAGCGGAACTTAGATAAAGTTGTTTTCTTGTTTCAATAATTGTAAAATTTTACCATGAGTGAGAAGTGTGGGCTTTGCCGTAGGTTCGTGAGTAGTGGATTGCGGTGTGAGACTTGTTCGAAGTATTTTCACTGGGGGGAATGCAGTGGGGAAGCCAGTGGGCATTCTGGTGAGATCCTCTCCTGGAACTGCAGGTTATGTTGCAAGAGTAAGTTGATAGAGGAGCAGGAGCGTAAGATCTGTGCCCTTCAGGTGCAGTTGAAAAACGCACAGGAGGAGCTAGATAGGATGAGGAGGGAGAGGGGGGTTGGGGAATGGGAGCTGGCTGTTGGCAAGAGATCTGCTAGGAGAAGGAGATTTTCAGATAGTTTTACTATTGGTGTTTGTAATAGATATGACCAACTGTCAGAGTCTAGTGGAGAGGAATCTCTAGTAGCTGTAGATGTAGGAAGTATGCAGCAGACCTCAGCAGTTACGGTGGCTAGGACAGTTGCAAAGTCTAAGAGAAAGAAGAAGGTTCTGCTGTTAGGTAGTTCTCATGGTAGAGGTGTAGGCCAGCAGTTGCAGGAAGTTTTGGGGAGTGAGTACCAGGTCACCAGCATTGTGAAGCCTAATGCAGGATTGGCTCAGGTGACTTTTAACATAGGGGGGTTATGTAGGGATTTTACTAAAGAGGATCAGGTAGTGATTGTGGGTGGGGCTGGTAATAGTATTGATAGGGATGGGGAGTATGACATAGATGGTGACCTGGAAAAGATAGCCACTCAGACTGGCAACACGAATGTGCATTTCGTGGAACTGTTTCAGCGTCACGATCGGCCTCATCTTAATACAGCCGTCAGGCGTAATAACATGAGACTTGGGGGTGCGCTGATGACAGAAGGCATGAGTCACATTTCAGTGGTGTCGGTGGAGTCTATCAGTAGGACGGGTTTCACTAGACATGGCCTGCACCTCAACAGATATGGGAAGGGGAGGTTGGCAAAACTTATAGGTGACAGCATAGGTGGGGGTGGTGGGATCACTCATGGGAAAATTCCGGTAGTTGTGGGTGTTAGAGCTGTACCTTTTTTAGATTGAAGTCAGCTGATAGGTATTCCTGCTTAAGGGAAGTCTCTCTAACAAAGAAACCACTCTCTACAAAGCTTGGGTATCCGATTAATGAGGGAATTAGTATATTTCATCAAAATATACAAGGTATTAGAGATAAAGTTAGTGAACTGCTTATAGATGTTGACTCTGAAATTATTGGTATATCTGAACACTTCTTAAATAAGGAGATAATTCAGAGGCTTCCTTTACCAGGATACAGGTTGGCTGGCAGCTTTTCTAGGAGCTCTTTGCGGTGTGGGGGAGTAGCCATGTATGTGAAAAACGGTATCCCATTTGAGTCAATTGATGTTTCAAAGTACTGCACTGAAAAGGTGTTTGAATGTTGTGCAGGTGTGGTTAAATTTAGTGGAGCTAAACTTCTTACTGTTGTTATTTATAGATCCCCAGACTCCGATTTCACAACATTTTTGCTAAAGCTAGAGGAGGTTCTTGGTTCACTTTATAGGAAATACAAAAAGTTAGTTATATGTGGTGACTTCAATATTAATTGTATAAGTGATTGTGCAAGGAAAAGGATGCTGGTAGACCTCCTTAATTCATATAATCTTATGCAAACCGTATTCTTTCCAACGAGAGTGCAAGGGAACAGTAGAACAGCCATAGACAATATTTTTGTTCATTCGTCATTATTAGAAGGGCATTCTGTTAGCAAAAAGGTGAATGGCCTTTCAGATCATGATGCACAAATTTTAAGTCTAAAAGTTTTTTGTGCTGCAACACATGTTAAATATAGTTACCAACGTTTTAGGAAAGCTGATCCAGTTGCTGTACAGACTTTTGTAAATCTTATCAAGGAACAAGAGTGGCAAGATGTTTATAGTGCTGATACAGTAGACGATAAATATAATGCTTTCCTCAAGACTTTTCTCGTGCTCTTTGAAAGTTGCTTTCCGTTAGAACGTTCAAAACAGGGTACTAGCACAAACAGGCAGCCTGGGTGGCTGACTAAAGGGATAAGAATATCTTGTAGAACAAAGTGGCAATTATATCAAAACGTTAGAATCAGTCAAAATCTAAATGCAGCAGCCCATTACAAACAGTATTGTAAGGTGCTTAGAAAAGTTATTAGGAAGGCAAAAAGTATGTGGTATGCAGATAGAATAGCTAAGTCTCAGGATAAAATTAAAACCATATGGTCAGTCGTAAAGGAAGTGGCTGGTCTGCAGAGACAGGTCGAGAATATAGAATCAGTGCGTAGTGGGGATGTCCGTGTTACTGATAAGTCGCATATATGTACAGTACTTAATAATCACTTTCTGAATATAGCAGGTGAACTAAATAGAAACCTAGTCCCAACAGGGAATCATATAGCGCTCTTAGAAAAAAGTGTTCCGAGACTGTTACCTGAAATGCTCCTCCATGATACTGACAAGAGGGAGATTGAGTTAATAATTAAATCACTAAAGACCAAGAACTCTCATGGATATGACGGGGTATCTAGCAGAATACTGAAGTATTGTTCCACGTATGTTAGCTCAGTACTTAGCCATATCTGTAACTTTTCCTTTAGGAGTGGTCGGTTTCCTGACCGATTAAAGTACTCGGTAGTGAAGCCACTTTATGAAAAGGGAGACAGGGATAATGTTGACAATTATAGACCTATTTCTATGCCATCAGTGTTTGCTAAAGTTATTGAGAGGGTTGTATATACAAGGTTACTGCAGCATTTAAATTCACATAATTTGCTGTCAAATGTACAGTTTGGTTTTAGAAACGGTTTAACAACTGAAAATGCTATAGTCTCTTTTCTCTGTGAGGTTTTGGACGGATTAAATAAAAGGTTGCGAACGTTAGGTGTTTTCTTTGATTTAACGAAGGCTTTTGACTGTGTTGACCACAAAATATTACTGCAGAAGTTGGAACATTATGGAGTAAGGGGAGTAGCTTACAATTGGTTCGCCTCCTACTTTAAGAACAGAAAGCAGAAGGTAATCCTCCGCAATATTGAGAGTGGTAATGATGTTCAGTCCCAATGGGGCACTGTTAAATGGGGCGTTCCCCAAGGGTCGGTGCTGGGGCCACTGCTGTTCCTTATTTATGTAAATGATATGCCTTCTAGTATTACAGGTGATTCAAAAATATTTCTGTTTGCTGATGACACCACCTTGGTAGTGAAGGATCTTGTGTGTAATATTGAAACATTATCAAATAATGTAGTTCATGATATAAGTTCGTGGCTTGTGGAAAATAATTTGATGCTAAATCACAGTAAGACTCAGTTTTTACAGTTTCTAACCCACAATTCAACAAGAACTGACATTTTAATCAGACAGGATGGGCATGTTATAAGCGAGACGGAACAGTTCAAGTTCCTAGGCGTACAGATAGATAGTAAGCTGTTGTGGAAAGCCCATGTTCAGGATCTTGTTCAGAAACTAAATGCCGCTTTATTTACCATTAGAACAGTATCTGAAATAAGTGACATTTCAACACGAAAAGTAGTATACTTCGCATATTTTCATACGCTTATGTCATATGGTATTATTTTTTGGGGTAATTCTTCTGATTCAAAAAGGGTATTTTTGGCTCAAAAACGGGCTGTTCGAGCTATGTATGGTGTAAGTTCGAAAACCTCTTGTCGACCCCTATTCAATAGTCTGGGAATTTTGACACTGCCCTCACAGTATGTATTTTCTTTAATGTCGTTTGTTGTTAGCAATATTAGCTTATTCCCAAGAGTTAGCAGCTTTCACTCAGTTAATACTCGGCAGAAATCAAATCTGCATGTCGAATGCACTTCCTTGACTCTTGTGCAGAAAGGAGTGCAGTATTCTGCTGCATCCATTTTCAATAAGCTACCACAAGAACTCAAAAATCTTAGCAGTAGCCCAAACACTTGTAAGTCTAAACTGAAGAGTTTCCTCATGGTTCACTCCTTCTATTCTGTCGAGGAGCTCCTGGAAGAGATACAAAATTAACCAAATTCCAGTGTACATTTTTGATTTTCTTTATTTAAACTAACGACTTGTCGCCTGAATATGTTTCTTATATTTCATTTTATCTGTTTCTACAATCGTGTTATAATTTCATGTATTGACTCGTTCCATGACCATGGAGACTTCTCCTAAATGTGGTCCCACGGAACAATAAATAAATAAATAAATAAATAAATAAATAAATGTCCTTGTTGACAGCATCTTTTAGGTTTCCACACAAAAAAGTTTCCGGTCTTTAAGCCTGGTGAATGGGCGGGCCAAGGCACAGATCCTCTCTGTCCAATCCAACTATTTGGATGCAATTCGTAAAGGAATGCTGCAATACCCATTGCATGCCTTCGAGCGTAGTTGGTATGTCCTTGTTGACAGCATCTTTTAGGTTTCCACACAAAAAAGTTTCCGGTCTTTAAACCTGGCGAATGGGCGGTCCATGGCACAGATCCTCTCTGTCCAATCCAACTATTTGGATGCAATTCGTAAAGGAATGCTGCAATACCCATTGCATGTCTTCGAGCGTAGTTGGTGTGTCCTTGTTGACAACATCTTTTAGGTTTCCACACAAAAAAGTTTCCGGTCTTTAAACCTGGCGAATGGGCGGGCCAAGGCACAGATCCTCTCTGTCCAATCCAACTATTTGGATGCAATTCGTAAAGACATGCTGCAATACCCATTGCATGTCTTCGAGCGTAGTTGGTATTTCCTTGTTGACAGGATCATTTAGGTTTCCACACAAAAAAGTTTCCGGTCTTTAAACCTGGTGAATGGGCGGGCCAAGGCACGGAACCTCTCTGTCCAATCCAACTATTTGGATGCGATTCGTAAAGACATGCTGCAATACCCATTGCATGTCTTCGAGCGTAGTTGGTATTTCCTTGTTGACAGCATCTTTTAGGTTTCCACACAAAAAGTTTCTGGTCTTGAAACCTGGTGAATGGGCGGGCCAAGGCACAGATCCTCTCTGTCCAATCCAACTATTTGGATGCAATTCGTAAAGACATGCTGCAATACCCATTGCATGTCTTCGAGGGTAGTTGGTATTTCCTTGTTGACAGCATCTTTTAGGTTTCCACACAAAAAAGTTTCCGGTCTTTAAACCTGGCGAATGGGCGGGCCACGGCACAGATCCTCTCTGTCCAATCCCACTATTTGGATGAAATTCGTAAAGACATGCTGCAATACCCATTGCATGTCTTTGAGCGTAGTTGATATGTCCTTGTTGACAGCATCTTTTAGGTTTCCACACAAAAAAGTTTCCAGTCTTTAAACCTGGCGAATGGGCGGGACAAGGCACAGATCCTCTCTGTCCAATCCAACTATTTGGAAGCAATTCGTAAAGACATGCTGCAATACCCATTGCATGTCTTTGAGTCTAGCTGGTATGTCCTCGTTGACAGCATCTTCTAAGTTTCCACACAAAAAAGTTTCCAGTCTTTAAACCTGGTGAATGGGCGGGCCAAGGCACAGATCCTCTCTGTCCAATCCACCTATTTGGAAGCAATTCGTAAAGACATGCTGCAATACGTCATTGCATGTCTTTGAGCGTAGTTGGTATGTCCTTGTTGACAGCATCTTTTAGGTTTCCGCACAAAAAAGTTTCCGGTCTTTAAACCTGGCGAATGGGCGGGCCAAGGCACAGATCCTCTCTGTCCAATCCAACTATTTGGATGCAATTCGTAAAGGAATGCTGCAATACCCATTGCATGTCTTTGAGTGTAGTTGATATGTCCTTGTTGAGAGCATCTGTTAGGTTTCCACACAAAAAAGTTTCCGGTCTTTAAGCCTCGTGAATGGGCGGGCCAAGGCACAGATCCTCTCTGTCCAATCCAACTATTTGGATGCAATTCGTAAAGGAATGCTGCAATACCCATTGCATGTCTTTGAGTGAAGTTGATATGTCCTTGTTGAGAGCATCTGTTAGGTTTCCACACAAAAAAGTTTCCGGTCTTTAAACCTGGTGAATGGGCGGGCCAAGGCACAGATCCTCTCTGTCCAATCCAACTATTTGGAAGCAATTCGTAAAGACATGCTGCAATACCCATTGCATGTCTTTGAGTCTAGTTGGTATGTCCTTGTTGACAGCATCTTCTAAGTTTCCACACAAAAAAGTTTCCAGTCTTTAAACCTGGTGAATGGGCGGGCCAAGGCACAGATCCTCTCTGTCCAATCCACCTACTTGGAAGCAATTCGTAAAGACATGCTGCAATACTCATTGCATGTCTTTGAGTCTAGTTGGTATGTCCTCGTTGACAGCATCTTCTAAGTTTCCACACAAAAAAGTTTCCAGTCTTTAAACCTGGTGAATGGGCGGGCCAAGGCACAGATCCTCTCTGTCCAATCCACCTATTTGGAAGCAATTCGTAAAGACATGCTGCAATACCCATTGCATGTCTTTGAGTCTAGTTGGTATGTCCTCGTTGACACCATCTTCTAAGTTTCCACACAAAAAAGTTTCCAGTCTTTAAACCTGGTGAATGGGCGGGCCAAGGCACAGATCCTCTCTGTCCAATCCAACTATTTGGATGCAATTCGTAAAGGAATGCTGCAATACCCATTGCATGTCTTTGAGTGTAGTTGATATGTCCTTGTTGAGAGCATCTGTTAGGTTTCCACACAAAAAAGTTTCCGGTCTTTAAGCCTCGTGAATGGGCGGGCCAAGGCACAGATCCTCTCTGTCCAATCCAACTATTTGGATGCAATTCGTAAAGGAATGCTGCAATACCCATTGCATGTCTTTGAGTGTAGTTGATATGTCCTTGTTGAGAGCATCTGTTAGGTTTCCACACAAAAAAGTTTCCGGTCTTTAAGCCTCGTGAATGGGCGGGCCAAGGCACAGATCCTCTCTGTCCAATCCAACTATTTGGAAGCAATTCGTAAAGACATGCTGCAATACCCATTGCATGTCTTTGAGTCTAGTTGGTATGTCCTCGTTGACAGCATCTTCTAAGTTTCCACACAAAAAAGTTTCCAGTCTTTAAACCTGGTGAATGGGCGGGCCAAGGCACAGATCCTCTCTGTCCAATCCACCTATTTGGAAGCAATTCGTAAAGACATGCTGCAATACGTCATTGCATGTCTTTGAGCGTAGTTGGTATGTCCTTGTTGACAGCATCTTTTAGGTTTCCACACAAAAAAGTTTCCGGTCTTTAAACCTGGCGAATGGGCGGGCCAAGGCACAGATCCTCTCTGTCCAATCCAACTATTTGGATGCAATTCGTAAAGGAATGCTGCAATACCCATTGCATGTCTTCGAGCGTAGTTGGTGTGTCCTTGTTGACAGCATCTTTTAGGTTTCCACACAAAAAAGTTTCCGGTCTTTAAACCTGGCGAATGGGCGGGCCAAGGCACAGATCCTCTCTGTCCAATCCAACTATTTGGATGCAATTCGTAAAGGAATGCTGCAATACCCATTGCATGTCTTCGAGCGTAGTTGGTATGTCCTTTTAGGTTTCCGCACAAGAAAGTTTCCGGGCTTTAAACCTGGCGAATGGGCGGGCCAAGGCACAGACACTCTCTGTCCAATCCAACTATTTGGAAGCAATTCGTAAAGACATGCTGCAATACCCATTGCATGTCTTTGAGCCTAGTTGGTATGTCCTTGT
This sequence comes from Schistocerca americana, assembly GCF_021461395.2. Classification (NCBI taxonomy): domain Eukaryota; kingdom Metazoa; phylum Arthropoda; class Insecta; order Orthoptera; family Acrididae; genus Schistocerca; species Schistocerca americana. Next base: position 95,392,760 of record NC_060128.1, read on the forward strand.
TGACAACATCTTCTAAGTTTCCACACAAAAAAGTTTCCGGTCTTTAAACCTGGCGAATGGGCAGGCCAAGGCACAGATCCTCTCTGTCCAATCCAACTATTTGGAAGCAATTCGTAAAGACATGCTGCAATACGCCATTGCATGTCTTTGAGCGTAGTTGGTATGTCCTTGTTGACAGCATCTCTTAGGTTTCCACACAAAAAAGTTTCCGGTCTTTAAACCTGGCGAATGGGCGTGCCAAGGCACAGATCCTCTCTGTCCAATCCAACTATTTGGATGCAATTCGTAAAGGAATGCTGCAATACCCATTGCATGTCTGAGCGTAGTTGATATGTCCTTGTTGACAGCATCTTTTAGGTTTCCACACAAAAAAGTTTCCAGTCTTTAAACCTGGCGAATGGGCTGGCCAAGGTACAGATCCTCTCTGTCCAATCCAACTATTTGGATGCAATTCGTAAAGGAATGCTGGAATACCCATTGCATGTCTTCGAGCGTAGTTGGTATGTCCTTGTTGACAGCATCTTTTAGGTTTCCACTCAAAAAATTTTCCAGGCTTTAAACCTGGTGAATGGGCGGGCCAAGGCACAGATCCTCTCTGTCCAATCCAACTATTTGGATGCAATTCGTAAAGAAATGCTGCAATACCCATTGCATGTCTTTGAGCGTAGTTGATTTGTCCTTGTTGACAGCATCTTTTAGGTTTCCACACAAAAAAGTTTCCAGTCTTTAAACCTGGCGAATGGGCGGGCCAAGGCACAGACCCTCTCTGTCCAATCCAACTATTTGGAAGCAATTCGTAAAGACATGCTGCAATACCCATTGCATGTCTTTGAGCCTAGTTGGTATGTCCTTGTTGACAGCATCTCTTAGGTTTCCACACAAAAAAGTTTCCGGTCTTTAAACCTGGCGAATGGGCGGGCCAAGGCACAGATCCTCTCTGTCCAATCCAACTATTTGGATGCAATTCGTAAAGGAATGCGGCAATACCCATTGCATGTCTTTGAGCGTAGTTGATATGTCCTTGTTGACAGCATCTTTTAGGTTTCCACACAAAAAAGTTTCCGGTCTTTAAACCTGGTGAATGGGCGGGCCAAGGCACAGATCCTCTCTGTCCAATCCAACTATTTGGATGCAATTCGTAAAGGAATGCTGCAATACCCATTGCATGTCTTCGAGCGTAGTTGAAGTGTCCTTGTTGACAGCATCTTTTAGGTTTCCACACAAAAAAGTTTCCGGTCTTTAAACCTGGCGAATGGGCTGGCCAAGGCACAGATCCACTCTGTCCAATCCAACTATTTGGATGCAATTCGTAAAGGAATGCTGCAATACCCATTGCATGTCTTCGAGCGTAGTTGGTGTGTCCTTATTGACAACATCTTTTAGGTTTCCACACAAAAAAGTTTCCGGTCTTTAAAGCTGGCGAATGGGCGGGCCAAGGCACAGATCCTCTCTGTCCAATCCAACTATTTGGATGCAATTCGTAAAGGAATGCTGCAATACCCATTGCATGACTTTGAGCGTAGTTGATATGTCCTTGTTGACAGCATCTTTTAGGTTTCCACACAAAAAAGTTTCCAGTATTTAAACCTGCCGAATGGGCGGGCCAAGACACAGATCCTCTCTGTCCAATCCAACTATTTGGATGCTATTCGTAAAGGAATGCTGCAATACCCATTGCATGTCTTCGAGCGTAGTTGGCATGTCCTTGTTGACAGCATCTTTTAGGTTTCCACACAAAAAAGTTTCCGCGCTTTAAACCTGGCGAATGGGCGGGCCAAGGCACAGATCCTCTCTGTCCAATCCAACTATTTGGATGCAATTCGTAAAGACATGCTGCAATACCCATTGCATTGTTTCGAGCGTAGTTGGTATTTCCTTGTTGACAGCATCTTTTAGGTTTCCACACAAAACAGTTTCCAGTCTTTAAACCTGGTGAATGGGCAGGCCAAGGCACAGATCCTCTCTGTCCAATCCAACTATTTGGATGCAATTCGTAAAGGAATGCTGCAATACCCATTGCATGTCTTCGAGCGTAGTTGGTGTGTCCTTGTTGACAGCATCTTTTAGGTTTCCACACAAAAAAGTTTCCGGTCTTTAAACCTGGCGAATGGGCGGGCCAAGGCACAGATCCTCTCTGTCCAATCTAACTATTTGGATGCAATTCGTAAAGGAATGCTGCAATACCCATTGCATGTCTTCGAGCGTAGTTGGTATGTCCTTGTTGACAGCATCTTTTAGGTTTCCACACAAAAAAGTTTCCGGGCTTTAAACCTGGCGAATGGGCGGGCCAAGGCACAGACCCTCTGTGTCCAATCCAACTATTTGGAAGCAATTCGTAAAGACATGCTGCAATACCCATTGCATGTCTTGGAGCCTAGTTGGTATGTCCTTGTTGACAGCATCTTCTAATTTCCACACAAAAAAGTTTCCGGTCTTTAAACCTGGCGAATGGGCGGGCCAAGGCACAGATCCTCTCTGTCCAATCCAACTATTTGGAAGCAATTCGTAAAGACATGCTGCAATACGCCTTTGCATGTCTTTGAGCGTAGTTGGTATGTCCTTGTTGACAGCATCTCTTAGGTTTCCACACAAAAAAGGATCCGGTCTTTAAACCTGGCGAATGGGCGGGCCAAGGGACAGATCCTCTCTGTCCAATCCAACTATTTGGATGGAATTCGTAAAGGAATGCTGCAACACCCATTGCATGTCTGAGCGTAGTTGATATGTCCTTGTTGACAGCATCTTTTAGGTTTCCACACAAGAAAGTTTCCAGTCTTTAAACCTGGCGAATGGGCGGGCCAAGGCGCAGATCCTCTCTGTCCAATCCAACTATGTGGATGCAATTCGTAAAGGAATGCTGCAATACCCATTGCATGTCTTCGAGCGTAGTTTGTATGTCCTTGTTCACAGCATCTTTTAGGTTTCCACACAAAAAAGTTTCCGGTCTTTAAACCTGGTGAATGGGCGGGCCATGGCACAGATCCTCTCTGTCCAATCCAACTATTTGGATGCAATTCGTAAAGACATGCTGCAATACCCATTGCATGTCTTTGAGCGTAGTTGGTAAGTCCTTGTTGACAGCATCTTTTAGGTTTCCACACAAAAAAGTTTCCGGGCTTTAAACCTGGCGAATGGGCGAGCCAAGGCACAGACCCTCTCTGTCCAATCCAACTATTTGGACGCAATTCGTAAAGACATGCTGCAATACCCATTGCATGTCTTTGAGCGTAGTTGATATGTCCTTGTTGACAGCATCTTTTAGGTTTCCACACAAAAAAGTTTCCAGTCTTTAAACCTGGCGAATGGGCGGGCCAAGGCAGAGATCCTCTCTGTCCAATCCAACTATTTGGATGCAATTCGTAAAGGAATGCTGCAATACCCATTGCATGTCTTTGAGCGTAGTTGATATGTCCTTGTTGACAGCATCTTTTAGGTTTCCACACAAAAAAGTTTCCAGTCTTTAAACCTGGCGAATGGGCAGGCCAAGGCACAGATCCTCTCTGTCCAATCCAACTATTTGGATGCAATTCGTAAAGAAATGCTGCAATACCCATTGCATGTCTTTGAGCGTAGTTGATATGTCCTTGTTGACAGCATCTTTTAGGTTTCCACACAAAAAGTTTCCAGTCTTTAAACCTGGCGAATGGGCGGGCCAAGGCACAGACCCTCTCTGTCCAATCCAACTATTTGGAAGCAATTCGTAAAGACATGCTGCAATACCCATTGCATGTCTTTGAGCCTAGTTGGTATGTCCTTGTTGACAGCATCTCTTAGGTTTCCACACAAAAAAGTTTTCGGTCTTTAAACCTGGTGAATGGGCGGGCCAAGGCACAGATCCTCTCTGTCCAATCCAACTATTTGGATGCAATTCGTAAAGGAATGCTGCAATACCCATTGCATGTCTTCGAGCGTAGTTGAAGTGTCCTTGTTGACAGCATCTTTTAGGTTTCCACACAAAAAAGTTTCCGGTCTTTAAACCTGGCGAATGGGCGGGCCAAGGCACAGATCCTCTCTGTCCAATCCAACTATTTGGATGCAATTCGTAAAGGAATGCTGCAATACCCATTGCATGTCTTCGAGCGTAGTTGGTGTGTCCTTGTTGACAACATCTTTTAGGTTTCCACACAAAAAAGTTTCCGGTCTTTAAACCTGGCGAATGGGCGGGCCAAGGCACAGATCCTCTCTGTCTAATCCAACTATTTGGATGCAATTCGTAAAGGAATGCTGCAATACCCATTGCATGTCTTTGAGCATAGTTGATATGTCCTTGTTGACAGCATCTTTTAGGTTTCCACACAAAAAAGTTTCCAGTATTTAAACCTGCCGAATGGGCGGGCCAAGGCACAGATCCTCTCTGTCCAATCCAACTATTTGGATGCTATTCGTAAAAGAATGCTGCAATACGCATTGCATGTCTTCGAGCATAGTTGGCATGTCCTTGTTGACAGCGTCTTTTAGGTTTCCACACGAAAAAGTTTCCGCGCTTTAAACCTGGCGAATGGGCGGGCCAAGGCACAGATCCTCTCTGTCCAATCCAACTATTTGGATGCAATTCGTAAAGACATGCTGCAATACCCATTGCATGTCTTTGAGCGTAGTTGGTATGTCCTTGTTGACAGCATCTTTTAGGTTTCCACACAAAAAAGTTTCCGGGCTTTAAACCTGGCGAATGGGCGGGCCAAGGCACAGACCCTCTCTGTCCAATCCAACAATTTGGAAGCTGTAGTACTTGGTGCACTGTGGTCTGGACAGCCATCATATTGGTACCTCGGGTTCCACCTAGTCTTCGGAGGAACGTTTTCTAACATCGGTAGAAGATAGTCTGTTAAGGGGCTCCGGAACGCCCTGTACTTGCAATGTTAAAATAACGCTTGTAAATTACATCTTTCCTCACAAAGTATTTGAGGTAGGAAGTGTTAATTTTTCACAGATTATTTATTGGAATATGGGCTACAACTTAACACAGGGATTTTACAAAATTTTAGTTCAGTTAATAAAGATGATTTTTTTCAATTGTAATGAAAATTCACAACTTTTTTTCCAATTTTTTATTTATATATTCAAAAATACACAGTTTTTTTTGGAAAAAGGCTCTGTTAAATTATGCAGAAGGTACTGTGTAACATTTACTGAAAGTTTGAAACAAATATGTTTGGAAGATCCTTAGAAAACATGTAATTAGTATGAGAAAATAAAATTTTTGGGAATCGAGCGACAAAGATTGGATTAACTTTTTAGTGCATTCCAGGTCCATAGGATGGATTATCTTCATCCTCTGCAAACTCCTCCTCCAGCTTCCTCTTGTTCCTCCTCCTGTTTACTCTTGCTTGTATTTCTAGACTCTTTACAGTCCTGTCTGCAGCCCGAAGGCGTTCCTTGTCTAAAGCAAGCATCGCTCGTTGTTGTGTTCGTAGATTTTGCTACCATTTTCTTCAGTTGCAGTTACTGCAACACTGTTCCAAAAGGTGGTCATGTATGAACACTTATCACATTTCAGTTGTATTTCACTAGCAAGTCCTACGTGCTTTATTATGGAGAGTTCCAGACCAACTTCACTACAATGAATACATCATACACAGTTTGAAAAAATTCCTTTGAGAACCGACATATCAAATATTTCATTCACATCCGATTCGCCCATAAAACATTCATACTTTTCACTCATTGAGCCAAGCTTCTTCTGTGAAGTATTTTCTTTCCCACTTTGACTGCTATGGGCAGGTGTACTTGAGAGGTTAGGTTCACTCACTTGGTTATCGTCTTTATTGTTTACAGTAATAACACATACCTTTGGCTTTCCAACATTTCTCCTTTTCTTAAAAGCTTTCAGAAGATTTCCAATAACTTTACTTTTACTCATTATTATACTTCAACAAAACAGAGACTCAAGAAACAGAATTAATAACGAATATTTTCGAGATAACGACAGAGTAAATAAACATGAAACAATCGACAATCACACCAGCGATATATATTGAACCATCACAGGTTAGCCACAACACATACTTTATCTCACATCACTAAAATGTAGCTGATGAACACGGACGTTAATAATAACTTCATTTGACAGCAGTTTAACAGCGCCACAGTGGGTCACGCCCATGTAGAACACATTTCAAAAAAAATTTAGAAATAGTTGTCTTCGGAATTGAATAAATTATATATCTATTAAGAGGTAATAGTCTGCAGATTCAGATAACGCAAAAAAGTAAAAATTGAACTTTTCATGATTTTGAGCCTTTCCGGAGCCCCTTAAGGGGCTGTGATACTTGTGCGCGTTCGGTGTTCTGTCTATAAAGCACGGGCTATAAACTGATGGTTCCCTATCCCACACCACACGTTTGCTCTTCATGGACGCTGACGTTCCACCTGACGAAGCCAACGGGGATTGTCAACAGGCCAACAGATCATGTTTCGGCGTTTTACCTGGCCACGAATGGTAAATATGGCATCATCACCAACCAAGATAGATAATACATCTGAGCATCTCGTCTTAATGGCCATGTACAGAAGTTAGCACGATTCTCATAATCTTTTCCATGCGCATCTTGGTGGAGAGAGATGTGATAGGGATGGAACCTCTGTCGATGGAGAATGTGTAGGACACTTGCCTGTCTCGTGCCAGTGTTTGTGCGATTGCGCCGGAGCTAACGTGCGGATTAAGTGGAACTGCAGCAGGAACATTAATTTCTCTCTCTTCTGTCGGCGCATCTTTTCTTGTATTACGTGTTGTCTATGTGTTACAGTATCACTGTCACGTAACTACACTCATGCTCATAAATTAAGGATAATTGCAGAATGTGGTGCCACACAACGTGGCACTACACAAAACTGGCGCCAATAGCAAAAGCACATAGGGAAGACACACGACACAGATCTGTAAGTCCACAGTATTGGTGTTAAGTTGAAACGCCACTGTTTCCAGCGCACGTACCCCCGACATCAAAATGGGATATGTCACCATGCACACGTACACAGGCCGCACAACGGGTTGGCATACTCTGGATCAGGTGGTCGAGCAGCTGCTGGGGTGTAGCCTCCCATTCTTGTACCAGTGCCTGTCGGGGCTCCTGAAGTGTCATAGGGGTTTGAAGAAGTGCAGCGATACGTCGACCGAGAGCGTCCCAGATGTGCTCGATGGTGTTTAGGTCTGGCCAACAGGCAGGCCACTCCATTGGCCTGGTATCTTCGGTTTCAAGGTACTCTTCCACGATGGCAGCTCGGCGTTATCATCCATCAGGAGGAAGGTGGGACACACTGCACCCCTGAAAAGGCGGACATGCTGGTGCAAATGAGGTCCCTATACACCTGACCTGTTAGAGTTCCTCAGTCGAAGACATGCAGGGGTGTACGTGCACCAGTCATTATCCCACCCCACACCATCAAACCACGACCTCCATACGGGTCCCTGTCAACGACATTAAGGGGTCCGTATCTGGTTCCTGGTTCACGCCAGATGAAAACCCGACGAGAATCACTGTTCAGAATATACCTGCACTCGTCTGTGAACATAACATGGGACCTCTGTTCCAATGGCCATGTACTGTGTTCTTGACACCAGGCTTTACGGGCTCTCCTGTGGCCAGGGGTCAGTGGAATGCACCTTGCAGGTCTCCGGGCGAATAATCCGTGTCTGTAGACTCTGCGTCTGGAGACAACTGTTCCAGTGGCTGCGGAAACGTCCCGAGCAAGGCTTCCTTCAGTAGTCCGTGGCCGTCTGCGAGTACTGATGGTGAGATATCGGTCTTCTTGTGGTGTTGTACACTGTGGACGTCCAGTACTGTAGCGCCTGGGCACATTTCCTGTCTGCTGGAATCGTTGTCCTAGTCTTGAGATCACACTTTGTGGCACACGGAGGGCCCGTGCTACGACCTGCTGTCTTTGACCAGCCTCCAGTCGCCCTAGTATTTTACCCCTCATAACGTCATCAATATGTCTTCTTTGAGCCATTTTCAACACACAGTCACGATTAGCACGTCTGAATAACGTCTGCACACTTACTCGCTGCACCGTACTCTGACATGCACCAACACACCTCTGCGTATGTGGACTGCTGCCAGCGCCACCGTGCGACGACCGCAGGTCAAATGCACCGCATGGTCATACCTCGAGGTGATTTAAACCCGCAAACCGCCCACCAGAGCGTTGTTTCACCATGTACCAGGATTATCCTCAATTTATGAGCATGAGACTAGTTGAAGAGTTTGATAAATCATTGCCAAAGTGGTTGATGCTATAGAAATATCTTGCACTGTACGTTCTTGCTGCATTCTCTATACACCATGAGCATGTCAGCGTTTTCTGAAACAGTAAATCCCATCGTTAACTCACGGCCTACTGCTTGGACTGTCACAGACTAACTTGAGCCGTGGTTAAAAAAAAAAAATATTTTAAAAAAATGCTGTTTTGAAGAGCGCGCCGCAGCGCGTAGTGTGAAGCAGTCGTCCTCCGTTTCTGGCGGTGGCGCCGCTGTGGCAATCGCAGCTTTGGTGTCTCCCTCTGGTGGGAAAGGGGAAAGGTTGCCTGTTCGCGTGCATTTAAGGGGCGCTATGAGCTCGGCATAGGGTCAGTCTCTCGTCCCCAGCTGGCTCTGAGCACTATGGGACTTAACTGCTGAGGTCATCAGTCCCCTAGAACTTAGAACTACTTAAACCTATCTAACCTAAGGACATCACACACATCCATGCACGAGGCAAAATTCGAACCTGCGACAGTAGCGGTCGCGCGTTTCCAGACTGTAGCGCCTAGAACGGCTCGGCCACTCCGGTCGGCCCATCCCATCACTCAGGGTTTGTTCCCCAACCGAGATTCTTTGTTCCAAGACGACAGCGTCCCTGTTCACACAACCTGCATCATCCAGAAGTGATTCAGCGAGCACGAGGATGAATTTTCTGAGTTCACCGGGTCGCTACAATTACCAGATCTAAATACTGTTGTTATCTACTTTGATCAGCACCGTACGTGATCGCTATCCGTTATAGTTACATCAACTTACCACTACTTTGCAGCAAGACTGATGTACACTGATTAGCCAGAACTTTGTGATCACGTCCACCTTGGAACAGATAACAGCGGCGACGCGTCACGGCATTCAACCAATGAGGCCTTGGTAGGTCGTTGGAAGGAGTTGGCACGTCACCTAATTCCCATAAATTCCGGGGATGGAAATTGAGCCGTGGAAGGGAAACAAGGGGGAAACAAATGGTAGCACCAACATTTTTCTTTTAATAGGGTGGCTTTATTGGAGTGAATAGTTACACTAGTTCTCAATCTTTCAAAATCAGCTTTAGTTCTTTAAGGGGAGCCGGACGTGCCTATGCTGTCCATGTTAAAATCACTAGGTTTGAGGAACATTTATGAATAAACTACCAAATAGAAAAATTTGAATTTTTTTTACATATAGAGTGGTTTAGTATTGCAGTTATGACAGAGGGATTTTGGAGTATCTTTTCTAGTTTCCTTGCAATTTTTTTTTTATTTATGACCCCAATTTTTTTACAAATAATTGCTTTATAATTAAACTGAAATGAAACTACTGAACATATTGCCAAATGGCTGTGTTACAATGTAAGTTTGACCACTAGGAGTGCTGTATAAAAATTTCATCTCTCTAGCTTGAGTGGATTTTGAGAAAATGTTCCTTATATTCGAAAAATTCTAATTTACGGGAAATGGCTATCAAAGTTTCTCAATACATTCCTGCACTATAGCATGGATTATCAGGCTCTTCTTCTTCATCCTCCAAAAGCTTCCTCTTCTGTCTTCTTTTTTGGCCTGTTGTTCCATCATACTTCATATGGCTTTCTCTTCTTTCTGCTCCTCTTATCCTTTCTCTCTCAATATTTCTTACTGCTCGTACAGTGTTCACCCCAGCTGTAAATCCTAATGCCTTTAGAACTTCACACTTCACACTGTTCCCTTGGTTGTAGGTTGCTATTTCATCATAAATGCCAAAGTGCAGTGTTTTTATGCTTACAAACACCCTTTAAGAATCGCTTTCCAAATCAAATTGTTTACGCTCTCATTAGAATTCTGCGTCTTTCCATGTAGACATTTGTGTAACAATTCTGGCTGTGCTAAGTCATGAAAAATTGGTTTTATTCTTCCCTCCTGATTCTTGTACATACTGCATATTACCCGCTTTACACAAGAAGTATAATACTACCAACAACAGGCGCAACACCGAACTAATTCGAAACGGTAAACAGCAAAGAGACGATGTTCCGCGCTCTTATTCATTGTAGTATCGCAACTTGGAATTAGTGTTAATTTTCTTTTCCCTACGTTCTTCCTCTTCTTATATACGCGGTTACTAAAACGTGGCATCGTAACCAGAACAAAAGTGTACGACAATATTAAATGGAGCAAGATGTTCGAAATTCTGAGGAAAATAAGAGTAAGCTGTAAGGAAATACGGGTAATATTTGTCACAGAAAACAATGTAGCCAACCCTTGCACACTCGCTGTATGCGTAACATAAGGCGCTGTATGCGTAACAGGCCGAGAAAATCCCAAGCAGATCGCCAGGAAGTCACGATAGGGTGTTAGATGCATTCAGTGGCAGCCCATTTCCTCTGCAAGCGTGGGGGAAAATGGTAATAACTCCACTTCTAGGGCGAGTAGAACAATAATTCAAAGTTTATATTAAAGAGGAATGTTCCAATTAATTTTCGGTAGCAAAAAAAAATCGTAATTTGTTGGATTTGACCACCTCCGGCTCCCCTTAAGGCTGAACCGTGTCACGGCTCAGCATTTTTGATTTACCCGCGAGATTATTTCACTTGTTTCCGCCGCAGCGATAGGAGACGTGACCGCTTAGTGCTGTTGGCGCTGGTGCGCGAAGCAACAGTTTTGGGAGGACGGCTCGGTCGGTATATGGGGGCAGGACGGAAGCGGCGGGGAGTCAACTGGTGCCTGCCGATTAAGGACTGCGACGAGTGCGGCTGTTTGCGAGCATGTGGGGAGGACGGAATGCTCGCTCGCTTAGCGTGGTTCTCCATGACCAGCTGTTGTATGTTGGGCCTAGCACTCGAGTGTAACAGGAAACTGCATTGGTGTGGTTCTCGTCACCTGGCTAAGGCCGAAATTTTCATATACTTTTATTATATTTCATGATCATTACTTTATTATGGGGTTGGTACTTGTAGCCTATATTTTGTGATTTGAAATACTTCAGAGAATATCATCATACGCCAGGTGTCTACTGTGAATAATTCTTAATTTGTTTCATAGTGTATGGCACGGTATCCACTATTATCGATCATTTTATGAAAGTTCTGTCCACAATATTAATACATTAGACTTTCTTAAAATTTGTGCGTTTAAATTGCAAATTTCCTAATTCTACTAATATTGCTTGGGATAAACCCATCTATTTCTTGATATTGCCATATTTGTGTATTACGTTGTGTTTCCTCTCGAGACTGACTGAATTGATTGTGGAACACGTGAGGGGGGAGTATTTAAATGAAAATTGGCTAGATAACACAACCGTCGTGAAATTGAAAACTTGACAGTGTTTACTCATGTCACCAGTCGTTAATGTTATTTCTGTCTTGTAGCTTACTTAACTGATATAAAATAATTTAGAAATTCTGTGTATTTGTCACGAAAGGTGAACTGATGTCACATGACATTGACATTTGTGTAGGGTTTACGTAAGCTTAAGTGAAATCAGGAGGTAAAAAAAAAAAAAGAAAAAGAAAAAGAAAAAAACAGATTATCATTGCCGCATTTTTTTTAGCAGGCAGTAAGAAAATTGTTGCACTCTTGCCAAATTGGATTTTTTAAGGTTTGATTTACATGTAGTACAAATCACAAGTTCAATATTTATAATTGTTAACATTTGTACACGTTGCACTATTGTACGATATAATATACCTTTTACTGACAGTACCTTTGTGTGTTCTTCTAGAGAATGTTTAAAAAATTTTTATTGCTAAAATTACGTTTTAAACTGTTAATTGTGTTAACTTGGATGGATAACCAATTATTGTTAAATAATTTTTGTCAACAAGGCATGGACCAAATAAAAGTGCCTACACCTTCCCCATCCGTTTTAGCTGTTAGGGTAAGGGGTGAGAAAGAAGAGGAAGTGGGAGAATACAAGGTCTACCTGTCAGGAGTCGAAGCAGGAATAGCACAATGGGGTGTAGGGCTTTACATCAGGAAAGAAATGGAACCCAGCAATAAGGTACGTAAACGAACGACTGATGTGGATAGATTTGACAGTGTCTAGCAAGAAAATTAGGATTGTGTCAGTATATTCGCATTGTGAAGGGACAGATCAAGATAAGATGGATAGTTTTTACGAGGCAGTCAGTGATGTAGTTGTTAGAATAAAGGACAAGGACAGTGTTCTGCTCATGGGGGATTTTAACGCCAGGATTGGAAATCGAACAGAAGGGTATGAAAAGGTTATGGGTAAATTTGGAGAGGATATGGAGGCCCACAGGAACGGGAAACAACTCTTGGATTTCTGTGCCAGTATAGGCTTAGAAATCACAAACTCCTTTTTTAAACATAAGAACATTCACCGGTATACTTGGGAAGGCTGGGGAACCAGATCTGTCATTGACTATATAATAACAGATCAGGAATTCAGGAAGGCTGTGAGGGACACACGTGTATTCAGGGGATTCTTTGATGACACTGATCATTATTTAATCTGCAGTGAAATTGGGATTGTGAGGCCGAAAGTGCAGGAGGTCAGGTCCATATGTAGGGGGATAAGAGTGGAGAAACTTCAGGATAAGGAAATCAGGCACAAGTACATAACAGCGATCTCAGAAAGGTACCAGTTTGTTGAGTGTAGTCAATTACAGTCATTGGAAAAGGAATGGACAAGGTACAGGGACACAGTACTAGAAGTGGCTAAAGAATGTGTTGGAACAGTAGAGTGTAAAAGTAGGATGAAGCAAACAGCTTGGTGGAATGACACAGTCAAGGCAGCCTGTAAAAGGAAAAAGAAGGCGTATCAAAAATGGCTACATACTAGAACTCAGATAGACAGAGAAAGTTATGTTGAAGAAAGAAACAAAGCCAAACAGATAATTGCAGCATCCAAGAAGAAATCTTGGGAAGACTTTGGAAACAGGTTGGAGACTTTGGGTCAAGCTGCTGGAAAGCCATTCTGGAGTGTAATTAGCAGTCTTCGAAAGGGAGGTAAGAAGGAAATGACAAGTATTTTGGACAGGTCAGGAAAACTGCTGGTGAATCCTGTGGATGCGTTGGGCAGATGGAGGGAATATTTAGAAGAGTTGCTCAATGTAGGTGAAAATGTGATCAGTAATGCTTCAGATTTCGAGGTAGAATGGGATAGGAATGATGATGCAAATAGGATCACATTTGAGGAAGTGGAGAAAATGGTCAATAGATTGCAGTGCAATAAAGCAGCTGGGTTGGATGAAATTAAGTCGGAACTCATCAAATACAGTGGAATGTTAGGTCTTAAATGGCTACACAGGATAATTGAAATGGCCTGGGAGTCGGGACAGGTTCCATCAGGCTGGAAAAAAGCAGTAATCACACCAATCTTTAAACATGGAAACAGAAAAAAATTGTAACAACTACAGAGGTATCTCTTTAATCAGCGTGTGGGTAAAATCTTCTCAGGTATTGTTGAAAGGAAACCTCTTAGAGGTTGTCAGGAACAGATTTTTAGCTACACACGAGCACCACGCTGCCTGATACTACAGGCACCTTGCGTGCGTCAGACTAGCAGTAATTCTTCAAAATGGTTCAAATGGCTCTGAGCACTAAGTGGTTCAAATGGTTCAAATGGCTCTGAGCACTATGGGACTTAACATCTACATCTACATTTATACAACGCAAGCCACACAACGGTGTGTGGCGGAGGGCACTTTACGTGCCACTGCCATTACATCCCTTTCCTGTTCCAGTCGCGTATGGTTCGCGGGAAGAAGAATGCCGGAAAGCCTCCGTGCGCGCTCGAATCTCCCTAATTTTACATTCGTGATCGCCTCGGGAGGTGTAAGTAGGGGGAAGCAATATATTCGATACCTCATCCAGAAACGCACCCTCTCGAAACCTGGCGAGCAATCTACACCGCGATGCAGAGCGCCTCTCTTGCAGAGTCTGCCACTTGAGTTTATTAAACATCTCCGTAACGCTATCACGCTTACCAAATAACCTTGTGACGAAACGCGCCGCTCTTCTTTGGATCTTCTCTATCTCGTCCGTCAACCCGATCTGGTACGGATCCCACACTGATGAGCAATACTCAAGTATAGGTCGAACGAGTGTTTTGTAAGCCACCTCCTTTGTTGATGGACTACGTTTTCTAAGCACTCTCCCAATGAATCTCAAACTGGTACCCGCCTTACCAACAATTAATTTTATATGATCATTCCACTTCAAATCGTTCCGCACGCATGCTCCTAGATATTTTACAGAAGTAATTGCTACCAGTGTTTGTTCCGCTATCATATAATCATACAATAAAGGATCCTTCTTTCTATGTATTCGCAATACATTACATTTGTCTATGTTAAGGGACAGTTGCCACTCCCTGCACCAAGTGCCTATCCACTGCAGATCTTCCTGCATTTCGCTACAATTTTCTAATGCTGCAACTTCTCTGTATACTACAGCATCATCCGCGAAAAGCCGCATGGAACTTCCGACACTATCTACTAGGTCATTTATATATATTGTGAAAAGCAATGGTCCCATAACACTCCCCTGTGGTACGCCAGAGGTTACTTTAACGTCTGTAGAACTCTCTCCATTGATAACAACATGCTGTGTTCTGTTTGCTAAAAACTCTTCAAAATGGTTCAAATGGCTCTGAGCACTATGGGACTCAACTGCTGAGGTCGTAAGTCCCCTAGAACTTATAACTACTTAAACCTAACTAACCTAAGGACAACACACATATCCATGCCCGAGGCAGGATTCGAACCTGCGACCGTAGCGGTCGCGCGGTTCCAGACTGTAGCGCCAGAACCGCTCGGCCACCAGCGGCCGGCTAAAAACTCTTCAATCCAGCCACACAGCTGGTCTGATATTCCGTAGGCTCTTACTTTGTTTATCAGGCGACAGTGCGGAACTGTATCGAACGCCTTCCGGAAGTCAAGAAAAATAGCATCTACCTGGGAGCCTGTACCTAATATTTTCTGGGTCTCATGAACAAATAAAGCGAGTTGGGTCTCACACGATCGCTGTTTCCGGAATCCATGTTGATTCCTACATAGTAGATTCTGGGTTTCCAAAAACGACATGATACTTGAGCAAAAAACATGTTCTAAAATTCTACAACAGATCGACGTCAGAGATATAGGTCTATAGTTTTGCGCATCTGCTCGACGACCCTTCTTGAAGACTGGGACTACCTGTGCTCTTTTCCAATCATTTGGAACCTTCCGTTTCTCTAGAGACTTGCGGTACACGGCGGTTAGAAGGGGGGCAGAATCGAATTGGTATCCCGTCAGGTCCAGTGGACTTTCCTCTGTTGAGTGATTCCAGTTGCTTTTCTATTCCTTGGACACTCTTTCGATGTCAGCTATTTTGTCGTTTGTGCGAGGATTTAGAAAAGGAACTGCAGTGCGGTCTTCCTCTGTGAAACAGCTTTGGAAAAAGGTGTTTAGTATTTCAGCTTTACGCGTGTCATCCTCTGTTTCAATGCCATCATCATCCCGGAGTGTCTGGATATGCTGTTTCGAGCCACTTACTGATTTAACGTATGACCAGAACTTCCGAGGATTTTCTGTCAAGTCGGTACATAGAATTTTACTTTCGAATTCACTGAACGCTTCACGCATAGCCCCCCCTTACGCTTTGACATCGTTTAGCTTCTATGGTCATCAGTCCCCTAGAACTTAGAACTATTTAAACCTAACTAACCTAAGGACATCACACAACACCCAGTCATCACGAGGCAGAGAAAATCCCTGACCCCGCCGGGAATCGAACCCGGGAACCCAGGCGCGTGAAGCGAGTCTGAGCACTATGGGACTGAACTTCTGAAGTCATCGTTCCCTTGAGCTTAGAACTAGTTCAACCTAACTAACCTAAGGACATCACACACATCCACGTCCGAGGCACGATTCGAACCTGCGACCGTAGCGGTCGCGCGGCTCGAGACTGTAGCGCCTAGAACCGCTCGGCCACTCCAGCCGGCAGTAATTCTTCGTCAGACGGGTTTATATCGATACTAGATCGGTGGCCATTATGTTGTGGCTGATCAGTGCAAGATTGCCTAGGGTATTATGCAGCGTGAGTATTTATCCGAGACAATGGAAGCTGTTTTAAATGCCAACTCTTTCCCTATCCCTATCACGGTAATGCGTTTTTCGTGCTCCATATTTTTGTGCATCTCCTCGATCTTCAGTGTATGTCTTTACCGATCGCTGCCCAAAGTGACCGCCGTTTGCCTAAAGGTTCGTGGCACCTTGTGTGTGATTGTTTCTTATCACCTGGGCAGCAGTCTGGGGTGATGCGGCTGCTGATCCATTTTACACGCAGACGAGTGCAGTCCACTTGCCTCACGGAGAGCTTTGTACAGTCTTTCGCTGGCTACCATTCCGGCCGCTTCTCGGTACGCGAGATGTGGTACCGCGAATCGCTGGCGGCTTCTGGAGGAGTCGCGTGGTGGGCTGTGTTGTCTGTGCCCCAAGCGGCGACTGTCACTGCAGAAGAATGTGTCGCTCGATGACTGTGGCGTTCCAGTGAGGATCGATGGCTTCACGCGAAGCCGCGGCCGCCGCTTTCGTCGCGCCTGCTCCCCGCGCGGAATCGCACGCAACCAATCACAGCCGACGCGCGGGGCAATGGGAGGCAAGCTTTTGTCCCAGGAATCGTTAGCGCCAGGATTTCACCCGGAACAAGTCCCGCCCACTCACCCCTGGCTTTCCTGGTCTTTGTTCGGCACCTGGGCATCGTTTCAGTTGACCCACGTGGTTTACCGCGTTCGGCTGCACTTGGAGTGAATGTTACATTAATATCTTGCTAGGTCTTAAATTTTGCCAGATAGTTAAAAGACACGTTACAAAAAACGTGCACAATTGGCCTCAGCTGTGCCAGGTACTTCCACAGCAAACATAACAGAAAACAATTGTGCACTGAACTCAGTATCCAGATGAATAGCCTATGAAGGAACATACTTCTATGTGAGGAAAAGCACCCAAACCTAAAACAGGATAGCTTGTTTGGAGAAAAAGGAACCACAGCATACTTGACACTTAAGTTTCAGAACTCAGACAGTATATGTGAAACAAGCACCAATGTTCACTATACGAGGTGTGGCTAGAAAAAAACCGAACTAGTACTGGTGAAACAGTGAAACGAATGCAGTAAGGCTGAAAGTCGCGTGGCCTGTCACGTGACTCTCGCTCCGCCTACTGCTCGAGTTTCATCTGCCTCCTGCACTCAGTCTGCCCGTGGCGTCTGTTTTAAGTAGTTGACGTTTTGTCTGTGCGTCGGAAAATGTTGAGAGTACAGAAAGAACAGCGTGTTAACATCAAATTTTGTTTCAAACTAGGAAAATCTGCAAGTGAAACGTTTGTAATGTTACAACAAGTGTACGGCGATGATTGTTCATCGCGAACACAAGTGTTTGAGTTGTTTAAACGATTTAAAGATGGCCGCGAAGACACCAGTGATGACACTCGCACTGGTAGACCATTGTCAGCAAAAACTGATGCAAACATTGAAAAAATCGGTAAACTTGTTCGACAAGATCGCCGTTTAACAATCAGAGCAGTGTCTGAGTTAACAGGAGTTGACAAGGAAAGTGTTAGGCAGATTCTTCATGAAAGTTTCAACATGAACAAAGTGTGTTCAAAAATGGTTCCAAAGTGTCTCACAATTGAACAGAAGGAACGCCGAAGAATGATTTGTTCTGACATCCTGGAAAACATTGAAAGTGATCCCACCTTCTTACAAAATCGATGCATTGGAAAACTCCTGGTTCTTCACAACAAAAAAAAGCACGAATGTCAAAATCGAAATTCAAGGCAATTATGATTGTGCACATTGATTGGGTACCAGAGGGACAAACAGTGAATCAGCATTACTACATTAGCGTTCTGGCTACCCTACGTGAGCGAGTACGGAGAAAACGGAACGATTTGTGGAGAAAAAAGTCATGGGTCCTTCACCAAGACAATGCCCCAGTTCACAGTGCGTTGTCAGTGAA
Source organism: Schistocerca americana (assembly GCF_021461395.2). NCBI lineage: Eukaryota > Metazoa > Arthropoda > Insecta > Orthoptera > Acrididae > Schistocerca > Schistocerca americana. Next base: position 95,410,917 of record NC_060128.1, read on the forward strand.
GACGTTTTTGGCAAAACACAACATTCCCATCTTAGATCATCCACCGTACTCACCTGATTTGGCCCCCTGTGACTTTTTTCTTTTCCCTAAAGTCAAGTCAGCTTTGAAAGGAACTAGATTTGAGACTGTTGAAGCAGTAAAAGAAAAAGCGACGGAAGTAATGTATGGACTTACCGAAAATGATCTGCAGCATTGCTATGAACAGTGGAAAATTCGTATGGAGCGGTGTAGAGACCGAGGAGGAGAGTACATTGAAGGAGATAACATGAAATTGTAAATAATTGAAAATAAATGTTTTTTCCAGCATCAGTCCGGTTTTTTTCTAGCCGCACCTCGTACTTCCAGAGGGCATCAAAATTACTTTGCTGTTGCTAGATCGATCCAAGCTGATTTTGCATGCTATTCACTGAATAGTTTTGCTGAGAAATTTTAGGGCTGAAAGAAGAACTAGCACAGCACGAAGGACGTTTTACAGCCGTGAAACACCGCAGCATTTATTTCCTCTATAACTGCTCTATGACAAACATAAACATCACATTATTATTTTTAAAAAATGGTTTGAATGACATTTACGAAATTAATAAATCTTTTGGTTAAAAACCGACAGGACAAAGAATAACGACACATTATTTTTCCTGAGACGTTTGCAACAGCATATAGGTCACTAATCACACAGAAACAGCCACAATTCTTTGTAACCTCGTTTATAATGCGCAGGTATGGCATTGGAAGAATTTACAAGTTAAAATTCACCCATTACCCATGCAAATACTAACGAAGTATGTCATACATGCAAATGTCTTACTGCTTTCATTAGGCATTTCTACTTTATGACATTCTTATACTCTTTAATTTTCGTGAGCTACTATGAGGGCCTACATAAACAAAACAACCTTCACTTATTTCTATATAACGGCGATTTTAGACAACAGAGTTATTCGACTGCATTCGTGGCTGTACTACCGACATGACAGATTCAAGACCGTTGTTTTCGCATTGTATGTTTGCTCTGCTGTTTCCCTCAAATAAACGTATTATCATAAGTGAATTAGTTAATGAAAATTTGTCCTTATTGCCCTTAAATAACATCACGTTATTTTTTGTTTTCTATTGCTGGCGATGCTTTCAATTCTCTATAAATATTTTTATTTCTTTAATAATGCAGATTCATATTACATTACTATCCAGAAAAACTTAAATTTCTTATCGTTACTGAATTTACTGTAACATGTGTTGGACTGTGACGGTAACAACTTTGTTGTAGCTTCCAGTTTGCGGAACTGGCGGCTGTTTAGGGGAGGGATTTACACTATAGATAGGCGTGGAGGGGGGTGAATGGGCGGGACTTGTTCCGGGTGAAATCCTAGCGCTAAGGGCACGTTTTTGGTTCAAATGGTTCAAATGGCTCTGAGCACTATGGGACTTAACATCTATGGTCATCAGTCCCCTAGAACTTAGAACTACTTAAACCTAACTAACCTAAGGACATCACACAACACCCAGCCATCATGAGGCAGAGAAAATCCCTGACCCCGCCGGGAATCGAACCCGGGAACCCCGGCGTGCGAAGCGAGAACGCTACCGCACGACCACGAGATGCGGGCGCACGTTTTTGTCCCAGAGCTTGGAACGCCGAAGCGTGCAGTGTAGGCGAACCGCCACGTCTTTCGAGTTATCAGAGGTGTGGCGTACTGCATTACGAGACTACATCCTCAGAAAAGAAAGTGAAAGGAAACAAATTTTGGGTACAAAATGTTTTAACCCTCCCTGGCCAAAATAAAAAATACTGGAGCGACAGATTTAAAATTTGTGGGGAATGTTAACAAACCTATAAAAAACAATGTAGTGCTTTGTCATAACCATAGTTTTTAACTCACGTACAAAACACAAGTGAATCTTTTGAGTCCTGTCAGGATCTAGATTTACACATACATACATTCTTCGCAAACGCACGGTACCATGTGTCGCTACTATTCATTTCACTTCCTGCTGCACTCGCAAAGACAACGAGGCAAAAACGACTGTCCCTGCGTTGAATCGTTTGTACCGCGTTTCAGACCATTCAAAATTTGCAGATCACCTGAAATAGGAATACCACAGACGAAGCAATATCGAAAAAGATGTGAATATCATAAGAATCGGTAAAGACAGACACCTACTCCCTTTCCAAGAAACTTCCCACGTACACAAATCATTAATACTAAATAAACTGTTGTTGAATGACGAAATAAAGATTGGGAGCCAGACACTACATAAAATAATTGAAAAAATCGTATGAAAAACAGCCTTTTCTATTCTCTACCCCCTCCCACCCAAACCCCCGCCCTCCCCCAATTTCATTTCACTTATTTCTGCTTACCTTTTCCTCCAACTCACTCTTTGTAACACTACTGTCCGCTTGTATCAACTTATCTTTACTTTTCCCTCCCCCATCTATTCACAAAAAGAACTCCATCACTATGCCTTCATTACTCTGACGCAGAACATAAATACACAGCGACACAATTAAACAGAATATCACGCATATAATTAACTACAAAAAATTTTAGATCAAAGCTAAACCAGTGGTAATGTCGCCAATACAACAAAACACAACAGACCCAAGTATAAAAATAAACAGTAAACACTGGTGTACGAAAAAGTGTCCGGTGTAGAACGTTTAGTTCTGCAAAGCAGCAAAAAATTAGGCAAGTATCAGTGTCTAAAGAAGAATGAAGTCGGAGATCACATTTGCTCAGTCTTCTCTATCTCTTCCAACATGAATCAAGTCGCTGGCGTTTCTTATTCGTGTCCACTGTCTGATGTTGCGGAGCCATTACATTTTTCTCCTGTCAATTCCTCTTTTGTCTTCAATCTTACTGTAAGTAAAAACCAACAAATTGTTAACGAATTGTTTTGCGATCTAGGAAGCAAATCGAATTGTAAATATGTTTAATTACAGACCACTGATGATGGTTTGCCTCAATAAAGAGAAACGCGTCCGATGATAAAAGAACAGGCATTTTCTTGTTGTGACGACGGAAAGAAAATTCCCTCAAGAATTGTAAAGCAACTACGGACAATATGGCCACACAAATGGAGAATTTATCTTTTAAGTTCTTAGAAACGAAAAGGAAATGAAATGAATTTTGCTTCAAACCATTTGAATCCTTTCCTGCCCGAACTAATAAATACTATATCAAAAGATTTAAAATTTGGGGAGAGCGTTACGAAACCTGTACAAAACAATGTAGTGCTATGTAGAAAAGACACAAAGTCTTTACAGTCCCGTCACGATCTACATCTACATCTACATCTACATACATACTTCACAAGCCACCGTACGGTGCATGGCAGTACTAGTAGTTATATTCTTTCCTGTTGCTCTCGCAAACAGAGCGTACGAAAAACGAGTATCAACAGGGCTATTACAAATGATTGAAGCGATTTCATAAATGCACTGTAGCTCCATTCATTGACATATGGTCACGACACACTACAGATACGTAGAAAAACTCATAAAGTTTTGTTCGGCTGAAGCCGCACTTCAGGTTTCTGCCGCCAGAGCGCTCGAGAGCGCAGTGAGACAAGATGGCGACAGGAGCCGAGAAAGCGTATGTCGTGCTTGAAATGCACTCACATCAGTCAGTCATAACAGTGCAACGACACTTCAGGACGAAGTTCAACAAAGATCCACCAACTGCTAACTCCATTCGGCGATGGTATGCGCAGTTTAAAGCTTCTGGATGCCTCTGTAAGGGGAAATCAACGGGTCGGCCTGCAGTGAGCGAAGAAATGGTTGAACGCGTGCGGGCAAGTTTCACGCGTAGCCCGCGGAAGTCGACGAATAAAGCAAGCAGGGAGCTAAACGTACCACAGCCAACAGTTTGGAAAATCTTACGGAAAAGGCTGAAGCAGAAGCCTTACCGTTTACAACTGCTACAACCCCTGACGCCCGATGACAAAGTCAAACGCTTTGAATTTTCGGCGCGGTTGCAACAGCTCATGGAAGAGGATGCGTTCAGTGCGAAACTTGTTTTCAGTGATGAAGCAACATTTTTTCTTAATGGTGAAGTGAACAGACACAATGTGCGAATCTGGGCGGTAGAGAATCCTCACGCATTCATGCAGCAAATTCGCAATTCACCAAAAGTTAATGTGTTTTGTGCAATCTCACGGTTTAAAGTTTACGGCCCCCTTTTCTTCTGCGAAAAAAACGTTACAGGACACGTGTATCTGGACATGCTGGAAAATTGGCTCATGCCACAGCTGGAGACCGACAGCGCCGACTTCATCTTTCAACAGGATGGTGCTCCACCGCACTTCCATCATGATGGTCGGCATTTCTTAAACAGTAGATTGGAAAACCGATGGATCGGTCGTGGTGTAGGTCACGATCAGCAATTCATGTTATGGTCTCCACGCTCTCCCGACTTAATCCCATGTGATTTCTTTCTGTGGGGTTATGTGAAAGATTCAGTGTTTAAACCTCCTCTACCAAGAAACGTGCACAGAACTGCGAGCTCGCATCAACGATGCTTTCGAACTCATTGATGGGGACATGCTGCGCCGAGTGTGGGAGGAACTTGATTATTGGCTTGATGTCTGCCGATTCACTAAAGGGGCACATATCGAAAAATTTGTGAATGCCTAAAAAAACTTTTTGAGTTTTTGTATGTGTGTGCAAAGCATTGTGAAAATATCTCAAATAATAAAGTTATTGTAGAGCTGTGAAATCGCTTCAATCATTTGTAATAACCCAGTATATTCCTCCGTATGAGGACTAATTGCCCGTATTTTATCTTCGTGTTCCTTACCCGGAATGTACATTGGCGGGAGTAAAATTGGTTTGCAGTCAGCCTCAAATGCAGGTTCTTTAAATTTTCTCAATAGTCGCCTTCCCTTCAGGAATTCCTGTATGAATTCCCAAAACGTCTCCGTAAGACTAACGTGTTGTTCGAACCTACCGGCAACGAACCTAGCAGCCCGCCTCTGAATTGCTTCGAGGTCTTCCTGCAGTCCGACCTGCTACGGATCCCAAACCCTCGAGCAGTACTCAAGAATAGGCCGCACTGCAGTTCTATAAGCTGCCACCTTAATGGATGAGCAATTCTTCTCAAAAATTCTCCCAATAAACCGAAGTCCACCATTCAACTTTCCTACCACAGTTCTCGCTTGCTCTTTCCACCTCATATCAATTTACAACGTTATGCCCAGATATTTAAAGGACGTGACTGTTTCAAGAAAGAACTTGCCCCCCTTCTAACAGCCGTGTACCGCAAGTCTCTAGAGGAACGGAGGGTTCCAAATGATTGGAAAAGAGCACAGATAGTCCCAGTCTTCAAGAAGGGTCGTCGAGCAGATGCGCAAAACTATAGACCTATATCTCTTACGTCGATCTCTTGTAGAATTTTAGAACATGTTTTTTGCTCGCGTATCATGTCATTTCTGGAAACCCAGAATCTACTATGTAGGAATCAACATGGATTCCGGAAACAGCGATCGTGTGAGACCCAACTCGCCTTATTTGTTCATGAGACCCAGAAAATATTAGATACAGGCTCCCAGATAGATGCTATTTTTCTTGACTTCCGGAAGGCGTTCGATACAGTTCCGCACTATCGCCTGATAAACAAAGTAAGAGCCTACGGAATATCAGACCAGCTGTGTGGCTGGATTGAAGAGTTTCTAGCAAACAGAACACAGCATGTTGTTATCAATGGAGAGACGTCTACAGCCGTTAAAGTAACCTCTGGCGTGCCACAGGGGAGTGTTATGGGACCATTGCTTTTCACAATATATATAAATGACCTAGTAGATAGTGTCGGAAGTTCCATGCGGCTTTTCGCGGATGATGCTGTAGTATACAGAGAAGTTGCTGCATTAGAAAATTGTAGCGAAATACAGGAAGATCTGCAGCGGATAGGCACTTGGTGTAGGGAGTGGCAACTGACCCTTAACATAGACAAATGTAATGTATTGCGAATACATAGAAAGAAGGATCCTTTATTGTATGATTATATGATAGCGGAACAAACACTGGTAGCAGTTACTTCTGTAAAATATCTGGGAGTATGCGTACGGAACGATTTGAAGTGGAATGATCATATAAAACTAATTGTTGGTAAGGCGGGTACCAGGTTGAGATTCATTGGGAGAGTGCTTAGAAAATGTAGTCCATCAACAAAGGAGGTGGCTTACAAAACACTCGTTCGACCTATACTTGAGTATTGCTCATCAGTGTGGGATCCGTACCAGATCGGGTTGACGGAGGAGATAGAGAAGATCCAAAGAAGAGCGGCACGTTTCGTCACTGGGTTATTTGGTAACCGTGATAGCGTTACGGAGATGTTTAATAAACTCAAGTGGCAGACTCTGCAAGAGAGGCGCTCTGCATCGCGGTGTAGCTTGCTCGCCAGGTTTCGAGAGGGTGCGTTTCTGGATGAGGTATCGAATATATTGCTTCCCCCTACTTATACTTCCCGAGGAGATCACGAATGTAAAATTAGAGAGATTAGAGCGCGCACGGAGGCTTTCAGACAGTCGTTCTTCCCGCGAACCATACGCGACTGGAACAGGAAAGGGAGGTAATGACAGTGGCACGTAAAGTGCCCTCCGCCACACACCGTTGGGTGGCTTGCGGAGTATCAATGTAGATGTAGAATGTAGATGTAGACACTAATAATGCTGTATTGTCCCTACACATGAGCACTAACTTACATTTCTCTACATTCACCTAACCAATTAGAAATTCTGTCTAAGTCACCTTGTATCCTTCTAAAGTCACTCAACGAACGACACTTTCCCGTAAATCAGAGCATCATCAGCAATCAACCGCAGATTGCTGCCCACCCTGTCCACAAAATAATTTATGTATACAGAGAAAAACAGCGGTCGTATCACGCTTCCCTGGTGCACTCCTGACGGTGCCCTTGTCTCTGATGAACACTCGCCGTCGAGGAAAACATACTGGGTTCTGTTACTTAAGACGTCTTCGAGCCACTCACAGATTTGTGAACTTATTCCATACGCTCGTACCTTTGTTAACAGTCCACAGTGGGGCACCGTGTCCAGCGATTTTCCGAAATCTAGAAATGTGGAATCTGCCTGTTTCTCTTCTCCCATGGCTCGCGAGGATAATGGAATGTGGTCGAATTAAGTCGGGTGTTGCTGAGGGAATTAGATTAGGAAATGAGACACTTAAAGTATTAACGGAGTTTTGCTATTTGGGGAGCAAAATAACTGATGATAGTCGAAGTAGAGAGGACATAAAATGTAGACTGTCAATGGCAAGGAAAGCGTTTCTGAAGAAGAGAAGTTTGTTAACATCGAGTATAGATTTAAGTGTCAGGAAGTCGTTTCTGAAAGTATTTGTCTGGATCGTAGCCATGTATGGAAGTGAAACATGGACGATAAATAGTTTGGACAAGAAGAGAATAGAAGCTTTCGAAATGTGGTGCTACAGAAGAATGCTGAAGATTAGATGGGTAGATCACATAACTCATGATGAGGTAGTGAATAGAATTGGGAAGAATAGTAGTTTGTGGCACAACTTGACAAAAAGAAGGGACCGGTTGGTAGGACATGTTCTGAGGCATCAAGGGATCACAAATTTAGCATTGGAGGGCAGCGTGGAGGGTAAAACTCGTAGAGGGAGACCAAGAGATGAATACACTAAGCAGATTCAGAAGGATGTAGGTTGCAGTAGGTACTGGGAGACGAAGAAGCTTGCACAGGATAGAGTAGCACGGAGAGCTGCATCAAACCAGTCTCAGGACTGAAGACCACAACAACAACAATGATCCCGCAGGAAGTTACGTGAGAAAACGGTAAGCTGAGTTTCGCACGCGGGATGCTTCCTAAATTCGTGCTGGTGAATGGAGAGAAGTTTATCCGTCTCAAGGAAATTTATTATTCTCCAACCAGAATATGTTCACGAATTCTACAGCAAACCTATCTTAACAGCACATGATTTTATAACACTTGACACAGTGAACAGTTTTTTAAAGTACAAGAGCTAAAAATATTAAAATGAAACTGAATGAAATGTCTAATGGTCCACTGTAGCAGTATTTTATCAGGTCAATTATAACGCCACGCAACCGGTTTCGCAACTTTTCGGTTGCATCTAGTGGTTCAACGATAAATGCTAACGTCATAGGTTAGAGAATGGTTCAAATGGCTCTGAACACTATGGGATGTAACATCTGTGGTCATCAGTCCCCTAGAACTTAGAAGTGCTTAAACCTAACTAACCTAAGGACATCACACACATCCATGCCCGTGGCAGGATTCGAAACTGCGACCGTAGCGGTCGCGCGGTTCTAGACTGTAGCAGCGCCTAGAACCGCTCGGCCACTCCGGCCGGCGGTTAGAGAATGCCGGAGAGTAACAATTGATGTGTCTAGGTAAAGTTTTCAGTCCTCCTCAGTTGACAAAAAAACCATCGTCAATTAGTAAAAAGACCTTCGTCAACGATGAAAGTAATCTCTGCGTTATGTCGCGAACAATATACTTTCTCATTAAGGTATACTCTTGTCGGCCCATGCCAAGCAACAAAATGCCACTCATAGATGTTATTCAGGGAAGTACTGGGCAATGTACTGACAAATTCCAGTCACCGTCTCCTCACCTGGACTGAAGCCGCAGCACACGCTTCAACAACTTCAGAGGCGCTCGTAGCTTACGTTGCCAGCTGCTACGCTTGTGGGAAATACAGATGAGCGTGTCTGCTTCTGTTGCTAGACAGCCAAGTACTTCCACGAATAACATCTGTGAGGCGCATTTTGTTGCCTGGCGTCGGGCGAAAGGAGCAAATTTTACTCGGAAAGTGTACAGTTAGCGACTTACCACAGACACGACTTTCATCATTGACGTCGGTCTTTTTATCAACTGGTGATGGTTATTTATTAACTGAGGACGGCTGACAACTGACTAGGAACGCCAATTGTTACGCTGTGGAATACTGTAACCGAAGACATAGCATGTTCACTTGGGAGAGCCAAAGTAACTGGTACACCTACCTAATATTGTATAGAGCCCGCGTGAGCACGCAGAAGTGCCGCAACACGACGTGGCATGTTCTCCACTAATATCTAAAGCAGTGCTGGAAGGAACTGACATCATGAATCCTACAGGGCTGTCCATAAATACATAGGAGTACGAGGGGTTGGGGATCTCTTCTGAACAGCACTTTGCAAGGCATCCCAGATATGCTCAATAATGTTGATGTCTGGGGAGTTTCGTGGCCGGCGGAGGCGTTTGAACTTAGCCACTCTGTAGCGATTATGGGCGTGTGTGGTGTCCCATTGTCCTGCTCAATTGTCCAAGTCCGTCGGAATGCACTATGGTTGGGTTGGGTTGTTTGGCGGAGGAGACCAGACAGCGAGGTCATCGATCTCATCGGATTAAGGGCGGAAGGGGGAGGAATTCGGCCGTGCCCTTTCAAAGGAACCATCCCGGCATTTGCCTGGAGCGATTTTAGGGAAATCACAGAAAATCTAAATCAGGTTGGCCAGACGCGGGATTGAACCGTCGTCCTCCCGAATGCACTATGGACATCAATGGATGCATGTGATCAGACGGGATGCTTATGTACGTGTCACCTGTCAGGGTCGTGTCTGGAGGTATCAGGGAACCCATATACACCAACCGCGCACCATTACAGAACCTGCACCAGCTTGAAGAGTCCCCTGCCTGACATGTAGGGTCCATGGCTTCATGAGGTTATCTCCTTATGCATACCTGTCCATCCGCTCGACACAATCTGAAACGAGACTCGTCCTACCAGGCAACATGTTTCCAGTCATCAACAGTCCAATGTCGGTGTTGACGGGCCCAGGCGGGGTGTACAGCTTCTTCTCTTTTGTGTACTAAAGACGTTCGTCTATATAAAGTGATAGTTAACTTCATCAAGAGTACTGGTCACAATCTGTAGGTTTTAATGGTGTACGTCAATTATAAATATGTCTTGCTGATGAAGTTATTTCAGAATTGGTGTGAATTGTAAGCCAAGGCACTTTTAATTATTTTCCAATTCAATTCAATTTTTAAAACATTGTGTACAAACCTGTAACAGTTAAGCTTTTCATTCTTGTAAATATGCATTTCTGTATTTGTTTATTCAATTATGTGTACATTGTCACTATGTGTTGGCGATGGCTAAATTGAGTACTCACTCAAAGGCCAAATAAAAAAATAAAAATAAAAAGTTCTGTGTCGTGCAGTCACCAAGGGTACACGAGTGGACCTTCGGCTCCGAAAGCCCATATCGATGATGTTTCGTTGAATGGTTCGCACGCTGTCACTTTTTGATGGCCCAGCACTGAAATCTGCAGCAATTTGCGGAAGGGTTGCAATTCTGTCACGCTGAAAGATTCTCTTCAGACGTCGTTGCTCCCATTCTTGCAAGATCTTTTACCAGCCGCAGCGATGTCGGAGATTTGATGTTTTACCGGATTCATGATATTCACGGCACACTCGTGAAATGGTCGTACGGGAAGATCCCCACTTCATCGCTACCTCGGAGGTGCTGTGTCCCATCGCATGCGCACCGACTATAACACCACGTTCAAGCCCACATCGCAGCAGCAGTAACCAATCTAGCAACTGCGCCAGACACTTACTGTCTGATATAGGCGTTGCCGACCGCAGCGCCGTATTCTGCCTGTTCACGTACGTCTGTATTTGAATACGCATAGCTGTACCAGTTTCTCTGTCGCTTCAATGTACTTGCACCAGAAGATGCAGCTCAAAAGTTCCGAAACCTGTTGTTTGGGTTTATGTGACCTGGACAAATACAGCTATAGCGGACGATTGCAAATATCATTCTGCATTACTCGTGGCAGACATGTCCGAAAGAACAAATACCATCTTCATATATTTAGTCTTAGCTTCCCTGCACTTCCTATTTATTTCATTCGCCAGCGACTTGTATTTGTGTATCCCTGAATTTCTCTGAATATTTTTGTACTTCCTTCATTCACAGAGCAACTGAAATGTTTCTTCTGTCACGCATAGTTTCTTCACGGTTGCCTTCCTTTTATCTATGTTTTTCTTTCGAACTTCTGTGATTGCCCTTGTTGGAGATGTCCATTCCTCTTAAACTGAACTGCCTACTCCGCAGTTCATTATCACAATATCTGTAGCGCCAAACATATTCAAGAGTATCTGTTATTTCGTAGTATCTCCGTATCCCACTTCTTTGCTCATCGAATCTTCCCGTCTAGTTTCTTAAACATCAGCCTATTCTTCATCATTACGAAATTGTGATCTCAGTGTATTTCTCTTGTGTACATATTATCTGATTTCGGAATCTCTGCCTGGCTATGATGTAATCTCAGTGGAATGTTCCCGTATCTCCCGGCCTTTTCCAAGTATACCTCCTCCTTTTGTGATTGTTGAACAGATTATTCGCTATTACCAGCTGAAATTTATTGCAGAACTCAATCAGTCTTTCTCTTCTGTCATTTTACTGCCAAGCCTGCATTCTCCCCTAAACATTTGTTCTACTCCTTCCCCTAAAATCGCATTCCAGTCCCCCATGACTATTGCATTTCCATTTCTCTTTACGTACTGAATTAGACGTTCAATATCCTCATATACTTTTTCTACCCATCCACCTTGCAAAAAAAAAAAAAAATAAATAAATAAATAAATAAATAAAAAAATGGTTTAAATGGCTCTGACCTCTATGGGACTTAACATCTGAGGACATCAGTCCCCTAGACTTAGAACTACATAAAACCTAACTGGCCTAAGGACATCACACACATCCATGCCCGAGGCAGGATTCGAACCTGCGACCGTAGCAGCAGCGCAGTTCCGGACTGAAGCGCCTATAACCGCTCAGCCACAACGGCCGGCTCTTCATCTTGTAAATTCGGCGTGTATACCTGAACTATTGATGTCAGTGTTGGTTTGCCGCCGATTCTGATGAGAACAACCCGATCACTGAACTGTTCACAGTAGCTCATTCTCTGTCTTACCTTCCTATTTTTCATAACGAATTCTACTCCCATTATAGCATTTTCTGCTGCTGTAGAATTTACTGTATACATCTGACCAGAAATCCTTGTATTCTTTCCATGTCACTTCACTCTACCCCGTATATGTAGATTGAGCCTTAGCATTTCCCTTTTCAGATTTTGTAGCTTTTTTTTTTTTTTTTTTTCATTTATTGAATTTCAATTCCCCCCGAAGGGGGCGGGCTGGCAGCAGCTTAGTGTGCCGCTCTTCAGCCGACAGATTTTGTGACAAAGATGAAGAGAACAAATAATAAAAAACAGGCGATAAAATCGGAGACAGAGAGTAACAAGGCGAAAAGAAATCGTGGAACTTAAAACAACAACACAGGGATGATGACGCTAATAAAAATACATACGAAGCAGACAGGGAAAACAATAGACAATTAAAAAAACACGGCGACAGTCTGGATTCTGTTCGCAAAGGACATAAAATTCACACCTAGCGACAGCATGGTTTCTGTTCGCAACACGAGAAAGACAAACAACACTGAATAGTCACTGGAACACTGCACTAAAAAGTTGGCAAATGTGACACCACAGTCGAGAGCAGGTGGGGGGAAACTGGACAGAAGATGGGAAAACAAAAAAGGGGGGAAAGGAGAGTAAAAGCGAAGGGGGGGAGCCGGGAAAGGAGCTGAAGGAGGATGAGGACCCATAAGAGGGGTGGGGGGCAGACGCGACAGGGAGTGGGGTAGGCAGAGGAGGGGAATACAAAAGGACTGGGGGGGGAGAAGGGAGGTAGGGAGAGGTGTAGTGGGGAGAAAACAGGACGGAAGGGGGGGGGAAGAGGGAGCCCAGGGAAAGGACAGAGGAAAGGAGGGGGATTGAGGATCAGAGTTGATAGGAGGGATAAATGGAGGGAGAGAGGGCATCATCCGGGAGGGGGAGTTGATGGAAGCCACCTTGGGAAAGGAGATGTAGGGTGTAGAGGTGGAGGGTAGGGGGGACACAACGGTGAAGACGTGGCAGGGGGCGGGGATGGGAGAGGAGAGGAGAGGAGCAACCAGGGGGTGAGGGGGTTCAAGACGGCGGGAGGTGTAGAGGATGCGGATATGTTCGAGGAATAGGAGCAGATGGGGGAAAGGAATGAGATCATAGAGGATACGCGTGGGGGACGGGAGGCGGATACGGAAGGCGAGGCGGAGTGCATGACGCTCAAGGATCTGGAGGGACTGATAGAATTTGGGGGGGGGGGGACAGATATCCAGGCAGGACTGGCATAACAGAGGATGGGACGGATGAAGGATTTGTAGGTGTGGAGGATGGTAAAGGGGTGCAACCCCCATGTCCGGCCAGAGAAGAGTTTGAGGAGTCGGCGGTTGTGGGCTTTGGATTGGATGGAGTGGAGATGAGGTATCCAGGTGAGGTGACGGTCAATGGTGAGGCCAAGGTAGGTGAGGGTGGGGGTGAGGCAGACAGGACGGGCACAGACAGTAAGGGAGAAATCCAGGAGCCGGAAGGAGCGAGTGGTACGACCTACGATGATTGCCTGGGTCTTGGAAGGATTGAGTTTCAGGAGCCATTGGTTACACCATGCAGCAAAAAGGTCAAGGTGATTTTGGAGAAGGCGTTGGGACCGTTGGAGGGTAGGAGCGAGGGCGAGGAATGCGGTGTCATCAGCATATTGCAAGAGGTGTACTGGAGGGGGGGGTTGGGCCATATCTGCCATGTACAGGAGGTAGAGGAGAGGGGAGAGGACAGAGCCCTGGGGCACACCGGCAGAGGGGTAGAAGGTGTGGGAATTGGCATGATGGACGGTAACATAGGAGGGGCGGTGGGAGAGGAAGGAGGCCACCAGACGGATGTAGTTGATAGGAAGGGCGTAGGTTTGGAGTTTAAACAGGAGACCGGGATGCCAGACACGGTCGTAGGCCTTTTCGAGGTCAAGTGAGACAAAAATGGTGGAGCGACGGGAGTTAAGCTGGAGGGAGAGGAGATGAGTGAGGCGGAGGAGTTGGTCATCAGCAGAGAAGGAAGGTCGAAAGCCACATTGGGTGTTTGGGAGGAGGTGGTTTTGGCGGAGGTGGTGATGGATGTGCCGGGAAAGGATGGATTCCAAGAGCTTGCTGAACACTGATGTGAGACAGATAGGTCGATAGGAAGAGGCATCAGATGGAGGCTTGTTGGGTTTGGAGAACATCAGGATACGGGAGGTTTTCCACAGGTCGGGATAGAAGCCAGTGGCAAGGATGACATTGTAGAGGGTGGCAAGGAGTGAAAGGAACGAGGGAGGGCAGTGTTTGAGGTGGCGGTAGGTAATGCAGTCATGGCCGGGAGCAGTCTTGCGTTTGGTGCGGAGTGTGAGGCTGATGTCCTGGGTAGTGATGGGAGTGTTAAGTTCAGATGGTGATGTGTGGCCCAAGTACTCAAAGCTAGGAGCAAGGGGAGGAACAGAGGTATTCGTACGGTCCATGACATCAGGGAAGAGGGAATAATCAAAGTGGGGATCATCTGGGATGGAAAAAACATCAGAGAGGTGGGAGGCAAAGTGGTTGGCCTTACTGAGGTTGTCAGGAAAGGGACGGTCATTAAGGAGGAGAGGGTACTGGGGGGTGGGGCGGTTCCCAGTAAGGCGGTGGAAAGCAGACCAATACTTGGAAGAGTTTATGGGGAGCGTGGTGTTGAGTTGTGTACATGTCTGGTGCCAGGCACGGCGTTTCTTCGCAGTAAGCAGATTGCGGATGTGTCGTTGTAATTGCCGGTGGCGGGTAAGTGTATCCCGGTCACGAGTGCGGAGAAAAGAGCGGTAGAGGCGGCGGGACTCTCGAAGCAGAAGAACGGCCTGTGGAGGCAGGGCGGGGCGGTGAGGGTGGATGGCTTTGGTGGGGATATGGGTGGCGACGGCGTCAGACAAGGTCTGGTGCAGGCAGGCAGTAGTGCGAGAGATGTCATCAGGAGATTGGAGGGTAAGGTCGTGGCCGTCAACCTGGGTGTGAATGGAGTCCCGGTAGGCATCCCAGTTGGCACGGGAGTAATCATGGACAAGTTTAGGAGGGATGTCGATGGGGCGACAGTGATAGGGGAGGAGGAGTTGGGGGTGGTTACAGCCGAAAGTGGTGCAGGGGTGGGGTGGACAGGGAGAGAAGGAAGGACGGGAAGTGGGGTGGAGGAGGAGCTCCATGTGATGGTGGTTGGAGCAGCGGAGGGAGAGGTGAAAATGATAGTGGTGGTGGTGGTGGTGGTGGTGGTGGGTTGGGACATGGCGGCGGCGCGCGAGAAGGGCGGCGGCGGCGACCAGACGGCGACGGCGGCGACCGGCAGGCGGCGGCGGCGGCGAGCACCGGCAGGCGGCAGGCGACGGCGGCGAGCACCGGCAGGCGGCAGGCGACGGCGGCGGCGGCGGCGGCGGCGGCGGCGGCGAGGACCGGAAGGCGGCGACCAAACGGCGGCGCAGACGGCGAAGGCGGCGGCGGCGAGCACCGGCAGGCGGCAGGCGACGGCGGCGAGCACCGGCAGGCGGCGACCAGGCGGCGGCGAGCCCCGGCAGGCGGCGGCGAGGAGGGCCGGACGGCGAGCAGTACGGACGGCAAGCAGACGACACGGCAAGGAAACGGCGGGAATCTTCCACGTCGAAGTTGCACCCTGAGAGTAGCCCAGGCAGTGAAACTCTTCGATGAAGAAGAGAGGGAATCCAACCCTCGAATGTGGATTTTGTAGCTTCCCCATCACGTTATAACTTTTGACTTTACACGCCCCGACTCGGAGAACATTATCCATTCTTAAGTTGTTGCAATTACAGGGTGTTTCAAAAATGACCGGTATATTTGAAACGGCAATAAAAACTAAACGAGCAGCGCTAGAAATACACCGTTTGTTGCAATATGCTTGGGACAACAGTACATTTTCAGGCAGACAAACTTTCGAAATTACAGTAGTTACAATTTTCAACAACAGATGGCGCTGCGGTCTGGGAAACTCTATAGTACGATATTTTCCACATATCCACCATGCGTAGCAATAATATGGCGTAGTCTCTGAATGAAATTACCCGAAACCTTTGACAACGTGTCTGGCGGAATGGCTTCACATGCAGATGAGATGTACTGCTTCAGCTGTTCAATTGTTTCTGGATTCTGGCGGTACACCTGGTCTTTCAAGTGTCCCCACAGAAAGAAGTCACAGGGGTTCATGTCTGGCGAATAGGGAGGCCAATCCACGCCGCCTCCTGTATGTTTCGGATAGCCCAAAGCAATCACACGATCATCGAAATATTCATTCAGGAAATTAAAGACGTCGGCCGTGCGATGTGGCCGGGCACCATCTTGCATAAACCACGAGGTGTTCGCAGTGTCATCTAAGGCAGTTTGTACCGCCACAAATTCACGAAGAATGTCCAGATAGCGTGATGCAGAAATCGTTTCGGATCTGAAAAATGGGCCAATGATTCCTTTGGAAGAAATGGCGGCCCAGACCAGTAGTTTTTGAGGATGCAGGGACGATGGGACTGCAACATGGGGCTTTTCGGTTCCCCATATGCGCCAGATCTGTTTATTGACGAAGCCGTCCAGGTAAAAATAAGCTTCGTCAGTAAACCAAATGCTGCCCACATGTATATCGCCGTCATCAATCCTGTGCACTATATCGTTAGCGAATGTCTCTCGTGCAGCAATGGTAGCGGCGCTGAGGGGTTGCCGCGTTTGAATTTTGTATGGATAGAGGTGTAAACTCTGGCGCATGAGACGATACGTGGACGTTGGCGTCATTTGGACCGCAGCTGCAACACGGCGAATGGAAACCCGAGGCCGCTGTTGGATCACCTGCTGCACTAGCTGCGCGTTGCCCTCTGTGGTTGCCGTACGCGGTCGCCCTACCTTTCCAGCACGTTCATCCGTCACGTTCCCAGTCCGTTGAAATTTTTCAAACAGATCCTTTATCGTATCGCTTTTCGGTCCTTTGGTTATATTAAACCTCCGTTGAAAACTTCGTCTTGTTGCAACAACACTGTGTTCTAGGCGGTGGAATTCCAACACCAGAAAAATCCTCTGTTCTAAGGAATAAACCATGTTGTCTACAGCACACTTGCACGTTGTGAACAGCACACGCTTACAGCAGAAAGACGACGTACAGAATGGCGCACCCACAGACTGCATTGTCTTCTATATCTTTCACATCACTTGCAGCGCCATCTGTTGTTGAAAATTGTAACTACTGTAATTTCGAAAGTTTGTCCGCCTGAAAATGTACTGTTGTCCCAAGCATATTGCAACAAACGGTGTATTTCTATCGCTGCTCGTTTAGTTTTTATTGCCGTTTCAAATATACCGGTCATTTTTGAAACACCCTGTAGAAACTGTTTAGACGTCTTGAGGCAGGGTAAGTCAGTGCGCAAAAATACCCAGACTATATTGATCCTGTATTTGATAATCAAATTACTTATGGATCTCAGACAAACTATACACATTATTTGAAACGTTTACGAAACATTTTCACGTTGCTATAAAGGAAAAAAATATCGCTTGCTCCATTTTCGGTGTTCATGCAGCATCAGGCATCACGTCTCAATTTATTACTTGTTTTCTACTAACGCTATTCGCAGCACATCGTGCAGACAGTGTCCACATGTAGCACTGAACTTAGTTACAATTTTATATCACTGTGCAACACGTGCTTCATTAGCTACGACGTCATAAACATTGAGACGCGTGAAAAACTAACTTTTGCTTAAGATGGAGCGCAAGTTGCCCTGAACCTACTGATCCAGTGTGAAGCGTCACAATGATTCTTTTTCTTTCGTGGCTTGTATAACTTATCTTGGATAGACACTGATGTTTTACTGAACAGAAAACGTTTTTATGACGAGAAAAGAACTCGCATAGTGTTTGGGCTTGAATCCTAATAACGCTGATCTAATTTTTATGACTAAAATGGAGAATCCCTGTCATTTCTTTTCAGTTGTTTCATTTTTCCCTTGCTTGTATTTGTAGATACATACAGTCCATGTAAGTCCTATTGTACATCAACTAACGATACATGAAATTAATTTCATTGTGCTTTTTTATTTTAATATCAACGTTACGTTTTAGTAGCTGATTTCATGGATCAAGCGGTGAGTTTTTTTTATCGGAATTAGTCTGCTTGTTCGCCATTTGTTCAGCAGACATTGTGGTTACCTCATTGAGATAAATACTATTTATAACTGTTTTTTTTTCACTACAAAATTCAGTCATCAGCTGCAAATAAGTTTTATTATGTTTTATCGGTTTTGACAAATTGATTTGTCATCTTCTGATGCCTACAGAATTAGGGACATTACAAATCTTAAGGCCTTGGCTATACACTCTTGGGAAGTATAAAAAGTATATTACAGAAACTTATTATTATTGGTTTAGGAGATGCCAGTATCTTCCTCGTAGCAGCGTAATGCCATGCTATATCCAGAAATGTATCTGTTGTATGTGACTACTTTAAGTAGTGACTGAAAATTTACAATAACTGAATCACATTTCTGCTGTGTTAGCAGCTGGAATCGTATATAAAAGCATACATCAAGTTTTAGCCAAGGTATATAAACAAATTATACATAATGCATTTGAAAACAGCATGATACATAGTTCTAATATATAAAAGAAATAGGCTAATTTTCGCATTTTATGAGATGATATGCATTCAAAATAGTGTCAGTTTTAATACAAGTTGATCATTCAACAAATACTTTGCATTTAGGCGAGAATGTTGACATGTTTCAAATTCTTCTAAAAGGTTCTTTTGTGACCATTTTCAACTATATGTAAAATTTCAAATAAATGTATATACATGTAATAATATAATAAAATTTGAAAAACAAAGTCATATATTATTTTTTATACAGCCTGCCCTGGTTATATTTTTATATTTGCTTTTATATATGTTTCTTGCTGCTAACACAGCAGATACATAAATGTGATAAAGTTATTGTAAATTGTCAATCAGTGCTTAAAATAATCACATACACTGTTTACATTTCTGGACATACCATGGCGTTACGTTTCTATGAATAAGACTTTGACATCTGCTAAACCAATACTAAGTAAGTTTCTATAATACGCTTTTTATACTTAACATAAATGTGTAACCAAGATCTAAAGATTTTTAACATCCCTAATTCTGTAGGCTTCTGAAGACGACAAATTAATTTTTTGAAACCAGTAAAGCATAATAAAACTTATTTGCAACTGACGACTGTATTTTATCTAGAAAAAGTAATACTATAGCCGCTGCAAATTATAGCCATGAATTAAATAATTTATAAATGTCACAGAGAACTTGCTTGTTTTATCTTGACGATATCCAACTTGCCAGTGTGAACAGAAATTGGCGCACTTATAATTTTAAATTTCACAGTCAAGGAATTTTTAAACAAGCCAGTTAATGCCAGAGTAAATATTGCGTGTTCTCATTTCTTGTCTAAAGGGTGAGAGAAAGATATTTTATCGTAAAACATTTGTTATGAAAAACTAGAACAGTTTTATTTCTCGCCGATGTGACGGATGTTCTATGTGATCTGAAACCACGATTCTCTCATGAATCAGTGCGACTTTGGACGTTATTTAATCTGAAAGAGTTTTCTTATTTCCTTCTCGGCTCATATCGCGTGTAACGGACGTCACAAGTGTCTGATACTGAGAGCAATTAGCGAATTCCAATAAACATTGCACATCATTTCAAATCTTTTCCAAACTTCTTCTCGCTTACACGCTTAACGCCAGATGCTTAACACACTTTCTCACACCGATTTCATTGCGGTCTGAAACGCCGTACCGTGCGTGGCCCCCGTGTTTGGACTGGGGGGGCGTCTTTTGGAATGGTGTGACTACGGGCCCAGCCGGTGAGAGCACGGCAGTAATTGGCCGTGAATGGGCCGTGATGTAATACCGTTAGGCGCTGGCGGACGGGACACCAGGGCTATCTGCGTGCCACGGGGCCAATATCTCGCAAATCAGCCGCTATCTGATGTGCAGCAGGCGCCGTGGCGTGCCGCTACTGTCCGTCCAGCGGACATCGGCCTCGCTCCCTGCGTCGCTACCAAAGACAACGACCCCGCTCGTCACCCTAGTCAAGCAGCGCCCCTAATGAGAACTGTACTGTGGTGGTTGAGCCGTGGTAAAAATTGCTGTTTTGAAGAGCGCGCCGCAGCGCGTAGTGTGAAGCAGTCGCCCTCCGTTTCTGGCGGTGGCGCCGCTGTGGCAGTCGCAGCTTTGGTGTCTCCAACTGGTTGTTGTTGTTGTGGTCTTCAGTCCTGAGACTGGTTTGATGCAGCTCTCCATGCTATTCTATGCTGTGCAAGCTTCTTCATCTCCGAGTACTTACTGCAACCTACATCCTTCTGAATCTGCTTAGTGTATTCATCTCTTGCTCTCCCTCTACGATTTTTACCCTCTACGCTGCCCTCCAATTCTAAATTGGTGATACCTTGATGCCTCAGAACATCTCCTACCAACCGATCCCTTCTTCTAGTCAAGTTGTGCCACAAACTCCTCTTCTCCCCAATTTTATTCAATACCTCCTCATCTAATCTTCAGCATTCTTCTGTAGCACCACATTTCGGAAGCTTCTATCCTCTTCTTGTCTAAACTATTTATCATGTTTCACTTCCATACATGGCTACACTCCATACAAATACTTTCAGAACTGACTTCCTGACACTTAAATCTATGCTCGATGTTAACAAATTTCTCTTCTTCAGAAACGCTTTCCTTGCCATTGCCAGTCTACATTTTATATCCTCTCTACTTCGACCATCGTCAGTTATTTTGCTCCCCAAATAGCAAAACTCCTTTATTATTTTAAGTGTCTCATTTCCTAATCTAATTCCCGCAGCATCACCCGACTTAACTCGACTACATTCCATTATCCTCGTTTTGCTTTTGTTGATGTTCATCTTATACCCTCCTTTCAAGACACTGTCCATTCTGTTCAACTGCTCCTCCAAGTCCTTTGCTGTCTCTGACAGACTTACAATGTTATCGGCAAACCTCAAAGTTTTTATTTGTTCTCCATGGATTTTAATACCTACTCCGAATTTTTCTTTTGTTTCCTTTACTGCTTGGGCAATATACAGATTG
This sequence comes from Schistocerca americana, assembly GCF_021461395.2. Taxonomy (NCBI): domain Eukaryota; kingdom Metazoa; phylum Arthropoda; class Insecta; order Orthoptera; family Acrididae; genus Schistocerca; species Schistocerca americana. Next base: position 95,431,963 of record NC_060128.1, read on the forward strand.
AATAATATCGGGGATAGGCTACAACCCTGTCTCACTCCCTTCCCAACGACTGCTTCCCTTTCGTGTCCCTCGACCCTTGTAACTGCCACCTGGTTTCTGTACAAATTGTAAATAGCCTTTCGCTCCCTGTATTTTACCCCTGCCACCTTCATAATTTGAAAGAGAGTATTCCAGTCAACATTCTCAAAAGCTTTCTCTAAGTCTACAAATGCTAGAAATGTAGGTTTGCCTTTCCTTAATCTAGCTTGTAAGATAAGTCGTAGGGTCAGTATTGCCTCACGTGTTCCGATATTTCTACGGAATCCAAACTGATCTTCCCCGAGGTCGGCTTTTACTAGTTTTTCTATTCGTCTGTCAAGAATTCGCGTTAGTATTTTGCAGCCGTGACTTATTACACTGATAGTTCGGTAATTTTCGCATCTCTCAACACCTGCTTTCTATGGGATTGGAATTATTATATTCTTCTTGAAGTCTGAGGGTATTTCGCCTGTCTCATATATCTTACTCACCAGACGGTACAGTTTTGTCAGGACTTGCTCTCCCAAGGCTGTCGGTAGTTCTAATGGAATGTTGTCTACTCCCGGGGCCTTGTTTCGACTCAGGTCTTACAGTGCTCTGTCAAACTCCTCACGCAGTATCATATCTCCCATTTCATCTTCATCTACATCCTCTTTCATTTCCATAATATTGTCCTCAAGAACATCGCCCTTGTATAGACCCTCTATATACTCCTTCCACCTTTCTGCTTTCCCTTCTTTGCTTAGATCTGGGTTTCCACCTGATATTCATACAAGTGGTTCTCTTTTCTCCAAAGGTGGGAAAGGGGTAAGGTAGCCATGGGATCAGTTGGTCAGCCATGTCAGTGTGAGGCAGTCAGTGTCTGTCTGTCGTCCGGAGTGCTAGTATGTGTTAGGCCGCCAGTCTGCTCGAGTTTGTTCAGGCAACGCTCATTGGCGGTTGGATCGATCGGTTAGTTGGTCGCGCACTGAGACACGAAATGTCTTGTCCGTCTCGAGCGTCGGCGCATGTGTGCTCGCCACGTGAGTCCAGTGGGCCGCGGCGTACAGCGAGGGGTAGTGGCTTCGCGGCCGACACGAGAGCAAGAGGAGTCAACCCACGACGTCGGTCTGGCCGGTGCGAGCTGCGACGCCGTGAGACGGGAGATCGGCGCGCCTTCCTGCGTCCGTTGAAGCGGCTGGCAGCGGACGGTTCGGGAGAGCGATTTTGGGGTATTGCGCCAGGTCTTCGCCAGACATCGCAGTTTATTAGAAGTTAAGTGATTCATGATAATATGTTGTTTTATATACTTGTTAAATTCTACTTGTTTTCTTGGTCAGTCTCTCGTCTCCGTCCGCATTCTTTAGGCAGTTAGTGTCTGTCTGTCTTTCTGTCGGTCTGCCGTACGTTAATGGCTGCCTCTGTTTTGTTTGTCGGATTCGGTGTTAACGAATTTATTGCTTGGAGTGTAACGGCCTAATACCTGAAATATGTTTTGACCTTGCCTATCATCTTCAGAGGCGGTAAATGTGTACTGTAGAGCATGTTTCCCAACCTTGTATAATTTTATGTAAGATTGCATTTCATGGTCTTTTATTTAAAGGGTCATTTTAGTATATAAAGTTGCCACCCTTCCACCGTAAGACTTTTCTTAGAAGTTGAAATCAAGTCGCACCTTCGCTGGCAAGTTAATCGTTTAATGTTAGTGTTTTGTACCATTTCCATCCCTCCTACGGGGTGCATAGTTTATGTGCTTGTGTGAGTTGTTGAAATTTTTAGTTTCAAGTAATCTGGTGTGTTGCAGATTTGCACCAGTGTAGTCTTTCAGAGATTGTTGTGAGCGGTCGTGACTACGGCCGTGTCAAAAGGGAGCGGCAAGTTTATCAGCCCGAAAGCTCATACAGTCAAAAATTTGTTCTTTCTGCCTCTGAATAAATTGTAACTTGATATTTAGAGGGCGCTTTCTGATTATAATTTTAAATCCGTTTCTAAAAAAAAGTTTTAGGAATAAAATTTCCACTTGTTGAAAGAAATTTGATTTTTATTCATCAGTTGCCCACTGGCATCTACATCCTCGCTCACATAGCGTGCTTAAATGTGTTAATGTTCTTGATGATTCGCTAATAAATAAAATAAAATAAATTCTTAAGTATATTCTTTGAAAGTAAAAAAGAAAGGGTTTCGTACACCCTTAATTATCTACAGGGTGATTTTTCCCACCGTGTAGAAACTCCAGGGATTGATCGATCAGAGGATACGGAATAAAAAAAAAGTTACTGATCTTATAACCCGAAATCCATGGTTTCCATTGTAGACCTCGTTTATTGAATCATACATTAATACAGAGACTGCAGTCCAATACGTGCTAAGCAGGGTTGGCTAGACGACAAATTTAAGGATGCAGAGGCACATATCACTAGGGTAAGATAGATACTGCCTACAGGAAAATTAAAGAGACCTTTGACGAAAAGAGAACTACTTGCATGAATATCAAGAGGTCAGACGGAAACCCAGTTCTAAGCAAAGAAGGGAAAGCAGAAAGGTGAAAGGAGTATATAGAGGGTCTATACAAGGGCGATGTTCTTGATGACAATATTATGGAAATGGAAGAGGATGTAGATGAAGATGAAATAGGAGATATGATATTGCGTGAAGAGTTTGACAGAGCACTGAAAGACCTGAGTCGAAACAAGGCCCTGGGAGTAGACAACATTCCATTAGAACTACTGACGGCCTTGGGAGAGCCAGTCCTGACAAAACTCTACCATCTGGTGAGCAAGATGTATGAGACAGGCGAAATACCCTCAGACTTCAAGAAGAATATAATAATTCCAATCCCAAAGAAAGCAGGTCTTGACATAGCTGAAAATTACCGAGCTATCAGTTTAATAAGCCACGGCTGCAAAATACTAACACGAATTCTTTACAGACGAATGAAAAAACTCGTAGAAGCCGACCTCGGGGAAGATCAGTTTGGATTCCGTAGAAATGTGGGAACACGTGAGGCAATACTGACCCTACGACTTATCTTAGAAAATAGATTAAGGAAAGGCAAACCTGCGATTTTAGCATTTGTAGACTTTGAGAAAGCCTTTGACAATATTAACTGGAATACTCTCTTTCAAATACTGATGGTGGCAGAGGTAAAATACAGGGAGCGAAAGGCTATTTACAATTCGTGCAGAAACCAGATGGCCGTTGTAAGAGTCGAGGGCATGAAAGGGAAGCAGTGGTTGAGAAGGGAGTGAGACAGGGTTGTAGCCTATCCCCGATGTATATTGAGCAAGCAGTAAAGAAAAGAAAAGAAAAATTCGGAGTAGGAGTTAAAATCCATGGAGAAGAAATAAAAACTTTAAAGTTCCCCGATGACATTGTAATTCTGTCAGAGACAGCAAAGGAGCTGGAAGAGCAGCTGAACGGAATGGACAGTGTCTCGAATGGAGGATATAAGATGAACATCAACAAAAGCAAAACGAGGATAATGGAATGTAGTCGAATTAAGTCGGGCGATGCTAAGGGAGTTAGACTAGGAAATGAGACACTTAAAGTAGTAAATGAGTTTTGCTATTTGGGGAGCAAAATAACTGATGATGGTCGAAGTACAGTGGATTTAAAATGTAGACTGGCAATGGCAAGGACAGCGTTTCTGAAGAAGACAAATTTGTTAACATCAAGTATAGATTTAAGTGTCACGAAGTCTTTTCTGAAAGTATTTGTATGGAGTGTAGCCATGTATGGAAGTGAAACGTGGACGATAAATAGTTTAGACAAGAAGACAATAGAAGTTTTCGAAATGTGGTGCTACAGAAGAATGGGTAGAACCAATGAGGAGGTATTGAATAGGATTGGGGAGAAGAGAAGTTTGTGGCACAACTTGACCAGAAGAAGGGATCGGTTGGTAGGACATGTTCTGAGGCATCAAGGCATCACTAATTTAGTATTGGAGGGTAAAAATCGTAGAGGGAGACCAAAAGATGAATACACTAAACAGATTCAGAAGGATGGAGGTTGCAGTAGGTACTGGGAAATGAAGAAGCTTGCACAGGATAGAGTAGCATGGAGAGCTGCATCAAACCAGTCTCTGGACTGAAGACCACAACAACAACAACCATGGAGCCACAGTAAATGTGTTGAAATGGTTTCCATGTGCCCAACGCATGCGTGTACGCGCCGTAGCATGTTCTGTCTGAAACGTCCACATCGGCCAGGCTCCATCCGAACAGTGTCAAAGGCAACATGAATACGGTGCTCCAGTGTCTCCACATCTGGAATGGGCTGTGAATACACGATACTTTCGAGATGGCCCCATAACCAGTAATCGCACGGGTTGAGATACAGTGAACCAGCACGCAATACAACGCGACCCCCTTGTTCGATCCATCGACCAGGGAAGACACGATTGAGATGCCTCGGGACGTTAACGTCGAAGTGGGCTGGAGCACCGTTACGTAGCAGCCACATAACCCTTCGAATCGTCAGTGACATTTCTTCCAGCAGGGGAGGCAAAGTCACGCTGAAGAAAGACCGATACTTCCGGCCTCTTAGGCGGCGTGGGAGGAACACTGGTCCCAAAATACAGTCGCCAATTCCGGCTGCATGATTCGCTGTCACCAAACCATGGGACTTCTGTATAGTCCCAAAGAAAAGTACGAGGTCATTAAAATGGTAGATATCGAAATAGACGACAGAGGGATAGAGAAACAATTAAAATCGCTCAAAAGAGAAAAGGCCGCTGGACCTGATGGGATACCAGTTCGATTTTACACAGAGTACGCGAAGGAACTTGCCCCCCTTCTTGCAGCGGTGTACCGTAGGTCTCTAGAAGAGCGTAGCTTTCCAAAAGATTGGAAAAGGGCACAGGTCATCCCCGTTTTCAAGAAGGGACGTCGAACAGATGTGCAGAACTATAGACCTATATCTCTAACGTCGATCAGTTGTAGAATTTTGGAACACGTATTATGTTCGAATATAATGACTTTTATGGAGACTAGAAATCTACTCTGTAGGAATCAGCATGGGTTTCGAAAAAGACGGTAGTGCGAAACCCAGCTCGCGGGTTCACAGGTAGATGCCGTGTTTCTCGACTTCCGCAAGGCGTTCGATACAGTTCCCCACAGTCGTTTAATGAACAAAGTAAGAGCATATAGACTATCAGACCAATTGTGTGATTGGATTGAAGAGTTCCTAGATAACAGGACGCAGCATGTCATTCTCAATGGAGAGAAGTCTTCCGAAGTAAGAGTGATTTCAGGTGTGCCGCAGGGTAGTGTCATAGGACCGTTGCTATTCACAATATACATAAATGACCTTGTGGATGATATCTGAAGTTCACTGAGGCTTTTTGCAGATGATGCTGTGGTGTATCGAGAGGTTGTAACAATGGAAAATTGTACTGAAATGCAGGAGGATCTGCAGCGAATTGACGCATGGTGGAGGGAGTGGCAATTGAATCTCAATGTAGACAAGTGTAATGTGCTGCTAATACATAGAAAGATGGATCCCTTATCATTTAGCTACAAAATAGCAGGTCAGCAACTGGAAGCAGTTAATTCCATAAATTATCTGGGAGTACGCATTAGGAGTGATTTAAAATGGAATGATGATATCAAGTTGATCGTCGGTAAAGCAGATGCCAGACTGAGATTCATCGGAAGAATCCTAAGGAAATGCAATCCGAAAACAAAGGAAGTAGGTTACAGTACGCTTGTTCGCCCACTGCTTGAATACTGCTCAGCAGTGTGCGATCCGTACCAGATAGGGTTGATAGAAGAGATAGAGAAGATCCAACGGAGGGCAGCGCGCTACGTTACAGGATCATTTAGTAATCGCGAAAGCGTTACGGAGATGATAGATAAACTCCAGTGGAAGACTCTGCAAGAGAGGCGCTCAGTAGCTCGGTACGGGATTTTGTTGAAGTTTCGAGAACATACCTCGACCGAGGAGTCAAGCTCCCTCCTACGTATATCTCGCGAGGAGACCGCGAGGATAAAATCAGAGAGATTAGAGCCCACACAGAAGCATACGGACAATCCTTTCCACGAACAATACGAGACTGGAATAGAAGGGAGAACCGATAGAGGTACTCAAGGTACCCTCCGCCACACACCGTCAGGTGACTTGCGGAGTATGGATGTAGATGTAGATGTAGATCCACATGGGTACTAAAAGAAATCCGATAAATTTTGGGTATACGATAAATTGCACAAATGTAAGGGTTGTCAATTCGAATAAATACCTAGGAATTATCATTACGAACAACTTAAATTGGAAATACCACATAGATAATATTGTGGGGAAGGCGAAACAGAGATTGCGCTTTGTCGGCAGAAGACTTAGAAGATGCGACAAACCCACTAAAGAGACAACCTACATTACATTTGTCCGTCCTCTGCTGGAATATTGCTGCGCGGTGTGGGATCTTTACCAGGTAGGATTGACGGAGGGCATCGAAAAAGTGGAAAGAAGGGCAGCTCGTTTCGTGTTATCGCGCAATAGGGGCGAGAGTGTCGCTGATATGATACGCTAGTTGGGGTGGCAGTCACTGAAACAGAGGCGGTTTTCTTTGCGGCGAGATCTATTTACGAAATTTCAATCGCCAGCTTTCTCTTCTAAATGTGAAAATATTTTGTTGACACCCACCTACCTAGGGAGAAATGATCATCATAATAAAACAAGAGAAATCAGAGCTCGAACGGAAAGATTTAGATGTTCTCTTTTCCCACGCGCCATTCGAGAGTGGAGTGGTAGAGAATTAGTATGAAAATGGTTAGATAAACTGTCTGCCAGGCACTTTAGTGTGAATTGCAGAGTAACCATGTAGATGTAGATTACTGTTATGAAAGTTGGCGGTACCACTCCGCGTAAAGGTTTCTTCATCTGCGAATACGATGGGTGACACAAATTCAAGGAATCGTGGTTGCCTGGTGAAGGAACCAGTGACAAAAGTGCTCTCTCTGCGGAAAGTCTGTCGCTAGTAAGCCCTGGACACGCTGTAAGTGATAAGGGTTAGTAGACAAGGAGAACGTTCCACAAGGTTGTCTGGCTTACCCTGTACTGGCGGCCAACTGCCTGGTACTGACACGGCGGTCGCCTTCCACAGTGTTAATCAGTTTTTCCTTCGAGTCTGGTGTCCGAACATTTCGGGTGTGTCCTTGATGCGCTCCTGCTTCTTGAAACGATCTTGTTTCATACAAACGGCGAAGCACTGATGCAAACATTGAATACTATGGTTGTTGTCGGTGAGGATAGGTCTCCTGATACGACCTTGCCGCCCGCCGCTCGTTGCCATTTGCCTTCCCGTAAGTAAACACCACGTGGGCAAGCTATCGATTCGAATACGGAACCATTGTGTACAACGCTGTATCACATCCACTAGAAGGTGACTCAGCAAGAGAAGTGAACCGGACACAAGATTAGCAATTACTATGGCAGGAGAGGGTGTTACGGCATGACGTATGCGGAACAGTACCATCCTCTAGGAGGAAAGCATGGACAATGTAAGTGTGGCTGCGTGTATTAGACTGCAGTCTTTGTGACAATGTATGACTGAATAAATGGTCTCTGGAAATCATGCACTTCCGGACATAAGTTCATTAGGCCTTTTTTTGTTCTGTATCCTCTCTTCGATCAATCCTTAGAGTCTGTACACAATTGAAAAAAAATCACCCTGTATATAGACAGTTCACCCATGGCTGGAATCGAGAACCTCTGCGATTTTCGCGTGTTATCGACATTTTGTACTGCCAAGCCGTCGGTTCCGGGAACTCAAACGCTTTCAAGAATGTTTTAATTTCAATTTTGAGCACGTATAACAAATGACAAAAAATATTTCTTCGTGTCATACAGTTACAGATTCACAATTTTCGGTTTTTTATTTTACTTGTAGTGATAAACGTAGGTTCTTACCAAGTTTCAGTATTCTAGGCTAACGGGTACTACACTGCAGATTTTGGTTAGTGAGTTTACGAGTATCAAAATGTGTGCCATAAATGGCCGCGTATTTTGACTGTATTGACTTAGAAGCTTCAATTTTTTGCACTGTCAAGGCACTGTAGATTTTAGTGTGTGACATAAATTTCAATTTGATACGTCAACCCGTTCGTGAGATAATATGTTTTTAACAGTGGAACAGTCAGACATACAGAGCCAACAGAGGAATACTATAAGCTCCACCCTCCATTGCCGGTGGTGAACTGGAGCCGAGCTCGCGGCCGCAGACTATATGTACCTGGCGCGCCAACGTCCGAGGGCTTCTCCGCGGTCATTTCCGGTACGGTTCTCCTCTCGCTACCTGTGACGGTCGTTCGCTGCAGTACGGGAAGCCAGGATCCGTTTACCTTAAGGCTTTCCTCTTTCTTGCTGAAGGTGTTCCCGTGTTTGTGTATTTCTACAGCTTCTCCGAACAAGCGCGTGTGATAGTGCTTCTCTACAGCCAGAACTTCCGTGTCGGCGAATTTTATTACGTGGTCGGTCTCACTCTGCCACGGTCGATTTCTCCACCTGCCCCAACCTGCAATGTCGCTTATGTTCTTTGATCCTGGAGTTGATTGATCGTCCAGTCATTACGACATAAACTTTTCCGCATGTGCATGGTGGTCCGAGAACGGTGTTCACAACCCGAACCACACGCCACTGTTAAGCACTAATGAAGGACTGGGTCCCTTACTTCGATTGCACATAATTCATTAAGGTCAATCCAACACATTTATTTCAAATAACATAAATGAAGTTACATTTGAATCTGTCTAACATTAAACAGGAATAAAAAAAAATAATTTCAATATCAACTGATTTTGTGCGTGAAGCGCGAGTTAAGTCAATATCAAATAAACTAAACAATTCTCCGTAGTTCAAAGAAAGAGAAAAACAAAATTGAATCAATACACCCCCACTGACAAATATCCAAAAAATCTTACAATACTACTGAAAAGAATACACTGAAGTGAGCAGTCATTCACCCGACAGAACACTTCCAAATGAGTTCAATAACGCAGCTGCGTGCCCCAGAAAACTTGTAATGTGCCCACAGAAAATACCCTCTACCACGCACCAATTAATCATTGTCAATCAAATCATCCACATTCATTCACTTTGCAAAAGTATCTGATCTGATTTTCTCGTAACATATGCGGCGACAGCTCGACGACGCCAAAGTATTTTCTAGTGCGTTTATTCTTTTAAATAACAGAGATGCATATATGCATTCTCCATGGTTGTTAGAGTGGTAACTAGGACAGCTTCTGGAGTATCTGTTGAGGGATTGACGTGTTTCTGAGAGGTACATATTCTGCTTTTCTTCTCGCTAAAGCGAGCCAATTAACATTTGTGCCACTAGCGGTTTGTTTGAAGAGAAAGAGACTGTAAACGGAAAATAATTAAGACGTGGAATCACCGGAGATCTGGGCATGTAATGGAGATGGATTGAATACACGATTTCCTTCATAAATAAGGTTTGTGACTTTTTTGTTCTGGAGTGAATGAACGAATGAGTTTTTTCTGAATCATTTGATGATCACGTTGGCCCTGTAATTAGTGGGGAAGTTTCAGCTGTGTCGAAGAGAGCCTGCAATCACTGAGTCTGTGTTAAATCGTCCAAAAAGGCTTCGTGCACATCTGGAATTCGCAATATTTTGGTAAAAGGAACAAATTGTCCTCACGATTGATTCTCCCGACTGAGTGCAGTGTTTAACAGTAATAATAAATGTAAAGATCTCTTACAGCAAGCCAGCCGCTGATTACCAAGACGAAGGACTCCACCAAAGATTCTATTTGGCTGATTTCACGTAATGAAATATTATATTAAAAACTGTACATAGATAAAGGAGAGAAAGAGAGAGAGAGCGAATGAAAATAGAGATAATACTAATAATCCTCCATTAGTCTAACTTTTCGCCTGTCTTATAGATTTATGTGTGAAGGTGAAGGGATCTTAAAGGCAACAGATACACGTCTATACAGACAAGACATTACCCAAAGTTAGCGGCTAGCTGCATTCATCATCTATTCTTAGATGAAGCGACGGCAACTTATTATCCTTAACATTTTAAAAAATGTTAAAAACTGCAAGACATTAAATACACTTTACATACAATTAACATTCCGCCACTTCTGTTTGAACTGCAGTGTCCCAAAGAAACAGGCGCTTATTCTTTCCCCTTTCTAGGCGGAGGCTGAGCCAGAAACATGGTTCAAATGGCTCTGAGCACTATCGGACTTAACATCTGAGGTCATCAGTCGCCTAGAACTTAGAACTACTTAAACCTAACTAACCTAAGGACACCACACACATCCATGCCCGAGGCAGGATTCGAACCTGCGACCGTAGCAGTCGCGCGGTTCCGGACTGAGCGCCGTAACCGCGAGACCACCGCGGCCGGCACAGGGTAAGAGTCAGACTGGGAGCACATCCTACGAGAACTTGTTCACACTATGCTCACCACAAACTGTAGACATTCCGGCCGAACATCCGCTTGCGGTGGCTGCCAGAAGGACGAAGCAACCAACAGGCCCACGCCGTGCTCCTCACACAGGCATCTCAGTTTGCACAAACATCTAGGCCAACACCAACTCTGGACTCTCGTCTCACTGCCAGGCTCGGCACAGTTTATATCAAATGCCTTCCAGGCAACCAGTAACCGCCGCAGGAGTTTCGCGATTCGCAAACAGCCCCCGCGTAACAGGCATCACACGTGTGCTTACGCCCGAGCCACAAGTCCGCCAGTCTCACCGGCCGCCCCAAACCGCCTGCCTCTCGCCGTCCCGTGCGCCCCAGCCGAAAACGCAAAGATGCTCATGCCCGGGGACGCGCCAAAGATAACAAGCCGATTGCTGATGATGGACCAGTGATCTGGCTCATTTTACCGCTCTAGGACACTCTTTGATCTTCCTTGTCGGTTTGAAAATCGTCTTTAGGCCGTGTTTGCGCAATATACTGCCGACTCTGTCCGTCACTCTGGGAATGTATGGCAGAAAGGCCGTACCCGACATTTCTTTTTCTGGTTCCTTACTTCGCCGAGTGTTTGGCTCTGTTACACTTCTAATATAACTTGTGGGGTACCCATTGCTCCTCAGAACACTTTCCAGGTGTTGCATTTCGCGTCTGAGGTGCTGCGGCTCACATATTCGTGCTGCTCGCGTTACGAGCGTATTAATCATGCCTCTTCTCTGGCTCGGGTGGTGGTTTGATAGTTTGTGCAGGTATCGGTCCGTGTGTTTCGAATTCGAGCCTTAAGGTAAACGGATCCTGGCTTCCCGTACTGCAGCGAACGACCGTCGAAACTAGCAAGAGGAGAACCGCACTGGAAATGACCGAGGAGAAGCCCTTGGATATTGGGCCGGCCGGGGTGGCCGAGCGGTTCTTGGCGCTACAGTCTGGAACAGAGTGACCGCTACGGTCGCAGGTTCGAATCCTGCCTCGGGCATGGATGTGTGTGATGTCCTTGGGTTAGCTAGGTTTAAGTAGTTCTAAGTTCTAGGGGACTGATGACCTAAGAAATTAAGTCCCATAGTGCTCAGAGCCATTTTTGAACCTTGGACGTTGGCGCGCCAGGTACATATAGTCTGCGGCCGCGAGCTCGGTTCCAGTGCACCACCGGCAATGGAGGGTGAAGCTTTGACAGTGCCAGCCACTCGTGCTGGAGAAACGTCAGAAAAATCATTAGATGAACGTCGGCGGAAGAACCCCGGAGAGAAGCCAATAGATAGTTTGTCTCAAGTAGCCACGAAAGCCTTAACAATTTTATAATACTATAAGGGTTCGGTTTTTACCGATATAGGTAGAAAACAAAATGAACTCCCTGATGAAAGGTACCTTGCTACCCCTATGTAATTCGAAATTCACCACTATATGTCGCGGGAGACGGATCCGCCAGTGTAAAAAGAGGCGAGTAGTACCGTGTTGTCAGTAGAAATGCAGTGAAATGAAATGAAATGATCGTATTGTTGGCCGGGATGTCCCAGTCGGGTTCGGACGCCAAGTGCAAGTCTTATATCATTCGGCGCCACATTGGGCGACTTGCGGCCGATGATAAGGGCGAAATGATAATGAGGGCAACACAACACCCACTCCCCAAGCGGAGAAAATCTGACCGCGAATCGAACCGAGGTCCAGTTCATGGTAGGCAAGCACATTACCACCCAGCTAAGCAGGCGGACAGTCGAAAAAGCAGTAAACAGGAGGATGGGTCGGTATTTCGTACGTGGTTGTATGTCAGCAACGATTACGGAATAACAGGTGAAAAAGGCAGCCAACCACTTAAAATCAATAGTGGTACTGAATTAACCGTAACCACGGTTTCAACGGATTTAAACCCGCCTTATTCAGAAGGACAAGAAACAAACTACACATTAACAGTCAGTTAATAAAGCGACCTAACATCTCCACATGAAATCCGTCGGCAACGATCTGTACTCCCATTTATAAAAGTTAAGGCCCTAAAATCAAGGGTTTGTCACATCAGCAAAATCAATCAGATGGGCCATTAACTTTTACAAATGGTTGTACGGATCACTGCCGACACGTTTCATGTAGAGATGTTACATCGCTTTACTAACTGACTGTTTGCTAATGTCAAGTTTGTTTCTTGTTCTTAATAAAGAAGACGGGTTTAAGCCCCTTGAAATTGTGGTTAAGGTTAATTGTAAAGCTCCATTTATAACAGCTGGTTGCCTGTCTTATTCACCTGCTAGAGAGTTCAGAGACTTGGACCATGGTCTAGTAGTTGGGTTTCACCCGAATACTAAGAGGGTAGTTCAAAAAGTAATGCCCCACATTTCTTTTCTTTAAAGGCCATTAATACACCCGTGGTCTAGGGGTAGCGTCATTGATTCATAATCTAAACGTCTTTGGTCCCGGGTTCGATCCCCGCCACTACCTAAATTTTGATAAATAATCAGCATTGGCGGCCGAAGACTTCCGACGTAAGAAGTCAGCCTCATTCTGCCAACGGCCTTGTCAAAGAGGGCGGAGGAGCGGATAGGCACTCTCTTGTCCTAGGGGTGGGAAATTGCCCCTAAAGGCGGAAGAATCAGCAACGATCAACGACATGAGGATGCAGAAGGCAATGGAAACCACTGCATTAGAGACACGTAACGTGTATCCACAGGACATGTGGCCTGTATTTGATGAAGTGTCATGATGATCTCTCCATTGGCAAAAGATTCCGGAATAGTCCCCCATTCGGATCTTCGGGAGGGGACTGCCAAGCGGGAAGTTACCATGAGAAAAAGATTGAATAATCAACGAAAGGATAACGTTCTACGAGTCGGGGCGTGGAATGTCAGAAGCTTGAACGTGGTAGGGAAACTAGAAAATCTGAAAAGGGAAATGCAAAGGCTCAATCTAGATATAGTAGGGGTCAGTGAAGTGAAGTGGAAGGAAGACAACGCACGATATATGAACATATGTGAACGCTATTATTCATGAAACCGTAACACATAGTTCCACTGGACATACGAATGTGTGCAGTACATCTGATGTGTTGCATGGCCTATTGCGACTGTCTGTTACGCTTTATGAATAATAGCGTACACATATGTTCATATATCAAGCGTTATTTGAGTAAAACAGGGAAAACTATTACAACAGCATGACATACGCAGAAGCATATGTGCCCTAATGTTACAAATAGGTTTAATGATATACAATATATCTCTTTGAGCCACTTACATAGTTAACATGATACCTGTAAATTGTTAACGTATGTTCTTTATTTTTTATAACTTTTTATATTAGTACATTTCTTCTACTCATTGTACAGGGGCCTGAAGATGGCATCAATGTAATGCCGAAACTGGTAGCACATAGAAGTTCATAAAATAAAATAAACTTCTACAAACCATACGGCTGTTGATAAATTATTGCATCGAGAAGTTCATGCCAGCCGTCGTACCACGATCCATAATGGATCAACGAAGATGGACAAGACATGTTGATTTATATTCTCACCAAATTATGAGTCTTAACAATATATATGTTCTGAGAAAACAATGTGGGGCATTAGTTATTGAACTCCAGGAACATTTCTGCCCTCTTAAGCTGCCCAAGTCGACGGTTGGTGAAGCTGTTGTCAAGAAGAAACACGAAGGAAGAACGGCAGCGAAGCCAAAACCAGACAGGTTCAAATGGCTCTGAGCACTATGGGACTTAACTTCTGAGGTCATCAGTCCCCTAGAACTTAGAACTACTTAAACCTAACTAACCTAAAGACATCACACACATCCATTCCCGAGGCAGGATTGGAACTTGCGACCGTAGCAGTCGCGCGGTTCTGTAGCGCCTAGAACCCCTCGGCTACGCCAGACAGGTCTCACGTACTGACAAACAGGGGCGGTCGAACATAGCGCAGAATGGTTGTAAGAAAAATCGCACGAAATCAGCGGAAGGAATCACCCTTGAGATGCAAAGTGCTACCAGGAGTCCAGCCAGTAAAGTGACTGTGCGCTGGGAGTTAAAAAGAATGGTCTGCTATGGTCGAGCAGCTCTGTGCTGAGGTGGAGTGAAGAGCGAAGCCTCTGGACGGGGGATCAGTGTAAACGAGAGATTTGGAGTGGTGAATCACGCTGTACCCTGTGTCAGTCCGATGGGGAGGTCTAGGTTTGGCGAATGCCTGCAGAATGTTGCAGTAAAGCCGCTTTATAAAAAGGGAGAAAGGGATAACGTAGATCATTTCAGAGCTATTTCTATGCCATCAGTGTTTGCAAAAGTTATTGAAAATTCTGTGTATGTAAGGATAATTGATCATTTTATATCACACTATTTGCTATCAAATGTACAGTTCTGCTTTAGAAGTCGTTTAACAACTGAAAATGCTATATTCTCTTTTCTCTGTGAGGTACTGGATGGGCTAAAGAAAAAGTTTCGAATGCATGGCATATTTTTTGGTTTAACTAAGGCGTTTGATTGTGTTGATCACAAAATATTGCTCCAGAAGTTGGACCATTACAGAATACGGGGAGTAGCTCACAATTGGTTCACCTCTTACTTTAGCAACAGACAGGAAAAGGTCATTATTCACAGTGTTGGTAGCAGCTGTGATGTAGGATCTGAGTGGGGTGCTGTCAAGTGGGGGTTGCCCCCAGGTATCAGTGAAGGGGCTACTCCTGTTCCTTAGTTATATAAATGACATGGCCTCTAGTATTACATGTAACTCTAAAATATTTGTGTTTGCTGGTGACACTAGCTTGGTAGCAAAGGGTGTTGTGTGCTACATTGGCTCGGTTTCAAATAGTGCAGCTCATGCCTTATGTTCGTGGCTTGTAGAAAATAAACTAACACTAAATCACAGTAAGACTCAGTTTTTACAGTTTCTAACACACAATTCAACAAAACCTGACATTTTAATTTCACGGAACGGGCATATGTTTAGCGAAACTGAACAGTTCAAATTTCTAGGTGTTCAGGTAGATAGTAAACAGTCACGGAAATCCCACGTTCAGGATCTTGTTCGAAGACGTAATAGTGCCATTTTTACTATTCGAACGGTATCTGAAGTGAGTGACCATTCAACACAAAAATTTACTTTGCTTCTTTTCATTCGCTTATGTCGTATGGCATGATAGACTACTGGCCATTAAAATTGCTACACCACGAAGACGACGTGCTACAGGCGCGAAATTTAACCGACGTGCTGACATGAGGAAAGTTTCCAACCGATTTCTCATACACAAACAGCAGTTGACCGGCGTTGCCTGCTGAAACGTTGTTGTGATGCCTCGTGTAAGGAGGAGAAATGCGTACCATCACGTTTCCGACATTGATGAAGGTGTGATTGTAGCCTATGACGATTGCAGTTTATCGTATCGCGACATTACTGCTCGCGTTGGTCGAGATCCAATGACTGTTAGCAGAATATGGAATCGGTGGGTTCAGGAGGGTAATACGGAACGCCGTGCTGGATTCCAACGGCCTCGTATCACTAGCAGTCGAGATGACAGGCATCTTATCCGCATGGCTGTAACGGACCGTGCAGCCACGTCTCGATCCCTGAGTCAACAGATGGGGACGTTTGCAAGACAACAACCATCTGCACGAACAGATCGACGACGTTTGCAGCAGCATGGACTATCAGCTCGGAGACCGTGGCTGCGGTTACCCTTGACGCTGCATCACAGACAGGAGCGCCTGCAATGGTGTACTCGACGACGAACCTGGGTGCACGAATGGCAAAACGTCATTTTTTCGGATGAATCCAGGTTCTGTTTACAGCATCATGATAGTCGCATCCGTGCTTGGCGACATCGCGGTAAACGCACATTGGAAGCGTGTATTCGTCATCGCCACACTGGCGTATCACCCGGCGTGACGGTATGGGGTGCCATTGGTTTCACGTCTCGGCCACCTCTTGTTCGCATTGACGACACTTTGAACAGTGGACGTTACATTTGAGGTGTGTTACTACCCGTGGCTCTACCCTTCATTCGATCCCTGCGAAATCCTACATTTCAGCAGGATAATACGCGACCGCATGCTCCAGGTCCTGTACGGGCCTTTCTCGATACATAAAATGGCCAGCACATTCTCCAGATCTGTCACCAATTGAAAACGTCTAGTCAATGGTGGCCGAGCAACTGGCTCGTCACAATACGCCAGTCACTACTCTTGATGAACTGTGGTATCGTGTTGAAGCTGCATGGGCAGCTGTACCTGTACACGCCATCCAAGCTCTGTTTGACTCAATGCCCAGGCGTATCAAGGCCGTTATTACGGCCAGATGTGGTTGTTCTGGGTACTGATTTCTCGGGATCTATGCACCCAAATTGCGTGAAAATGTAATCATATGTCAGTTCTAGTATAATATATTTGTCCAGTGAATACCCGTTTATCATCTGCATTTCTTCTTGGTGTAGCAATTTTAATGGCCAGTAGTGTACAATACGCCGCAGTAAAGTACAAAATCTGAAATCAGTTACCTTTAATTAAATCGTCCTCCTGTTACTCGTCAAAATAATCATTTTAAAACATTCTTCTCAAAATGCTTCAACCTGTTCCCTCACCTCAGATAGGTAAGTCAGCAAATCAGCATGTTCCACGTGCTCGGAATCGAACTGCCACCGTACCGCACGGCCTATGCCGTGCTACCACCCGTGAGTCATCACTGCCGACTACTGTGTCTCCTCATTCACGGTTAACAGTGCGCGTCATCTTCCGCACATCTTGCCTTCTCAATTACTGCTTCCCTTTCAAGTCATTGAAGTGTTAGAAATGCAGTTTGGTTTCTGTATAAGTTGTAGACAATCTTGTGTCCCTGTGTTTTGTCGATGGCATCTCCAGAGCTTCAAAGAATGTTTTAATTAAGAATGTCAAAACCTTTCTCTAAACATGCAAATGCTATAAACGCAGTTTCGCAGTGAGCTGTCAGGTCAGAGGGGTGTTCTGAACACAATTTCGACACAAAACAGCTCAATAGGTTGTAGAGTGGAAGGGGTAGGCTAGCAATAGAACAATGCATCAATATTGACTAGTCACCCTTTCATTGAACACATAACTCAGGTATTACCCAAAAGGAACAATCAGTACAAATTACAAAATAATATTCTTTTCCTTTAAGTCACTCAGACATTTAAACAGGCAAATAGCAATCATTTAACTGAAAGCCTTTTAAGAGAGCAAGACTAGAAATTTTGAATGATAAATTAAAATCATATTTAAATAGGCTCTGACTGAGCACATATTTTAAAACGGAATACTTCCTTTAAGAAACCAGCGATCAAAATTAATTACATAATCCTCAACAACCATATTACATCCAAGACATTTAAAATTAAACAGTAATATATAACATCAGAGAGCTGCAGTCCCAAGTTTCAAGCAGCACGTTTCAGATGGACTGCACTGCAACAGTACAATACAAGTCCCTCAGAGGATCTCCCCACACAGGAAGTTATTGCCGCAATCGACAAAATATCAACATCATTCCATGTACAGACCTAAAATAAACTAAAAGCTCTCTTGAGTTTGGTACAGTTAATTCCCTTTCAACATAATATACATCACAAGTCTAGCCCTAGGACATCACCGACACCCCGCAATTTAGCACGCGAAAAACTACAGCGATGCACTCGTCACGTATCCTTACAAAATCCAAGAACAGAGAGCCGGCTCCCCAATAGCGGAACATTTAACCACGCGCAGCGTGCGGGTTTGCGGGATGCTGATCTCGCCCTTAACCTCAACACCAGTTCAAATACTAGTCAGCCTACAATCTTGAACCACCATACACATTCCTTCAGTTACTGCATAGAAAGCCAATGTGATAGGCAACAGACCAGTATATGATAAAAACCTTAAGCAATTTCCTTACTAGATAACCCTTATGAATAGTAGCCGTAATTTTTTTTTTAACGTGAGCACACCCACCATCAAAAGACAAACAACGCCAATCATAAGGACAGTAGCACGTAAGCAAGTAGCAATCGAAACCTCTGCTTAGATTGGCTACAAGTCAGCGCGTGATTTAACACACCAGAGAACAGTCTTTACAACATTACCATCAATACAATAACGAATTACTCACACGTGTACTCCCCCACGATTTCGATTCGCAAAGCCATAGACAAAACGTGGAGAACGTACCACTTAGACCAACATAATGGTGCTCCCTCAGTTACCCCAAATAACTGACTCTTAGTTGCACAGCAAAGAACCAGACCTAATCAAACCACCACAGTTTTCGCCTCTAAATTGTCACAGTACAAGAGAGACTCAATCACAAACGCCTGATTTTCACCCGTTTATAACGGCAGGCAGCAACATCGTACGAAAAGAGCGCAGACACAAGCTCTTACCAATTCTCCGAAAGCAGCCACCGCAACTCTCGGGAACCGCTGCGACATCCAATGCAAAAATCGTTACTCCTTCACACAAATTACAGGACGCCCGCTTCCCGCTGCTTTCTACGGCGCCTTCCGTTCAGGGCCAACTTGTATATCTCAGTGCGATAGGTCCGGTCCCACACTCGCTGCGTCAACCCGACAACCGTCTCCCACCACGTCCCGGAGCACAGCCCCTCGCAGGACCTCGCGTAGGCCCTAAGGGGCGCTGCTTACCGCCCTGGCCGTGGCAGGAAGGAAAAACCACCAGAGTGGCACTATCGATATGAGCCGCCACGGCTCAAGCAGTTCTTCAGTCTGTCTACTTAGCTAAGTGCTAGGATCAGTATTGCCTTGCGTGTTCAGACATTTCACAGGAGTCTAACACTGTGCTTATGTTAGTTTGTACAACCCTTCAAAATGGTTCAAATGGCTCTGAGCACTATGGGACTTAACATCTATGGTCATCAGTCCCCTAGAACTTAGAACTACTTAAACCTAACTAACCTAAGGACAGCACACAACACCCAGCCATCACGAGGCAGAGAAAATCCCTGACCCCGCTGGGAATCGAACCCGGGAACCCGGGCGTGGGAAGCGAGAACGCTACCGCACGACCACGAGATGCGGGCTGTACAACCCTTCCCCCTCTCCTCTCCACATATTCCTCCCACTTTCTAGCCTTCTCTTATTTGCTTAGTTCTGGCTTGCCAAATGAGTTCTTGACACTTGCTTCTCCTTTGAGCAAAGTTTTCTTTCTTCTTTCTCTTCCCCTATGTTTTCCAAGTGCAAAATCGCGTTGCGATTTTGGACTTTCTGTCAACTTCATGTTTAGACATTTCTGCTTCCCATGGCCTACTTTATTTGCTGCATTTTTATATTTTTCCCACTTATCAAATTTAATATATCACGTTTTATCTATCGATTTCTACTGTATCTTTTTCCCGTTCGCATACTCTGCTGCCTTCACCATTTCTTCTCTCAAAGATATCCATTCGTATTCTAGCGGATTCCTTCCTCTGTTTCAGTCAGTCGTTGCATTACGGTAACTTTAAGATTATCGAAAAACTGTGGGTCTTGACTTATTCAAGTTCCATCTCCTTAATTTGCTGCCGTTTACTGTCTCTTTAGTTGCAAACTGCACCTCGTAACCAATAAATTATTGTAGGTACAATGAAATGAAAACACTTAGCTGCTTACAGGCGTTGACATACGTCAACGGGGATCTCCCGCTTACATGGCAGACGCTCTATCATCTGAGCCAACGAGGACACAGAGGATAGTGCGACTGCAGGGATTTACCTCTGTCACGCCTCCCGCGAAACCCACATTCTCAACGTATTGTCCCGCACTACATTCGTAGTGCCCCCGCCCATTATACTCATTACTCGCGGCGCGTTGCCGATTCCCTTAAGAGTTCGGGCACTGTTTGTGCATCTGCACAGAAGAAGAAGATGGTCAAGTGGCCGGTGAGCCTTAACTATGTATATATACTAAGATGGTATCTGTTCTTTCGGACATGTCCGAAAGAACAGATACCATCTTAGTATATAAATTATTGTAGGTTTGCGTCTGCACCTGTAAATGTCTTACAATTTAAAATCTGGTTTCAAAAACTGTTCCAAATATATATTATTCTTTCATGATTCTTAAGCAAGGTGCTGGCGATGATTACATTATGCTCTGTGGGAAATTCTGTCAGGTGACTTCCACTTTCATCCCTTCCCCATAGACTTTGTGTTCTTACTGTTTTCGTGTACCTGCTACCGTATCACATTTTAAATTTTTGTCTCGCTTAACTATCTAAGTAATCTCTTTTATCGTACATTGTTTAAATGTGTTAGGAGATGAACGGTAGTCATGAAATCTCTTTATGGTGAAATGATAAAACATGAATAATGAAATATGTGAAAGAGTACATTGTACTCAATTTAATAAGTCACAGCTGCAAAATACTAACGCGAATTCTTTACAGACGAATGGAAAAATTGGTATAAGCCGACCTCGGGGAAGATCAGTTTGGATTCCGTAGAAATGTTGGAACACAGGAGGCAATACTGACCTTACGACTTAACTTACAATAAAGATTAAGGAAAGGCAAACCTACGTTTCTAGCATTTGTAGACTTAGAGAAAGCTTTCAACAATGTTGACTGGAATACTCTCTTTAAAATTCTGAAAGTGGCAGGGGTAAATTACAGGCAGCGAGAGGCTATTTACAATTTGTACAGAAACCAGATGGTAGTTATAAGAGTCGAGGGGCATGAAAGGGAAGCAGTGGTTGGGAAGGGAGTAAGACAGGGTTGTAGCCTCTCGCCGATGTTATTCAATCTGTATACTGACCAAGCAGTAAAGGAAACGAAAGAAAAATTTCGAGTAGACATTAAAATCCATGGAGAGGAAATAAAAACTTTGAGGTTCGCCGATGACATTGTAATTCTGTCAGAGACAGCAAAGGACTTGGAAAAGTTTTGCTATTTGGGCAGCAAAATAACTGATGATGGTCGAAGTAGAGAGGATACAAGGCAAGGAAAGCGTTTCTGAAGAAGAAAAATTTGTTTACAAATAGTGTAGATAAGAAGAGAATAGAAGCTTTCGAAATGTGGTGCTACAGAAGAATGCTGAAGATTACATGGGTAGATCAGATAACTAATGAGGAAGTATTGAATAGAATTGGGGAGAAGAGGAGCTTGTGACACAACTTGACTAGAAGAAGGGAACGCTTGGTAGGACATGTTCTGAGGCATCAGTATTGGAGGGCAGCGTGGAGGGTAAAAATCGTAGAGGGAAACCAAGAGATGAATACACTAAGCAGATTCAGAAGGATGTAGGCTGCAGTACGTATTGGGAGATGAAGAAGCTTGCACAGGATAGAGCTGCATCAAAGCAGTCTCAGGACTGAAGACGACAACAACAACAACAAAATTGAACGGAAAATGAAAAATTGGTATGTCTTCACCCAACTTCGTCTTTCCTTGATTTAGGTGTAAGATATAGTTAATCAAACGCTAGCGTCTGCCGCTTCCAGATGGGAACGCCAATTCCACGAGCCGCCGCGTCAAAGCGGAAAACGCTTGCCGCTGCCGTTGCCGCACGCCGCGCTGCCGCGCTCTAGTGGGAACCGGCATTTAGGCAGAGATGGTTCAAGCAGGCCTCCAGGCGAAACAGTATCTCTGATGCCACAGCGCGCTTACAACTTCAAACAGTACAAAGGCGCTTCCGCTTTCATAACATTCAAAAACTAGAGAAATCCGCATGAAATTATCTACAGCCCCCCATCAATCTCTACCAGTCTGCTACCCAAACACGATTTCACATGAGTTCTCCTGTATATCTCGCGGGATGTTTGGAAGGTATGAGATGTACTGGCGGAAGTAAAGTTGTGGGGGCACGTCGTTACTCGTGTTTGTATAGCTCAGTCGATATGTTGATGAGCCCACACGAGCCGTAAATGGTTGCGAAAACACGCCTGACCTCTTAGCCACAAATAATCCTTATCTGATAGAGAGCGTCATGACGGATACAGGGATTAGTGACACAAGGTCATTGTAGCGAGGCTCAAAACAATTTCAGCCAAAACCACTAAAAATAAACGCAAAATACACTGCTGGCCATTACAATTCCTACACCAAGAAGAAATGGAGATAATAAACGGGTATCCGTTGGACAATATATTATACTAGAACTGACATGTCATTACATTTTCACCCAATTTGGGTGCATAGATCCCCAGAAATCAGTACCCAGAACAACCACCTCTGGCCGTAATAACGGCCTTGATACGCCTGGCCATTGAGTCAAGTAGAGCTTGGGTGGCGTGTACAGGTACAGCTGCCCGTGCAGCTTCAACACGATACCACAGTTCATCAGGAGTAGTGACTGGCGTATTGTGACGAGCCAGTTGTTCGGCCACCATTGACCAGGCGTTTTCAATTGGGGAGAGATCTGGACAATGTGCTGGCCAGGGCAGCAGTCGAACATTTTCTGTATCCAGAAAGGCCCGTACAGGACCTGCAACATGCGGTCGTGTATTTTCCTGCTTAAATGTTGGGTTTCGCAATGATGGAATCAACGGTAGAGCCACTGGTCGTAACACATCTGAAATGTAACGTCCACTGTTCAAAGTGCCGTCAATACGAACAAGAGGTGACCGAGACGTGTAACCAATTCCACCCCATACCATCACGCCGGGTGATACACCAGTATGGCGATGACGAATACACGCTTCCAATGTGCGTTTACCGCGATGTCGCCAAACACGGTTGCGACCATCATGATGCTGTAAACAGAACCTGGAATCATCCGAAAAAATGACGTTTTGCCATTCGTACACCCAGGTTCGTCGTCGAGTACACCATCGCAGGTGCTCCTGTGTGTGATGCAGCGTCTAGGGTAGCCGCAGCCATGGTCTCCGAGCTGATAGTCCATGCTGCTGCAAACGTCGTTGAACTGTTCGTGCAGATGGTTGTTGTATTGCAAACGTCCCCATCTGTTGACTCAGAGATCGAGACGTGGCTGCACGATCCGTTACAGCCTTGCGGATAAGATGCCTGTCATCTCGACTGCCAGTGATGCGAGGCCGTTGGGATCCAGCATGGCGTTCCGCAAGGTAGTGTCATAGACCCACTGCTGTTCCTGATTTACATAAATGATCTAGCTGATAATCTGAGCAGCCCCCTTAGATTGTTTGCACATGATGCTGTAATTTGCCGTCTAGTAAAATCGTCAGACGGTCAATTCCAATTACAAAATGATCTAGAGAGAATTTCTGTATGGTGCGAAAAGTGGCAATCGGCACTAAACAAATAAAAGTGCGAGGTCGTTCACATGGGTACTAAAAGAAATACTGTAAATTTTGGGCGGAGGTTCGAGTCCTCCCTTGGGCATGGGTGTGTGTGTTTGTCCTTAGGATAATTTAGGTTAAGTAGTGTGTAAGCTTAGGGACTGATGACCTTAGCAGTTACGTCCCATAAGATTTCACACACATTTGAACACACAAATTTTGGGTGTACGGCAAATCGCACAAATCTTAATTCGACTTAATATCTAGGAATTACAATTACGAGCAACTTAAATTGGAAAGAGCACATAGATAATATTGTGGCGAAGGCGAAACAAAGACTGCGCATTGTTGGCAGAACTCTTAGAAGACGCGACAAACCCACTAATGAGACAGCCTATAAAGGCACATTTGCATGCCGAGCGTGAGTTTCCTCGGAAACGCGAAATATTAATTAAATAAATAATCAGTGACAAATAAATAAAGCCTATGGCACACAACTGCAGCGCTGTGTCGCTGATAAAACAAAAGCACAATTACGTTACTCTTATGTTTGATTAAGAAAGGGAGAGCTCTGGTTGAAGTGGTGCGAGAAGCACGTATTTTATTTTATTGTCTGGCACACCGCCATATTTCATGTTATAGAAGAATACTGCGAGTTGCAACCACACTAGACACTCGATTCTGTAAAGAATTTATATTTATAAAAGTAAGTAGGATTATGAACTGTAGGCTTATTCATTGAATATATCTGATTTAACTAACTGTGTAACTTTTTATGTTTAGTAGACAATCACCTCTGTACGACGTATTGGCATGGCTGGCAAATTATTGTAATATTGAGATTTAGATTATGAGTCCGCACCTACCGCAGCAGTCTTTGGAAACGATTTAATTACGAAGTCCGATTATTTCAGATTATTTCACGGTCAACTACGAGTAACATTGCCTTTACGAAAAAGCCATTGTCAAGCGTCTGATAACGAATAATTAAACGTCCACGTTCCAGATAAGCAAATACAATTGCAATCACAATCACCATCATACAGATAGAATAATTAACATATTTAAAAAAAACAACATTTTTTTAAATTTATTTTATTTATTTTATAAGCCTACATTACACTTGTCTGTCCTCTGTTGGATTATTGCTGCGCGGTGTGGGACCTTTACCAGGTAGGATTGACGGAGGACATCGAAAAAGTGCAAAGAAGGGGAGCCCGTTTCGTGTTATCGCGCAATAGGGGTGAGAGTGTCACTGATATCATACGCGAGTTGGGGTGGCAGTCACTGAAACAAAGGCGCTTTTCTTTGCGGCGAGATCTATTTACGAAATTTCAATCACAAATTTCCTCTTCCGCACGCGAAAATATTTTGCTGACACCCACCTACGTAGGGAGAAATGATCATCATAGTAAAATAAGAGAAATCAGAGGTCGAACGGAAAGATTTAAGTATTCCTTTTTCGCATGTGCTATTCGAGAGTGGAATGGTAGAGAAGTAGTATGAAAATGGTTCGATGAACCCTCTGCCAGGCACTTCAGTGTGAATTGCAGAGTAACCATGTAGATGCAGATGTAGATAACTGCATCAACTGCAAAAAGTCTGAAGTTACTCTTGTCTGCGACGCCATTAACATACAGGCCGGCCGTAGTGGCCGAGCGGTTCTACGCCCTACAGTCTGGAGCCGCGCGTCCGCTCCGGTCGCAGGATCGAATCCTGCCTCGGGCATCGATGTGTGTGATGTCCTTAGGTTAGTTCGGTTTAAGTAGTTCTAAGTTCTAGGAAACTGATGACCTAAGATGTTAAGTCCCATAGTGCTCAGAGCCAACTGAACCATTAACATACAGCATGAACAGGAAGAGTCCCAACACACTTCTACATCTGATGATGACTCTCCGTCCAAGATAACATACTATGTCCTCCCTACCAAAAAGTTCTCAATCCAGTCACAAATTACATTTGATAATCCACATAATCGTACTTTTGACAAGAAGCATAGGTACGGTACTGAGTCAAATGCTTTTCGGAAATCGAGTCCTGGTCCGACACACAGTTTTAATCTAGCAGCAAGTGCCAAATGAGCGCACACTCCAGTTCAGGAATCTGCGGCTAATGGTCTCGCGCTCGCGTTCTCTCTTCCCGAGCACAGGATCCCGGGTTCAATTCCCGGCGGGGTCAGGGCTTTTCACCTACCTCGAGATGACTGGGTGTTTGTGTCGTCCTCATCATTTCATCATCATTCATGAAAGTGGCGAGATTGCACCGAGGAAAGGTTGGGAATTTACATGGGCGCTGATGACCGCGCAGTTGAGCGCCCCATCAACCAAACATCATCATCATCATCATCATCCACTTCTGGAACTCGGTTCCTGTTCCCGTAAACAGTATGAAACTGATGTCGGAGGGGGGGGGGGGGGGGGGGGAGGGTCCGTAGTTCGATATCGCCTGTCGTGACGAACATACACAATTAACACTGGAAACAGAAAAGATTGTAACAACTACAGAGGTATCTCTTTCATCAGCGTTGTGGGTAAAATCTTCTCAGGTATTGTTGAAAGGAAAGTGCGAGTATTAGTTGAGGACAAATTGGACGAAAATCAGTGTGGGTTTAGCCCTCTTAGAGGTTGTCAGGACCAGATCTTTAGCTTACGGCAAATAATGGAGAAGTGTTACGAGTGGCACAGGGAATTGTATCTATGCTTTATAGATCTAGAAAAGGCATATGACCGGTTTCCTAGGAGGAAGTTATTGTCTGTTCTACGAGATTACGGAATAGGAGGCAAACTTTTGCAAGAAAAAAAATGGTTCAAATGGCTCTGAGCACTATGGGACTTAACGTCTTAGGTCATCAGTCCCCTAGAACTTGTTGTTGTTGTGGTCTTCAGTCCTGAGACTGGTTTGATGCAGCTCTCCATTCTACTCTATCCTGTGCAAGCTTCATCATCTCCCAGTACCTACTGCAACCTACATCCTTCTGAATCTGCTTAGTGTATTGATCTCTTGGTCTCCCTCTACGATTTTTACCCTCCACGCTGCCCTCCAATGCTAAATTTGTGATCCCTTGATGCCTCAAAACATGTCCTACCAACCGATCCCTTCTTCTAGTCAAGTTGTGCCACAAACTTCTCTTCTCCCCAATCCTATTCAATACCGCCTCATTAGTTACGTGATCTACCCACCTTATCTTCAGCATTCTTCTGTAGCACAACATTTCGAAAGCTTCTATTCTCTTCTTGTCCAAACTGCTTATCGTCCATGTTTCACTTCCATACATGGCTACACTCCATACAAATACTTTCAGAAACGACTTCCTGACACTTAAATCTATACTCGATATTAACAAATTTCTTTTCTTCAGAAACGATTTCCTTGCCATTGCCAGTCTACATTTTATATCCTCTCTACTTCGACCATCATCAGTTATTTTACTCCCTAAATAGCAAAACTCCTTTACTACTTTAAGTGTCTCATTTCCTAATCTAATCCCCTCAGCATCACCCGATTTAATTCGACTACATTCCATTATCCTCGTTTTGCTTTTGTTGATGTTCATCTTATACCCTCCTTTCAAGCCACTATCCATTCTGTTCAACTGCTCTTCCAAGTCCTTTGCTGTCTCTGACAGAATTACAACGTCATCGGCAAACCTCAAAGTTTTTACTTCTTCTCCATGAATTTTAATACCTACTCCGAATTTTTCTTTTGTTTCCTTTACTGCTTGCTTAATATACAGATTGAATAACATCGGCGAGAGACTACAACCCTGTCTCACTCCTATCCCATCCACTGCTTCCCTTTCATGCCCCTCGACTCTTATAACTGCCATCTGGTTTCTGTACAAATTGTAAATAGCCTTTCGCTCCCTGTATTTTACCCCTGCCACCTTCAGAATTTGAAAGAGAGTATTCCAGTTAACGTTGTCAAAAGCTTTCTCTAAGTCTACAAATGCTAGAAACGTAGGTTTGCCTTTTCTTAATCTTTCTTCTAAGATAAGTCGTAAGGTTAGTATTGCCTCACGTGTTCCTACATTTCTACGGAATCCAAACTGATCCTCCCCGAGGTCCGCTTCTACCAGTTTTTCCATTCGTCTGTAAAGAATTCGCGTTAGTATTTTGCAGCTGTGACTTATTAAACTGATAGTTCTGTTATTTTCACATCTGTCAACACCTGCTTTCTTTGGGATTGGAATTATTATATTCTTCTTGAAGTCTGTGGGTATTTCGCCTGTCTCATACATCTTGCTCACCAGATGGTAGAGTTTTGTCAGGACTGGCTCTCCCAAGGCCATCAGTAGTTCTAATGGAATGTTGTCTACTCCCGGGGCCTTGTTTCGACTCAGGTCTTTCAGTGCTCTGTCAAACTCTTCACGCAGTATCATATCTCCCATTTCATCTTCATCTACATCCTCTTCCATTTCCATAACATTGTCCTCAAGTACATCGCCCTTGTATAAACCCTCTATATACTCCTTCCACCTTTCTGCCTTCCTTTCTTTGCTTAGAACTGGGTTGCCATCTGAGCTCTTGATATTCATACAAGTGGTTCTCTTCTCTCCAAAGGCCTCTTTAATTTTCCTGTAGGCAGTATCTATCTTACCCCTAGTGAGACAAGCCTCTACATCCTTACATTTGTACTCTAGCCATCCCTGCTTAGCCATTTTGCACTTCCTGTCAATCTCATTTTTGAGACGTTTGTATTCCTTTTTGCCTGCTTCATTTACTGCATTTTTATATTTTCTCCTTTCATCAGTTAAATTCAATATTTCTTCTGTTACCCAAGGATTTCTATTAGCCCTCGTCTTTTTACCTACTTGATCCTCTGCTGCCTTCACTACTTCATCCCTCAGAGCTACCCATTCTTCTTCTACTGTATTTCTTTCCCCCATTCCTGTCAATTGTTCCCTTATGCTCTCCCTGAAACTCTCTACAACCTCTGGTTCTTTCAGTTTATCCAAGTCCCATCTCCTTAAATTCCCGCCTTTTTGCAGTTTCTTCAGTTTCAATGTGCAGTTCATAACCAATAGATTGTGGTCAGAATCCACATCTGCCCCTGGAAATTCTTACAATTTAAAACCTGGTTCCTAAATCTCTGTCTTACCATTATGTAATCTATCTGATACCTTTTAGTATCTCCAGGATTCTTCCAGGTATACAACCTTCTTTCATGATTCTTGAACCAAGTGTTAGCTATGATTAAGTTATGCTCTGTGCAAAATTTTCCAAGCGGCTTCCTCTTTCATTTCTCAACCCCAATCCATATTCACCTACTATGTTTCCTTCTCTCCCTTTTCCTACTGACGAATTCCAGTCACCCATGACTATTAAATTTTCGTCTCCCTTCACTACCTGAATAATTTCTTTTATCTCGTCATACATTTCATCAATTTCTTCATCATATGCAGAGCTAGAACTTAGCCCTAGAACTTAGAACTACTTAAACCTAACTATCCTAAGGATATCACACACATCCATGCCCGAGGCAGGATTCGAACCTGCGACCGTAGCAGTAGCGCGGTTCCGGACTGAAGTGCCTAAAACCGAACGGCCACCGCGGCCGGCTTTTCCAAGCAATTAAAGGTCTTAAAGTCAGGCAGCAGTTAGAGTTGACGGTAAATTGAGTTCATGGTTCAGAGTAGTTTCAGAGGTAAGACAAGGCTGCAACCTGTCTCCACTGTTGTTCATATAATTTATGGATCATATGTCGAAAACAATAGACTGGCTGGGTGAGATTAAGATATGTGAACACAAGATAAGCAGTCTCGCATATGTGGATGACTTAGTTTTGCTGGTAGATTCGATTGAAAGTTCGCAAATTTCAGAGCTAGATCAGAAATGTAAGGACTATGGTATGAAGATTAGCATCTTCAAAACGAAAGTAATGTCAGTGGGAAAGAGATATAAACGGATTGAGTGCCAAATAGGAGGAACAAAGTTAGAACAGGTGGACGGTTTCAAGTACTTAGGATGCATATTCTCACAGGATGGCAACATAGTGAAAGAACTGGAAGCGAGGTGTAGCAAAGCTAATGCAGTGAGCGCTCAGCTACGATCTACTCTCTTCTGCAAGAAGGAAGTCAGTACCGAGACCAAGTTATCTGTGCACCGTTCAATCTTTCGACCAACTTTGTTGTATGGGAGCGAAAGCTGGGTGGATTCAGGTTACCTTATCAACAAGGTTGAGGTTACGGATATGAAAGTAGCTAGGATGATTGCAGGTACTAGTAGATGGGAACAGTGGCAGGAGGATGTCCACAATGAGGAAATCAAAGAAAAACTGGGAATGAAGTCTGTAGATGTAGCAGTCAGGTTTAACAGGCTTAGATGGTGGGGTCATGTTACACGCATGGGAGAAGCAAGGTTACCCAAGAGACTCATGGGTTCAGCAGTAGAGGGTAGGAGGAGTCGGGGCAGACCAAGGAGAACGTACCTGGATTCGGTTAAGAATGATTTTGAAGTAATAGGCTTAACATCAGTAGAGGCACCAATGTTAGCACTGAATAGGGGATCATTGAGGAATTTTATAAGGGGGACTATGCTCCAGACTGAACGCGGAAAGGCATAATCAGTCTTAAATGATGATGATGATGATGAATCTCAAAATGGTTCCAATGGCTCTGAGCACTATGGACTTAACATCTGAGGTCATCAGTCCCCCTAGAACTTAGAACTACTTAAACCTAACTAACCTAAGGACATCACACACATCCATGCCCGAGGCAGGATTCGAATCTGCGAGCGTATCAGCAGCGCTGTTCCAGACTGAACGGCCTAGAATGACTCGGCCACAGCGGCCGGCTGAAACGAATCTCACAGACGGGACAGTATTTAATCAACAGATTACTGAAATGTTGGTCAGACGCCGAATATTGTCACTGTTGCAATGGAATCATAAGAAGGGCACCGAATATGAAATTGTTTGACTGGTTCACCTCCTATGAAAATAAAATACAGGTGTACGAAATGTTACCATAATTCCTAGCACATTTCAGCTTTCGAGAGGAAAACGTACTAATTTTCTATATATACGAAGACAGTAACTTGTTCTCGAAAGAACAGTTACTGTTGA
Organism: Schistocerca americana; assembly: GCF_021461395.2. Lineage (NCBI taxonomy): Eukaryota > Metazoa > Arthropoda > Insecta > Orthoptera > Acrididae > Schistocerca > Schistocerca americana. Next base: position 95,462,614 of record NC_060128.1, read on the forward strand.
TGACCGTGCAGCTTTTCCCTGGAAGAAATGATGACTAACTGAAAACCTCAGCTGCCGACAGGTGTTGTTGCTATACCTCGAAATGTGTGCCCCGACCGGGACTCGAACCCGGGATCTCCTGCTTACATGGCAGACGCTCTATCGAGGACACAGATGAATAGCGCGACTGCAGGGACTTATCCCTTGCACGCTTCCCGTGAGACTCACATCCCCAACTGTCCACAATTCTACATATGTATTGTACCTTATAGACATTTGCCCACCCACTCATTACTCGCGCACTCTTTGGTGATTCCCGTAAGAGTTTGGGCAACCTGTGCGCATTCGCACAGACGATGATCAATGGCTGGGTAGCCTTTAACTATATATACGAAGGCAGTAACTTGTTCTCGAAAGAACAGGTACAATACATATGTAGAATTGTGGACAGTTGGGAATGTGAGTTTCACGGGAAGCGTGCAAGTCGCGCGTGCAGTCGCGCTATTCACCTGTGTCCTCGGTGGCTCAGCTGGATAGAGCGTCTGCCATGTAAGCAGGAGATCCCGGGTTCGAGTCCCGGTCGGGGCACACATTTTCAGCTGTCCACATCGAGGTATATCAACAACACCTGTCGGCAGCTGAGGTTGTCAGTTAGTAGTCATTATGCACTAATTTTCGATGACGTCGTCCAATACCAAATTTCTCTAAACTTGAGGACTGAAATCAACGTTTTGCTCAATACCATCTTTAATCGGAAGGACCTGCGACTACGACACAGTAGAATCCGTCATTTATAACCCTGCATAAAATTACGAAGTCCAAAAAAGTGTGTGAAATCTTATGGGACTTATCTGTTAAGGTCATCGGTCCCTAAGCTTACACACTACTTAACCTAAATTATCCTAAGGACAAACACAGACACCCATGCCCGAGGGGGGACTCGAACCTCGGCCGGGACTAGCCGCACAGTCCATGACTGCAGCTTCTAAGACCGCTCGGCTAATCCCGGGCGCCTATGAAGTCCAATGCACTAAGACGACATGAGCAATGCAATAGCGATATGCACACATACAAATGGCGGCACTATCGCGTACAAAGGGATAAAAAGGCAGTGCGTTGGAGGAGCTGCCATTTGTAGTGAGGTGATCCATGTGAAAAGGTTTCAGACGTGAGTATGGCCGCGCGATAGGAATTAAAAGACTGTGGAAGCCGAGTGGTGGCTGGTGCTAGACGCCTCCGACATTCCATTCTGGAAGTCGTTAGGGAATTCAGTATTCCGAGATGCGCTGTGTCAAGAGTGTGCCGAGAATACCAAATGTTAGACATTAACTCTCACCACGGACAATGCAGTGGCTGACGACCTTCACTTAACGACCGGGAGCAGCGGCGTTTGCATAGAGTTGTCAGTGCTAACAGACAAGCAACACTACAGGAGTTGACTGCAAAAATCAATGTGGAACGTACGATGGACGTATCCGTTAGGGCAGTTCGGCGAAGTTTGACGACCGACGCGAGTGCCTTTCCAACAGCACGACATGGCCTACAGCGGCTTTCCTGCGTGACCATATCTGTTGGATCCTAGCCGACTGCCAAGCCGTAGTCTGGTCAGGGGACCTCGACTGCAGTTTGTAGGAGCTGATGGTAGGGTTCGAGTGTGGCGCAGACCCAAGATGTCGACAAGGTTCCGTGCGAGGTGGTGCTGTCTCCATAATGGTGTGTTTACATGAAATAGATTGGGTGCTATGGTCTGTTCGACTACTCGGATAGCATTTGCAGCCATTTATGGACTTCATGTTCAGAAACAGCAACGAATCCACAACTGTTCGCCGTTGGTTTGAAGAAGATTCTGGCAATTGAGCGCCTGTGCCCCTGAGTTTATAGTACCGATAGTCCCAGGGTGTCAGGCATCTAGGTACCAGCTGTGCCCAACATTCCTTAATTTGAGTGATTGGGCGATTGCCGGTATAGCCATTGTGCAAGTCCTCTATCTAATACCTGTTTGGTTCGCTTTTTCCTCTGCCACATGGGCCAGTGCCCCTTCCCAGACGCTCTCCCATTCAGGTACCAATCGGGGCCAACGCTCCTTCATTTGAGCGATTGAGCGAGTGCCGATACTATCATTGTGGCAGGACCTCTACCTGATTCTGGTCTGGTTCGCTACCTCCTCTGCCACGTGGGACAGTGCCCCTTCCCAGACACTCTCCCATTCAGGTACCAACTGGGGCCAACACTCCTTCATTTGAGTGATTGGGCGAGTGCCGATACTATCATTGTAGCAGGACCTCTACCTGATTCTGGTCTGGTTCGCTTCTTCCTCTGCCACGTGGGACAGTGCCCCTTCCCAGACACTCTCCCATTCAGGTACGAACCGGGGCCAACACTCCTTCATTTGAGTGATTGGGCGAGTGCCAATACTATCATTGTGGCAGGACCTCTACCCGATTCTGGTCTGGTTTGCTTCCTCCTCTGCCACGTTGGGCAGTGCCGCTTCCCAGATGCTCTCCCATTCAGGTACCAACCGGGACCAACACTCCTTCATTTGAGTGATTGGGCGAGTGCCGATACTATCATTGTGGCAGGACCTCTATCTGATTCTGGTCTGGCTCACTTCCTACTCTGTCACGTGGGACAGTGCCCCTTCACAAACGCTCTCCCATTCAGGTACCAACCGGGGCCAACACTCCTTCATTTGAGTGATTGGGCGAGTACCGATACTATCATTGTGGCAGGACCTCTAACTGATTCTGGTCTGGTTCACTTCCTACTCTGCCACGTGGGACAGTGCCCCTTCACAGACGCTCTCCCATTCAGGTACCAACCGGGGCCAACACTCCTTCATTTGAGTGATTGGGCGAGTGCCGATACTATCATTGTGGCAGGACCTCTACCTGATTCTGGTCTGGTTTGCTTCCTCCTCTGCCACGTTGGGCAGTGCCCCTTCCCAGATGCTCTCCCATTCAGGTACAAACCGGGGCCAACACTCCTTCATTTGAGTGATTGGGCGAGTGCGATACTATAATTGTGGCAGGACCTCTACCTGATTCTGGTCTGGTTCGCTTCTTCCCCTGCCACGTGGGACAGTGCCCCTTCCCAGACACTCTCCCATTCAGGTACGAACCGGGGCCAACACTACTTCATTTGAGCGATTGGGCAAGTGCCGATACTATCATTGTGGCAGGACCTCTACCTGATTCTGGTCTGGTTCGCTTCCTCCTCTGCCACGTGGGACAATGCCCCTTCCCAGACGATCACAAATGGTTCAAATGGCTCTGAGCACTATGGGACTTAATATCTGAGGTCATCAGTCCCCTAGAACTTAGAACTACTTAATCCTAACTAACCTAATGACATCACACACATCCATGCCCGAGGCAGGATTCGAACCTGCGACCGTAGCGGTCGCTTGGTTCAAGACTGAAGCGCCTAGAACCGCTAGGCCACAGCGATCGGCCAGACGATCACCCATTGAGATACCAACCGGGGCCAACACTACATGATTTGAGTGATACTATCATTGTGGCAGGGCCTAAAGCGGTCGCCGGCATGGTGCCTCGGCTGTAGCTCCTCGGTCGCCTCTCTCCAGTGGCGTACGTGTTCGGCTGGCCCCCGCGTGGCATGGCGGACGTGCTCAGTGGATCACACCACGCCACACTCGTACGACCACGGCCTGCCCTCGGCACAGTTCACCGGTTGTGGCGCTGCCCGATAACGCGGCGCGGGCAGCCGTCCGTCTGTCTTTCTGAGAGCGGACGAACTCGTTGCGTCACACCCATACCTCTCCCTGTCACAACACCGTTTTTTTTTTTTTTTTTGGTCATCAGTCTACTGACTGGTTTGATGCGGCCCGCCACGAGTTCCTTTCCTGTGCTAACCTCTTCATCTCAGAGTAGCACTTGCAACCTACGTCCTCAATTATTTGCTTGACGTATTCCAATCTATGTCTTCCTCTACAGTTTTTGCCCTCTACAGCTCCCTCTAGTACCATGGAAGTCATTCCCTCATGTCTTAGCAGATGTCCCATCATCCTGTCCCTTCTCCTTATCAGTGCTTTCCACATACACCTTTCCTCTCCGATTCTGCGTAGAACCTCCTCATTCCTTACCTTATCAGTCCACCTAATTTTCAACATTCGTCTATAGCACCACATCTCAAATGCTTCGATTCTCTTCTGTTCCGGTTTTCCCACAGTCCATGTTTCACTACCATGCAATGCTGTACTCCAGACGTACATCCTCAGAAATTTTTTCCTCAAATTAAGGCCGGTATTTGATATTAGTAGACTTCTCTTGGCCAGAAATGCCTTTTTTGCCATAGCGAGTCTGCTTTTGATGTCCTCCTTCCTCCGTCCGTCATTGGTTATTTTACTGCCTAGGTAGCAGAATTCCTTAACTTCATTGACTTCGTGACCATCAATCCTGATGTTAAGTTTCTCGCTGTTCTCATTTCTACTACCTCTCATTATCTTCGTCTTCCTCCGATTTACTCTCAAACCATACTGTGTACTCATTAGACTGTTCATTCCGTTCAGCAGATCATTTAATTCTTCTTCACTTTCACTCAGGATAGCAATATCATTGATATCCTTTCACCTTGTATTTTAATTCCACTCCTGAACCTTTCTTTTATTTCCATCATTGCTTCCTCGATGTACAGATTGAAGAGTAGGGGCGAAAGGCTACAGCCTTGTCTTACACCCTTCTTAATAAGAGCACTTCGTTCTTGATCGTCCACTCTTATTATTCCCTCTTGGTTGTTGTACACATTGTATATGACCCGTCTCTCCCTATAGCTTACCCCTACTTTTTTCAGAATCTCGAACAGCTTGCACCATTTTAAATTGTCGAACGCTTTTTCCAGGTCGACAAATCCTATGAAAGTGTCTTGATTTTTCTTTAGCCTTGCTTCCATTATTAGCCGTAACGTCATAATTGCCTCTCTCGTCCCTTTACTTTTCCTAAAGCCAAACTGATCGTCACCTAGCGCATTCTCAATTTTCTTTTCCATTCTTCTGTATATTATTCTTGTAAGCAGCTTCGATGCATGAGCTGTTAAGCTGATTGTGCGATAATTCTCGCACTTGTCAGCTCTTGCCGTCTTCGGAATTGTGGGGATGATGCTTTTCCGAAAGTCAGATGGTATGTCGCCAGACTCATATATTCTACACATCCAACGTGAATAGTCGTTTTGTTGCCACTTCCCCTAATGATTTTAGAAATTCTGATGGAATGTTATCTATCCCTTCTGCCTTATTTGACCGTAAGTCCTCCAAAGCTCTTTTAAATTCCGATTCTAATACTAGATCTCCTATCTCTTCTAAATCGACTCCTGTTTCTTCTTCCATCACATCAGACAGATCTTCACCCTCATAGAGGCTTTCAATGTATTCTTTCCACCTATCTGCTCTCTCCTCTGCATTTAACAGTGGAATTCCCGTTGCACTCTTAATGTTACCACCGTTGCTTTTAATGTCACCAAAGCTTGTTTTGACTTTCCTGTATGCTGAGTCTGTCCTTCCAACAATCATATCTTTTTCGATGTTTTCACATTTTTCCTGCAGCCATTTCGTCTTAGCTTCCCTGCACTTCCTATTTATTTCATTCCTCAGCGGCTTGTATTTCTGTATTCCTGATTTTCCCGGAACATATTTGTACTTCCTCCTTTCATCAATCAACTGAAGTATTTCTTCTGTTACCCATGGTTTCTTCGCAGCTACCTTCTTTGTACCTATGTTTTCCTTCCCAACTTCTGTGATGGCCCTTTTTAGAGATGTCCATTCCTCTTCAACTGTACTGCCTACTGCGCTATTCCTTATTGCTGTATCTATAGCGTTAGAGAACTTCAAACGTATCTCGTCATTCCTTAGTACTTCCGTATCCCACTTCTTTGCGTATTGATTCTTCCTGACTAATGTCTTTAACTTCAGCCTACTCTTCATTACTACTATATTGTGATCTGAGTCTATATCTGCTCCTGGGTACGCCTTACAATCCAGTATCTGATTTCGGAATCTCTGTCTGACCATGATGTAATCTAATTGAAATCTTCCCGTATCTCCCGGCCTTTTCCAAGTATACCTCCTCCTCTTGTGATTCTTGAACAGGGTATTCGCTATTACTAGCTGAAACTTGTTACAGAACTCAATTAGTCTTTCTCCTCTTTCATTCCTTATCCCAAGCCCATATTCTCCTGTAACCTTTTCTTCTACTCCTTCCCCTACAACTGCATTCCAGTCGCCCATGACTCTTAGATTTTCGTCCCCCTTTACATACTGCATTACCCTTTCAATATCCTCATACACTTTCTCTATCTGTTCATCTTCAGCTTGCGACGTCGGCATGTATACCTGAACTATCGTTGTCGGTGTTGGTCTGCTGTCGATCCTGATTAGAACAACCCGGTCACTGAACTGTTCACAGTAACGCATCCTCTGTCCTACCTTCCTATTCATATCGAATCCTACACCTGTTATATCATTTTCTGCAGCTGTTGATATTACCCAATACTCATCTGACCAGAAATCCTTGTCTTCCTTCCACTTCAATTCACTGAGCCCTAATATATCTAGATTGAGCCTTTGCATTTCCCTTTTCAGATTTTCTAGTTTTCCTACCACGTTCAAGCTTCTGACATTCCACGCCCCAACTCGTAGAACGTTATCCTTTCGTTGATTATTCAATCTTTTTCTCATGGTAACCTCCCCCTTGGCAGTCCCCTCCCGGAGATCCGAATGGGGGACTATTCCGGAATCTTTTGCCAATGGAGAGATCATCATGACACTTCTTCAATTACAGGCCACATGTCCTGTGGATACACGTTACGTGTCTTTAATGCAGTGGTTTCCATTGCCTTCTGCATCCTCATGTCGTTGATCATTGCTGATTCTTCCGCCTTTAGGGGCAATTTCCCACCCCTAGGACAAGAGAGTGCCCTGAACCTCTATCCGCTCCTCCGCCCTCTTTGACAAGGCCGTTGGCAGAATGAGGCTGACTTCTTATGCCGGAAGTCTTCGGCCGCCAATGTTGATTATTTATCAAAATTTAGGCAGTGGCGGGGATCGAACCCGGGACCGAAGACGCTTTGATTATGAATCAAAGACGCTACCCCTAGACCACGTACAGGAATGAAAAAACAATAACGAAACACACACTCCACGTGGAAAAAATCTGCATCAGGACAACTCGGACGTTACACTAAGAATGGACTACAGTCCGATTGCACATATTTGTTTCAAAATATCACACTGCACAGAAAATATTCACCCTCAGGAGACATCGAGCTAGTACCGTCTCCAGCCTTGATAGATGCCAGACAGTCCACAATTGACTCCAGAGGTATCTCACTGCACGAGTGTTGTGAGGTATACAGGGTGGGCCACTAATCGTGACCGGGCCAAATATCTCACGAAATAAGCGTCATACGAAAAAACTACAAAGAACGAAACTCGACTAGCTGGATTTTATTAAATACGAACCCCCATTTTTTATTACCTATTCGTCTAGTACGTAAAGAACATGAATGTTTTAGTTGGACCACTTTTTCGCTTTGTGATACATGGCGCTGTAATAGTCACAAACATATGGCTCACAACAGTTGGTAACAGGTAGGTTTTTTCAATTAAAATACACGGCGTAGGTGCGTTTGAAAATTTTATTTCGGTTGTTCCAATCTGATACTGTAGTGTTGGCAGAAGAGCCAACACTGTGTTTCTAGAGGAGGCCGAAATGCACGCGTTTAATTACACGCTGACTGGCGTGAGGTCTGGAACAGGACAATATCTTGAGAATTGCAAATAATGTACGTAGATGATGTAATACTTAACTCTAATCCACAATTGTAGAACATCTGTCGTTACGGTACATGCTTCATAATATTAATTATCAATTGAATACGGCGCCTTGCTAGGTCGTAGCAAAGGTAGCTGAAGGCTATGCTAACTATCGTCTCGGCAAATGAGAGCGTATTTGTCAGTGAACCATTGCTATGAACGTCGGCTGTACAACTGGGGCGAGTGCCAGGACGTCTCTCTAGACCTGCCGTGTGGTGGCGCTCGGTCTGCAATCACTGATAGTGGCGACACGCGGGTCCGACGTATACTAACGGACCGCGGCCGATTTAAAGGCTACCACCTAGCAAGTGTGGTGTCTGGCGGTGACACCACAGATACTTGTACCTTTGTCAAGTTATCATTTCTGAGAACGCATGCTGTTACAGCGTGATTACCTGTAAATACCACATTAATGCAATAAATGCTCAAAATGATATCCGTCAACCGCAATGCATTTGGCAGTACGTGTAACGACATTCCTCGCAACAGCGAGTAGTTCGCCTTCCGTAATGTTCGCACATGCATTGACAATGCGCTGACGCATGTTGTCAGGCATTGTCGATGGATCACGACAGCAAATATCCTTCAACTTTCCCCACAGAAAGAAATCCGGGGACGTCAGATCCGGTGAACGTGCGTTCCACGGTATGGTGCTTCGACGACCAATCCACCTGTCATGAAATATGCTATTCAATACCGCGTCAACCACACGCGAGCTATGTGCCGGACATCCATCATGTTGGAAGTGCATCGTCATTCTGTCATGCAGTGAAACATCTTGTAGTAACATCGGTAGAGCATTACGTAGGAAATCAGCATACATTGCACCATTTTGATTGCCATCGATAAAACGGGGACCAATTATTCTTCCTCCCATAACGCCGCACCATACATTAACCCGCCAAGGTCGCTAATGTTCCACTTGTCGCAGGCATCGTGGATTTTCCGTTGCCCAATAGTGCATATTATGCCGGTTTACGTTACCGCTGTCGGTGAATGACGCTTCGTCGCTAAACAGAACGCGTGCAAAAAATCTGTCATCGTCCCGTAATTTCTCTTGTGCCCAGTGGCAGAACTGTACACGATGTTCAAAATCGTCGCCATGCAACTCCTGGTGCATAGAAATATGGTACGGGTGCAATCGATGTTGATGTAGCCATTCTCAGCACCGACGTTTTTGAGATTCCCGATTCTCGCGCACTTTGTCTGCTACTGATGTGCGGATTAGCCGCGACAGCAGCAAAAACACCTACTTGGGCATCATAATTTGTTGCAGGTCGTGGTTGACGTTTCACATGTGGCTGAACACTTCCTGTTTCCTTAAATAACGTTACTATCCTGCGAACGGTCCGGACACTTGGATGATGTCGTCCAGGATACCGAGCAGCATACATAGCACACGCCCGTTGGGCATTTTGATCACAATAGCCATACATCAACACGATATTGACCTTTTCCGCTAATGGTAAACTGTCCATTTTAACACGGGTAATGTATCACGAAGCAAATACCGTCCGCACTGGCGGAATGTTACGTGATACCACGTACTTATACGTTTGTGACTATTACAGTGCCATCTACCAGAAAGCGAAAAAAGTGGTCCAACTAAAACATTCATGTTTCTTTACGTACTATACGAATATGTAATAAAAATGGGTGTTCCTATTTAAAAAAACGCAGTTGATATCCGTTTGACCTATGGCGGCGCCATGTACCGTGCCAACCACAGAGCCATCTGGTTTCCCCCTTCAAGCTAGACGAGTTTCGTTCTTTGTAGGTTTTTCGTTTGATGCTTATTTTGTGAGATATTTGACCCGATCATTATCAATCGACCACCCTGTAGAGGATGATTTTTTCCGCCGTGTACAAACTATAGGGATTGATCAGTGAGAGGCTACGGAACAAGAAAGGTCTGATCCACGTAGGTCTAGAAACGCATGGTTTGCACGCTAGGGACGATATATTCAACCATACTGCTGTCTGTTACACGCTGAACCGTGTAGCCACAGTTACAGCATGCATGGTTTCCTCCTAGAGGGTGGTACCGTTCCTCATACGTCATGCCCTAGCGCCATCTTCTGCCATAGTAACTGGTAATGTTGTGTCCGATTCACTTCTCTTCCTGACTTACCTTGTGGTGGACGTGATACAACTTTGTATACAACTGTTGAAATTAGTCCGGTAGCCCATTTTCACTAGTATTTCTCTTTCCGTCCTTGTTTCTCTTTTCCCATAACTGATAGTGGTGTGATTGAATGAATGTGGTTGTGTGTCACGTTGCTAGACGGTGGCGTAGTCTGCTGCAGAAAGTCTGCGATAGTCGTACAGATTCAGCAGCAGTTGCACAGAATAGCCAACTCTCGTAGTGGTCAAGTAGGCAAAGAGTGTTTCGCTACTTGTGAGAAATCCACCTGCGTCAGGTTGGTGGCGGAAATGGCATCTTTGGGTTTCCCGGTCCACGCGGAGCGTGGAAGAGGCTGGAGAAGCGGGAGGCGGTCTGCCGCCGGTACGGGAAGCGTACACAGCTGTGCTCCAGTCGAAGAAGGGTGAGTTAAGACTGACCGCGTGGCGCGCTGTTACTTGGCGAGGGGAGAGCTGTTAGCTGTTGGTCTCGCTTTTCAAATCTGGAAGATTGCTTTGCCTTGTCGCAGTAAGGAATGCAAAACTTTGGCAGATTTTTCTTTTAGCAAATTTCTGTAGCAGACTTGGATCCGCCGGAAGAGCGCCACACAAAGGTGTCGATAAGAAGTGAGCACTCGCTTCTGTATGAATATCTGTTTGCCTTCAGCTGTGCCTGTATAAGCTTTCACCTTTCTAAATATTTAGAGCCTTGCCTTCTCGTAAATTTTCCTTACTTTCCGTGTCTTTCGTCCGTGGGGAGCCAACCACGTGGTAGAACATTATAGTTGTTGGGCTACCGGCATCACTAACTGTCCGGTCGCATGTTTGTTTTAGATAATGTTAACATGATTGTATGATGTGATATTGTTGGAATTTGGCACTATACCTAGAAATTGTGCCTCCACAAACCACGTGTTATCGGGAATCGTGTACATGCCTCACATCCTTAGTTTAGGAATAAATGATTTTATCTACAATTTTCTCTTGTGTTCCGAGATTACGTTTTTGCGCCTAAGCCACTCACCTCGTAGCTTTCCCATTAGCACATCCAATGCGTTTCCTTATGCACAGGTCCAGTGATTAGTCTCCCCTTGTATTTTATAACAAATGCTTTAGATTAAGTCTTATTTTCAGGTGCGTTGCTGGGAGCTGATCTTCTGCACAGTGTTCTTGCATGTGTTATTTTATTTTAAATGTTTGATTGTCGTGAACAGTGCACGGGCAATACTATTAATTACATCGTATTCCCTATGAGCGACATCACAACGTATGCATTTTTGTGAGTTTTTCGTCTGTGATCAAATTAATTTATTTTCCGACTCGACCAAATCTTTGATTAGTTGTATGGTTAGAGTCGGTGGAGACCCTACTCTTCTCACGTTAATTTCATAAGCAATAAGTATTTCCATTCCCAATAATAAGGAATAACCCGTAGTAACAGGTTAGTTACACTGTTCCGTATTCGAATCGAGGGCTCGCCGACATGGTGTTTACTTTCGGAAAGGCAAATGGCAACGGACGACGGGCAGCTAGGTTGTATCAGGAGACCTACGTATCCCCGACGACAACAACCACAGCATGCAGTGTCTGCAACAGTGTTCCGTCGTTTGTCTGAGACATGGTCGCTTCAAGAAGCAGGAAGTCATGACGGATGTACCCGAAATCTTCGTACACAGGCCCTCGAGGAATGTGTGATTAACACTGTGGAAGGCGACCGCCGTGTCAGTACCAGGCTGTTGGCCCGCCAGTAACAGGGTATGCCAGACGACCGTACGGAACATTCTCCATGACTATTGTTACTACCCTTATCACTTACAGCGTGTGGCTTCTTCTCCGAAGAGGTCCATTTAAAAATGCAAGTCCTCGTCCCATTGGGATGTGGAGATTAGGGCATAAAATGGCTCTGAGCACTATGGGACTTAACTTCTGTGGTCATCAGTCCCCTAGAACTACTTAAACCTAACTAACCTACGGACATCGCACACATCCATGCCCGAGGCAGGATTCGAACCTGCGACCGTAGCAGTCGCGCGGTTGCGGACTGAGTGCCTTAACCACGAGACCACCGCGGCCGGCATTAGGGCATAGCTCGGTAGGAGAATGAAAACTTGCAACTTCCGCATATTATAAATTTTAACTAACACAATATTGCGACAGTGCATGTATAAACGTCTCTATCGCACCAGCTCAAAAGACCGACAGACACCGAGATTGATGAAAAAAAAAAAACAATTAGGTACATAAAAACCGATAGTATAGCTTTCAGTTTTCTGTAAGCTTAATCAGTTATAATCTACCTCCCTAAGATACCTTTGCGGCACGGACGCGGCGCGAAGAAGAATCATTACAAATATTTATATATATCTGTAGGCCGTTTAAAGAACCTAGACACACACATCCATCCCCTCCCCCTTACACCGCACAAAAAGATGAAAGGATCAGAATTTACCGCTTTACTACATTTTCGCTGTTCACACAGATAAATTTCTTCATCAGAAGCGGCGTATTAATTTATTGCGCCTTCATTAACGACTCTATTCACAACTCAGGGGTTGTATACGTATCTACATCCACCACTGAATATACCTGCGAACTTATGTTATTGTGCAGCACGTAACTCAGGAGATACTACGTCATAGATATTTACGAGCCTGAATACCTAGCTTCTGCGTGCAGTAAATCTTCAACATCACGCATGACTGTTTAATTCATTACTTCTCTACTGCTAACTCTATTCGCAGCACCTTCTTCAGACGGTATCTACATACACCAGTGAATATACCTGGAAATCTATATCGTTGTAAAACACCTACACTGAAGACCCAAAGAAACTGGTACACCTGTCTAATATCGTGTAGGGCCCCCGTGAGCACGCAGAAGTGCCGCAACACGACGTGGCATAGACTCGGCTGATGTCTGAAGTAGTGTTGGAGGAAACTGACACCATGAATGTGGCATGGCTGTCCATGCATATCTAAGAGTATGAGGCGGTGGACATCTCTTCTGAGCAGCACTTTGCAAGGCATCCCAATTGTGCTCAATAATAATCATGTCTGGTGGCCAGCGGAAGTGTTTCAGCTCACAAGGGAACCTCCCCATCGCACCCCCCTCAGATTTAGTTATAAGTTGGCACAGTGGATAGGCCTTGAAAAACTGAACACAGATCAATCGAGAAAACAGGAAGAAGTTGTGTGGAACTGTGAAAAAAATAAGCAAAATATACAAACTGAGTAGTCCATGGGCCACATATGCAACATCATGCACAATGTGAGCTCAGGAGCGCCGTGGTCCCGTGGTAGCGTGGGCAGCTGCAGAACGAGAAGTCCCTGGTTCAAGTCTTCCCTGGAGTGAAAATTTTTCTTTATTTATTTTTGCATAGTTATTATCTGTCGGTTCGTTCATTGACGTCTCTGTTCACTGTAATAAGTTTAGTGTCTGTGTTTTGCGACCGCATCGCAAAACCGTGCGATTAGTAGACGAAAGCACGTGCCTCTCCAATGGGAACCGAAAACATTTGATCGCAAGGTCATAGGTCAACCGATTCCTCCACAGGAAAACACATCTGATATATTCTATACGACACTGGTGACGGCATGTGCGTCACATGACAGGAATATGTTGTCGACCCACCTAACTTGTACACTTGGCGAATGGGTAAAAAGATTCTTCTACCTTGCCCAATTTAGGTTTTCTTGTGGATGTGATAATCACTCCCAAAGAAGTGATGAAAACATAAGAGTTTGTCACATAAACTGAAAATAAAAGATAAAAATTTTCACACAATGGAAGATTTGAACCAAGGACCTTTCGTGCCACAGCTGCTCACGTTACCACGAGACCATGGCGCTGCTGCGATCCCATTGTCCTTGATGTTGCATATGTTCCCATCAACTCCTCAGTTTGTATATTTTGCTTATTTTTTCACAGTTCCACACAACTTCTTCCTGTTTTCTCAATTGATCTGTGTTCAGTTTTTCAAGGACTATCCACTGTGCCAACTTATAACTAAATCGGAGGGGGGTGCGATGGGGAGGTTCCCTTGTCAGAAGAGTGTTCTTGGAGCCACTCTGTAGCTCTGGACGTGTGGGGTGTCGCATCGTCCTGCTGGAATTGCTCAAGTCGGTCGGAATGCACAATGGACACGAATGGATGCAGGTGGTCAGACAGGACGGTTACGTACGCGTCACCTGTTAAGAGTCATATCTAGACGCATCAGGGATCCCATATCACTCCAACTGCACATTCCCCACACCATTACAGAGCCATCAACAGCTTGAACAGTCCCCTGCTGAGATGCAGGGTCCACAGATTCATGAGGTTGCCTATATACCCACACACATCCATCCACTCTACACAATTTGACTCGACCGACCAGGCAACACGTTTCCAATCATCAACAGTCCAATGTCGGTGTTGACGGGCCCAGGCGAGGCGTAAAGCTTTGTGTCGCGCAGTCATCAAGGGAACACGAGTGGGCCTTCAGCTCCGGAAGCCCATATCCATGATGTTTCGTTGAATGGTTCGCACGCTCACACTTGTTGATGCCCCAGCATTGAAATCTGCAACAATTTGCGGAAGGGTTGCACTTCTGTCATGTTGAACGATTCTCTTCAGTCGTCGTTGGTCCCGTTCTTTTCCGGCCGCAGCGATGTCGGAGACTCGATGTTTTACCGGAGTCCTGATATTCACCGTACGCGGCCCCTCCCGCCGGAGGTTCGAGTCCTCCCTCGGGCATGGGTGTGAGTGTTGTCCATAACGTTAAGTTTAAGTAGTGTGTAACTCTAGGGACCGACGACTTCAGCAGCTTGGTCCCTTAGGAATTCACACACATTTGAATACATTTTTCACCGTACGCTCGTAAAATCACCGTACGGGGAAATCCCCCCACATCAATGCAACCTTTGAGATGCTGTGCGCCTTCGCTCTTGCACTAACTGTAACACCACATCCAGACTCGCTTAAATGTTGATAGCCTGCCATTGTAGCAGCAGTAACCGATCTAATTGCGCCAGACACTTGTTGTCTTATACAGGCGTTGCCGACCGCAGGGCCGTATTCTGCCTGCTTACATATCTCTGTATTTGAATACGCACGCCTATACCAGTTTCTTTGGCGCTGCACTGTATGAGGCAGGTGAAATACCCTCAGACTTCAAGAAGAATGTAATAATTCCAATCCCAAAGAAAGTAGGTGTTGAAAGATGTGAAAATTACCCAACTATCAGTTTAATAAGTCACTAAAATACTAACGCGAATTCTTTACAGACGAATGGAAAAACTAGTAGAAGTCGACTTCGGGGAAGATCAGTTTGGATCCCGTAAAAATATTGGAACACGTGAGGCAATACTGACCCTACGACTAATCTTAGAAGCTAGATTAAGGAAAGGCAAACCTACGTTTCTAGCATTTGTAGACAGAGAAAGCTTTTGACAATGATGACTGGAATACTCTGTTTCAAATTCTGAAGGTGGCAGGGGTAAAATACAAGGACCGAAAGGCTATTTACAATTTGTACACAAACCAGATGGCAGTTATAAGAGTCGAGGGACATGAAAGGGAGGCAGTGGTTGGGAAGGGAGTGAGACAGGGCTGTAGCCTCTCCCCGATGTTATTCAATCTGAATATTGGGCAAGCAGTAAAGGAAACAAAAGAAAAATTCGGAGTAGGAATTAAAATCCATGGGGAAGAAATAAAAACTTTGAGGTTCGCCGATGACATTGTAATTCTGTCAGAGACAACAAAGAACTTGGAAGAGCAGTTGAACGGAATAGATAGTGTCTTGAAGGAGGATATAAGATGAACATGAACAAAAGCAGAAAGAGGATAATGGAACGTAGTCGAATTAAGTCGGGTGATGCTGAGGGAATTAGATTAGGAAACGAGACACTTAAAGTAGTAGATGAGTTTTGCTATTTGGGGAGCAAAAGAACTGATGATGGTCGAAGTAGAGAGGATATAAAATGTAGAGTGGCAATGAGAAGGAAAGCCTTTCCGAAGAAGAGAAATTTGTTAACATCGAGTATAGATTTAAGTGTCAGGAAGTCGTTTCTGAAAGTATTTGTATGGAGTATAGCCATGTATGGAAGTGAAACGTGGACGATAAATAGTTTAGACAAGAAGAGAATAGAAGCTTTCGAAATGTGGTGCGACAGAAGAATGCTGAAGATTAGATGGGTAGATCACATAACTAATGAGGAGGTATTGAATAGAATTGGGGAGAAGAGAAATTTGTGGCACAACTTGACTAGAAGAAGGGATCGGTTGTTGGACATGTTCTGAGGCATCAAGGGATCACCAATTTAGTACTGGAGGGCAGCGTGGAGGGTAAAAATCGTAGAGATGAATACACTAAGCAGATTCAGAAGGATTTAGGTTGCAGTAAGTACTGGGAGATGAAGAAGCTTGCACAGGATAGAGTAGCATGGAGAGCTGCATCAAACCAGTCTCAGGACTGAAGACCACAACAACAACAACCGAATTCCGGCAAACTTCAAGCATAATTTCAAATCATTTCTAAACTTTCTCTCGTTTAATTGCTTAAAGGCAAATATTTAACACATTAGCGCATTTTTGTAGTAGTCAGATATTTGAAGCTGTTTTAAACATGGGAGTTCGACTGTTTTAAGGAAGCGGAGGTTTACTACATTATTTATGATTACCTGACTACCCGGCGTTGTGCTGGTGTGTATTTATTTGAGTTCTGTTAGTTAATCTCTTCTTTTGCCTCCCCCCCCCTCCCTTCTCTCTCCACCTGCTCCACCCCTACCCTCTGTCCATCTCCTCCTCTTGCTTCTCTCTGTCCATCTCCTCTTTCTTCCTAAGGAATGTGTCGTACAATGATACACTTTTGTAGGCAGCATATGGAGATACTGTCTGATGGATGTGTTGCGGACGGCGTCAGTAGCAAAGAAACAATAAATATAGATGTCATTACCCCATGCCCCATTTATTTTGTTGTTATTGGTCTGGCGAATCTAATAAAACATGTCCCAGACGTGTATCTACAGTAGTTTTCCAGATCGTCCAGAGAAACAAAGGCTAGTGTACAAGTAAATTTGTTTACTTTCCATTAAGAACGTAGAAACGTTTGTGTCATTGTTGGCGACCGTTAGTTATTTCAGGTGTCTCCTAACCATGAAATGAGTTAGTTTTCTGTATTGTTCAGTGGAAGAACATAATAACAACAGTATATTTAAATGAAAGCACATAGTAACTGTTGTTTGTAGATTATTTATGAAATAGGAATGCCTTTCACATTTACGACAGAGGAATACGCCGATATGGTGTTTACTACCATCATTTTTGCAAAATTAAATTCTCTACAACTTCTGTTGAGAACTTCGTGCAGTTGTCTGGAATTTAAAAAACAAATAGGGCCAAGTAGATAATAAATTAAGAATTTTACGAAATTACTTCTTTGCTCCTCTGGATATTCTCTAAAACTAGTGCAAATACACACCTGGGCCATGTTTTATTAGATTCACCAGATCAATAACAACAAAATAAATGGAAATCCTGCTTTACTTTAACCTCCTACAGTTTTGCGATGTCTTCATATTATCGAAGTTGCTGAACTTCAGACAAAATCTTTCATTAGCAGTAACTCCGTAAGTAAACATTTGTGGACCTATGTTTATATGACCTTTTTTCGTTAGCTTTACTTATGGAATAACATATTAAAATATTTGCATGTCTTCCTGAATCACACTGTATAATTGAGCATATGAGGCACCTCAAAGACATGTGTATCTCGATTATCAAGTGTACATACTGTAAATAAATTTATTATTGTGTTATCTTTGGTAAATGTCTGGTTGTCTTTACTGGCCACTTCACAATCGACACATCAGACATATTACAGGAAGTGTGACGGATATCTTAATTAACGAATTATAATCACAGCAAACAACGCTTAGACGAAAGTATGTAGCTCGTTTTCACAGTACCCTTTGTGCCGTATGTTCTTTCTAAGAGCCAAATAACAACTAAAGCTATTTGTCGCATTCACTAGGGCAGACTTTCTAATTGGTGAAGCAATCAGCATTAGAAACCGATGAAGAGATTGAGGCAGCAGTACAGGGAATTTTCGTGGAGGAGCAACTTGTCGGCGGAAGCTTTTGCAGCGGGAATGTATTTCATAGCAGTATACGCATTTCTTAAGTAAAAAACGACCGTATGTTACGGTCACAGCGAGAGGTTTTCGCACTTCCTTTGTAGCGGAAACTAGTTCTACGATTGTCTTTGTTTTGACGCAAAAACGCGTATCAAGTGAGCTAACTGTACTTCTAACGTGTTCCGTTGCTTTTCTTCAGCTTAACCGCCTTGGATTACGTAAATGTGGATTGCGATTTTTTTTTTCCATCTGCGAGACTGTAGCTTTCTACGTAAGGTTGCATGGTGGCATTACCACAGAATGCTGTAGAGCAATACTTTTAACTTTGTGTTCTGCCTTACGGGAGGTCTTGTCATGGGGCAAGCCTCGTCAGAGAGATCCACCGCATGAGCGTCTAGGGAAGTGATTCCAGTGGTGGTTTCCCGTTACCTTCCACTGATGATGATGAAATGATGAGGACAACACAACACCCAATCCCTGAGCGGAGAAAAATGCAACAGCTTAATTTCTCTGATAGTGCAATGAGATGGTTTGAAAGCTACTTAAAAGACAGACAGCAATGTGTTGTCTGCGTAAATGAAAAATCTTCCTGGAAACATGTTTCCTCGGGAGTGCCACAAGGATCAGTCTTAGGACCACTTTTATTTTCTTTATATGTCAACGATATTTCGTCGGTTCTGTCCTCCTGTAAATGTCATTTCTATGCCGACGACCTCCAGCTCTACCTAAGCGTCAGACCTGAAGATGTAAACACTGCAATCGCTCAGGAGAATGATGATCTGTCTTCAGTAGTGACATGGGCGAAAAATCTGGGGCTTAAACTAAATGCAAAAAAGACGCAAGTAATCTTAATAGCCCATCAGAAATTAATAAGTTCAGATTTCCGCGAACGGCTACCTCCTATTCTGTTCGACGGTACTCCAATACCATATCAGAAACAGTGAAGAACTTGGGTGTAACTTTGGATGAGCATCTCAACTGGGCGGAGAATACAGTCGCAGTGTGCCGAAAGACATCTGCTTGTCTCTATGCTCTCAAAAAGTTTCGGAACACGTTTCCACAGGACTTGAAACGCCAGCTCGTGCAAGCGCTCGTTCTACCGAACCTCCACTATTGTGACGTGATTCAACAAGGCACGAGTAGTGAAAACAAAAGACGGCTAGAGCTAACCATGAATGCCTGTGTGCGTTACACCTGCAACATTCGCCGATATGATCATGTTAGTGCTTCATACTCCGAGCAAGGGCGGCTGCGGCCGGACAAGTTGCGTGACTACCACACTCTATGTCTACTCCACCGACTCCTCGTCGCGCAAGCACCCCAGTACCTTGCTTCAGAGATTAAAAACCTGTCATGTCATCATAATCGAAACACGAAGTCACTCTTATTTGGTATCCTAACTGTGCCCACTCACAAAACAAAAACTTTTGCAAACTCCTTCTCAGTTGCCGCTGTCCGGCTCTGGAACAAATTGCCCCTTACCTTGCGCAAAATTCAATCTCCTGCTGCTTTCAAGAAGAAGTTGAAGCATTTCCTACTATCATCCTCATAAAT